>NC_140123.1:86458128-87148511 GCF_964035555.1 Netta rufina
TCCTGCTTCCATCTTCTGCATAGCCCCTTTTTATGTTTGAGTTGGGCCAGAAGCTCCTTGTTCATCCATGCAGGCCTCCTGGCAAAATGCTTGACTTCCTGCTCTTCAGGATGGACCACTCTTGTGCTTGGAGAAAGTGATCCCTGAATATCAACTGATTTTCTTGGACGCCTCTTCCCTCCATGGGACTCTTCCAAGCAGATCCATGAAGAGATCAAAGACTGCTTTCCTGAAGTCCAGAGATCTATCTTGCTTTTTGCCTTCATCCCTCCTCTCAGGATCCTGAACTCAACGATCTCAAGGTCACTGCCTTTGACCTTCAACTTCCCAATAAGTCCTTCCTTCTTTGTGGGCACAAGGTCCAGCAAAGCACCTATCAGTTATGTTAGGAAGGTGTCATTAATGCTCTCCAGGAACTTAATGGATTGCCAATGTCCTGCTGAGTTGTTCCTCCAGCAGATATCAAGGTGGTCTCCTCCAGCAGATATCAAGGGGCCCTCACCTGTCAGCATGAGGCTATTTCTTGCTGTTTGTAAAAGGCCTCATCAACTTTCTCCTCCTGGTCAGGTTGACATGTAGTTGTAGGACCCACTACAGTGCCATCCATACAGGCCTGCCCTTTAATCCTAACCCATAAACTCTCAGCTGGCTCATCATCCATACCCAGGCACAGCAACATGCATTCCAGCTGCCTTCTCACATCAAGGTGAATTCCACCTCCTTTTTCTCCCAGCTTGTTCTTCGTACAGAGCCCTATCCCACCACTGCTGCACTCCAGTCCAGGGTACCATCCCACCAAGCCCCCATGATCCCAATAAGATCACAGCCAAGCACACAAATCTCTAACTCATCATATTTATTCCCCATACTGCATACACTACTCTGAAGTGTACAGGCACTTCAGAGAAGCATGCCAGCATGTTGATTTCCCAGATGGTCTGATTTTTTTTTTTCCCGTAAGTGCCTTGGAGGCAATTCCTGGCTTTCAGGCCTATGCTTAAGATGACCCTGCTTAAGCCCTGTTTTGTGTTCCCTTTTGTTCACATCACCGGAGGACCTTTCCTCATCAGCCCTGTCCATCAGTCTCTCACAGGGCTACTGGTAACTCTCTCCCATATTGTTCCTAGTTTAAACCTCTTCTTTATATATCTTCTCTACAACCCCACAAAATATACTCCTCGTGACTCTGACTATGCAGACCTAGAGGATTCAGTGATTTCTGTCCTGCCTTCAGCATAAAGCTGAAACTCTGTGTACACAATTCAGTGTTGTAAGCTGGGGAAAGGAGTAAGAAAAATGTATATGCTACACCGAGCCTCTGGAGTGTTATTGATCTTAAAATGAATCTAACTTTGATGCAGTTTGACATTTTCAAAGTCAGTGGGAACCAGGCACCTGCCACTAGGGACAGAATATGTTCTGTAGTAAGTAAAACCATCTGTTATGGACCCCAGCATGGCTCAGATTCTTTGTGAGACCAAATCTTACTTTTGAAACCAAGGTGCATGTGCAGTATATACACTGCAATCTCTACACATAAAATTACTTATATATATATATATATATATATATATATATATATAAAACAGTCTTTCTGTCCTTCAGCATTACTCAGCATCTGTAAGACTTTTAGGAGGTATACTGTGATCGCCTCTAGGCACCATAACCAAGAGAGATGTGAATCAATTGGAGAGAGACAAGGGAAATGAACAAGAATGATGGTGACATACAGAGAAGGGTTGAGTGAGCAATTACAGTTAAACTGATGAACAGAAGTCTTAGTAAATCAGGAAATAGGGACAAGTCCTCCAGCAAATCAATGAATTCTCTAGAATAATCTGTTCTCCATGTCCATGGTGGATAGACAAGATGTTATGACCTTCAATTTAATCAATATAGTTTCTTATGATCTATCAGAAAAAAAGAAATCTAGCAGTAACGATACTGAGAACTGAAAAGTGTGCCTCATTAGCTTCTTTCTCTTTGGATGTCCTTGGGAACAGGTCAGACAATATCTGCTAGGAAAGACTTGGGTACAGCTGATTCTGTCCTGAGCACAATTTTGTTACTAAGTTTTATGTTATTCAAGGGAGTTCTCAAAATCTGAAATGATAGTCCTCTATTTTCCTATTATGAAAAGAGTGATTTCTGCTATGTTAGTCCTACTAGATCTGATTTAATTGTGCTAAAAAATCCCTCCACGTACCTTCCATGTTATTTGTGTCAATTGTAAGCAGCATATACGTGAAGATACATGCTCTTCGCATTCTATTGGGAAAAAATTAGGAGAAACCTACTTTTCAAATCTCAGAAGTAATAGAAGGAAACTTCCTTCAAGCACAATCATCACTTTTTCACCTCTTATGCAACCTACTCTTGTAGCAAACTTAAAGGAAATTTCAGCTCCCCAAAACAAAAAATCAGATTTGGGGTGGGGTGAAGGCATGAAGTCTAACAGAGCATTCCTAAAGCTGAAGATATGTACTATTTCACACACAAAGTTCAAAATGTCATAATGTTTCCAGAATTTCAAAAAGCCATTGGCATATTACACTAAGAAACATCTCCCATATTTTCCGCAAATCTAAGACAAAGGCAATGTTGATCTGACAGAAACTCAATTCCACCCTTTTTCACTCTCACTTCCTCTTAATCCCCAGTTATTCTCATCATACATACATCTACATACATATGAAGAGGGTTTCAGCAACTTAAAAACAAACAAACAAAAAACAAACACAAGATGTGAAATACACCACTTTAAAATACCATATGTAAAATAACGTGATTCTGTACTTTCTGTGACTGACTGCACAAACTTGTTATTTTTTCCTCTCCCATTTCTATCTCAAATGAGTTTCAAAAGGTGCATTCTTCTCTGTTCAGTCACACTTGTATTAAGTAGTATCTTATTCCACAGGAAGTCTTTCTGATTTCACTGACACTATTCATTGGAAAAGTTACTGTTTCATATGAGCAAATGTGTCTGGACTGGGACAGGAAACAATAGAAAAGATCAGCTTCAGTAAGAACACAAAAGATGTACTGGGGATTAAATTTTCTGTTGAATGCTTACAGAAAAGCAGCTTGCAGCAGGGCAGTACAGGGTGTTGATCTCCAGATCCTGTCTTGAGGTCATTAACATCTCCCATCACTTAAGAAAAAAGTGGTACATTTAGATTTCAGTGCATGCCATTTTAACACATACACATTCTTGAGGTGGCTCTTAAAATCATATACAGGAATTTTAGAGGCAGAAGAATGTTTTGCAGCACTGTATTGATGCTGCCCTCACCCTTCCCCTGCATTTTTCTAGCTGAGCTTCTGTTGTGTGACTACTCTGTTATCCCTAATCTAGAGAGATACTCTAGAAAAATCTAATAGGAAAAACCTGAAACATTAATTACTATGCTGTTGTTGCCAAAACATTAGTCATTTGGGGCTCTCTCTATCTACTGTTCCTTCCCTAACAGCGTTGCTTGAAAGATCTGTTTCTTTTAAAGATCTTCTCTTCATATTTGGGGCATGCATGAATCAGGTATACCACAGTTAGGTCTCCTTACTAGGAGCAGCAGTAGAGACATAAAAATGAGACCTTGCTGTGGCCTTTTTTATTTCTTTTCCTTCTGTGTTAAAGTACTATTATTTCTGTTCATTATTCTTTTTATGTTTTGGAAATAACTTTCCTTACTGTTTTGTTTACAAATATTTATAAACAACTGAAAATCCGTTCTTTTTATACTTCATCCTGTGAATGCTCTTGTTAATATTTTGCAATTCATCCCTGAGCACTCCTGTCTTTTAACAAGATTTGAATGTGCTTGTTTTGCTTTTACTTTTTTCTCTCATTAAACAACAACAAAAAAGTCATGTTGCACTGAAAATGCCATTTGCTTCTGAAAGGTCAAGTAATACACACAGTTTTTGTGCCAAGGGGAATCTTGGGTATCTTTGGTGACTTAGGGAACTGTAAGTAGAATGTCATGCAAGAGATATTTTATTTTATAGCTGTCCTGGAACATATGTCTGTAATTTCCAGTATCAGTTGAGTACCTGTAAGGATTATTCTTTTATGGTTTTAGTTACATTTTCATTGGTTTAGTTTCATTGGTCTTTTATTATATTAGTTTTATTGCTCCTTTTCCCCAGATTTGTGAATCTCCTGTGTTCTTACTAGCATTTGTTGTGGGAGTAACTGCTCAAGACTGCAAGTAAGAAATCCACAGCTCAGACCTACGTGTCATCCTGTATACTTCTAAAAGAAGGAGAGATGACACGCAGTATTGTCTGCATTCAGCAGTACTCTTAGCTGATTTTAACTTCAAAGTTTTTCTTTGACCATCTTCAACTCCCTTCCACTAGCAGTGCCCTCTGACAACTCTGGTATTGTCATTCTATCAGTGTTCAAGAGACTTCAATTTTCAGTTCTAGCTTTTTCACTCCTCTCTTTCTTGTCTACGTAATTTGTTGTTGAGCATCATCATTCTCTTTTACTGTTTCATTTCACACTTTAAAACCCATGTCACTACCCCAAACACAGTGAAAATACTTTTTTTTTTATATACATATATAATAAAACTGTCAATATTATAGTAATGTTTATAAATAAGAGATGCAGAATTACTTTGACTGAGTATGCTCCTTCACAGGTACTACTAAGCCAAAAGGTATACAGGGAAAGACAGACACAGAGAATACATGAAGAAATAGGAATATAAGAAAATACTTGAAAATGTGGAAGACAAGACAAAAATGTTTTTTACTGGGGGACACTATAGGATGATAACAATTAATAAAGGATTCTATGTGCAGCAGCAGTAGCATTAATCTTGTATTCATCTCTTTTCTTTCATATTTTCTGTTCTCCTTTCCTTTTCCTCTTTGAGAATTAGAGTTACACCCATACTGATAAATCTATTCACTCCAAATAATCCTCACTCCTCAAACCTCCCCAGATGGATCACCTGTTTGGTTTCCTTTTTAGCTGCACAGGCTGAAACCAGTAAGGTGATGTCTATGGGTATTGTTTAATTACAATGTGATCTACTCACATTATTGGATTGTTTCATCTATATTCTTACATCTGGCAAGCTCAAGAATGCAGTATTCTGTTTCAAGCTGTATTAAAACTACTTGCTCAATCAAGTGCCAACACAACATGAAAAGAAAAGCTTCATTTCATGAGATTACTGAATGGATGGATTAAACAAACTTTTATTTATTGTTCTTGTCCAATGAACCTTTTAAAGATGGCCTCTCAGTCTCAATGACTTCTGCAGAATGATGTATATCCCAGCAGCTGCTCTGGCTTGGGAGCATCCATATGATCAGTGCTTAATGCTCCCTGTTATCTGACACTTCATTGTATACAACTACAGATCCTGATTCTGCACAAAAGCCTCTTTTTCTCCCTAAGGAAGACATGCATATAGCACACTGAAAGATAACAAAATGACTCTGGGCAAATAACAGTTCAAATGGAAACAATTGCTGATAGATTGATACTACACTGATTGAAAATAACAGCAGAATTCCTATAATAGTGTAATATGACTTGTGAGAAGAGCTGTCTGCCCCCTGCAGCTGGTCAAAATCTGTATATTTATGCTTTCTAAGCTGTAAGTTAAATTTAAGTGACATGAAAGCAAAACCTATGTTATATATGGCCCACACTGCTCAGCCACAGCGATGCAGAACACTATCTAGTATAAACTGAAAGATACATTCTCCTATTTCCACACTTTAATATATTTGAGAATAAAAGGTGCTTATTATATGTATATGTGTGTGTGTGTGATACACACACATACACATCAGATATTTACTGAGAATGTAGGATGGTATAAGGTAAAGGCTGAAAGTTATGCTGGCATGAAAGATCACTGTATATGGATGCCTTCAAGAAGATCATCACTTCATGCATATAAAAAAGCATTCCCATATAGTCCACTCAGTAAGTGCCATAAATTTTATTCAAATAATTCCAGTAATATGACACAGCTAACTTCTTTGAAATCTGTTTCTATTAGCCCTCTTTTTGCCAGGCCAAATACCTTATTTACCACCATCAGCCTGTGGAGGTCCCAGAGGAATCTGAAAACACTCTTGAAAAGCTTTGTGTGCTTCCCAGGCTCTACCCTCTCTACAGGTGCAGACCCTGCTGTGAGCAGAGGATGGTTCTGCCTTCCCAGTGGAACAGGGCCCTGACCTGCATCCTGCAGGAAGAGGTGAAAGCAAAGAAGTGGCATTTGGGGTTTCCAGGAAAAGAGTAACTGGTCTGCACCGAGTACTGACGTTTCACTGACTTCAAACACATTAGTGCAAACCTTAAACCGTTTCTTGCATTTGCCTCAAAAATGAATGCAACAAGCTCTGGGGCATAAATGTCATAGTAGAGTACTTAAAATGCATTTATCATCTATCTGCACGGCCTCAAATATGAAAAATACATAGCCTTCAACCAGATAATAAGTCACATTCTAAAAACCACTTTGGTTGTTTATTACCAAATGGCATAGAAAACTCTCTCAAATTTACCACCTTATTTGCACAGCTATCTGCATTACCACTTTGGTTGTTTATTACCAAATGGCATAGAAAACTCTCTCAAATTTACCACCTTATTTGCACAGCTATCTGCATTTTAACACTTTTTTGTTCCCCTCCCTCCCCTTCACCCCCCCCCCCCCCCCAAGTAAATAATTTAACTCCATTTAGCCTTGCCTTATTACTCACTTGTTTGTAGAAGCAGGCATTTGGGAAATCTAAGAATAGAAGAGATTTTGGAGAACTAAGACTAAGGAACATGGAGATCCTTGAGGTGAAGTGCAGCTGGAGGGGAGTGCAGTGCAAGCAAAGTGTTTGTGAAACAAGAAGTAATAATAGGAAAAATGCAAAGACAACATTTCCAGCACAATCTGAAGCCAGCCTCGAAACCTGAACTTGTAGTATCTTTATAATGACACCATATAATACAGCGACAGGCAGTTTAAATGGCAATTACAAAACTTCAAATTTTCTAAGTTAGAAGCCCTTTCTGAATATCTAACATATAAGCTATAGTTATCACAGTGACAGGTTGTCAGTTGGCCTTCCAGTTAGACAAATAAAGAGAACAAATGAGCATTCTCTTGAAAAAAAAATATCTATTTGTGATTACAAATAATTTACAAAGTCCTTAATTACAAAGGACTTGTTCTAGAAAGGATTCCACAAGAGAAAAATAGTAAATTAATTCTTATAACTCAAATCTTGAGTGATTTCTATGGAAGATCCTAATTATTTCTATAAAATGATTTTAAAATTCTCTGAAAGTTTACCTTAAAACCATGTATACACTTTTAGAAATAAGGATGGACTTGATTTTACTTTCAGTAAAACCTTCAATTAAGTTGCTATTTGCTTTAATCTTACAAGGTCGGGTGCCATATTTTCATATAAAACTGCATTAATGTTTCTGAGACTTAAATTTGTTTTCAGGGATTATTAGAAGTAAAAAAATCCACCAGTACATGACAATAGAAGAGGTCACTTGCCCATTATGGAAGGTTTTTGTAGGATCATCTAACTGCAAAATCAATCAGTTCACATTAAAACAAGGTGAGCAACCCCACTGTCCAAAGAACAAACAGGGTTAATACGTCAGGATGGCTGCAATTTCTAAAGGAATCTTAAGGCAGAAATAAGCTTCTGTAAGCTTTTGACAAATTATTTCAAATAAAATAGATCATTTGTAAAATGCAAAATCATATTTGTTCAATATACTGTAATATACTGCTACAATGAACTTATACATTTGAAAGAGACATGCAAAGGAATTATGTAGTACTGAGTCTTGTGTAACTAAAACAAGAAATTAGTTCATGAGCAGAAGTTTACAAATGGAAGACACAAATATGTAACTACTGTTTTCTATGTGTGTGTGTGTGCACGTACCCATATTCTTTTTCTTTTTTAACTTAATCAAAATCTCCAGGAACAAAAATAATTTAACTATGAAACCTTTCTGTTACACCTTTCTGTAACTTACTGTGCTAGCTTTTCTTTGCCTATTTTGAATCAATACTATCAGTCCTTAGTTGTAATACTCTGCACACTCTGCACATTAAACTTTTTTTTTTTCCTATTATAATAAACCCAGAGGGAATGTGACTGAGAGTTTCACAGTCCAGCTTTATTTCTTGCTTTATTTATTTATTTTTTTTACTCTCAAGTTGTTACATACATTTTCAAAATCTATTTAAATTTGTCTCTTTTTAAAAAAGTTAAACCACACTGCTGAAGGTTTTTCTTTTTCCCTTCTCTTTCTCTCATTAGAACTTACTTTCTCTGCTTTCTGCAGATCCTATTATATCTTTTCTTTTCTACTCTGGTAGGTCTTTTCACAACTTCCATAGGCTTGCCACGGTGTCATGAGAAAACAAAACAAACAAACAAATAAATAAATCCCACTCCCAACGAAACCTAAGTCAGAAGGCATTGTTTAGACAGCCTATTCAATCACTAGCTTCACCATGCAGTAAGATTCCTCTGAACAAACAAGTGCTTTGATTACACTCTGCTGGAATAGCAATGCTGTCCTACAGCTATGTGTCAGCAACTGCTTTCTGGCTGCAGAAGCCAGATTCCACTCTGATGATCAGTAATTGCCTTTGCCCAGCTAATTTTTATCGTTTCAGGTTGCCAACAAGGGCAGACAGGAGGCTATAAGGTAGGTACAAATCCCAAATCAAACATTCAAAACAACTGTTTGAGAAACCAACAGCAAACTTGTTGAACTTCCCTCTCCCCTTCCCACCCCCAACAAAAACAAAAAATCCACCACTACAAAAAAAAAAAAAAAAACAACCCAAACCAAAAAACAAACAAACAAAAAACAAACAAACAAACAAAACAACAACAACAACAACAACAACAAACAGATGAGAAACCAGGAATACAGATCCTGGTCATAAGACAAGAAATCAACTGGCAGGATCAAATATCTGAAGGGTACAGAATTCAGTAAAATACAACTTGTACTTGAAGAGTGCTAGTTTCATGATGTTTCAGATCCTTTTGAAAGACAAATTTGCAAAGCAGAGTATATAATATCTAAGAAAGAGACAAATACTTCCTGCCATGAGACTTGCAATGCCAGCAAGAAGATCTCTCACTCTCATTCTCCTCCCTCTCCTCACTACCATCATTTTATTTTTATGTTTTCCCTCTTTCTGAACACTCTGGTTCCTGACATTTGCTTCATATTACCACATCCTTCCTATCTTGAGTTGGTCTTTTTTTTTGTTTGTTTGTTTGTTTTTTTATCCTGCCTTCTGTGTTTTCCTTCTTCCTTCCCTGTATATTTAAAATATGCACTGCCTGCTATATCAAGCCACCTTCTTCAAGCCCCATGCTCTTTAAAGTGTGGTCAAAAGTAAAACTGAAATAAATTACTACAACCCCTGTTACAACAGCAACTTACAGGTTAGGCTTAAAAAAAATAAATAAATTACTTTTCTTCCCACTCATGTTCACTTTTTATGGGGAGCAGGATATTTCACTTCTGACCAATACGTATGTGAACTCCAATCATTTTTCTACAACAAAGACATTTTGTGGTTTTGTTTCATGAAGTCCACATAATTCAGTATTATGGTAACAGTTCTTACCCATCAAATTTATACTGCAGAACAGTTTGACCAGTTTGACTCTTTTTTTTTTTTTTTCCCCTGCTGTTTGGAAAATAAAAATCTAGTGATTTTTAATGATATCCTAAAACACTTCCCACTAAAGCAGGCAAGTTCAACATCTATACAGATGCAACTATTCAAATTAAAATAATTTTGATATATTTATTTCCTAGGCACTCATTTTTATGTCCATTGTTATAGCCTAGCACTGCAAGAATAAATTATATACCTGCTTATCAGCTCCAACTTATTTTCCTATTTTCCATGTTTCAGAAAATCTGTTTTGATATGTGTGTATAAACATACACATCAAAGTGTGTGTTTACAATATCGTATACAATAACTTCTTTCCTTCTTAAATCATCCCAGAACTTAAATTATTCCTGCTATGGTTGGAAAACTTTATAAAAAATATGGCCTTCTTAAATACAGAACAGTACATAAAAAGTACAGGACATTGGTGAGCAAGAGAAAAATGATACTTTAGCTGTGTTTGCTTCAACAATACTACCAGAAACTGCAGATTATTCTTGTGAAGCCAAGTTCTGAACTGTATGAAGATCTCTGAGGGCCTTCTTGGAAAATATTTGATGAAATATCATACCTTTTTTTTTTCGTTTTCACAAGCAACTGCATGAGATTTAATGCACTGAACAAAGAACTAATACGCCCCAATACCAACATTTTCTTCAGTCTTAAATCCAGTATATGTTCAGCAGCTTTGACTACATACTCTTTTAGTACACAGTCATGACTACATCATCTAAAGCTACAGATTTGAGGTATATCCAAGTATTTGAGGTATATAATCACTCATTTGTGTCTGAGTTCCTGTTCAAGATAGAATCAATAACACTAGAAATGTGAGGAGAGCCTTCAAATTTAAGTTAGACTGTCAAGGGATGCAATTTTAATGTAGATTTTTTTCCCCTTCCTTTTAAAGCTTTAAAATGAAACCTTAGACTTGTTCAAACATTGTTCCCCTGAGAAAATGCACTACAAATCTCAACTCCTACATCAGCAAAACCATTTTGCCTGCCAGTTTTGTCACTGTTATGAGCCCTTGAAATTGTTTAGCAACAGAAGTGATATTTTCTTATTAATTGGGAAACAGTTCTTAACTGCTATACTGGCAGCTAACAATTCTCCAATATAATCATATTTGCTATAGTATCTCTATTTAAAGTATTCGTATATTCGTACCTTAATAGTTAAGACTTATTCTATTTACATGTATGAATGGAGATTGAATTATCTACTTACTGATTTCCTTGCATTATTAGGAACACTAGAAGTCCTATTCTGAAAACTGTATTTCATACAATATGAGCTGCCTCAGGATACCAAGACACATCTCACCTTAAGATTGTATTAGGTCTGGCTATTGGCTGGACTATGATCTTGGAAGTAAAGAATGAGGGAAGAAATACTCTGTTAAATCAGTGAGAATTAAAAAGATTGAATGGAATAGCAATAAGCACCAGGAAGCAGAGTTAAGAAAATCCTGTGGATCGAACAACCTTTTGTAAAGCAGAATAAGACCACGTAGTTTTGTAACACACAAGGCATGTTACTGATTAATCTGACCTGAATATTATTATTTCAAAGGCAAAACAAAATAAACATCACAATTAATTGTAGCTAGGTACTTGCTTCATACTTGGTAGAAAGGCAAAGCTCTTTTACATTAGCAATTTTCCATAGCTATAGAATAAACAGCAGGTTTGAGGTTTTTCTAGAATCCTGACTTTTTTGAGTTCAACAAAATGTTAACAATGAATATTAATAAATGTCCAGACTTGGGCATCTTGCTCTGTGTTCAAGAACAGGAGATATAGTTGAAATCAATCTGGACATGGGGGGCATTAAGCAAAAAACTTCCAGAAGAGCTTAAAGAGCTTGTGACAATAATTAATAATGAGAAAGTATGAAATTGCTTATGATAAATATCATTGATGGCACAGGAGAAATACAGTCCTTTCCAATATTACTGTAAGAGACACTATTATAATTACCAACTAGGGACGTTCTATAACAAACAGGTAATATAAAATATTTGAACTCTTTGTTAGAGGAAACAGACTTTAAAATGGGTGCATATTATTTTCAGAAAGAGTACAATCAAGACCAATTTCTGGATTTGTAATTTTATAGCCCTAACAGGCTGCAGACATTACATCAGCTATCAGAGACACTTAAACTACAGCAACCGTTCCAGCAGCAGCACCACCCATCTAATAATTTGGCCAAGTAGGTTGAGATCATGATGATGCTGTTCAGTACTTCAGACTTTCTTTTAACAAGTTATTTTGGTTCATTTAGTAGTACTTCCTACTGTTGAGAAATATGGCTCTTGATTTCATAAACCTAATATCCTGCTTAGCTTTTTGGTTTATGTATTACACTATACCCTCATGGAAAATTACTTTTACTGTTTATTTCTCTGAACCCATTTAAGAATGCATAGCAATCAATTTCACTTCAAGCAACCTGCTGTACCACAATAAATAAATAAATAAATAAATAAATAAATTTCAATGACAGAAAATGAAAAAGTACTGAAAGACTATCCACCTTTTACTCAAAAATCCATCAGTTAGCCAAGTATTCCCATCAGTTAATTGTATGAAAGCAATCAGCTGATGCTGCTGACATAAAAAGTAGCTCTGAGATGTTGACCATGTTGACTTAGAGGTAAGTGTTATTGTTGAAGTCTGCTAAATGATTATTTTGATGTTTGGAAAAGAAGATATGCTAAAAGTTGGACTAATATTTAAAATTTCACTCCAACACTTCTAAGAAAGCATATTTTTTACTCCTAAGCAGTAACTATTCTATTTCACATATGTTATCTTCTTTGATTAAGTCAAATATTTATATTATGCATGTTAAATACTTATACACCACTTCTGTGTTTTTAGTAGCAAATCTGAGCAGAAAATGTGGTTTCATTTCCTGGAACATAAAACTAAAATCTTGCAAAACAAACAAACAAGAAAGCAACATTATTAAAAGAAAGAAAAAAAGCAAACAACTGCTTAGTTGTTGTCTCCCAATAACATTTCAGTTCTTACAAACTTACATTTAAGTACAAATTTCATGACAAAATAGTGTTGGTCATAATGGCAAAGTTGTTTTTTTCCTAAAATTGAACAGGAGAGAACTGGAAGTTCTATATATACATATAGTTATCCATATGGAAAAGTTGAAGCTGTGGGACAAAGACCATAATATGCACATATGCACTGAAAAGTAAGCCTTTCATAAATGCCAGCAAGTATATATAGATATATACTTAAAAGAACGTGTGGAATGGTAGTTCCAAAATAAACATAACCCATAAGAATAAGGATTGAAACAATCAGGTGCTACTTCTTATAGTTTCTCTGTCAGTATGGAATAAATTAAGATAAATATGCACCTTAAGGAAGGAAAGCAAATGAGGCTGTTTGCTCTAGCTCAAATTTATAACCTGACTAATATGACACTGGAAGGACTTGAAGTCCTTGTACTTTTTGTTCTATTTTGTTGTACAAATCCCAGTATTCTGTAGATAAAGTGCACTGCAGACAAAAAGATGAAGGAACTCTAATGAATGATGCTCAGATGAAAAGAATCAATGAAAAATATCCAGCTGTGCTAAAAAGGCTTCAAATTACCATTTATGCAACTGATGCATGCAATAGGTGTTGGGAAGGAAAAGAAAATTATTATGAGCCGTCTCTTTGGCAAAGTGTCAACGTAATTCACTTTTCAGTCGTAAGGGAAATGTAGGGCAGTGGAAATGATTTCAATCAGAGGAAAGCATATACTACTGGAAATTCTGAGTACTTTCACTGGAAGATTATGATCATCAGTATGTATGTTCAGAAATGCAATGCAAATTTGAATTAATTATAATTATATAGAAATGATTAGTATAATTTATACATCACATATTTCTTCTTCTTCAGGTAGACACAGCCCTACAGTGAATAGGAATGCTTAACCTTTCCTCATAGTGTTGGGTCATAGGAGAAGGTGGATACACAATACACGATTTCATTTAAGTAGTTGCACACCCTGCTCAAATTATGTGTAGGGCTCCAGCCTCTCTTTGTGTACTCACATCTCTCAGAGCAGAGCAGGGAACCGGAGGGGAGCTACATGCTGTGCTGGAAATGCGTAGGCGCCTCTGAAAGTCTACAAAAGAATTAAAGTGTCTTGGGCCCCTGCCCACCTCTCTGAACCTGCTCCTCTGCAACACAGTTTCTTACTTGATCGGTTTCCCTGGGCATCACAACTAACCTCAACATAACTGCACCCTGCAAAGCCTTGTGAGTGATTGTTCTGAAGTGGTACAAGCCAGTGTTGACATGACATAGTAAGAGGGACAAAAGTTCATGTTGGATAAAAACAAACAATGCCCATCACATACAAGAAGAGAAAAATACATCATTAGTCACCATCTACATCTAGTTTTTAGGTATCTAATCTTGTTATAAATTCTGGAAAACTGAATAAATGTTCAGGGTAGAAAAGCACCTTTCTACTACTTGAAAAAGATTGATAGAAATTTAGCAAATACTTATTTTTTTTTTTCTTTTCATCTGTTATTTAAAATCCTCAAACAGGAGGAGTTATAAATTGTAAAGACTATCCCAATACATTTTCAATTATATAACTAAATTAATGTAGAGACATTTAATTAAAGTTGCACTAGTTTTTACAAATGCAGTTAATTAAGCTGCTATCTAAAATTAAATCTATCCCAAAACCCTTTTGCATTTCTGCAGCTCATCTGATACAGAAATAATTAAAATTCTAGGAGTTCACCTATGCATCTGAATATTGCAAATTAAATAAATGAATAAATAAAGGAAAGACAAAACCAAAACCTGCTGAATTAGTTTGGGAGACTGCTGCTTCAATGGGATTTACACAATCCTCTGGGTGGGCAGTCAGCATGTGCAAAAACCTCAGAAACAAATCCAGGTTCTCAAATCTGCACAGACTTATTCATTCAGTATTAGAGGCCAGGTACTTCCGAAGATTTTTCACAAGTGAGGGATAATGAATTGACACGATCAGGAAACAAGGAGAAAAATCTTGCTGACTTGCATGTGCCTTCCACTGAAGTAAACAGGACCAGCACAGGCAAGACAAGCAGTACTTGTGAGCATGCTATCAGGGAGGTAAATTCATTTTCCATGACTGGAATACCTCTAATCTTCATTTTGGTGGCCTGAAACATCTCCTTCCTTTCCTTGTTCTCTTAGAGACTTCTTTCTGTCTTTGTCAGGTCCAGGCTTTAGTGGTCAGCTAAATAGAGTTTAAATACAGTCCTAAGAGAGTGACTCAAAATCACCACATTTTTTTTTAACATAACAAGTAAATGTTTGACTGTTGAGGTACTGGGTGATCCAGAGACAGACGTGCAGATAGCTGGGAGGTCTATCATTGCATTATTTAGGATCAGAGGGCAGTTTCTGGTTACTTCTTGGGGGGGGGGGGGGGGGGGGGGGGGCGGGAATACTAATTGACATACAGTTCAAGACAAATATTTATTGTAAAAGACACATTTCTCTATTAAAACCTTCATGAACTGCAGCAGAACAAGTGATGACTAAGTCAATGGGGTATTCAGGACTGAAACTTGGAGTTGGTCACTTCAACAGTTCACTCTGTAAGCTGGAGCAACCATGAGCACTGTAGAACAGCACTCAGGCAATATCAAGATTACTAATACATTGACATATCTTCTGTTATAGGTCCCTCAGGAGTTCTGAGAATATAGAATAAAATTGTCCTCTGAGGTTAAAGACAAAAATGAAATGCACAAAATGTAGCAACATTTTCTCAACAGACATTTATTTTCTTCTCTGTCAATAAAACTATGGAGAATACAATAATCAAACAGTTTTTTTCATGTGCTTCATGCACAAAGTCCTCTTCTGGGAAAGGCATGGATGGGAATACCATGTCTAATGTCAAAAAACTAAGGGTTCAGAAATAAAACAAAGTTGTCTTAATGATTTAGACACCAGATAGAAATCTGAACAGCTTAATTTAAAAAGGAGTATAATTCAGGATCTGGATATAATATATAATGCTAATGCGGCTCAGGCATCTGTCTAGACAAATAAATAAATAGTATGCAATTCTGTTTAAAATACGAATTCACATAGGTTTACATGCACACAGACTTCCACAGTGTTTAAATCTGCTATCTGAAGTACAAAGTGGAATTGCCCTATCATTTCATGTAGCATAAAAAGAAAGAAAAGAAAAATCAACAACCCTCCAGTGTGATATTAACATGCTAACATTTAAAAAGTCTTTGAACTCCATTTTGAAAACCCTTCTGTCCTTGGATGGGGAATATATATATATATTTTGTATACAAAAAATGAATGCTTTTCTTTTCTTCCATTGTAAAATCTGGAGAATGTATACAAATATCAAATGTAGTAAAAATATGTAGAAGCTTGCGGATTGATTAACCCCTGAAATTTATCTTTCTGCAGGCACTTGTATCACCCTCTCCTATCCTGAGCTTGCAACACAACAGGACTCCAGCAAATTGTGATAATCGCCTCTAACCCTAATCACCATTTTAATCAAAAGAGGTGGAGCAGCCTGGAATTCATACAGCAAGGCTAGCACCAAAACTGTCATTCTATTTGCTAAATACGCAGAGTATGCTGCTAAAAGGTTGAAATGGTTCAAACTTTTATTATCTTCACTAGATTACTTTCCAGCATTAATATTTGACAAGTAAAAGAAAAAAAATCATGAAACTGCTCCAAAGAGCCTTAGAATTCTGCTTAAAGTATGGCTGTATCTGTCACTAACTCTGATCTTAAGCAACCCCCAGGGAAACCAAAAAGTTGTGATTCATAAAACTGCCATGACTAAAAAAGCCTACCTCATCTGTACCTTATATTTCACTTTTCCTCTTTCCATCTCTTTCATATTACATTATAACTTTTCTGGTTTTGTACTCTGTTTGCTTGTTTAATGACTTTCTTCCTAGCCTTTTGTTTAAAAAGTAGTGGTATGATTGTAAATAGTATGACAAACAAGGAGAAGCTTGCATGAAGAGAAAGAAAGCTTCAAGGAGAAAGAGCAATGAGAGAAACTAAAAAGAGCATCAAGGAGATTGGAGGAATTGGAAGATTAAAGGGAAAAGCTGCAGACAACTCTGATTTTGAGCTAGAAGGGATTCAGCAGCTGTCATTAAAAACCTGAAGCTCTGCTTGAGATGTATTGATCAGACTATTTCAATGTTTTCAGCACAACTTGGAGGTCCCTATGTTTACTTCAGGTTATAGCAATGTGATAACCTACTCATGAATCGATAGTTGCACCAGCTAATAAATAAATAAATATATATACATATACATATATATATATACACACTTTTTTTTTTTTTAAAAAAAAAAAAAAAGGGATGACTGCCTTGTATTTATTCCTCTCATCATTTCCAGAAAGGGACTCTGCATTTCACTTGTTCTACTCACCTTCCCACTAGTAACAAAAGTTACTAGTAACAAGTATCAAAATACCATTTGTGCCAAACGAAGTCAGAAAAAGCTGAGTTTTTCTTTTTTCATTTTCCTTTTTTCCTTTTTCTTCCCTCCTTCCCTTTTTTTCCTTTCTTTCATTTATTCCTTTGATTTAAAGAGGACTGTTTATGCTTACAGCTCCTTAATATTGCAGACATATCCTAGCATGTATACCCCAGCAAGGCATGTAAAGATAATAGAGAAGATAGTATCTGTAAGTACAAAGTACTGGACAGTTGTAACCATTCCAGCTAGAACGGTAAGTGAAGAACATCATTATGCTATAGACAACTGCAGGAAGGCATGATTCTCGGATTTTGTATACAGTGTTCTAGTACTGATATACAAAATATATTTTCTAATGAGCAAACACTTCTTTTGGTAAGTAATATTGCTTAGACACTCCTTCTTTTCCACCTGAATGTGTCTCACATTTACTTTATATTTCACAATTCCTAATCACACAGGTCCTTTAAAATGTATTGTACTCTAAAATATAAATGTTAAAGACAAAAATGTGTGAGAGAATGATTCATGTCTCCTACATACCTGATATTACCCATTATTCTTGTAACACCCTTTTTGTTATCACTTCTTCTTGTATATAAAAACTTTTTGTATCTGTTTAATCAACAGGTAATTATATTAGATTTTGGGCAGAAGAGAGAAGGGCAAAAATGAGGAGACAAGAGCACGTTCATACTATCATTTGTTTTCCAACAGAAAGCAAAACACTCCCAAAGATTTCTCATTTCACACTGAGAAAAGAAGAAAGGTCTCTAAGTATGCGAATGACATTTTTGTTCTGATGTGACTGTTGTAAGAATAAAAATCCCTCAGCAATGAGCATGATTTATTTTTTTTATAATGCTCTAAGCTCAACAAACCTTCGTAGAAAATAGAATACTCTTAATTATGAATAAATTAACTAAATTAGTAACATGAGATGGATATGCAATTAAGGGACTGTTAATTGAAACTGGAAACACAGCTGTATACAGCTCAGATGAATCACACCAGTAATGACGCAGATGTTTATAAAATGTGATTATGTTTAGCAGGAGCATACTATTGAAACTCCCCAGCCTATTCTTATATTGTGTCGCTGAAATGGTTTTTAAACCCACGAACACCAGGAATCAGGATCTCAGGGATGGCAAATTAGGCTCCCTGGATATGTGAATTAGTGTTGTCTGAATGTCAGCAATTTAATTCTCCAGCTTTCAAAGAATGTAGACATGGGGCCAAAAACAAACATCTGTTAGTTATATGCTCATTCAAAAAGAAAAATATCTCTGGCAAGCTAGAGCTTGTCTGAATATGCGAAAGACAGTAAAATACAGTATCTCTAAGCAGTGACACTGCTGTGTGAATATACTGATCATGTAAATAATATAGCCTGGGAGCTCATGAAATCTACTTTGTTCACAACTGTGAATTCAACTTTGTAGAACTATTCCTCCAAAGAGATAGAAGGATCAGGAACAAATGGTATTTCCTATCTAAAGGCTTAAGAATTGGTTAGCCTTCTGAAAACAGCAAATCTTTTATGTATTTATTTATTATTATTTTTTTTAATCTTTCTTCTATTAGCTTTTACATCTTTTTTTAGGATGCTCTTCAATAAATACAAGAAATACAATAAGGGGGTTTTCTTCTGGCATCAAAAGGCACAAATGTTGCTCCTGGGGTGTTCAAGTATATCTGAGATATGCAAGCTCAAAAGGAATGCACAGTTGTGAAGGATGGCAGAGCAGCCAAAGCCAATAGCCAATCATGGCCTAGCTCCCACACGCCGTTCTGAAGTCTGCCTCACACCTCGTCCTTCCCATAGCAGTGCTACCACTGAATACCAAAATGCATATTATAGCATGCAAATGGTATACTTGAGTCTGTGATTTGTTTTCTGGTTCAAGTTCACAGACTAACAGTAGTAAATTTTACAGCATCCATATTCTCCTTAAATATATCCATGTTTTCAGTAAACATGCTGAATAATGTACTATCATAGTTTCTGTCCAAAAACCTTTCCATGTCCTGTTTTGTACAGTTTGCATCAGCAAAGCTCGATTAGTTTTGATTCAAGGGTTTTGGCCTGTATAATAATTATAAACACAAATGTATGTGAAATAGAATTTGTTTTTCTGGCTCCCTTCTTTAGGGAAGAGGACAGACCCTTACACTACGCAAACTACCAGAACTACTGTCAAATAGAAAGACTACTATGACTTGCATCAAATCAACACTACTTTATTCCCATTTATATCCCCTAAGCTTCATAAGGTTCACAGAAGAGAAACTTTTCTGATCCATAAATGGAGACTTATTTAAAATGTGTACATTCATGCACAAGGTAGTTAAGATAATTTCAAAAAAATGTGTTGAGTGTCATTGGTAACGCTAAAATTATCACTAAGTCCTGACACCATTAGACATCACGGGCTTATCCCATCAGTTGTGGGAATGACTGAACACAGTGTTGAAGAGAAAAGTGGTCATAATAAAACTAGATTTGTCTCTGTCTTTCAGAAACTTTATTTGCTAGGAGTTGACCTCCTATTCACTGATGAAGAAAAAGGATTAGGTCTTAACTTTTTCAAAGAAGAAACCTGCATGGTTTCTGCAAAAGACCAGTCTGGCATGTCACTAATCCAAATGTCATTCACAACTGAATGAAGTTATGAAGGCTTTATGAGAAAAATGTAAACCCTTTCTCTTAAAGGTAAACTTGGCCAGCCAAATTCCGGAGTATATTGCAGACAGCTATGACAACTGATGTGCAAACCAAATTCAGTTATCTTAGCTCTTTGGCTGGCAAAAGTACAGACAAAGTCAATTCAGGATTTGAAATGTGATGTTTTGAGATAAGCAACTGGAATGCTGGGATATACAAGAAACACAAAGCTATTTTATGGAAGACACATTCTTCTATTCTGAGTACCCAAAAAATCACTGCACTGCTGAAGCAGTGCTGTAATATCAGCTATATGTCAGATAAGTAGGACAGAACTCACTGTTTGTACAGATGAAAAAAAAGTCATAAATGAGTGTAGTGGAGGGGAAAGGACACAACACACTTGAGACCAATATAAGGAATTGGATGGGAGGAAGTGACAACATCAAACTACATCTAATAAACTATCTGCAAATGTAGACTTAGGTTTAATGTCCTAGCTTGATTAATACTAATTCTTCATGCTTTTTTTTTTTTTTTTTTTTTAAACAAACTGAGCTATGGCAGAGAACCAACTTCAAACATGTAAGAAAATAGAAGAAAAAGGTTGTGTCTTGAAGATATGCATTTGAGAATTCCCAAACAAAATGCTGTACACCAAAGAATTAATTTCCACAACATATAATTTGTCGGTTGCTATGATTCTCCAGGTACAAAGTACTATGAATAAAAATGAATTTGTAAACTTCAAGTCAAAACCCACAATTTATACTATGTTCTTCAACTAAGGGGTGCATTTCTAAGAGTCATTACAACATCAGTGGTTTATAAAGTAACAGCAAGAACAAGGATCAAATGGGTTAGATGAGCCACTGGAAGCAATGATCATCTCAAAATAATTCCTTTTACCTGTGTTTTCTCAGATGGATCCAATTTCAGAAGTATTTTATAGAAAACATTTGCACACAAAGCACATATGTGGAGTTCAGCTATTTTAAGTCTAAAATGCTTTCTCTTATACTGTTAACTTACTAATACAAGACTTCCAGACTACTCAGAATTTTCCATGCAAGGTCAAGACACTCAGCTTTACTCAAGGTGTGGTGAAAACTCCAGTGGCAATTTTAGAGGGCTCCTGTGAAAATATTCTGAAAATGACATGCATACAAAGGCTGGTTTTAAAGACATTTCATAACTTAATGCTAGTGACATTTTTTAGTATTTTAACCAACATTGTTAATAGCACTTTCTAAACTGGCAGAAATATCTTAACTTCAAGTCTTACCAAAGCAAGAAGATTTAGAAAATATTGCACACACTGTATAGCCTAAAGTCTGTAAAGGCTCTCTGTAACCTGCAAGTAGGCAGCCTGACATAAAAATACCTGCGGTAATATAATACATAATTGATACGTCAAGACAAAATGAATCAACGGAGGAAAAAAACATAAGGCTAACATGAACCTTTTGAACTTGAAATTTGCTTATTATTTCTCTACCTTAGGCTTTTAATCACTTCAAATGAAGTTTTATCTAAAAAAAATCCAAGCATTTCACAGAAAAGGATCAGCAAAAATGGGGAGAAAGAGGAATACTTTTTGCCAGGTTTACATTCTCTATCTCTAAAAACCTTTAACAGTACTTTGGCACCAGGACGTAGAATCTAAGAGGTTTTGTACTGCTTCCAATCACATTTAGAGAGGGCATTTACAGGGCAGCTCTTAACCTATGAATGCTCTGTCTGCAATAACCATGTTCCTTCCTATATCTGCTTCAAACCAAAGCAGGGCTGAATGGACAGATGATCTGTGTCAGCAAAGCACATCCCCTCCAGGCTACAGAGCCCAACTAGAGACTGCTACTACTCATCATCCCCCTGGTGTCAAGAGATAGCTGACAACAAATCCTACCCTACCTGACCCTATGCAGTCCTGTCCAACTTTATTTTATTTGAAAATCTATCCCACAAATTATGAGCTCTGACAGCTGTTAATGTTTTGGCAAGGAAAAGGAGCTGTGATATGGAAGTCAGGATTGAAGATCAACTTATAATTGCAAGTTTCATTTTGTTTTTGTCCTTGTTTGTTTCCACTGTTCTGACTGCTGGTAGCTTTGTACACTTCCCAGTTTTCACCCTGATGAAGCTCACACACTCTTACCTTAAACAACAACTAATTTTCATATTGAGAAGTCTAAACATAGCTGATTGGAATCAGGTCACACACCTAAAAAGGTGTCAAAAAAAATCAGGCCATATTCTCTTGATGTTGACAAAATATGAAGCAATCTGTGCAATTTCTGCATCTAAGTCAAAAACTCTTAACTCCCATAGTCTTTGCAGAACTGAAACATACAACTTTAATTCCCCTAGTGTACTTTCCTTGTCAAAGGGACTTCTACAGAAAAAAAAAATATATATTTTTGAGATGTTTGGGTATTATGGATCAAGAATATGAATATTCCCATCTTCAGTACAATTTCAAGAGTGACTAATAAATAAGTTAAAGAGCAGCATACTTCATTTAGCTAAAACTATTTGGCCAAAAAGCAACAAAGCTAGTGGATGCTGGTTTTCAGTGAATGTATTTTCTATAGTATTGTAACCTCAGTTTTCCCCACTATTCTAAATATAGTGTTGTGTGACTTATATAGACGTGTGCTGCCAAACATAATCTATAAATGCTGACAGGTGGAAGTAAACTGCATAAGTCTCATTTTGTTAAGAAACAAGACTAATGGATAACAAATACTATGCCCATTCTCTTCCTATCATTTATACAATAACCAGATAAATCAGAATATACTTAAAGGCTCTACACTAAGTTACAAAATTTAGGTTGCACATATAAGATGCATTTTCTTGCATTTCCTAGATTTTCAGTGTTTTCCTTTTTAATTATAAACAGTGATTTTTTATTTTTTTTTAATCAAGTATAAACATATATAAGAAAAAACACATCAAAAGAAATTTCTACATGCATATTGAAATGGAAATATAGAATAGGATAAATTACCGTTCTGCACGGTTCTTAAAAACAACAAAAAAAAATCTTTTGCTCTTGAAAGAGGACAAAATTATAAAATAAATGAAATAAAAAAGAATAACACAACTCTAAAATGAATGTATTTCCAACCTAGAAATTCTGTGATTCTGTGATTCTGTGATTCTATTTTCTATAACAAAACCAAAAACTTTTACAGTTTTATCAAACTGAAATTCATCACATAGAACATTATAATTCTAACATGGTTTAATATTTTTTTGGGTGTGTTAGCATGGCCATTGATGATAACCATGTCTGCTTACACTTACTGACACACATTCTTTCACTGACTGCCCTACACATGCCACAAAGAACAATGACAATGTCCTCCCATTTCATTAAGAAAGCTTTCCAATTTTTGACACACACATCATTAAAAGAATTGATTCCCTAACCAGATTGCTGGCATTTCTCCACTCACCTGCACAAATAAATAAATAGGATCTCTCAAGAATGAATCAACTGTAAAATGAATCTATATGCATATTTTTGCAGACAAACATTGGGCAAAACTGAGACTCAGGCCACTAGAAATGAAGAAAAATACATGGCTATATGACTTCTGAAGCCAAGTGGCATAGCCAATTAAATAAATGAGATACCATTCATGAACCATGACAGCTGTGGGTTTGGCGGAAGTCCCATTTCTCATGGAATATACAAAATTTTTTTACTGAAAAGTCTGATGGGAAAACTCAGCTTCCAAAAAGGAACAAAAACTCTGTCTTCTCAGAAGGGGGAACCTGAAACTACTACAATAAGATTGAAAAGAACTATGATTTTAGCAACACGTTAATTAGTCTAATTATAGATGAGCCAGAATTTTGGTCCCAGATCTTTAGAAAAGTTGTCTCTTGCTCTCATCAACTACTTACAGATGACATAAGTCAAAACATAGCTAAAAAGGAAAAAGTAGAAAAAAAAAATTAATAAAATTACAGAATAAGAAGAGGAACTGCCAAGGTTATAGAAAGATAATAATACTGGAATATAAAAATTGGAATCCCTTCATCTCCTGTAGGGGAAGAAACATCTATCTTGTTACAGTTGCATTAGCTGCCACTTTATTCATTTTTATCATTGCCTCAGTTTACACTCACTGTTTAATTTGGAAATAAATAACTTTCCTTGTAATGCAAGATTTGCAGAATCTTAAGGAAGATTTCCCATTTAAGTATATGAATATATCTTTCATGTATAAGATTCACACACAGTAACTAGAAATTTGGACAACTGAACTGTAAGAGAACTGGAAGAGGTTTTTATTTTTCTTTGGAAAAAGTTATAAAAGAATGCCCTTCATCATATTCAAATCTTAATTAAGCGATTTAGACCTGAAAAACACTTTTTAAACCATTACCATGCCATGTATACATAAATAGACAAAGGATCTGAGAATCTGGTAAAGTTGTCTCAACTAACTGTGAATGTCCTGAATAAACATTTCATTTTCCTTCACACTTCTGCAATATATTAAGGAAAATACAATGACACAACTTCAAAATGTGAAGCAGTGATGCAGAAAAAATAAAAGTAAATAACTTTATAAGAAAAAAAAAAAAAGTAAATAAAAAATAAAAGCGATCCTTAAGTACTGGCTTTTACTTTTATTTTATTTAATTACATTTTTTTTTTATTTAATTGCATTTACTTACATTTACTTATAACATTACTTCCCTGCTGTGGGAGCTACACCAGCATATACCAGCGCATGCATAAATGCACACTCTCTCTCATACACCCTGTTCCTAAAATTCCAAGCCAAGATACAGTGCAGTGATAAGATACAGTGAAGTATATATTTTTAAGTCTTTCACACGACAAAGTAAATGAATGTGAAACTTAAGTGATAAGTAAACAAAATTTCCAAAAAGGCTGGAAACTTTTCAATATTTAACTTATAGTTTGTTCACCTTAATTTCATAATAAATCTTAATATTTTTTCTGCTTTAGAGATCAACTTATAAAATCCCCTTCTGAACAGCTTTAATAGCAGTACCAAATCTTGCTCATCACTGAATGCATGTAATGCCTTGTAATTTTACATTTGATTGCGAGGATGTTACTTTAAAGGCTCCACTGCAGAATCATTAATCTGCCCACGCAGAAAATATTTAAAACCACTGCTCCTGCAAATTATTTAAACTATAGTAAAAGGAATGAAGGAGCTAAAGTAAACTGTCTTGTGTGAATCTTCCACATACACTACAAAAATGTCAGTAACACATGGATAAGTCAGTTAAAAGAAATGATCACATGATATATTTGGCAGCAAGAATTTCTAAGTATTAATATTAAAAAGTAAATAAACTTTTACGAATTTTAACTGTATAAGAACTTTAACTGCATGAAAAACTGGGTTAACTGATTTCTACTTCTTGATAAAAGAAGTATATGAAAATACAGTGTTAACTTTACCTCCCGTTTTCTCAAAGGAACAGAATTATTGAATGTGCTTTTCCAGTACCAACCTGTTTCCTCTTTCATTCCTTTAGTAACCCTTTAGTTCCCCATAGAGAAAACAACCACACAGAAGAAAAAAAAAAAGGCATCAGAGCAGCACAAAGAAAACAGCTATGGGAAACCTACCTGTAGCACCTTCCACCTTGTGTTCAGATCTTCCACACAGCTGAGATTGTATGGGGAGAGCTGAATATCAGGGGGAGTGAACCGGTGAGCCAGCTCATTGACTTGATGCACCTTCTCTTTAAGCGGCACAATTTCAGCTCGATAAACCTGTGCAAATTAAACATTGTAAATAAAGATAAGAAATAACTTCAAAAACTATTGTCTCTGCTACCAGCTGATCAGCAAAATAAAGGTGTTCCATGCTGCTGAAAGGAAGGGGTGCACTAGTCATGAAACAGGTAAGTCTTCTCATATAACAGCATGGGCTGTAGGACTCAAGGGTAAGGCCTAGCATTTAAGAAGGTGATAGAAATTTGGAGCCTTCACTGCAATTTTTGGCTGGTTAAACCAAATCCCTAAGCAGAACACCCACTGGACTGTTCACTGTAGTGCAAGCTTCTCTCTGTCTCATTGTTTACATGTGCATGATGTGTTCCTCAGGGTAGACAGGAGGGACAAATGCTCTTTAATGCATGAAAGTGTGGGAAGACTGTGGTACCCAAATACATTGAATTAAAGAAAGAAAGAGAAAAAAAAAAAAAAAAAGCAATGCTTCAATTGTGTTCATGGTCTTACCTGGGGTATCTTGTGTATTACATATAAAAAGTTTGAAGAGAGGAGAGAAAGAAGAGGAAGTAGAGGAGAGGAAGGAAGGGAGGGAGGGAAAAATAACAACAAAGCAGAACCTTCTTTCTATGAATACCAAACTAGCTTTCATGACTCATATTTCAGAAAAATAATGTATCTTGTGAGACGACCATTAGAACTATGCATAAGAACAGTCCGATTAATAATTTCAGAAATGTATGTGATAACCAAAAGCTGCTAGTTGCTGTCTCTTGATTTTAAAATCAACAACCTGCTGATGATGCTACCATGATGTATTAGAATAAATTCAGATAAATTCAGGGCACCATGACTCCACTGAAGAGACGTTGCTCTATGCAGATTTCCCACTGTTCCATATCTATCTTTTCTAAGGAGACATTTATGAATCTTTTACATGACAAATAGTGTCAAAATGTACCAACGAGCCATTTCTAAGGGGAAAATTCTGTCATTTTCAGGACCACTTTTTCTTGCCCTACGATGTCTGCTCACAAAGGCAGGATAATTTATTTGCTGTATTAGTCTTGCTTTCCAGCTCCTTTCTCTCAGCATTTTTAATACAGAACACATATGGTCTGCATCTCATTTTGGGTAATCAGAAAACCTGAAATGATTTCCTAATAATCATTTCACCAACATGTGATGCAAACATCAAAAATCCTCACAAAGTATCTCTGTAAACCTTAAATGTAAATTGTATTAAGACACTCACAGACATTAGGATGTCTGTGTACATGAACGGTACAGTGTACATGAACTGTACTAAAGGCAAACAGCATTGAAAAATCGTTCCTCAAATTTCTCTCAAAAACAGATTTGTGTCCTCTAATTATGCTAAATTGCCCTACAACATAAGGAGTTAGATAGACTTCAATGGCATTCATGTATAGTGAGGCATTCATGTATAGTGAATAACTAAATATAAATTCATAAAATGCACAAACAGAAGTGATGGGCATTTTGTAAAGCTAAATGCAGAGAATGACACAAATGCCATGATATGACAGAAGAGGCATGTATCACGTTCATGCCATACAATTCACTTCTCCATCACACCTGTTTCATACCACTGGAACACAGATGATGTTACTGGGAAGAACACAGATTTATAGTGTCGTGAGGAGAGCAAGACCAGAGGTAAAAAGAAAAGGAAAAAATCTAGCATGTTTGATTTTATCCCACAGAGTTATATATTTGCTTAATCTGATCATTTAAGCCAATAATTGAGTTCAGAAGAACAAAAACATGCTTTAAATATAGGCATTTGTTCCAAGGCTGGAGATATGTATATCACAGTGTGAGAATTTAGCTTGCAAATAATTATTTCACTTTTTTTTTTTTTTTTTTTTTTCTATGACTTGTCAGATTTAGTGGCCTAGGGTCTCTGGCCACAAGTCTGTCATTTATGATTGGGATGGTCACATGGGTTCTGCCAGTGTTACCTGCTTTCCAAGATGAGTGAACATCTTTTAGCTAGTGATACCAATGCCCACATTGTATATGAATTTAAAATACTGTTAGAAAAAATGGAGAGCATCTATTGCAAAGATCAGTTTCTGCACTAAAACAGTTCCTGCATTAAGCCAACTTAATTTGCTATTAATTTCTATGTCCATAGGATCAAGCTTGGATTGAAAAATTCATTGCCCAGGCAAAGCACGTACGTTTAAGCTTAAACACTGATTGTTTTTAAGCATGCACTGAAGTATCTTGCTGATTTCAGACCAATTATTTCAATCTGTAATGTTGACTTGAAAATACTGGTCTCACTTAGGATTGACACAAATGATTCTGTAAATCATACAATCATTATACCTAAATTAAGGTGAAATAGAAGATCTGTCATGATTTGTCAACATGTTTTAGTGAGCATACTTTATTTTACAGAGAGAGAAAGCTTATGAACAGAAGCAAGTCATGAGATAAAATAAATAAATAAATAAATCAAAGAAATACATGAAAGTAAATATGAAAACATATCTCCCCGTATTTTGGACATTATTTCCTTATTAATCGTTTTTTTGTTTCTTTAGGAATATTGACTTTTGCAGTTATGCTAATTTTCCAACGTACAAAATATAATAGCATTTTCAATGTCTCTAAATTTGATAGTCTGTTTTCTATTATTACTAAGCCTGAGTTTTTACTAGCATTTGTGTTAGTTATAATGACCAAAATTTGTAAGAAACACCAAAACCGAAAGAATTCTAATTAATGCATGACTATCTAATTAATGCCAATAATTTTACAATTAAAAACTGAAGACAGAAAATAAAAAAAATATCCTTAGGAAGACTTGTCATGTGATATTGTATGATTAAAAACATCAGCCACTACAATATTATGGTGAGCAACAGTTTATCACAAACAGTCCACCAGTCCATCAGTCCACTAGAACCATACATGTTTCTAGAGCTAGGTTTTTGTTTTCGTTTCAGTGAAATTTTGTATGAATTAATTTTTTTCCCACACCAAGTATTCAAACAATTTTAAGAAATAGTAATCATTTATGTTATACAATAATTTTCATCTATAGAAGCAGAAATTTGGAAATTCTACTTACCTGTGATTTTCATCAGTATGATTAAAATCTTTTACAGTAATGTTTATATTTTTAATAATCAGTTTGTATTCAGACTCTTTCATTTTTCCATTACTTTTTCTTTCTACATAAAAAATACCAAACCTATCATATGTTCATAGCAAAAAAAAAAAAAAAAAAGTTAACTATAGTGTTGGTAATTTAAAAACAAATGTACATGGTGAGTAGTATTCCACTACCACAACAAGAAGCCTATTTGAACCAATTAAATGGCTCAGGATGTAAATGACTTCTCAGTGTGAACAGCGATAGGAGAAACAGCCCCAAATTATCTTCATTATGACTGTCCCTATGCAAGAAAGAATTTCAATGCTATGTGCTACTGTAGGTGGTAGATTGGATTTTAAATGATCCGTACAGTCCTGTTAGAAAATATTTTAAAAAGCTTTGGAAAATTAGCAAGGACTCTGGAAGACATACCACAGCCAGCCAAATAGTAGGAGTCTAGAGCATAACAGCAGCCATAACGAAAAAAGCAGCAGCTAGATGAAAAGCTCATCTTGCCCCTCCTGTCTCTGAGAGCAACTTTTGCTTGGGGAAGAAGGAAAGTCTGGGAAACCTTGAGTATCCCTGCTCCTTGCTGTACTCTTCCAGCTCAGCAATTTTGGGGCTCAGAGATTCTGGAGCCAGAATTTGTCTCTCTTTTTCAATTAGATCTTGAAGAATTATTCTTACATGAAATTATCTACTTGATTTTTGAACTAACATAGGCTTTTACCATCCAAAATAATCTATAAACTCAATGTTTAGAATGTTTAGGTTAAAGAACCACCTCTTATGTTCTTTTTTTTTTTTTTTTTTTTTTTAATGTATCACTTGAAATCTTCTCCCATTCTTAGCTGCTCATGAGAGACAATAATCAATCTTTCTTAGCAGACTTTCTTTGTGCTATTCCAGACTTTATAAAACCTTTAACATATTTACTCCTTCCAGGTTTATATTCAAAAATTGACATATCCAATTAAATGTGTATATAAAGAAGATATTTAGATCTGAGCTAGTCACCATATAGTGCCTGTATATTCAATCACTGATCAAAACAGAAGCTGAACATAACATATATTTTTTTTTTTACTATAGGACGGCATGAATCACATTCTGAATTACAGAGATTAAACTGAGAAGATTTGCATTCACTAGAGTGGGAACCTAGACAACTAGATCATACACAGACACCTACCTGGCAGATGTGAAATTACACAAAATAAATCATGCTCCTACTTCATTTTTACTGTCCTTGTGCAGGAGCTTTCCATACTTTTGATCTGATATATTTTTGAAATTGGTGGACTAGAACACTGCCTACAATATACAAGATACAAGGTCTTATACCATGGTATAATGATATTTTTTGCTTTACCAAGTATTCCTAACGTTTGATTTGGCATTCTGAATAGTGGTGAGTATTAAAGTGCTGGAAGTGCCAAGTGGTTTCAGAAAACCAGGGCTTACAATTCCAAGATCTCTCTCATGACTGTTAAAGGAATATTTAAAAGGGCTAAATGAGAGCTCATTACTGTGCATATAAAATTGGGATTAGTTTTCTAAATGCATTGCTTAACATTTATCAACACTGATTTTCATCTGCTACCACTTTATTTCCATCCAGTACTGTGAGGTCCTTCTATAGGTGTTTGCAATTCATCCCCTCCTGAAGGGCTTTAAATAGGTTTGTATCATCAACATGATATGTCACTGTGTTATTCATTCTCCTTTTCAGTTCATTTATGTGCATACTAGACAGAATAGACCTTCTTGAGTGCAGTGGCACTCATTAGGAAAACTGAACGTTAACCTCTGCTTTCTATTTTCTGCCTTTTACAGGAAATAAATAACTAGATAAGTGGTTATTAATCCTTATCCTTTCTCTTGTATCCCACAGTATTTTTAGGTACAATATTTTTGAAATCATTTTGGAATCCCCAAACGCCAATACCCCATTGTCGACATGCTCACTGTTTTCTTGAAGGCACACTAAGAGATGTATGGCTTACCTACTTTTACAAAAGCTACATTGTCTCTTCTACAGTATACTTTTTTTCACAAATTTCTTGGTTTGTAGGTCCACAGTCCTGATTATATGCACTATAGATGGATGTACTATAGATGCTATATTTGCCACCTTCCAGTCCTCATAATATACTAATTTTAAGCAATAAAACAGTGTTACTAGTAATAGCTGTTTTATTCTTTAATTTCATTAGAACTCTTGACTGAATAATTACCTAGTTCTGTAACATGGTAGTCTTAATCTTATTATTTTGTTCTATGGATACTTTTTAAAAACATATTTTTTTACACTTTTCTTTAGTCACCCCAGCTTTCAAGGTCTTCTGAAAATCCTTCTATTTAAAGGAGATGGATTTATTTTCGGCTTCCATCATAGTGTCTCCATGGTGTCTTCAAATTGTACTCTTCTTGGATTCTTTTAAGCAGAGTTCCTCATCTGTGTATAGTTCTCCTGCGAACTGAATGTCGCTGTGGTGGATAGTTTTATTATTTTTGTTTTTGATTTGTTTTTATTTTGTTTTATCCCTGCAAAAATGTTGACCTTTAGTCCATAATGATCCGTATTATGATAGCAATGTTTTGAACCTGTATTGCTTAGTACCATGCCAAATATTTCTTCTCCCATTTGTGGCCACCCTAAGAGGTTACTCCATGAAGCATTGATTTTTTTTTTTTTTATATATATCTAAAAATGTAATCTTAAAAGCATGCTCTAACAAGGCACTTACTGTAATTTCCCTTCTTTAAATGTCTCCCTTACCAATTATCTTCTTAGTGTTCCCTAACACTCCATATTTTCTATTTGGCGATGGAATTTCAAATTCCAAAGGATTTTAGGCTAGTTTGATAAAATTAATTCACCTTTGTGATTTGATTCCTAACCTTCATAAAATATAGCATTAGGCCATCACTGTCAGAAACTTAACTCTTTCTTTACTGTGCAATTTGTAACTTGGATGTTACAACAGATGTTACTACTTACTTATTTCCATCAGTTTTCTGATATGTGCATATTACAGTTATGTTTGAAACCAAGTATTTTCATTCCCCCGTCTTATCTTTTCAGCTGTGGTATTTTTAACCCGAGATGATCACACTGAATTATATGCTTTCCATGCTCATCTATCCCTTGAAGACCCTTTTAGAACTCAAGTGCCAGTAGATTGGTTTCCTACTTATTTCAGAATATGCAGATTAACCACTCTCTCCTACTCACTCACCCTCCACCCCCACAATCATTTTCAGGTCCTTTTCCATTAAAGTTGCTAGTGCTTTGGGTATCCTGTTGAATAAACAAATAAATTTAAAAAACTGTAAAAGCCACCACACAGCCCTCAACTCTTTTTGGAATACCAACTCTCTGAGCAAAGAGCAAAGTTGTTTAAACATGATTACTTTGTTGTTGCTGTTGTTGTTATTGTCCTTCTACGCATGTCCTATTTCACATGCCATCTTGTTTTGTTTTTGTTTTTCCTTTCTTTTGTTTATTGGTCTCTATCATATAGAAGAGCACTGACTTCCCCTTTGGAAGGCTGCCCAATGATCAGAAGGGAGCTAAAGATACAAAAGTCTAAGTTTTTATACATAAAGACCTCACCAAATGGAGATGCCTTTTGTCAATGCCATGAAAAGGACATGTTTTGTTTAGGATTCATAAATCAGTTTCTTGAAAACTGTAAGGAAATTCATGACTCATTTAAGTGGAAGAGTAAATAAACAGTGAATTAGCTTATTTCAATAACAATAGAGATATTATATACTTTGCTAGCCTCAGGGAGTTTCCATCACAAAATTCATAAGTGAAAATTCAGGAAGGAATATTGACTATACAATGCACAATTTCTGTTTCTTGACCCCTCTTCTCCCTCAGCCACATGTGCAACAGCTGATAACGAGCCGAACATAGAATTCATGAATCCAACCAAAATTAAATCAAGGGCCTGTAACTTCTGTCCCACTGAAGTTAATGGAATAGTGTGACTAAATTCCCCTATGTCACTTGGAAAGGATACCCTGAAGAGGAAGTGTATTCTCAGAACAAGACTTGTTCTTTATGCAATGAGAAAAAAATGTCAAGTAAAATACAGGCTGGCTTTTATTTATTGTTTGCTAACGTGAATTGTCAGTGCTTCAATAAAATTGCTTTTTCTTTTACCAAGCTGATTCTTACTGATCCCTCTATCTACCATATATGTTTAAATGTAGTCCAGCACAGAGAACCTCAATGCCTTGTCAGAGCAGACAGCAACAATGCAGCTGTACCGTGAGCAAGAAATTACTGTTGCTTAGCATTCATATCGATAAAAGGAACACAAAAGCATGTACATAGTAAGTCATATTCTCATGTACAAGTCAGTAGTACTGAGACTGAGTTTAGCTGTGTTTGTATTAAAAATTATATTAAATAAACAGAAACTATCTAATAATTACCATCTAATAAATACCATCTAATAATTTTCAATCATTACACAATTGTTCAATCATGAAGTTAATAACAAGTAATTGAGATTTTCAACAATGATTTTCAAATCCAGTCACTACTCTTAACATCTCCTAGTTATTTGAAATATTTTTTACAATGAAAAATAGCTTGGGAGCAGTTTTTTGTGTGTGTGTTACTTTTTTTTTTTTTTTTTTTTTTTTATGGCCTTAACAACACTTTAAATTATGTTTACAAGCTTAGGAAAATCTCTGTAAGACCATATGTAAACAATTATGCTACAACTATAAACATTGCTTTCCCACTATCTTCTCCTTATCCTATACACATTACTAAAGATCAAATGTTCTTAACATTTCACATACACATGTACGGAGGGATCGTGAATTTCATCAGATATATAACAATGCCCATCAGATATATAACAATGCCCATAAAGCAAAATCAAAGGAGACAAAGTTCATTTTACCAAAGCACGTAATACTTCAAATGTTCATCTCTAGCTTCTGGAAATGAGTCTCTGTCTTTTCTTTTTGGTTATGGATGAGACAGGAATAGATGCCTGCCTAAGATGTTAAAGGCAATTTGGTTTCAATCTCCACCTTTTCTTCTCAGATTTTATGGCCTGGCAATTACAGCAATTACAGGCTTGATTTGAACACTATACAGGTTTGCTCTGAGTAATACATGGGAAATTGATCTCAAAGCTAATTTCTCCCTAAGATGGTATATACAAGACTTCAGAAGATAGGAACCTCTTTCACAGAGCTTGAGGTGGGACTGAATGACCTGTCTTCTTTCCTGCCCTTCTTGAAGATGGGACTGACATTTGCTATCCTTCAGTCTTCAGGAATCTCTCCAGTCACTTGACCTTTTTAAGGTAATTGAGAGTTGCAGTGACATCTGCCAGCTCACCCAGCATTTGTGGGTTCATCCCATCAAAATGCATGGACTTATGTACATCCAGAATTATGAGCAAGAGAAATTCGTCCTCTTATATATTCCAATTATATGTTCTGACACTTATTAATATGAAGCACTTCTCAAGAAAAGGACAATGTTTTCCCAGATCTGTGAGACACACACAGAGCAGTGGCCTCATACCAGCCTGTCATTTTCTTTGAGTTCTCTCACATGGAAGAGTCTCCCATTAAGACAGATCTGTGCTAAACCTCAATTCTCATAAGCAGTGCAAAAGACAGAAAAGGATATCTGGCAATGTGATGAACATATGAGATGGCTTATGGAGAAAAGCCCTCATGTGTCAAATGAACTTGTGGTGTATTGGGTTTTTATACCACCAGCAGCTGCATCAGAGCAGCATCCACTTGCACAGTGAGATGAGGTCTTCTTATACCTCAGCCTCAGCAGGTTCCCAGCACTGACATTTCAAAGTTCAAATAGTTCAAAGGGAAGAAAGAAATAAAATGCCTTTTATTCCAATCCCATTCTGAATTCTGTATCTCTGAATCTGATAAAACATTAAATTTTCCAGAAGGTATTTCATTCCTACAACTTTGAAAATGAAATGTGTATTTGCTAAAAAGTAAGGATATTAGAAGTGGAATATAATAAATAAATAAGGAACAAATACCACTAATTATTTTTCTGATTTATCAAAGGGGAGAAGCCAGAGGAGGTTCAGACTGATATCAGGAAAAATTTCTTTACCATGAGGGTGGTCAAACACTGGAACAGGCTTCCTAGTGAAGTGGTTGATACCCTGTGCCTGTCAATGCTCAAGAGGTATTTGGATAATGCCCTCAATAATGTAGTTTAACTTCTGATTAGCCCTGAAGTGGTCAGGCAGTTGGGCTTGATGATCTTTGAAGGTCCCTTTCAACTGAACTATTCTAGTCTATTCCACTCTATTTGGAGCAATTTAATAACTAGAAAGAAAGACAGAAAGAAAGACAGACAGACATTAGGATGTCAACAAATAGAAGCACATTAATAGGTGGAAATATCCTGAAAAACATATCACTTTGTTATGATCAGGGCTGCTATGAACTTTTGCAGTTTTATGATCCCTGAATAAAGACAATCCATGCTATTGCGTTGTAATGTATTCTGAAATTTTGTTCTCCTGCATGGAGGGGGAAAAGTACATTGCCACATTTTGCTTGTAATCCACTGTTAGAACTATAGCCATGACATGGCAAAGGCTATCCTTGCTAAATTGTCCATAAACAGTTCTGCACCATTTTTTCACATAATCAAAGTCACTCAGTTATTTTGTGACCAAGAGGCTAATATGGCAATTACGAGATGGAGTGCCTAGGAACCAACTTAAAGCTTTTCAAATTGTAATCTCAAAGTCTGACACACACTGCTTGGAAGACATTGAAAATATACATTTTTACAAGGGATTTTTACAAGGGAAATTTTTTAAATAGTATGGTTTCATTCAGCACTATTAAAGCTAAAAGCACTTGAAAAGATAAATATGTTAAAGGTCCTTGAGCTTCACTCAAATCTACTTCTAAACCATTGGTCTTTACTAGTTAACTAGTAAACAATGTGTATTAAACATACACAAACATAGAAGGTTGAGTAATGTATGTTATCAAAAGCTCTTTCAGGCAATAGAGACTCACACAAATTCTCCTTGCCCTAACAAAAAAATAAACTAAAAAATCTACTATAAAGTAAATCCCTATTGTGTTGTAAGGCAGCGTGTTATTTTAAAGGTAAATGTAGTATTTCACAGACAAAAAAGAAGGAAGCAGTTTAAAACAGGTTACATCATGATATTACAAACCACAGCAAGCTTCCAGACATCAGCAGGCAGAATTTGTATTTCTAAACCTAAGATGAAAAATATAGATTGCTGGCATGGAACATGCCATTCAACAGCTAGCTTAAATGCTACTAAGACAGACTCTATTCTGACATGCAACTAACATTAAAAGAATTCAGACCAGAAGCTTCAAAAACTCTTCCTCTCCTTTTTAATAAAAAAAACCATACACAGATTAAGAATTTTTACTACTTTTAGAAAGGGAGACTTTTTTTTTTTTTTCCTTTGCAGAGCTTAATACCAGAAGGAGTTGTTATATTTCATCCAACCTGTAACCTCCAAAGAGTGCAGATCAGAAAGACTGTTGAGTCCTTTCCTAATCTGGTATTTTCCATTTTTTAAATTAATATTATAACTCTCTTCTTCACCACTACTATATGATGGGTGGGGTGAAACTTCAATCTCCAAGACAAGGTGGAAATTCCTTGGCTTCTTCTTTCTAATGAGAACATCCTCAAAAACACCAGAAAATGGAATACATTTTTAAAGTTAGACTTTAGGAGAACGTAACCTAGAACAATTTACTTTTTATGCTAATGTAGGAGAAAGAATGCTTAAATAAAATACTAATAATGAGACAGTTAAATGAAACTTAAAAAATGTAATATGTTTAGGGTTTTAAAGTAGCACCCTCCCAGGCATTCAGGTTGAAACCCTTTTGGGTGGGAGGCTGCCCTGCCACATCTGGAGGGAGAGCAGGCTGCAGCTCTTGGAAATGAGTAGCTATGGCTCTAGCTGAAAATGATGAAAATTGTCATTCTTGATCTTCCAGATAATTTAACTGTACCAAAATAAAACAATTTTCCGGTAAAAGCCTAAGAGAATAAAAATAATTTGAGTGGCATTGCTGTCTGGACAAATTAGTTTAATTGATTCAATTGCCCTATTTGTAAATTGGGGATAATACTACTTCTATTGCAGTCTCAGAAAGAAGCTGAGAAGATTAACTCATACTACCTGGAATACAAGAAGCACTAACTAGCAATTACCAGGTTTTATTATGGGTTAAGCTTGCACAAAAAGATAAAATAAAATTCTATTAGGCTTTAAATAATAGGCATTAAAATGAGAAAACTATAGTACAATGTGTCACTGATAAGCATCCCAGGGAATATAACGGTCTTTGTATTCCCTACTTGAAGCAGTCCCAAAATCACTACTGTGTACCAGTATACGAGCTTGATAAATTGATTTTATTTCGTGCATTGATTTGCCAATGTCATAATAAAAATATCATTACAGAATCTGCATACTTGATAGATATAACAGCAGAATACATTCCCTGAGTCCATAATTGTGACAGGAATAGGAGAACCAATGCTTTTAAGCAAAGATTTTATTAAAAACAATACTGTCAGACCTCTTAATGGAGGAACAAAAAAGAAAAAGCGTCCTCACAGAAAGCAGACAGCATTAAAACTCACTTCTAGCATTCCTTCCTCCTTTTCCTTCCTCATGAATCTCAGTGAACACACAAGTCTCAGGTTATACATACACTTCTGATATGTCCTTTTCTGTACTTGGAAATGTTTTAAGGGCAGATAATACATAGAAGATCAGTGTGACACAGTATTTCTGGTATACTTGTTCCTTGGAGATACCTTTCCTCCTTTTATCTACCCACATACCCAAGCCACACTCACTTAGAAAAGCTTAAATAAAATGGTACTACACTAAAAGAAAAAAATGTTACTAGTATTGTATTTCAGGGTGGTGGTGTGGTGGTGGTAAATATTTACATTTCCAAGTTAAAAAAAAAAAAAAAGGAAAAAAAAGAAAAAAAAATTGAACAGAATCACCAGAATTCAAGAACATCTCTATGTAATGTCAAGTCCAGGAGTGTTAATACTTGGTCATCAGTTAAATGTCTGTATGTGCTGGATTTACATGGCAGACTGGGTAAAACAAAAAGCTCTGTTAAATGCTAAAGTACCAGCATAGAGTAGGTATAACACTTTGGTTTTTAAACATCAGTGTTTAATTCTGCTTCTAAAAGCTCAAGTCCCATTCTTATTCTGATAAACAGCAATCTCTTAAAAAAGTTCTGGTCTGACCTCAATTCTGAACTTCAGAGGCATAAAAAGACAGACAAGTCTTTATACATGCATTAGTCACTTCTCTCAGCAGGCTATCAGAAACTGAGATCAGAGATTACCAATACTTAAAAAGTCAAATTCTGCCTGCAGATGTTCACGTTGAGCTCCCACTGAAATCAGCAGGCTAAGTTCAGAAAAAGAAAAATTTGGCTCTAAACGAAAACTGTTGATCTAATAATAGCACATTCTATCAAAGTGTGTTGGAGGTAGAAAAAAAAAAATCAATTTTTTTACTGGTCACCTATTTTCTTCTTTAGAATTCAGGATTTTTTCTACACCTAAGGGAAAGTTAACTATTATTTAGCCCAATGGCCCTTAATCAAAGAGAAAACAGTCAATCTGTTCTACTAATAACTGCATTAATTAATACACTTATGCACATTAATCTTCAGGTACATATTTTATTCAAAACACTACTTCTTTGGGTCTTGTTATACTTCTTTCTCATACAAGAATGTTAACATTTATAATAGAAAAAGCTACATATTAAGATACCTATTATAATCTAATGCAAGAAAAAATAATTTAAAAAGAATGTTTTTCAATGGAATGCAACACATGGAACTATCATTAAGAAAAAGAATGAAGTTAATTATGCAATAAATTAGACAAGGTAAGTGTATTGATTATTAGTATATAGAGAACTCTGGAAGACCATTTTCAACTATTACATACACAAACACACACATGCACATGTACACATACATAGACATAAAAGCACTCGAGTAGATGTTTGATCTGAAGAAGATAAAAAATCTAATGAATACTAATAAGACTCAAATTATGTGTAGGGGAGATTACAGCTCACCTTTAATCAAGCAAAATATACAAGCACTTCTCACAAATACAAAATGATGCAAACAAAAATGTGTTTAAAAAATATGAAATTCTTCATTTCGAATGCATTGTAATGCTGCCACTAAGCTTCTCTGTCAGGTTGCTTCATTTCATTCTCCTTTCAGCTGAATGTCAGTCTAACTTTCATCTTTCACAATTAGCCGACTTGTTTTCAAAGAATCTTTATCCAGAATAGTCTCTGACTTCAACTCCAGCTAGACTGCATAAGGTGCAAATTTATATATGTGAAGAATGAAACTGCTCTAGTAAAACCTGTTGCAGCCGGAGCTCAGGTACTTGTTCCTTCCCAAAATGTTCCCATAATTCCAGGGTTCCAGAGACCATGTCTTACACTTGTGATTCTCAAGAAAGTTAAAGAACACTCACTTGTAGGTTGTTCCTTGTTAGCAGAACAGCATTAACATTTCTGTATCTTAATGATTCTATTGTATCCCAGTAAAAAGTATAGTCAAGGACAGATTGAAGTTTACACGGCTACTCTTAAGATTACAGTTCTCTGCCTACCCATCACTTTATTAGTATTCTTATGTGAATTATGGAAATTAAACATTAAAATAGGTAGTGTGATATGGTCAAAAATTATATTAATTTCTATAAAACATTCACTATAATTAAAGTAGTAACACCTAAATCAGAAGAGATCAGAAATGTATAGCTTATTTATTTCAAAAGGAATCGTCAGAGGGAATAATGGTTTGCTTTATGTATTTAAAATGAACTTAGTTCTGGGCTATTGTCTTAGTTATCACCATAGCAAACTCTGCTGTTTTTTGTGACTGATTTCCAAGCAACAAAATAAGACAGATGAGGCTTTTAGATTAAATTTGTATCAGTTGCAAATACATGACTATTACATATTAAATAACTGCTTGTGATTACATTTCTTTTCATGTGAGAAAATAAATTCATAAGCTGTTAAAATAAAAGACCGCAGAACAGAACTGATTAACTTTCATCTACTACAAAGAACCATAGCAGAACTAACCTAAACTGGTACAACAATGTGATGAAGCATACCACAGTTTTTAACCCAATTTCATATGTAAAACAAACCTTGGAAAATTAAAATTGCCTCCAAGAGTGCCAACCAAACAAACCTACTAAATTCTCTATTGTATAAAACTATGTTTAGAAAGATAAAAGCAACATACTAGGCTGTGCAATCAATTAGGTGATGTATTTAACTGAAGAGTCATTGGTATTTTACAACCTCATGGAAGTTAATCTATTAAAAATGCAACAAATTCCAACTACCATTTTCATCATAGCAAATTCAATAAATTAATAAAAATATTCCTCAATAAAAATATGCACATCTGTAGGATGACAAAGATTTCCAATGAATTTAAACAAGATTTAAATGAGATTTCAGTTTATTTTAAAATAAAGTTTATTGCATCCTGTTATAGTCATTGATATTTTATTTTATATTAGTATTAAAAACAGTAGCTGAAGAGTTTTTGGTATTTTTATAAAATTTGTTTTTATTGACTGCATTTAAAGATAAAACCATAAAGTCCTCTAAAGTGCCATTAGGTCTCTCCGCCTTTTACAGTATCATACCTAGAAAAAATCTCAAATCTACAAATATTTCACAATTACAAAATTTGCTTGTAGAGAGGATCACTAATTATCACAGGGACAATTTGGGAGTGGGAGGAAAGCTAGCAAATGAGATAAGGAACAGTTATTCTGTATGAGTTAGTTTTTAAAAATCATGGAGTCCAGCACAGAACATATTAAGAGAATTAAAGGAAATAAGACAATGTAATTAATTCCAATTGATTATAGAGTTTGGTGTCAGGCAGCTGGAGTTGAAATTAAATTGAAAAAAAGTGTATGCATTTCAAAGTAGACTAAGGAGACATCAGAAATAATCATTCAGCCTGGAGAAAAAGAGGTTCAGGGGTGACCTTATTGTTCTCTACAGGTACCTTAAAGAAGGCTGTAGCGAGGTGGGGGTTGGTGTGTTCTCCCACATGCCTGGTGACAGGACGAGGGGGAATGGGCTAAAGTTGCGCCAGGGGAGTTTTAGGTTGGATGTTAGGAAGAACTTCTTTACCAAAAGGGTTGTTAGGCATTGGAACAGGCTGCCCAGGGAAGTGGTGGAGTCACCATCCCTGGAGGTCTTTAAAAGACATTTAGATGTAGAGCTTAGGGATATGGTTTAGTGGAGGACTTGTTAGTGTTAGGTCAGAGGTTGGACTCGATGATCTTGAGGTCTCTTCCAACCTAGAAATTCTGTGAAATCATTGTGTGATTCTTTCACAGAATGATGTATGTATGAAATGGAAAACTTGAGAAGCATTTTTAGCAGTTGTTACTTCAGTTGTAGTCTGAAGGAAAAATTAATACTTCTATCTCCTACATGGAAGGCAACTATAGTTTTCTACTTATTTGTCATCCAAAGGATTCTGTCATCTTTTCGTTGGACAAAATTTAATAATACTTCAGCAAATCTTAGTTCATAGTCTAACACCGTGTATAGAATACTTTGGAATTTTGGGGTCTTTAAACTTAAGAATAATAGGGAGTTGAGCTATAGAGGGGAGTAATGCTTGTATATTGTCAAAATACATCCTTGCCCGTGAGTACTGAAACTGCTGAAACAATATTTTAGGACCACTTACTTCTGTAGGCTTTTCTGCTGCAAATTCTGCTAAATGGAAATAGAAATCTGTCTGTAAGCACGGTGAAAACAGTGGTGCACATTAAAAAAAAAAAAAAAGTGATATATATAGTAAAAATTTGAAACAAGGAAGGGGTTGTGCTTTGGATGAATGCAGAAAGTTATGTAGGTGATATGCAAAAATTGTGTGGTGTCATGTGGAACAAAAGATTTTGTTCAAAATACCAGGCAAGTTTATATTTATATATATATATATATATATTTATATTTATATATATATATATTATATATTATATATATATATATTTATATATATAATATATATATATATTATATTATATATATATATTATTTATATATATATAGTGTCTACTATATATATATATATATATATATATATATATATATATAGTGTCTACTATTAAAGAAGGGAAATTAAAAAGACCTCAAGAATACACTGTATGTGTAATAATGCCATTTTATTTTACAGTCTGGACTGCATGAGCTTTGCTGGCTCACTTAATTTTACCTCAGCATAAAATTAACAGGAAGCATCATATTACAGTCTGACTGTAATTTACTGTAATATGGATCTAGTATTGGTATTGATATCTAGATGTTTGAAAATGTTGGTTATTAAATGCAACTTACAGATAACTATTTCTTGCATCGTTTCTATGTAACCATTTAAACCTAGTCTCTTCATGTCCAGTATACATCTCTTGCTAGGAGGAGATAAATGTGGACTATTGCTGGTTTTAGGTGTCACTCATTATTTTTTCTGTATGTGAGCCCTAGTAATTCCTTCCAAAAATACTAAAAATATATACGTATAAAATACTTTTAAAAGAATTTTAATGTTTTATTTTACATTTACTTTATTTTAGATGTATTTTATTTTATTTATATTTATTTTAACGAGAATACAAATTAGAAATTCAACAATTCTCTTTCCTCTCAGTTTCCATTGTAGGCAGCTGCCAGCACTGTTCCTTCATAATAGCACTGTAAGAGTCCACTTTTCTGAAATATCTCTTTTTGGGAAAGCAGCAGTTGAACAGTACCAGGATGAAGTACAGAAGAATATAAAAGTTTTTTTTTTTTTTTTTTTTTTAAATGAACTGCCTATGTTCATTCATTGTCCACCAGTTCAGGTCACTGCTTTAGGATTAGTTTGTAAGAATGTGGTATTTTAAGCTTGCCAAATCTATTTCTTTTCTTTTTATGTCCACATATGAACACAACTGAAATTTAGCTAATTATTTTACAGGGTTATCTTCCTTTTGGTCTCATTTAAAGAAGAGATGCCTAGGGCCAAAAAGGCTTCAGTGCATATAGAAAGTCATTTTGGAGTGCATAAATGCAAACTCTATTCAGTTCATAATTAGAAAGAAGTTTCAGGTTGGCACTTTCCCGTGAACGTTTGTCAGCAGCATACAATTGGCAACAACTGTCAATTATGCTGAAGAAAGCCTGAGCTAAACAGCATACAGTTCAGAAAATAAATGTTAGTTTTACAGTGCTCATGTGAATTCCTCATGGCCCTTTGTTTCATAATTATGAAGAAAATAATTTGTATAAACTGTAATATAGGCTGAAGAATTAAAAATAATGCTAACAGCCTCTGTGGATACACTTGTTATGTTAAATATATTAAAATTCATAATCTATACGCAAAATTCCTAGTCTTTCTGGGAAAGTATTTTATTCATAGATGTAAATCTCTAACAACTACAACCAGTTCTTAAGGAGCAAGATTCAGGCTTGCATGAAAACTGCTCACAAGAAAATGCAAGACCTATGGCACTAAATTCTGTTCTGCTTTTTACCATTAACAATCCTCATATTGAATCAAGGCACCCTCCTTATGTGATAATAAAGGAGAACAAATCAGTATCTAGCAGAAAGGAGCAAATCAGTCTCTAGCAGAATGGAGTCACTTGAAGACAGTGCCATGCAATTCAGCTTTTATTTGGCAGGTGTGCTTGAGATCCACACTTCTGTCTGCAACAAGATGAACCACAAACACTACTGCCTGTTCTATGGTTTGTTTACTTCACAGTGGTTCAGAGAAATTCAGACAGGAGTTACATCCCTCATGGAGTACAAAGGCTCTGCTGTTCATTTATAGCATTGTGTATGACAGACAACTGAACTGTTAATAACTGGACCCGTCCTGTGCTGCCAGTGATATGGTAGAGTACCACCAGCAAGAGAAAGCACTTTCCATTGTGCTCTCAAGCGTGCTGGATTAGCTGAACTACCTTCAGTAACAGATAAACTGCACCATTAAAATTACATTGCCTTCTCAATCACAAAATTCTGGGCACAACATCCTAAAAGAGTGTCTTTGAGCTTCCAAAGAACTTTTCAGAGCATAAAGTATCAAAATCCAAAAATTCATCAGGGTTCCCTGAATAACCAACAGCATCCATTACTATTAGTATTTCTCATCAGTTAGATGAGCAATAGACAACAAAGCAGTGAGGAGGTATCAGTATAGCAAGTAATGACTGGTGCACACTACTAGCATAACCACTTTTGTTGGGGGTGTGGGGAACAAAGGAGAGAACATGTGTTATTAAGAAAGCTGCATTTCAATCTGCAGATAAGATCATAAGATCACTCATATGTGAGCGGGAGAAAAGGGAAGAATAACAGGACAGAGAAGCATAGAGCCCTGAAAGTATGTATGATCTGTAGTCTACATTGCATTCGTTTGCTGAGGTATCTGAAACTATCTCGTCCTCAGAACTGGAGCTAAACAACAGTTGGTACATAAATACAGACCAAGAATCTGTAAGGCAGTAATACTGATCAATGATTACTTATTTTGTGCTAATTCAACATCACATCATGACGTTAAGAGCTCCAGCAACTATGACTAAAGAGAACAGTGACAAATGGCACTGGGCAAAGTTATTCCCTGGGGAGAAATTCATCAGCTTAGGTTTGGGAAGGCTACTGTGATCTCCATTATAGGAAAGATTTGCAAGAAATGGTATCACAGTAGCTCATTAGACCATTATTTGACCTCATCTGCTCAGATGATATTTGGGGTGCTTAGATATATAGAAGGTAATAGGTACTTTCCCTCACACTGTAGCATAATCAATCACTGTGATACACAACCTCCCCCCACATCCTCTGAAAGAGAGAAAGAGAGAAAGAGAGAGAGAGAGAGAGAGAGAGAGAGAGAGAAAGAAAGAAAGAAAGAAAGAAAGAGAGAGAGAGAGAGAGAGAGGAAGAAAGAGAGAGAGAGAAAGAGAAAGAAAAAGAGAGAGAGAAAAAGAGAGAAAGAGAGGAAGAGGAAGAGGAAGAGGAAGAGGAAGAGGAAGAGGAAGAGGAAGAGGAAGAGGAAGAGGAAGAGGAAGAGGAAGAGGAAGAGGAAGAGGAAGAGGAAGAAAGAACAACAAAGCAAAGATGAGAGATGTAAAATATATCAATTTGATAATGTTTGACTGATAATACTATTTATAACGAAAAATCTTCATTGTTTAATAATAGTTTTTCTAACTTAAGGCCATACAAACTCTGTCTTCTTCAGCAAACTTAGTTTTTTAATCCAAACATTTTCAAAGGAAGAGTATTTAACCTTTAGGAGAATAAATTACTGAAATTAGAAAATGAGAAGCAAGAAGAAAAGTGTAGCAACCAGGTATACGTCAAACCAGCTTCCCATGGCTTTTAACTCATTTTCCTTCCTCTGACACGTATACCACTTTGGGGGACTAGAGAAGTTTTGGAGCTAAGGCCTGGGCTTGTAGACTGGAAGAGTGAACTAGGATGTAGTTGGAATCAACTCAGTACTGTGCAGGTTGGAGCTTACTTTCCCCTCCTTCCACCTGTCCCTCTACCAGAAATCTCTCTTGCTTCTTCAGCTTTCACTGCAAGACCTCCCATTTAGACTAGGAGAAATGGTCTTCATTTCTGTAGCACAGGCAAAGTAGACACTGATGCTTATCTGGCTAACACCCATTAAGAAAATGTTTCTGTATCTTATTAGGAAAATGTTTCCTAATCTTATTAAGACTTTCAGGCATCAGATAAGCAATTCTTTCAGTAGCTTGATTTTCCCCTCAAAACAACAATTTTGTTTACGAGTAATATTTTTACAAGTAATACTTGTAAACAAATGTAATACAGTTACTGAAAGTTTATTTTTTATGTAGTTGTTAAATCTTAGAGAATATATATATCCATTGCATTTTGTAGAAAGGCCTTGAATTGTTTTAGTTTATTGTACACAGAAGTCACCAAATATTTTTGCTCTCTCATATCTTTAATAGCTATGGAAACGTAACACACACATACACTAAAAAAAAGAGCTTCCTAATTGTTTGGGATTCATTTTAGCAAAACAGAGAGAAATAATGAAAAACTGACTAAATTTGATCATTACTGAGATAGCAACCTAGGGTTATCAAGACAGGGAGTAAATAAGACGTGAACTTGCTATCTAAAAATAAGTTCAATGCAAAAATGGTACATAAACAATGTTAAAAAAAAAAAAAGAAACAAACAAATCTTGTTGCTACTGTCACAGATAATACATAGTCTTTACACTAAACCCTCTCCTCTAGCCTTTGAAAAAAGTAAACCCAAGAATTAAGGCTATTGTTGTGAGTATGTTTAAAATACTTTTATGCCTTAGGTAGATACGCTAAGAGTATAAAAGATCCGCATCAAAGTTTCTATTGTACATCTAGTTTGGATGTAGCAAATGCAAGCTTGAAAACTGTTAAAGAATTTTAATGCTCTGTTTTATGGTTACATAAATAGTGGTTGTTGATTTCCAACTTTTCAAAAAACAGCTTTCATTCTAAGAAAAATATAGATGTCATAAGTATGAATAACTGAGGTAAACCCTAAACATGTATTTATTCATTTATAAGGATAGCTTTCAAACTGCAGGCACAATTGTAGCTTTCTTGCTGGTTATTCATTTCACAATCATGGTTACATTGCCCAGCGAGTATATGCACCTGTCTTCAGTATCTATGTTGGAATTACATTTCATAAGAACAATAAATATATTCTAGGCAGCACTTTGGGGGACAATTATTATAGTACTCACAGAGTTAAAATTATTCAGCTTTTGCCCTACTGTGTTCTTTCGTTACCTAAGCAGTACTAATTATGATCATTTAGAAGCTGCTGAAAGCACAGTATCAATAGAATACCCTATAATTGTCATATAATATATGAAAAATTATAGCTTACAAGGATATGAATATATTCTGTATGTTTTTTTTTTTTTTCATTTATTGTTTGACTGATGATCTTAGGAATGATAGCCTATAAAATATAAATATTTTAAGTAAATATGGTCCAAATGATAATAGGGGGTAGGTGGTAGCATCTGATTTTAAATCTTGAAACGGAATTTTTAATTTCTGTCTGGCCTTACGCTAAGACTTCAGAATGAACAGAGATAGTACCTCAGGATTTTCAAAAGCTTTAAGAGTCCTATTTTATCATGGCTGTTATTAGAATTCTATTCCACCCTCCAGGACAGAACTGTAGCACGATTCAGCGCTATAATTATGGAGTTACAACTTTATGGTCACAACTTTAAAATTAAGCAACTTGCTTTGTTTTCTAGTAATATCAGGGATTCAATGTTTCTGTTCAGAATATCTTCTTCAAAATCACACACAAAAAAATGTCTGGGTATAACAGAAGGCATGTTATGAGAATTTATAAATAGATCTCTTCTGTTCATTTAAAAGAAGAAAAAGAAATTATGCAGCCAACTGTTGATCATCTACCACAAAATTCACTTGTCTTGCACAATATTTACACAGAACATTCATTAGAACTTCTATGTGATTAAAATTCAAGGTCTTTTTTTTTTTTTTTTTTTTTAAGTTACATTTGATTTTTAAAGGCATTTTTTCTTGCCAGTAGTCATTCTATTTCCTCTTTCTTAGATCCTAATGATCTAGTACAGAAAATAGCACTCAGCTCAGGTCTCTTTCAAAATGACAAATGATTCCCATTTATGAGAATGGAACAGAGGCACTTCGTTCTTATCAAAATGGCAACTACTTCTATGGTGCCCTAGCTGAAGTAATCCTGTAGTACTTCTAAAGTCTGGCCATGGCATTCAGGATGAAAATGGACAAGTCCTCATGAGTTTTTCCATAAGCAGTGATTTTATGAAACAGCCCTTGAAAACAGGTAAGCATTATTACTGAAAATAATTATGCTTTTTCCATTTTTTTGTTGTTGTCTACCTATCAAATGAGACAGATGACTAATACCACCATCATGGCAAAACAACAAAGCCATACACTTTAAATTATTTAAATTCTACTCTATAACTACAGACACAATTATGTGCTTAGCCTGCTTACCAAACTATAATAAAAGACAATTAATTTTGCATACATTCAACATATATTCTCCTATATACCCTATCTTGTGGTCTTTAAACTTAACTCTGCATTTCCTGAACTGAGTTAAACAGGCTGAGGATATTACACATTCCTATAGTGTTTTTGAAATGTGTTTGCAATATATATTCTCAGTGTTGATTCCACTCCATTTTAATTGCATAAATAATAAAACTCTTTATATGCACTTTCTCACTTTCTTAAAAAAAAAAAAAAAAAAAAAAAAAGAATAAATCACTGTGTTACAAAGCTGTCTATTTCTCATCTTTTGCAAGTTAATTCCTGATTTTGCAATGCACATGATGAACTAGCCAAATATTTTATACTCAAAAATACTGATATACTGACACGTACCTTGACTTTTTCTAAGTAATCCTGCAGAGAGTCAATTAGCAGATCCCCCACTGGCTGCCAGGATCCCTTGAACACTTCAGCCTGGCGTAGTTTCAGGTCCAGTTCATCCATTGCCTCTTGAAGGCCCTGCAGTCTTTCAAGAGCATCATCTATCTTCTTTTGCCAATCAGCAGAATGTAGATTCAGCTTATCCCACTCAGTTTTGACCTCGTCTGCTTGCCTTCGGAGAAGTTTAGTGACATTCTGGGCCCTTTCCTCAGGTGATAGTTCTAAATGTGAAAATTGAGAGGCTTTTAATACGTATTCTGACTTGGAAGAAAAATAATTGCTATCTGGGTAAGTCTAAGGAATCCAAAGCTCACTAAGAAACTATTCATAAGCAATGTCATATTTTTTATATGTCTTTATTTCATATGTGCTCATTTGTGAATCTCTCAAATTTAAATCTTTCCATAACACTGATCAACAAAACATGCATTTAAGTATGTAATAGAATTTTAAAGCTTTTAGCTGCACCTTGCTGTATCCTGATTCAACAAAATAGTTCTGCACATATGTAAGTATTAATGACTGTGAATCACTGCAGCTGAGTGGAATTTAGAGCTTTGCTGTACTGGTTTCTCTTGATCTGTTTCATATATGACATATACTTTCTAAACAAATGGTTTAGTTCTGTAATAGACTACAAGCTGAATTCTAGGATAAATTGCAGCTTTCAAACCTCAAATACAGTTATACATAAGTCCAGAAAGTTTAAAGACGCTTTTTCAACATATACTTATAAATATGCATGTCTGTTTAGTTCCACAGTGTTCAAAAGGATCACTAAGGGTTTCTTTCATCTATATTTTTAGCTCAGTTTCTGAATACTGAGATTCAACTTGAATTGTAAAAGGAATGCTCTCACAGTGGCTGGCAGAATTTATTTAATCATCGTTGATCATCACTGCTCTTTCCAGCAGTGTGCTATTACAGCTCTTTCCTCAATTACCTCTTGGTTCTGGATAGAGCTTCTCCAATCCCTCCACAGGTTGCTCTGTCAGGAAGATTCTCACAGTCTCGAGTGCACTCATGATAACAGGTTCTTTTGTTTTCAGCTCCCTCTTGAAAGTCTGTGAGATGAAACAATAATATTGTAAATGGATATATAATGAAATACTGAGTGCTACCCCTTTCTTTTGTCAGTTTAAAAACAAAACTTCCCAAACCAGCTTCCATGTGTACAAGAAGCTGCCAAAAATGATGTAAAGACAATAATTTTTGGCTTTTGCTTAGCCTGAAATCAAATTGTATTCAAAATGTATTGGCAGCATGTTACACAGTACCCAAAGTTGCTGATCAAGTTGTTCACTGTGAGATGAACCCCTTTTTTGTTAACATGAGTCAACACCAAAATTTAACTGCAAGGAATAAAGCCTTGTCTGGCTCTGTATCAGAGAGCACAAGCTTAGCCTAATGCTTCCCAAAAGCAAGATTTCCAAGAATGTGAGGGAAAATCCAATGTACCTTACAGCTAGCGCTTTGCTACAGCTGATAACAACTGTTACATCATAAGGAGAAAAAAAAACAAAAACAAAAAAAAAAAAACCACCACTATAGATATTGCCATGCTAACATCTAATTAGTAGCAAAAAACAAGTATTGCAAATCTCTCTTCTAGTAGCACTGTAGAACTACTCTTCCAAAATTACATGAACTGAGGAGATTTCTGAAAAGTAGAATCAAGGCCATGGTGAAATTTCAGAAATACAGTCTAATTTAGATGTAGGCATGCACAAGTGTAAATTAAAGAACAGAAAGTAGTCTTTATGAAGTAGTTAATTCCTAATTCTTTTAATCAGTATTTATTACCAGTTACCATATTTTTATGTTTAAATGTGGTTAATTCAGCTCATTGTTCAGATCAGCTCTCTCCCTTTTTCATCTTTTCCTTTCTTAACATACTTTCCAGCACCTGCCTCCTTTATTGTCTTTTTCTTTCTCCTTCCTACTTGCATTTCCCCTTCTCTAACAACAGCTCCTCCTCCCCTCTCTCTTCTATTCCCTGATTTTAAAATGACCATCAGTAAGATTGTCGAACTTGGTATTTGAAGTCTCAGCATGCTGAAGATACACATCTTGGTATTATTTAAAATGTGTGTTGGCAGGTGAAGACAGTTTCATACTATTTCACACCAGTAGTGATATTGAACTATTTCAGTACACACTTTTTTTTAAAATTTATTTATAAATTCTTTATTTTTTTTTTCTTTTTTTCCCCTGAAAGAGAAATTATGATTCTATTAGTCTGAATCCAGAATGTTTGTTGCACTAAAATGCGTATGACAGCTGTACTGTGGGTTGCACGTTGTACGAGGTCTTTTGCATGCCATATAGGATGTTGTATTACCTAAATATTTTATTTCATTTTTTTTCTCTTTATAAAACAATATAGAATGCATACTGTTTTTGACTGGCAGAGAGGTAAAACACACAGATAGTGTATTGTATCACACAACATAACACTGCAAAAAGGAGAGCCATATGCCACAAGAGGAAAAATTATATTTTACTCCAGGGATTATAAAATTCTTTTTATAACACTGGAGCTATATAGGCTTCTTCCATAAAAAAAAATAATAAAAAAATCACACAATAAACTCAATTAAATTAAATATTAAACAAAATTTGGGTTACTATGAACACTAATGGAAATTAAAAATTCAATATTAAAAAGTTCATTACATTTTGAATTATATTGAAATACCTAACAGAACTAATAATGAGAATCATACCTGCAGTTTATAATGTGAGCAGTCATAGGTAAAATATTCTTAACACATTTCAGGAACATAAACTTAAGCATATGACTACATTATTCTACTATAAATACTAAATAAAATTTTTATAAAGTGATCAAGTTTCGTAATTGTGAATCATGAAAATCACTTAGCAAAGTGTGCTTTCCTGAAGGAAACAATGCAGTCAGAAATGTCAATTTTGTATCATGGACATCAGTGGAAGTGGGAACCTTTCACAGACTATCTGCATATCATAAAGGAGCCTATTGTTTGCTGAATAGCTGTGATAAATATTTTAAACAATGATGTTGACCCATAAGAATCAACACTTGGATTTTCACAAATAAAGAAGAGTACTGTATACTAACAAGAAAGTTACCATTGGACATTACTCTGCATATAAACTCATTAAGGTTGCTCCAGGGTTAAAACTGCTTTGCTTCTTAAGATATTTTTTAGATTTAGAATTTTCTGTAATACATACTTGACTCTTACACAAAGTGCAGTGGAAAGAGAAAGTATAATAAGCCCTTTCCAAGCCTCCAAACAAGGAAAGACTATTTATTGTTTCCACTAGCCTTTGTGCTCATCTCACATTAAATAAAGCCTTCTGTCACACTAGAGTGTGGCAGGTCTGCAGCTCAAGCAAGCCGGTGGGTAGCATAGCTTAAAATGTTCCCCTGTGCACTGTGTGCTTTGCTCTCATTAGGTAATGTTGAAAGTGATGTCCATAGTCATATTGTTCTCGTTTTCTTTTTTTTCTTCAAAATTACAGTTTTATGCCAGATAAAAGATACAATATGCTTTATGTATTATTTTTCAGAAATGATTATGTCCAAAACCAGTCAAACAGAAGGCACATGCAAAAAGGTCTGTTTCTGTCCCACAGAGCAGAAAGGAGATGTAGATATTCTAGTAAGGGAACACAGAACTGCAACAACTCATAGGATATTTAAAAGTCAGAAATGCCTTTGAGCTACATATTTGGGAATGAGAAGTACTGATGTATGGTGTGCTGCTGCTGCAGTCAGGTCAGCCCTAGCCATTTACACGTACAAATGATGAGAAGGACAAAATATCTTCTTTCAGCCTGTACTGCTATTGCATAAAGACCACCATATCAACCAAATACACATGGTGACATTTCCAAAAGAAGGTTAAGAAGGTTATAGCCACATTCCTCCATCATCTCATGTGCAACAGAATAAAGACAACATAATCAGATATGCATACTGCATCCCATAAGGTCTGTGATCAGGTACATTCATATCCATCTTCCCAAAATGATAGAAAAATACTAATGGCAACTTTCTGACTCCATGAATTTTTGTATAACAGAGTCTCTTTTACTAAAGGAAAACAGTGAGCCAATGTGTTAAATGTTTTCCATCTTTTCCAATCTGGATTTTGGAGCTAGGGAATGGGATTATAGTCCATAAATCCAGTTTTAGAACAGCACATAGTGTGATGCTAAGATCTACTTATTATTCTCATTGCCTTCCCTAGTTTTGATCTGCAGATTTCTACCAAGTGAGTTAAAATGTATTTCAGGATAAGAAATTAAAAAAGGATAGAATGAAAAAAAAGATGAGACTGAAGCAATAGCACAGAACAGCATTAAAAATGATGAATTTTCACTTCATACTCTCCCATTCCACAAAACATTCTTACTGTATGAAGCCAGCTTTTCTGATTAAATGTTTGTTGTAAAAGACATACACACTACCACTAAAAATCATAATTAGCAATAAATGACATTTTTTCTTCTTTTGGAAAAAAAAATAATCTATCTAAATCTCTGACAAATACATCTCTGTAATAAACAGACCATCATTGATAACAGAATTAGCGTAAATGAATGTCTAATTTACAGCTAATTATATCAGGCTAATTTCATTGAATTCCTGACCCTCTTCCACACTTTGTGGTGACTATAGAGGAAATCGAACATGCATAATGTATGACCTGCCAAAAAAACAAGTAAACTACTTTATTTAAACATCTCTATTTGTCATCAGCACTACAGCAGTAATGGCATTCTGTCCACCACTTTAATAATGCATATATTGATCAGCTTATCTCAGACCTCCACTACCATCTTCATAGATGTCCAGAAATCTCTTTGGTTGGAGAAACACAGATTGTTTAAATTGAAAGATGAAAATAGAATGGGAAGACACAGTTGTATTAAAACTAGCATTAATCTCTATGATTAGAAAAGCAGATGCTTTTGCTTTTAATGAATTTTAAGGAGAAAGAGTACAGTTAAATGAATTAAAGAGGTTTCCCAATCAGAATGTTTTTTAAAAATGTGTTTGGACTTCAAATTTAAAACGCAGACATCAACTGTACCACAAGAACAGGTTCATGTATCGAAGCAGGAATTATATTCCTCAGGCACATTTGCTACAGATTCCATGGAAAGGGTTTCCAGGGAATTGTTAATAATTAACTACTGTATTCATAAATGCTATTTATGCTGCTAATACAATCTCCACACGGAAGATGTGGCAACTCTTAAAAGAATTACCAAAAAACAGACTACCTGTGCAATGTCTAAATTACAGTCCAGGAAACTGAGATTAATAGTAACATGTACACAGTTATTAATACGATTTCGTTAAAACACAATCATGACTCATGAAAAAGCAAAGAAAACTGCAGGATAAATAAATGATAATATGATGAACAGTAGTATTTCAGATCACTGATTTTTTAAAAGAAAATAAAGAACACAACCAAACCTGCACATTCTAGGACTTTGGCATAGACACATTTTTCTTCAGATGCCAAAAATCAACAATGATCCACATATATATTAGTTCAAACAAATAGCACTTATGTGGGTGTATTGAGGATAAATTCCAAAGTGCCTTCTCTAAAAAGCACCTACATTTATTATGGAACAATGAATCTGACTGCCTGTATATCTTTTTTTTTCTCAGTAGAGTTCAAGCTCTCATCTGGCATAGATTCAAGCACTTGAAATTTTCATCTGAATCCTACTCTTAAAATTTTTAAAGCCAATCTTGGCAACTGGGAGCATTCAAATGATAAGAACAAACTTCTTTTTATCTCTGCTGTGAATATCTGAGGTATTCCAGATGGTCTTCTAAAAGATAGAGAGGTTAAATAAAAGTAATTTATTTATTTATTTATTTTAAGTTACATTCCTTAAGGAACAAAAAACAAACAAACAAAAATATATCAGCTTCTAATACATGTTTCCCTGCTGAGGCTTTTTTCTTCTTTCCAATGAAGATATTACCTGGGTTGTCTTCTAGTTTTAACTGGCAAAAACAATTCTTCACAGAAAGAAAGACATTGTATTGACATAGGAAGACCAAAGCTGGAAGTTTGGATTGAAGCAGGTAGAGACTTTGTTTACATTGAGGAAAACAACATGAGCAATCAACAGACTCATGTAATCAGGTTCAAAATTTAACTACTCCCTTTCACACTAAGAGCTAAGGGTTTGGATTTTTTTTGGAGGGTTGGGTTTTTTATTGTTGTGGGTTTTTTGTTTGTTTTAATCAGCGGCCCAAAACTGTTGAAAAAACAGCTTTTCACCAGAACTGTGCTCCAGTTTTATGCTGGAGACTTTTACATTTGAGGTGTAAACCTTCTTAAAAGCATTTTTCTGATGTTCAGAAATGGACTAAGCTGTTCACTCAGAAAGACTCTTTGTATGTCTGCTTCTTTAAAGGAAAACTTTTACAGTAATAGAAAGCCCATACAGTTTAGGAAAATAAAAAAAAAAAAAAAAAAGTAGAAAAACCCCAAGCTGCAAACACAGATTTTGTCAAAGACAATCTGAAGTCAGAAGAGTTCTGCAGTGATTGTTTTTCCCTCCTTCCCTGTAAGAGATCTTTGAAGAGTAGACAGGGTGACCTAATTTCAAGGATTATATTTTGTTCTTTTTTTTCCCATAGGGTATCAGAGTACCTACAGCTAGAAAGGCCTCACATTAAACTACAGAAGTGCTACAGCATGGGAAAAGGAAAGAAATGTTATTTCTAAAAGGAACTAAAATGTTCTTGCTTTGATACGAAGAAATGACTGAGACATGATGACCAAAGATTTGTGTCCGTATGTATCTGCATGTGGGAGAGAAGATAATCAAAAAGGAGAAGTGAGAAGACCTATTTTGTAAAGTCACTTTGCACCTATTTATAGTACTTTACTTTTATGTAACTCTTCTTGTCCCTGAAAGTTTTAAGCACTTTGGCTGATTTGCGAGTGACAGTCACTTAGTCCATCACTGAAGTCTTGCCACCTTTATGATGAATTCTGAGAACCTTCTGAATACATATAACATTAAATTTTTATGAGAAGTAACTTCTCTAGCTGAAAAATTTATTTCTTTGCTCTAGGAGGAAAGGTAATGTTTTCAAATACTCAAATATGAATCAGATGACAAAAGTTTTGTCGTGACAATTCTACAAAAGTTCTTTTTAAAGTCTCGCTTTAGCTCAAACATGATCTTTGGATAAAGGAATTGAGTTAATGTAGAGTAAAAACAACATCTATTTCGTTTATTGCATCCCAGTGACCTGGATAGTCTTTACAATTTTAAAACTACTTTATAGAAGCTGCTACAGCCAGTTGACTAGAACAGACTTCAGGCCTTTCATGTATCTTAAGTTTCAGAGAGGGAAAATTAAAAGAAGGGTGATGCTCCTTAAAGTCACAGATGTTTTAGCCTCACTGTTTCCATGATAATGTTTGAAGTCCCAAGTAAAGTTTATTGTATGAAAAATACACATCCCTTCTCTTTAGCATCTTTATCAATGATCAAGAGCAAGGAGTTGAGTACACCGCCAGTAAGTTTGCAGATGACACTAAGTTAGATGTGAGCGTTGATCTATTTGAGGGTAGGAGGGCTCTGCAGATGGAGATGGATAAACCAGACTGATGGACTGAGGCCAACTGCATGAAGTTCAACAATGCAAAATGGCAGGTTGTGCACTTGGGGCATGACAACCCCATGCAATGTTACAGGCTGGGGGAAGAGTCTTTGGAAAGCTGCCTGGCAGAAAGGGATCTGGGGGTATTGGTTGATAGCTGGCTGTATATAGGTAAGCGGTGTGCTCAGGTGGCCAAGAAGGCCAACAGCCTCCTCCTGGCTTGTATCAGAAATAGCATGGCCAACAGGACTAGGGAAGAGATTGTCTTCTGTACTTGGCTCTGGTGAGGCTGTACCTCAAATAACGTGTTTTGTGTTTTTTTTTTTTTTTTTTTTTTTTTACCCTAGAGAAAAGGAGGCTCAGGGGAGACCTTATCACTGTCTACAACTACCTTAAGATTGTAGCAGGGTGAGAGTTGGTCTTTTCTTCCAAGCACCAAGTGATAGGGTAAGAGGCAATTGCCTCAAGTTCCACCAGGAGAGGTTTATGTTGGATATTAGGAAAAAATTCTTCACTGAAAGGATTGTGAGGAAATGGAACAGGCTGCCCAGGTAAGCTGTTGAGTCACCATCCCTGAAGGTATTCGAAAGACATGTAGATGTGGTGCTTAGGGACATAGGTTAGTGGTAGACTTGAAAGTACTAGGTTAACAGTTGGACTTGATTAGAGGTCTTTTCCAACCTGAGGGATTCTATGATTCTGTCCTACAGATCACCTCTCTAGAAGACAGACCTAGAAAATGGACCATGTTGCCACTACTCCCCATCAGTTCGCTACTGTGGGCAAAAGCCTATTTGCCTATGACAAAAGCCAAGCCTAGTTTTATATAAGATTTTGGGACTTTTCACAAACTCAGCTCTCCCAATAAGTTAAGGCATAAAGATATGTCACATTCTCTTTCTAAACTTGATCTTCTCAGTGTTTGCTCTCAACTGTACCCTTTGGGATGAGGTAGAACAATCATTTAGAGATATATCTATAGTACAGCTGTCTGATGAATGAGGAAAACACAGGTATTCCAGATCCAATTTCATTTTATAGAAACATTTTTAGATTTCTTCATGCAGCAATAAAAACAGAGATTTAGGAACTTCAGTAACAGTTCTTTTGTGACAAGTTTCACAAACGGTATTGTCAAACAGTCTTACATATATGCAGCACAACATTTTGTGATGATGATCACTAGGTCTGTAATATGCTTTTCGCATAGTATCTAGCTGTCTGGGAATAGCATAGCAAACTATATGTTTTTTACTTGACAACAGACATTAGGTTAGACTGAGACAGGTGTAAGCTTGATTCAGCTTGATATGTTTAATTAGCATAATTAAAGCATACCTTTCATAAAATAAATAAATAAATAAACATATCAATTCAAACTTTGTATGAACAGTTATTAAAAAAAAATCAAGAGTTGCATTTACGTTTCTTTTTACCACAAAGCTTAGTATGGATCAGTCTCCATGTGATGCTCTGCTACTGCCTTTACATAAGAATTCCCTGATGAAATTAGTATGAAGCAGGGAGAGTAGCAGTCAGTAACCACAACAGTTTCATGATGCACACAGTTGTGCATTATGACAGATATTAGCTACTGTTTTCATAAATATTCCCACAAAAACAACAGCAAAATGGGGTTTTGAAAAGAACTCATGAGATTTAAATGCCTGATTCTGAAAAAAAATAAATAAATCAGAACTACTTATTTAATCTCCAAATAACACTAAGTTAATATTTGCTATAGTAATTAAAACTATCTGTCTATGATAGCTGTATGAAAATGCTGTGCTTCTTTTCAGAAAAGCTAAGCAACTGGTATGCTTTTAAAGCTGGTTAGCTTTTCTGAAAAGCAACATCATTGTCATAGAGCTATCATAGACAGATTGTAAATACTCCCTTCTCCAACACACTAATTTTTTAAGCTCTGTTTGAAAATCGTAGCTAGTATTTTCATGTAAAAGTTCAGTTTTCATTATCTCTAGAATATATCTTAAAAGGTATCTTTTTCCAACACACACCGTTTCACCTAACCCTAAACTGCAAAACAAAAAGCAACAAAACAATAATTTGAAAAAAAGTCATACCCTGTGAACATCATTCTGTTTCTGCACAGTGGGAAGATCTCCACCAATGGGTGCTTGCTGTTTTAATTCATCCTCCTTCAATTGCAGCCATGCCAGAAGTTCCTGAAGGGAGAGATGTAAACGCTTCCACTGGTCTGTACTGGCTTCCAAATGGGATCTGAAAGCATGCGTTAAGTATCAGATACATTCAGGCTAAGTGAAAATAAAAAAAATAAAAATAATAATAATAATAATAAAAAAAAAAACAAATTGGACCGGCTTATTTACTGATAAAGATCCTAGTGTTTCATTAATTCAATGACTTTTAAAGTAGCTTTGAATCAGTCTGGCAACACCGATTTAAATTTGGTTCCGCAGTCTTGGCCTGAAATATCAACACATTGACAGTTGTGTTGAATTATCAGTCTCACTAAGTGTTCACAAATATTATGCAGGACTAGTATGTACTAGTAACACTAGGACTAGTAATTTAGTCATCACTTAGGATTGCTAGTAGACTAGAGATACAGTACTCTCTACCAATTGTTTGATACTCTCTACCAAAATGTAGAGAGTACTTTTCAACTCAGAGAAGAGCAAGTATTTCTCCAAACCATTACACTAACCATTCAACCTCACACAAAATTCATGTGGCTGCTCACCTTTAAGATAAGAGAACAAATACTTCCACTTCCCAGAAAAGTAACAAGGAAATTGTTAAAGGAACATCTTTTGCTGCACAAACATCTGTGCCACGTGAAGAGAGGTGTAAATTAAACTAATCAAACTACTGGCAAATTTAAGATACTACTACTTTGTACAAGCAAGCTCTCAGAAGGTGACCTTCTAAATATTTCCTCTGCACGTGTGTAAATGTGGCATTTTTAATAGCAATTTTCAGCAACTACTTTCTGTAGAGAGAAAACACATGATGAATCTTTGGATTGATCAAATTTTCAGTTTTGTTTATATCATAGATAATCACAATAAAAACGCCTGTCTTTCTAGACTTATGAATATGCTGCTATTGTTCAGTTGCTGACCAGAAAGAAATTCCCAATTCATTTCCAGACAATTTAAGAAATCCTCTTAGAATTTCAAATGAATAGCACTATTATATAGCAGTAAAATAATAAAATACTCTATGAAATAAAAATAGATTTTCTTTGTCTCATCTCATTTGTTTAACTTTCAACTTTGTTCATACAATATTTCTCTTAATTTTCAGTGGTTGCAAATAAAACCACATTTTCTGACTGTGAAAAATCTACTCCTACACATCATATAGAATGGGCTATAACAAAATGTGACAAAACTGGACTGAATGCTTTACAGTCTTTATTACTTAGTTTGGATATGGAAATGAGGAATTCCTGAAGGTAAGGGGTAGAACTGCCTCACAGCAGGTACGCTGGGGGAGGCCAGACCTGGAGGTGCCCAGAGCCAGGGAAGTCCCAAGATGCCTCTGAAAGTAGCAAGGTGGGAGAGAAGCAGGGCCATTCTATGCAGAGTTACAGGGGAGTTGCAAGAGAGTTGCAAGAGCAAGCATCACAGGGCTTTTGGAGGGGACACAGTCAGGGGACAAAGTTTCTGAGTCAAGTCATCTCCTGTCTCCCAAGTTGATCTCAGCAAATGTAAGCTTCCACCTCCTCCAGACAAGGGCAGCAACTGGAGGTGAACATGAGGGTCTTCACTTTTTCCCTGCTTCCTCAGGTCTGGCTTTGCAGGGAGAAAACACAGAGTGGTCTGAAGAAGTTCAATTACTGCTGCTGTGCTCTGACCTTTGTATGGTGAATGGTCCTCCCAAATCCATCTTGTTCTGACCTTCTGTCAGTTTTGTGAATATGCATTTGTACATGTGCATGCTAGTACATGCTAGTGCATGCTAGTACACATGCACTCATATTTATAAATGTATTCATGCACGTGCAGACAAAACAGATAAAAAGAAATAAATTTTTAAATCAAGTTCTTCAAATCCAGGAAAGCATTAGGGTAGACTGTGCTGACTTGCCATAATGAAAGCAAGGTAATAATGTAAATGAACTTGGCTTCTCTTGACATCTACCATACACTTTACCTATCTGAAATGCACCAGACTGATAAAAGAATGCCTACTCAAGCCAAGGGAAAGGATGTTTTTTTTCTGTTTTGGCAGTCTAAAATGTTCACTAAATAAGGAAAGTCATGTGACTGGTGTCTGGGGAACATTTCAGATTTCTGCTCTTACACCTCTTTTGAGTAAACATTACTAGTCACGATGAAATCTATTCCATACTGTGTGATGAAAAGAAATAGCACCAAGCACAAGATTGAGTATAGCCTGTTCATTCATTCTGGTGGCCAGCATCATTTAACTTGAACGTCTTAGGAGCTGCAAATTGATTCTTACCCTAGTCAGTATATTGGGCCTTTTATTGAAAGCAAGTGTTTTAGAAAAGAGTTCTGTTTCTTTGAATGTTTAATGCAAGAAGTCACTGTGATATAACTAGGGTTACTACATCTGATGATCAATGGCAGCAATATATTGAACCACAAATACTGAAGGACAGATTTAATATTTAATTACCAATATTTGGCCAACTTCCTGTTTTTCTTTTCTCAAACACTGCTGTATTTTGTCAAATTAATGGGTAACATTTATCTGAATAAATAAATCTCAGAGAGACCTTGAAATATTATATCCTTCCTTTGCTCCTCAGAAACAAAAGGAGGAACGTGTCTCTCCTTCTTTAGCTATTAATATATTTTCAACCTCACATCCTTCATTTATTTTTAATGATTGATGTTATAAAGATGGCTTTTGTCATTACACAGACTGACCTCCCTCAGGGTCTGAGCTGAAAAAAACTAGTATTTCATACATTACTTTGAAAAACACTTTCTCCTTTTTGCCTTTTTCTGCCTCTTTTGCCTCTGAACTACCACCAACACACAGCAAGTGAGCAAATGAAAAAAAATGCCCGAGTCTGAATGCAATGGAGCCGGGCTGTCTATTGTGCAAGACGTATTTCTGAAGAAAAGTTTTCTTGATAGTTTCTTTTGAAATCTTCAGCCCACTGAAGTCTGTATGTCTACTTCATCATTTGTAACATTACCATTTATTATATTTTTTCTTGCAGGGAGAAGTTTTTCCTTTTACAATACTACCTATTGATTTCCTTTTACCCCTGGATTTTATTTGATAATTCTGTCCACTTCCCCGATAAAAGCCAAAATCGTATATAACGTCTTCTCATTTGCAAGACTATTCTTAGTTCTGCACTGGAAATGGCAGCCTCAGAAATAAAGCTTATCATAAATATAGGTTGTCTAATCATTTTCTTTCATGACTCAATGATAAGTCATAACCAACTCTAAGAACTTTACATTTAGAGGGGGTACACTTTCTGTTTAAACATGCTAATCTTTCCTTTTGTAATTACAAAACCTCATCATATGTCTCAAATCCTAATCCCCTACTATCATTTTTCACACCAAAAAAAACCCTCTGATAATTCTTACAAAGTTAAGCCAGCATTCAAAACAGCACAATTCACTTAAAAATGGATGGAAATAATGCTATCAGTAACAAGCTCAAACTCTTCTACTGGTAGAAGGCAGATGGAGTGTCTTACACACCAGCTGTAGACTTTCGCTTACATTCATGTCCTACCTAATGTTTAGAGATTTCTTCCTAAGCTCACTCCATCTGAAGTTCATGTTATCCAGACGTCTCTGCAACAGGACGGCATCCTCAGAGCCTTCTAGGGATCTTAGTATTTTCTGCCCATTTTCATCCAGGTTGTGGAAGATGTCAGTATGAGTATCGATTTCTGCCTGTAGATCCTATGGAATTAATAGAAAACAACACGTGTGATTTCTTACATAATTATAGAAACTTTCACTTCTCAAAAGAGTGAAAAAATCCACAGTCCAACACAGGGTTAGCACAGATTTCAGTTACTCCCTTCATGGCAATATTGTGTACTATACACACAATCACCTTTTGTTTTTGCATGAATCCATTGAATAAGGATTGTATTTCCATATGGAAACTAGTGAACAAATTTAGAAAGCTGAAGTCTAGCTTTAGAGCAGATTAGAGCAAATTAAGGACAAGATATATTTACTGTGCTGACAAGGAAAACAAACAAACAATAAACAACCCCCCTGGGATTTCAGGTAAATCTGACCTTCACGTGATAGGTCTTCCTATGCAACATTTTCAGCTTGAGCTGGGGACTGCAGCACCGCTCCTGCTGCATGGCAATTCCAAGAAATCTGCGCGTCTGCAGCAGCAGAGCTTTAAAATGCCAAGTTCCCTTACATTCTGTTGACAGAACACATTTCAGATCACAGGCCTCAACAGTCAATAGCAATAAACAGCCACTTTGTGCTGTACCAAAACACTGGTCAGGGCCATGGCTGTAGGAGGGCCTGAGAATAGCAAGGACCCAGAATATGCAACCAGCAGCTTATGTTGAACAGCCAGCTCTTCTTATCACTTTGTAACTGCAGGCCAGCTCTCCATTTTAAATTCATTTTCCCCCCTCATTTTTAGCAAGGCTGCTTCTGCCAAGAGAACATTCCTTCAAGAGCTGCCTGGTACCAGCATTCCTGCCTGCCCACGCGCTGAATGGAGCCTTTGTGCACGGGCTGCCCTGCTCCAAGACGCTGCATGCTGCAGCCCCGCGAGGTCACAGATTCACCCTCAGAGAGCAGCAGCTGAAACAAGCTCTTTAAACTGAGAGAAAATAATAATAAATTTAAACACACACATACACAAGCGCACACGTAGTTAGCCACATTTGCACAAAATCATTTCTGCTTTAAAACTAAGTGCACCGAATGAATAAAGCTCTTCATTTTCTCATGGGATGCTTGGGCACTAAGAGTTCTGGTTGTCGTTTCTTGCTGCCTGAAATGGGAGTACTGGGGATGAAACACAAAAGGGGAAATTGCTGATGGCATTTGTGGGCAAGACCCAGAGCTAACTGAACATCACAGATGGTCCCCAATGGAAACTTGTTCTAGGTTGCTTTAGAAAAATGACTTTGAAGGAAGGAAGCACACAGCTTGTCTACTTGGTGTGTTCCTAATTGAAATGGTTTGGTTGGATTTTTAAAGTGCAGTGTTAGCAACGCTGAATCATAAGTAGGTTGTCCTTGTTCAGCTACTGCTATTCCAAGTGTCATTTATTGTACTTTGCTGGATACCTATTTCATGCACAGCAACGACTAGCACTGTATTTGGAGCAATTTCAAGGAAGGCTATGAATGCCTGTGGTACAGTGTAGGAGTTCTCATCCAAATACTTATCTATGTTCACTCTAGCAGTAAAATAGGAATGACTTTGGAATACACCAGAAGTAATTCAGCAGAATGTAATTGTATTATAAATATTGTATTTATTGATTGATGTTAAATACTCACAGAAATGAAGCCATTTTCTTAGCACAGGCACTAGTTGTGGCAACTGCAGTTCTAATCTAAGAATTGGAATTTCATCACCTGACCTGGCACACAGGCTAGGAATTTTGAGAGAGTAAGAATTAATAATGCTTTAGGAGCCGATGTAATTCAGCTACCTATTTTAAAACAGAATAATTCATTCTATCTTTCAGACAGAAGAGAGAGAGAATGCTTTTAACATAGCTATAAACCGGGGGAAAGCAAGACTCAACAGAAAAGACAAAGAATTCAAATGGTTCTTCAAAATAGGCAGAAAAACATATTTTTGTCAGTCAGGAGGTATTTAAAAATGCTAAGGACTTTAGAGAAAGACAGTGGAGAATTGCATAGTCGATAAATGTATAAATATATATAAACACATACACAATCCTATCCTCAACAAATATATAAAAGTTCTATGCCAGAGTCTTAGATTATAAAAGCAAACAGAATTTTCCAGAATTATTCCTTTTTGAATTTAAACATACGTTTCAGAGAAGCAACCTACTCTGATTTTTAAAAATGCTATTATTAAGGTACATAAACGCGTATGATATTAAAGGTATGAATACCATCACTTGAAAATCTGTACTTCATTTCAAGTCTGAATGTTGATAGCTTCAGTTTCCAGCAGCTATATTTTATTTATGCTTGCTTGACTGAAGAGTACTTTATTAATAAATTTCATTCTCTTCGTGTATGTATTTGGAGATTTTAAATCAGTCCTGAGGTTACATACCATAAAACTGAGGTAAATAGCCAAAATAATATAAGAAAGGAGAAAGTTCACATTAAAAAAAAAGTAAATAAATAAAATAAAATCACTTTTAATGTCTATATACTTCTGAGGTCCTTCCACATTTCAAAATAAATAAATCTATTGCTGTATGAAAGAATTATCGTATTTTTACCTGTTGCAAAAAATTCTTAGTTTGTAGGGTGGTGATGAAATTAGCTTTCTCTTCCTCAGCAAGAACAACATGAAATATGTACATCAAATAACTATTCACAGTAGGAACCTGTCAAATCAGGGCCCTATTGGTACTTTATCACACTCAAAGTACTTTATAACAGAAAAGTAAAAATAAATGCACTTACACACTTTTTTTTTTGCCTTTAGAAAAACTCTCTTATAGTCTTGACATTGTGCTTTTCTCCCCACACATAGATGATATTTCTGGTAATAAAATCAAGCCTATCCTTTTTATTTAAGAATGCTACAGAGTACTACAGTCAAACCGGACAGTTAATTAAATGGGTAACATGAAAACTGAAGTACTCTTATCAGAAGCTAGTATTCAGGACCTTAGTCCAAATTCTCTGTGTAAACTACACATTTCCTAATAATCCTAAAAATAGTTCACTCCATCTATACAGGTAACATAAAGAAACAATAAGAGGTATTCACTCCATTTTGATTGGTGTATTTCAGATCCTTTCTTTGTGACTCCTTGTCCCAAGAGAAGCAGAGTGCATGTAAGAGAAAGATCTATAAATGTTTTATTTGTTTTCTGAAATAAATAATTTCCATGTTTCAAAAATAGGAGTGAAAGATCAATATGAACTAGATTCTTTTTCTTGACTAGAATAAAACAGGAGGATGTACTTCATCTTATAAATTGCTATTTGCAAAAGTCATTACACATCATACTAAGAAGCATCGAATATAGACTAAGTATAGACTATTTATTGCATTTCATCTTTTCCATTATGTTCAAGGACACATAGGAACTGCAAAGGATGAAAATCAATCCTGGTATAATTCTTCTGAGTTACTGTTGGACTTAAGTTGTCTCTGTACACTGCTTTTTTGTAGTAGTGGTTATTACTGGTGTTATGTAGAAACACATTCTCTTGAAGAAGGTAGAAAAATAAAATACAAATAACAACAAAACCAAAACATTGGCTATGGTAACTATTGATGAGTAATGATTATTAGCCTAAGTTAATTTTCAAACTTCCCACTTTTTATTTTTTTAAAGGTGACAAAGAGTGAACTACTTATAAAGAATTGCCTCCCTTGCAATGACAGATTTGCCTAAGAATTCCAGAGTGAAATCCTCCTTTATTAAGACAAATGATAGTTAGATGATAAAGTGTATTGTAAGACTTGTTCATCGAAACCTGGTTCAATAGCTATTATAGGTTTCTACACATTTAAAAATGTGCATTTACTTTATTATACTATATAGACTAAGTCTATATAGTATTTATGCTTCTCAGTAATCCTGTTCAGTATACAATTTTATATCAAAGGTTAGAATACTTCGTAAATGGCACAATGGCCACCTTAATTTCTATATTATTCCTCATCATTGAACTACACTTGAAACTCATCAAAGTCATTTGAAAGTCATCAAATACTCAGTAACACAGGACTAAGAATGATAATCCCTATGATAATACCACATAGCAGATATAATCCTTTAAGAATTCAAAAAGATGGGTTATTTTATCAGAAATAATTAACAAGCTAGTGTAAAAATCCTTCATATCCCATATGTAATACATGGGAATGACATATGGAGGACATGACACATGGCAAATCTGACATTATTTTGGCAATAAATCAGAGAGGAATTTGTAGGCTGGAAGTAAAATTAAGTCCCAGAAAAAAAATAATTAGTTACATTAGTTGGACTATACATGAGTCAGACTATGACATGGAAATTAATGTAGTGCAGCTGACAAAACATTTATCTTTTACAAAAGGTAGAAACAAAATTAATTATGTAATAATTTAAAGAAATTAAAGCACTTAAATCCTCCTGTACAAACTCAGCTCTGTCCTTGGAATTGTTCTTTTCATTTCTAATGAAGCATTTTACATTTTCTAGTTACCATAAAGTTACTAATAAAATAAATGGGATTAATTAAGAAGTCTCAGAAAATTAAAGACAGCACCATCTGATTAAAGGAAATCGGTATAGAGGAAGAAAATTTGTCTTTACTATCAATAATTAAAAAACCAAAGTCAGTCTGCATAGTTACATACGTGTACTCAAAGCATCAGCAATTCAGACCTGAGTGGCTATACATTCCTCAAAAACACTATACTGCATGGTACTAAGGTTCTACAATACTAATACCCAAATAGTTAGAAAAGCTACCCAAAAATTACTCAAACAAAATCCTAGACCTATATAATTCTACTCCAGCTGTGTAGTTAGCCAAATTAATCAACTTCTTCATACTGTTGAATATTTTATATTTTCCCAGAATAACTTCTGGGAAAAACTATAATAATTTTAAAATAGCATAAAATAGTGGCGTATTTACATAAGCTTACATAAATATACATAAAGCATAGGAACTAGAGGGAATGTCTATTTTGCAAGCCCGTGCAACACAGTTTAGGTACCTTAGTGATGAGATACCAGCTTATACATCGTACTTGCTTTTATTTAGCTAAATGTCTAAGCTGCTGGAAATCTTCATTTTTGCCTGAAACACTAAACTTGTTGTAAGGGTTCAGAGAGTTTGACATATTTTTTTTTCAACACCCTTACAGACTCCAGGATCTTTTGGAGGTGCAAAGACCCATGCATATGGCACCTCTATCAGGATCAGGGATTATTCTTTTGTCTGCTAGAAAAAGGACCGGTTTTGAGGCTTATGTAGTTCTAGTGATGTTGAATTAATGGCTACAGCACAGGAAATCCAATGCATTTTTAAACACAAGAGGTAGAACTCAGTGCAAGATGCACTTGATCTATTTCCTGTGTTCCCTGCAAGAGTAAGTCAGTTTGCACCATTCTTTATGACCGTCTTTCCTTGTAAGCTAGTCATTACCTTGGAAGTGTATTTGAACAGGGAGAAGAAAAAGAAAAAGTCACTTCCTCCAGGTTGGAAACACTGTCTTTTAGATTAATACTGGAACATAATTCTGAAATATTTCTTCTGCTTTACAAGACACTACTGGTCCAACAGGAGTAACTGCTTTTAAATGTAATAGTTCTTCTCAGACCCAGTTATCCTTTTCTTCCTTCCTTTCTTTCTTTCTTTCTTTATTTATTTTGGAGCTGTAGATCAAAATACAACTAATCTGGGTAAGAATTTGGGAACTATATAGTTCCTGAACAATCTAAGAGTGAGAATCCAACAGCGATAAACATAATTTTTTGCTACTACATAAACCACCTGAACTAACACAGCCAAGATAAGGAATGTAGTGGGAAAAAAAGCTCTTAATCTGTCCATTGAGCTTTTAAACTGTTCACTTTCCCAGACCATAAACAGAACTTTTATTGGGTCTTAGAATGGGAGTGCTTACTGAGCAATTTACATAATGATAAAAAGTTCTCAAATTAGATTTAAAATGTAATTAAAGGGTAGACTTATTGAGTTAAAAGCATTGTTGTGAAATGGCTATAGATCATCATGCCATGAAGCCTCCTATTCAGCTAGCCTATGGCATGACCCCAATTCCAGTCTGGTATGATTACATCTCTGAGTTTCATGCTAATGACTTGATTAAAAAGAAAGATAAAAAGGTCTTTCTCTATTGGGAAGATAAGCTTATGAATATCATTAAGGCAATTCTAGGTTCCCAACACAATTTTCAAGATAACAAAGGGTAAGAGCTAGTCCTCAAACAGAGAGGCAAATGTTGATGGGTGGAAGCTAAAAGGATAATTTTGCCCCACAGAAGATAATTTGTGTAAGTTGCAGCTATCACTGTTATGGTTTTAAATTCAATGTGTCAAAAATGTAAGAAAGGAACAAAATTCACATTTGAAAACTTTCACCTAAAAGAAGATAAAAAAGCTTTCTTTAGCAAACTTAGCCTTGTCTTCATAAATAAATAAATAAATAATCTTCATGATAAGGCACAAACAACTTTCAATTTAGGTTATATTCAGGTGATTGAAACAGATTAAATGGAACATTCCAGGATATAGCTGTCTTAAAGACAGCGTGAGCTTGGTGTGGGCTTCTTAGTATCATTAACAGTGAGCTACCTCAGCTATGGAGTAGTAGTTTTAAGAACAACAACAAAATCATGTGAACATGTTTAAGCTTTAATTATGCAGATCTTCTTCCACAGAACTGGCTTTTCAAACACAGTCACAAGACAGGCACAAGACCTGACATTTCTCCCTTTTCATAATGAAATGATCAAACTTTTTTTTTTTTTTTTAAATGACACCTATATCAATTAATTTGTATTCAATAATAATTAAATACATTTTATTACATAGTAGTATTTCCATGTAGTTGGGAGGAGTTTATGGATTTCTTAGTGCATTTCTGAAAGACTGAAATAAAACTGAATGACTACTTTCATTTACATTTAATGAAAAGAAAAATAAACAGATAAAATAATTAATCTTTAAACACACAAAGCTATCTATATTTACAGAGTTAGTTTCACCCAGGATTTGATGCAGTCTTTGCTATTAGATTAGACAAGTATGAACTGTTCTGGTAATAGTAACTTTAATGGAAAATGTTATTTTTTTTTTTTACTGTTTGTTTGTTCTTACATCTACAAGGGAAATCCTAATCAGAAAGAAATTTCATTTTAGCTTGAGAATATACCAAGGGAGAAAAATTCCTACTCACCACAAATAGGAAACACTTTTATTGTATGATGTAATTATATTTTACTACCAGATCGTATACTTAATGACCTTCAGGTAAACAAATGCAGCAAGGCGAGCAAAGCACATATTTTAAAGTGGGAATTGCAAGTGTTCTGCATGCCACAAAATCAGCCACCTCTACTGAGATGTATGGGATTAGATATCTGACTTTGAAAATCATATTTGATGTTTGGGTGAATAGAAGGGAAATGGCATAAATATGCATGTACTTGTATGTACCCATACAGACAATTTTCTGAAAAGTAAAAACCATTAGGCCCATTACAAACTAACACAGTTTTGCAGATTTCAGAAAGTAGTCTACTCCCAACAAATATGCTGGTCCTGACCCTAGTACTTCAGTGAATGTCTGATTCCATTACACCTGCACATTCTGTCAGCACACTCACCCTGTCAATCTTTTTTTTTTTTTTTTTTTTCCAGCAAAATAATTATGTTGCTACTTTCAGCATGTCTAATTTTGCCCTCTCTCCATTTGCCAGAGATGAAACAGTAGCAGCACAAAGGCAGCAATATCCTCTGCAGGAACATTTACTTCCACTCAGTTATTCAGGCAAGGTTTGAAAGTCCTGCTGGATCATTTGGAGAGCATCTACCTCTATTAGTTCCACTGACAACTCAGTGCTTCCAATTAATACTGATTTTCTCTTACAACAAGCAGCCAGAAAGGCTGAACTGCACTACTGTCTCAAAGCCTGAAGAAAAACGTCTTAGAAGGAAAAAAGAAAAAGATTTACTTCTCTGTCACAAACCTGTACTGAAATATACCTTAGATTTGCTAATTATATATGACCATTCCTAGAAGAATTACTTGTATGTACAAACCATCTTCAAAATTTCACAGAAAAGTGTCTAAGATTTCAATGCACCAACATGTGTTTTGACATTTCATGTTACCACCTACAGAATTCCAGATACACTTTCACCCCTCCTCTAATACAAAGACATACAAAATCCTCTTCCAAACCCTTTTAAAATTACAGTTTTGTCCTACACATCATCCTAATTCCTTTTGTCACAAATACTTTTTGCAATCTTTCTTCTTTTCAAAATAAATTCTGGTATTTCACTTTTTTTGTTGGTAATATTTTGATGCCTGAAGAAAAATTATGATTTCTATAGCATGATGTTCCATTAATTGAAACAACATAAATTGTTATTAGAACTGTAAAGAGAACAGAACACAAAGCAAAAACTAGAGGCCTCATTATGCATTATGAAAACTGGTTCAGAACAACAAATTTATCAGTTTTAGGGTTCCTTTAAAAGTTAGCATTGTTCCAAAGATAACGAGATTTCAATCAAGAATGTATACAATTTCAGGTGTTACTCTCTTCTGAGGTGCAAGACCTGCTGCAGTTAACTGTTCTTAATCAAGGCCAGGTTAAGTGGGATCCGGGGCGGGGGGAGAATGCTGAGAAAGCTCCAGTACTCTGCATTTATTTGTGTCAAATCCTCCCTATATGAGGTGCAAGCTTAGGGAAGACAAAAACCTGGGGAGCAGAATGGCAAAAGTACACTTAATCTCAATTTTCAGTGGGAATACAGACCATGCTAGCATGGCCTCAGGTCTTCTGACCGTCTAGGTTTTAAGCAAGTGATGTCAGAAAAGTTACCACAGAGAAAATGCCCTGAGGCAGTCAAGTGCTAGCAAACTTATTTCAGTCCTTGGATGTCAGATTTTCATGTCACCACAGAACAGAAGTCACTGAGTGCTGGGCAGTTCACCCTCTAACAATGAACGTGAGCTGGGTTTAGACTGCCGTGATACACATTAGGTTTATCTTCCTGATGACATGCCTGATACAACAGCAACCCTGCAAAGTAGGAGGGGGTGTCGAAGGTTCAGACATTTGGTGAGGAGCCAACAGACCAAAGCCGGTGAGGAGCCAACGGGCCATCTGTGAGATTATGGCACCTCTCTTTGGGAGTGGAGCCCCCTGCTAAACGATTGGAAGAGTTACAGAGGCTCAGGTAACCCTAAAGAGACATTGTCAAAAGGGTTGATGTGGTGCCAAAAGCCATTGGCGAATGTACCAGGGTGGACGCAAAAAGGAGCTGCAGTCACCTGCAGCCCACTGTAGGTCTTGGGTGGACACGGTGCTCCAGCCTTTCCCAGTGGGCTTTTCCTTCTGACCCTCCAACTCCAAATCCTCAGCTCCCTGCTCATGGCAACACACTGATCACAACACCAGGACTTTCACTTTTAAACCAGTACTATGATTTTAAAATTAAAATGCACAGTATTACCTCAGGTCTAATCATTTGTTGTTAATATCTACAAACCAAGATGTTTAAGCATTCATCATGCTATTGTGTTGGAATACTGCATTTGTGAGGAATTTGACATAAGAGGAAAAGTTTCATATTTATCAGTCTTCAGCTCAAAGAATTCCAAATACTTTCAGCTCTCTCAGAGCAACCGGAACCACAGACAGATATATCCAGAAGCACGCTCTACTATGAAATGCTTCATATGTATGTTGACTGCCTCAAAATAAGTAAATAACTAGCAAAAGCTAAGAAGCTGAAAAAAGATTTTTTCTTTTTAAAAACAAAATGACAACTTCAACTATCATATTGATCGGTGTCTCTATGGCAAAGTGAAATCACATTTTGTCCCATCCAAAAATCAAAAGCAAAGTTGAACAGGATGCATGTAACAAGGGATCCCCTGAATAAGATTTACATTTTGAAAGCAATTATTTAGTGTTTTCTAGGATTTCCTAGCAAGATGCATTCACTGCTACAGTACAAACAGTCCTGGTTAAAATGACAAATATTCTTAAAATATAAGTAGTTCACCAGTAAATTTTGACATGCAGATATACTTGTTTTTTAATCTTATTTATTTTCAGAGAAATGCTATTTTGGAGCAAAAATCAGCTGCTGTTCATGATTTTCAGTTTGACAGGAAAAAAAAAAAATTTGACTCACTGACTCTTATAGTCAACAACTGAAGAACAATACACTCGTTCCCTCTACCTTCTCTGCAATTCTGGTTAAAAAAAAAAAAAAAAAAAAAAAAAAGCATTTACAATTTCATTATCATACTAAAAACAAAATGATTTTCATTTAGAGGCTGTATTGGTGAAATCATGTAACCATTTTTGTTTTGATCCACATAGGAATAATCAGCTCCAAGATCTGCACATAGAGACAACCACCTAAAACCATTACTAATGCTTTTCAAGGCTTGTTTGTATTTTGATGGAGGAAAAATGAAAGCCTACCTGAATTTGGCCCAAAACAAAGACTTCTAATAGTAACAACAGAAAGATCACAGCCAGAGAGGCAAATATAGATACTATTACAGAAATAAAGTAGAAGTAGCTAATACATTATTTAGTTTTCTCCATCACAAACAGGAAAAAAAAAAAAAAAAAAGAAAGAAAAGGAAAAGTGAAATACATACTTTTACAATTCACGTACAGCGTTAGTACTGAAGGAAGAACCAAGGTGGGTTTCATCAGCATACTGTAATAGAATCTAAGTAACAAATTTATAGGGAATTTAAATAACAGACTTCCACCTTAGTATCACCCTTTCTTCAAACTTAAAAAAGAAGTCGGGCTTTAGGCATGTTCTCAGATGTCAGAATACTCTCTTGCCAGAAAGTCAATATACTAGGTAGATCTTAAATATGGTAGGAATGTCATATGCTCTTAATTTCCTGTGGAGATCAAATATGACATCTTCTCCTGCTGTCACTCCAAAGTATGCCATCCATGGCCAAGTTTATACCCCAGCTTTTATAGCTCTTTGGTCAAGATTACTTTTCAAATATCACCTCACAAAGACACTCTTTGGGTACAAACCTATATCCAGAAGGTTGTTTTTCCTTTCTTTTTCGTTTTCTTTTTTTTTTTTTTTTCTTTTAATGTGTTGCCCTCATTAGTCTTGACAAGGTGCTAAATATGACACAAACATGTGGCTGATGGTTTATGAACTGGTGATCTCATTTCAATTTCCGAGAAAGTATATACCTAAAGTATAACAGATTCATAAAATTTATGAAAACATGCAGAAAAGGGACTCAAGTATATTAGAAAACTGAAGACTTTGCTCAAACATATGGTCTAGTCACATTTGTAATACCTCCACAGGTTGAAAAAGTCGTGCTGAGGAACACTTCAGGCAAACTTGGAAGAGCTGATGTCAAAACCAATGTATTACATTGTAACAAAAAGGATCTGGTTATCAGTTCATTATTCAAAGTAAATGCTAACAACTAATTAAGAGGGGAATTACTAATAATTTAAATGGGAAAAAAAAATGAAGGTAAAAAGCAATTATTATTGATACCCAGTTTGTCATACTTGTTTTACTCCCACTTTCTTATATAACAGACACTTCTGAAGAGTGTTCGTGTAACATACCCAAATATACTGCTTTTGTATGGACATTGTTGAGAATGGGTAAGAGAAGCAGTATATGCTGAGTTAAAACCCAGGAACTCCCAGCCAAGGAAAGGGGCAGGACTGCAGCCATCTGAAATGGATGCTCACAAATTCTCAGAATTCATACGAATGCAGCCATAATAATAAATAATAATACAAAAATTCAATTTCATTCTAAAAAAATACTCTTTGTTCATACACACCTATTAGTTATCACATCTATCTGTATCAAACTCAAAGAAGGTACATCATTATTGCCAAAAGATAACTTTGGACATAACAGAATTGCTCTTTTTCTTATACACCTAGTTTTCTTTGCATTCTCTGCAGAGAAGATGAGTAGCATCTCTCATATTTACTTTTTTTTTTTTTTCAAATGTAGAATAAATACAGAAGAAAAAATACAGATTGCATTTAAAGACATCAAAAACAGGCGCACGCGTTTTTAACAAGGACAAATCCAGATGTGCTGAACATCTTCTGCCACTTAGGATGTGCTCAGAAAGTCTCTGTAACGTGTGTTTTTATTTGTTGTCTAAACCTACAGTCTTAATGATTAATTCAATCTCCTGGCATGGATAAAATTTCACACTCTTCTTGGATGATCTGACTAAGCTTCTTTCTAAGTTAGGTACTCTTGAATATTCTTCATTTCAAAAGAAGAATATATTTACCTTCAAAATGAAAAAAATGCTATGAAGTTATAAACAAAAGGGATTTCTAGCACACAGTAAAATGGAATTTAAAATATATAAGCTGACTGCCATGACTGAATATAAAAGGCTGAAACTTAACAGTTTGTGAAAGTACTGTATGAGAGGTATCTTTGTTTAAGAGTAAAAATATTCATGAAGTGATTGCGGAAAACTGATTAACTAAATCAAATGTTGCTGCTATATTGTGATTATTAGAGAGCTAGAAGTACAGCAATATGCTGACCAAACTCGTAACAAAAATTCTTATCCATTAATAATTAACCATGCTGGAGTTATAATGAAAGTACACCTTTTTAATCTGTTGCAACAAAAGGTAAATTAATACACACCATAAACATGTTAGGTGCAGTAAATATTAGAAGAATGTGAGAGAGCGCAGATTCTTCATTCAATGTCCAAATTCAAAAACCTGCCAAGTAAAAACATAGTATACCACACAAGTCCAGAAATACCTCTGGACAATCACTCTCACTCCTGCTGTGACATGCAGTATTAGCTAAAATTTAGAATCACAGGATCACATGGGAAGTCAGAGACCTCCACATCCGATGCAGTCTTCTGCTCAAAGCATTTCTAGTGAGAGTAGGATGCTCAGGGTCTTGCCCAGATGAGCACTGAGCATCTTCAAGAATGGAGATTCCAGAACAGACCCCTGCTCTAGTGTTTGATCCTCCCTTTCTCCCCCATCAGCAAAACCTCCCAAATTAAAGAAATCCTTATATCAAGTCAGAACTTCCCATGCTCTCTCTTGTTCCTGTTGCAATCCTGCCACTTTCCACCTCTGCAAAAGTCTGCTATATCATCTCTCCAGTCAGGAAGCTGTAGACTCTGCTTCTCAGGCTGAGCAAGTGCAGCTTTCTCAGCTTCTCCTCATGTATCAAGCGCTCCAGGTCCCAACAACCTTCATAGCCCTGCACCAGACTCCCTCTAGTATTTCCATCTCTTGTACTGAGGAGCCTAAAACTGGACACCGCTCTCCAGCTGCAGACTCAGACGTAGAACAGAGAGGTAGAATATTTTTTCAATGAAATGCAATATATCTTGTTCTGATTTGTAGAAGGCTATGTAAATTTTAACTTTCACTGATTTCAAAAGCGTGTATATATACACACACACACATATATATATATATAAAAGCAAATGAGGGTTTCTCCATAAGCAGTGAAGAGTATTAGGAGATAAGGTTAACACCATGAACCTGGGTTATTGCGTAATATGAGACTGTTCATGGAGGGAGAGCTTCTACCTCTGTGCCAGGGAGTAAAAGTTTCTCACAGGAACGAAATCAGAAGAAGGAGGAAATAAGCTCTCTTTTTTTTTTTCTTTTTCCTTTTTTTTTTTTTTTTTTTCCCCTTCCCCTTTGAAGTACCACTACTATTTTCATCAGAGAATTAAAAATATTGGTGTATGCTTTTTAATCCCAGAAGACTGTTTCCCTTCTGAACACAAAAGAAAAGCAAGAGAGACACCTGACATGTTTTGTATCTTTGAAAAAAAGCCACTATCTTATAAGAAGCGACACAAAAAATGGTCCCATCATGATTATATGCTAACATCTGCATGATCATAGGAATTCCAGGCTTCAGGTTGGGGAAGATGCAAAAAGAGAAACAAAGCTTAAAAATCTCATATCCCAGAAGTAGTTCTGGAAGTTTTTGTATTTTGTCTTAACTCAGTGAAATGTGCATAAAATCTCTAAGAGATTTAAAAGATGGAATTAGTCAAACTATGGCTGAAGCAGCCACTCAACAATGGTTGCTGTTATGCTACTCAGTGATGTTACGCTATTAAACTTGATCACTGGCGAACTCAGTAGAAGAGAATGAGGAAGTCAGTAGAAACAAAAGCTCTAAAACTTTCTGTAAGAGGCAGCTTTGTTATTTAATCTCACCTCCTTTCCCAGTGTACTATTTTCTTTTCCAAATAACAGAAGAAATAGCAACCTGAAATTTAAAACTGAGAATTTGCCTGTGTTCTTCAAGCAGCTTCTATACATTTGACTTACTAATAGGAAAAATTCAAAACTCCCTTTCCACACTAGAGAGTTTCAGTAATAAACAGCCTTGCACGTACAGAGCTTCATAATCTAACTGCACTGCTAAATGGAATAGTGATGTTCATTTCCCCCCAGTGGAGCTCTGCATTCCCTCTGCAGTCTTGTTGAAAGCCTAAAAACCAAACAATGACATTCAAAGTTGTGTTGCCTGTTACTCAGCAATTGCGTCTGTTCGCTGAGGGCACACGCGAGTGAGGACAGACATGAGTTGCTGCTTAAACAATGTCTCAAGAGGACACAGCCTTATAAGAAAGGAAATGAAAAAAAAAAGTCTGTAGGAGAAAATTTGAGTGGCTGATGAAAAAGGAAATAAGGGCAAGCCATTTACATCCTCTTTTTACATTTATATTTTACATTTACATTTACTTGCCAAAGAACGTGCTTGGCATGCAAAATTTATATTAAAGGCAATGTAAATAACAAACAATAAATTACTTGACAATTCATATATTTGTATATTGGACTGAAGAAAAAAGAACAAAGGAGCAGCTGAGGGAGGGCAAGTCTCTTCCTGAGCAAGGTATGATAAACAGGAAGTATAATGTCATCACCATCCTTCAAATATAACTGTCCATGTGCCACAGCAGCCATCTGCCAAAAGGATCTTGCTGTCACAGTTAATTCCAAGAACCAGACACACACAGCCTATGTAGTGCAGCACCAAGCCATATGCAGATGGAACCTTATGAGCTCTAAATTCCAGCCTGCCCTCATTACCAACAACAGCAGCTGACCCCTAAATTCTGCATGCAGCACAATCCCAAATTTAGGGATGGAAAAGTAACCATTGCCCCAGATTAACTTTCTATCAAACAGCTGTGCTTTAATTCCTGTTGTTAAAACTACCTAATCAGAAGGATTAAGGGCCTACTCAAAAGGAGATAAGAGCAAAAAGGAAAATGTTCGATGGGCACTAAGCATTAAGCAGTCAAGCCAAGCTTCTGCAGGGAAAAACAAACAAACAACCAAACAACAACAACAACAACAACAAAAAGTTTCTTAAAGGAATTGTGAAACTTTAATGATTTGAACTGGAATCACCAACTTTTCCCTGCTTTTCGTACTACTCCTGAAGGTTAAGTCTGTTTCTCAAACTGTCACCTACACAAAAGGCTTGCTTTCGAAAGATACATTGCTGTGCCTTCCTCTTATTCTGCCTTCATAGTCTTATACAAGTCTTATTCTGCCTTTATAGGGACTGCAAAGCTTGAGCTCTCCCTGAACAACATAACTGTAGTTTGCCTGCTATAGTAGGAAAACACAGTCACGATATGCATAAGTCACCTGTTGGGCTTCTGCAAAGAAGTAAACGGGAGATTTCCTTCATCCCTGGATAACCTGGGTAAGTCTTGGCTCTAATTCCTTTAAAGGAAAGTAAACTTTTATAAAACCCACAGCAGGTTCTCTCAAACAAGGACATTAAAAACTGTAGCCTACTGTACACATTTTGATTGCTGTATGCAAGCAGTTTTAGCAGTTCATCTTTATTGGAAAAGTATAGCAATTTTTCTAACAGAAAACAAGTACACAGTCTAAATCCCATTTTTCAGTGACTTAATTTTAACATCAACATTTTACTGTGATGGTATTTTTTATATGCCATGTGGAAATATATATATAGTAGTCAGAATACTCTAATAGAGATACTACTACAATTTCTGGCAATGAGTGATCAGGAAACAGAAATTTTGTTTCATGAAAACGCTAGACTTTTGGAATTTGCTTTGAATTGGAATAACCCCAATGTGTTTTGTTTTTTTACTTAGTTCCCTAAAAAGCAGGGAAAGACCCATAATAGCCAGCAAGCCAATGATTCAGTCATACGCTGCATAGAAAAATCAAGTTCACACAACTTTTTCCAAATCAGAATTAAAATTACTACTTTTTTTTTTTTTTTTTTTTTTTACTAGCTGATGCTTAAGTCATCTGTGTCTGAAAATGACTCTTTATCAGCAAGTTGTCACTGAAGTTACATCTCCACATACAAAGATCTGAGGTTGTAATTTTTTAAGATGATTGAAACTAGCAAGAGCCAGTTGATTTGGGCTCAGAACATTAATTACTCATTACTATTTTTTTCTAGAATTTATGAAAACAGAAAATGAACATCACTGAAGATGTTACAGCAGACATCTAATCTTTCAGTTTCACCAGTTTGCCTTCAAGCAACCATTCATGAAGAGAAACTTGGCCATTTGACTCATTAAAAGAAGAAAATTCCTTTAAGGATGATGAAAGCACTGATAGGAGTGGTCTTTTTCTGATACATTGATGTAAAAATGCCCTTAAAATTATCGGCTCTGTGATTTTCCAATGAAATATAAGACAGAAAAGATTTCTGTCTTAAACAGTTCTCAAGCCTGGCAGATTTCATTTGTTCTTGGTACCACTGCTCTGTGCTCTTTTCCACTAAGCTTAAGTTTTTTATAATTATTACTCTTTGTAAAAATCAACTAAAAAAAAAAAAAAAAAGCACTGGTACAGCAGGCTGCTTCTAATGAATAGTGCCATATCATGTGGAAACATTATTAGGAGCATTTTTCAAGCTCACATAGAATCTGAGAGTTTATTTGTATCTATAAAGTAGCAATCAGGAAGAAATTGCTTCCATTCAACTGTATTGTGAAAAAAAGGCAATGGCAAGTACTACTGAAAAGAAACTTGCTGAAATGACTTTGCCCAGTATTGTGGTCAGAACGCTTTGAAGATGCTACCTTCATGTAAACACCTCCAGCTTCATCATTCAACTAGGAAAACTTTAAAGTTTTGGAGGGAATATTAGAGTAGACAAAAGAAAAAAAAAAGCATTGGTAACACAGAGAAGTGGGATTTGAGGACAAGCAACATAGAAGACTTAAGAAACAGTAATAGTTTTAAATTGCTGACCTTCACAAGATGACATGTTACCATCGATTCCATCTCTAGTGATTTTGACTCACTCCCTGCTATATACACTTGTCACATTAAGGGGTGTAGCTGATTAACGGTTATGGACCCAGTCAGATTCAGGGTACTGAACTATCACAATCACAGATTTCACCAATAACACATCAACCGTTAGGGGTCCAGTCAGATATGCACCAATAACGCATTAACCGTGAGGGATCTGGTTGGATATTCACCAATAACACATTAACCGTTAGGGGTCTGGTTGGATTCAGAACACTGAACTATCACGGTCACAGATTCACCAATAACCGTATAACCACCCTTACCCTAGTCGCACTTAATGAGAGCTATAACAATGCAATCAAGTGTGCACAACACTACATTGGACAATTTTGCTATTTAAAATTAAATTTTTGTAGGTTTTTGCTTTAAAGAAAAACAAAAGAACAGTTTTCTATGTCAAAATCCTACTATTTTCATTTTTCTTGACTTTAATTTTTAAATATATATAATTTTTCTGCCTAGGCTATATACTTCTGAGATCTCCTGTGTAGTCTGAAACACCCTAAAATGACAGTTTGCCATTACATTGTTTTATCCAAACTACTACTGATCCGATTTAACAGATGATCAGATATGAAAAGTGGAATTTATTTCACCAAATTTTTGACATTTAGAACCAAGTTAGTCATCAGTGCTCCACGCTGGAGAGAAAGAGGGGCACCACTTATCTACTAGAGGGGCACCACTACTTCAGATGTAGAACTGGCTGCTTCTCTTCTGTATAGAAACACAATCTACACAACTTCGTTCCAGTGATGACAATTAGATTTTAAGCATCGGAAATTTGGTAACCTTTCCAATAGACTTCACCAAAAATACTCAGAAAAAATGTGGGTCCAAAGAGGAAATTTATCTGACAAGCTGATCTTCACTTGACCATCCTTTATTTCTTTCTCTCTCTAAAATAAATACATGTGAAATACACAATTAAAATGTGTTGTATTTTATTTTATTTTATTTTATTTTATTTTATTTTATTTTATTTTATTTTATTATTTTTTTAAAAAAGGAAACAACAGTAATTGAGTTACTCAAGATAGAAGACAGGTGGGTACTAGTTTGCTTCTCAGTTCGAGCTGCATCTATGCTTAAAAATATGGTTGAGAAACAGGCATATGTCCTACTAATGAATGAGATGGAATTATCTACTCTAACCATTATAGTACCTGTCAAACTATTGGCTTCTGTTTTTCTGTTCTTTAACCACCATACAGACAAAAAAAATCCTCTTTGTCTGCCTTCTTAGTTGTTTACTTTTTCTTTTTTTTTTTTTACAAAAGGTGCTAATAGTGGTTCAATATAAATATTTAAACAAAACAAACAATAAAACATTTGCTGCACCCTTTATGAATTTTTATTTCTCCAAATCCGACATGAAATAGATTGACATGAGAAAATTAAAGAAGCATTAATTAATGTGCCACAGTGAAAAGATGTGTTTTAAGCTGCAGTGTCTAGGAGTTTATCAATGACACCTGTACTGATGTAACCAATCTAAAAGACAAAGACTTCACCCTTCAGACTTCAGTAGACAGCTATTTCTTGTTGGATATTACTATATGAAGTGGCAAAGACTGAATGATGTATAGTGTGCAAGCAGGTTTTAATCAAATAGCAACACATGTTCCTTTCTTCAGAAATCTGATGCTGTGTTATTTTTAATTGCCGATTCTGTAACTACCAAACAACAAAGTTATTGCAAGATTTGATCTTTTCAAAAACTATTAATCCAATTTTTCCAAACACACATTTACTCAAAAGAGTTTGTTTGCATTTATTCAGCTCCATTCTAAGTTAACAGCAAGTGCATACACACACAAACACATCAAAAATCATTTTTCGGTCTTTTAGCATCTTTTTCATTATTAGGGATAGGATCAAAGAAAGAATTAGGAAAAAACGAAGTTATTTAAGGATGAGAGTAACTGCAATTAAGATTAAAAAAAAAAAAAAAAAAAAAAAAGACCAAGCACATTTAAAGGGACAGGAACAGTAACAGATGTGTGAATTCACATATCATTACATACAATACTAATAAATTATCACCACAGAGTAGTAGAGGTTGCAGTTAATAACTGGAGGTCAGTGCATGAATCACTTAGCTTACTTCACTAAGTCCAGTTTAACTTTATATGATTAAGGATATGAAGAAATTCTTGCTTAATAGACAGGAGTAGACCTTTGGCCCTATAGCTTTTTGTGCTCTTCCAGTAGCCTCAAAAGCCTCTACTCTTGCTTGTACTAAAGCCACCTTTCCATGTGAAACATTCTAGGTCCATGATCTTTTCTGTGCCTTCAAAATTCAATTGAAAATTTCAAGCCCCAAGCTTCCAGAAACTTTGCTGATTTCCTGTAAATGTTGTTCACAGACAACCGCTATGTTGGTTTAATCCAACTCATAGTCATTTTTCTTCAAAGTGAAGAAAAATTTCCACTGTGAAATTTGTCCTTGTGTGACAAATATGTGACAAAGCTTCTTTCTTTTTGTCCAACTTTGCAGGAATAAATCACCCTAGTCTTGATTAAATGTATGATGTAAACAAGTTGGCAGTGCCATATGCTCATCTAAGTACTTTCTTCAAGGGCTGCAAAGACAGAAGACCTGAATAACCTCCGCTCACATGAAGTATGTGCACATCATATGCAGTAGGAAACATGGGATTCTACATAAATTACTGAATTTACTTTGTTTGTCTGAAAGGTCTAAGAATGTCTGAAAATGCATGTGAACTACAAACTAGAAATTCTCAGCTATATATAATGGTCTTATTTCTATTACACCATTTCCTTAAAGCTACTTGGTTCTGAGAAATCCTAATAGCTTACCACACATGGCTTAAAGATTCATTCAAAATGCAGGTTTAAATACAAATTGTTAGCAACTTCACATGCAAGTCACAAAGTAAGATAGGCATATACTTAAGATTGTTAAATCCAATTGAAACAAATGTTTTTTAACAACACATGTTAACAATATGCCATCAGATATATAAACAAAGTGGTTCTGCTTGGGTAGTAACTCTAAGATCACATGAATAGGTAACAGAGTAAATATATGTCTTCATCAGCATATTTTCTCACCATTAAGAATTCAAAAACTGGAAATTTATCCACTTGTGTCATGGCATGGTATTATCTTCCTATATTGAATTTATAAAATCCATTCTGAACACTTTTTATAGATCCTGTTTAACGCTGTTTTTCAAAACTATCCTAAAACATTAATGTAAATATTATTTCCTCTTCCTTAGACTGACCTTTTAGGTAATGAATAAAATGAAGCTACACAAAAAGAAGCCAATGGGGAGGGAGTGCAATTCTATAAAATCTAAATTCTATGGCATTTCTATGGAACAAATATACTTTATAATGATACTGTCATACAACGTGGGTGTCACCCTACAACAAATATTCCCCCCTTATGAAGCATTCATCTAAATTAAAAGTAGCACAAATCCAAAAATAACGTCCAAGTAATTTGCTACTTTGAAAATGAATCAGTGAAATCTTATTTTACAATGGCAAATTGCACTAATAGTTCACAGCAGAATTTCTATAAATTGTCCATGCTTTGAATGAGACTGTTTTCCAAGCCCCACTTCTGCGCATGTTTCTCAAACATAATTAATTATTATTATTATTTACTATCTCACTTCCACACAGTATTGTTTATACATTAAAACCTAGGCATATGCAGACTTGGACTGTTTTTAAAACTAGTGCTTCAGATATACACAGAAATAGTAAATTGTGACGTGGCCATTACCACATCTTTAAATCCTATAGTTTTACATCTGTCTCCATGCATTTTTAAAGTTTTTTTTTTTTTTTTTTTTTTTACATACAAAAATACTACATTTAAACATGACACTTATAAGTAAATAAGAAGGAACTTAGCCAAAGTAATTTGAAGTCAGAAATATAAACAATTTGGTTAGATCTATTCACAGTTATTCAACCTTTGAAGTTTTCTGTGAAGTGCTAAAATAGTCAGAATCAAAAAGGCTACAGCTTGAGATACTTCAAGTGAGCTGTGCAATATAATTGCACAGTTAATAGAAGCATAATCATCTCTGCAGGAATTAAATAAGGCAAATACAACTGCTGCGTTGTTTTTCAATATTATTAATTTCAAAGCAGATCTTGCACATGCTGGCATATTTAAAGGAAGCAAGGTAACTTCAGATGACAAAAGTGGATGTTTTAACAGCTTTCTTCTGATGATACAGCATGTAATGAAAAACCTTTGAAACAAGCTTAACACAAATATTTAATGTACAACTAAAAATAAATCTAAATACTATATATTTCATGTATTCAGGCCACATTTCAACTGACTGCATCTGAGAGCGTTTGTTACAAGTTTAACTAATAAATGAATAGGTAAAAAAGTATTAAATCATCAGCTATGCAAATTTGCATTTTTTTTCCTTTCCTTTATTTCATTATTTCATGTCTAAAAAATAAGAGTTAAGCTCTTTTCCACAAATGAAAATAGGGGAAAAGTAACACAAAAACAAAAATAAAACAAACAAAAACCCACCAACATTGCTATCCCACTTAAAAAGGAAGTTTTTGCTACTAAAATAAAATTGAAAGATATGAATAACAAACATATGAATAATTAACACCTATTGCCTTAATTTGTGTAAAAGCATATGGTATTGCAGATGATGCATAAGAAACTACAGAAAACACAGGGGCAACAAAGAGTAGAAACTCAGCTTATATACATCTCTTAATGAAGACTGAGGGGAAAAAAAAAACAAAAAAAAAAAAACACAAAAACAGCACGATCAACGGGAACACTGTACTGATTCCCTGGTTTTACATTATGAAATCTCTAAACAGGATAAAAAGTGTCATATAACTACAGCTTCTTAAAGTGAACATCAGTAATGGGATTAGCACTCCAGTCTTGAGCATCCATCAGTTGTGAATGGATGGTGGTAAGGATATTACTTTAAATGTTGCTATAATTTCTTTGAAATCCCAGAGATTTGGGCGCGCAGCCCATACAACTTTGAATTCATGAGGGTGGCACTAATGTAACAGTCAAATCTATTTTACTTGGCACCAGTCTGCAACCATTCCATCATTTTAACTGAATCAAGATGCCAATATATATACTTATCTGATTAAGAAATGCTGCTTGATTAATGGAGTCTGTTATACTTGTCACATTCAAATGAAAGAGAAGAAAAATAGCCTGCTTGGCAAAGCAAAGTGTATGCTTTCAGATCACAAATTCTTCTGCAGTCTGACTTTCTCAGTGGCATGCACCAGCTCCTGTTGCCAGAAATACCTTTCTAAACATGTTTCAGGCTCAATGAACTTCTGCCAGTTTCAAGATAAGGTTTCAAGGAAGTCCTGCCTAGATTGCCAGCAAACTGCACATAGACACAATCTGCATCCTTCTAGGAACTGCAGCTCTGCTCAGACATCCCCCCTCCATGTGGTAGTTTTACCATGCTAGGCAGCTAAACACCACAACCGCTCTCTTACTCCCCCTCGTTAGGCAACACTGCTGTTCCAGCTACAAGTGCAGAGCACAGCACCGTATGGGCTGCTGCAGGGAAAGTTAACATTCCAGCCAGACCCAGTAAGCTCCAACATCTTCAGTTTTTGGGTCACTGCGGTGGAAGGGGGACAAACAACACAACAGCAGAATTACAGTTTCTTCTAGAAGCCAAAGATAGATATTATCTAGATATTATCTAGATATTATAATATTATAATAGATATATCTATTCTAGATATTCTGGCTGGTAGCAGTGGGGATATTCCCAGTATTAAAGGCTTTTCAAAGTGGTAAGAAGCTTTAGAGCATGCCAAATTTCAAGGAAATTTAGAGTTATTTTTCATTCTGGTCTGATGTGGACTAATACCAAATTAAATGTTTACGAAACTTTTATTTGTGAAGCAGAAATTCTGATTTTTGGTCAAATCCTGAGGCTAAACCATATAAAATGCATATCATAGAATCATAAAGGTTGGAAAAGATCTTCAAGATCATCATGTCTAACTATCACCCTACCACCACACCAATGTCAGTCACTAAGCCATATCCCTAAGCCCCATGTCCAACCTTTCTTCAAACACCCCCAGGGATGGTGACGCCACCACTTCCCTGGACAACATGTTCCAATAAATGTCCTTCCAGGGCTTGGGGTTGAGGGGAGTTGGCTGGCTTTTATTCTATGTCCCCACCCTCCAGCCCTCTTGCTAGAGTATTCTGAGGTGTAAGAAATATAACCAACAATTTTCTTTATAGGCTAAAATTCTATACTGTCTGTTCATTCTTCAGAAACTCAGAAAATTACATTTACAGAATCACAGAATCACAGAATTTCTAGGTTGGAAGAGACCTCAAGATCATCAAGTCCAACCTCTGACCTAACGCTAACAGTCCCCACTAAACCATATCCCTAAGCTCTACATCTAGTGGGGATATCTAGTCTTTTAAAGACTTCCAGGGATGGTGACTCCACCACTTCCCTGGGCAGCCTGTTCCAATGTCTAACAACCCTTTCGGTAAAGAAGTTCTTCCTAACATCCAACCTAAAACTCCCCTGGCAAAATTTATACTGGAGTCGTATCTCTGTAAGGCTCTACCAAAATTAATATTGTTATCTTAAATAAAATTCAGCTTCCAACCAATCAACTGATGCCAAGAGAACACCTTCTATTGGCTCCTTAGATTTCTTTGATTAAAAGTGAAAAAGATACCTTAGCAGAAAGGATTTTAGATGTTTTGAAGTCATGTTCAGAGTTCTTTCCAATACCTACTTTGGTTCTAGACAAGATACTCATTGAAACTAAAGGCTGATCGCTAGTCTGCCTGTTACTGTTTGCTTTTCTTCTGAGCACCGAGACAAGCAATTACAAAAATTTCAAATGATATTTAAAGGACTCGAAAGCTTAGCTTAGCTCCACCTATGCATGTAGGCTTGAAAAACAGGAGTTTTAGAAGTGTCTTTATTTTACACTCTCTATATATTTCTGTAAAATAAATACCTGGCACATAAGCAGCAGATAGTAAAGTAATACGGTTTAATCACTTACAGTAAACAAAAAACTACAAGTTACAAACAAAACTGTTAATGCCCCTCAAAAAGTAGGAGTGACTCAAATAAGTTTAAGTAATGGAATAAATGTACAACTCAGCAGCTGCCTTGCATCACACAGAAGAGAAGCAACTGGCAAGATACATGTATATAAGGGGAATTGGTTCACATCCAAAAACTGAAACTGGCTGGCCCTTTCCAAATACCATCGGAGTCACAGAAGCATGTCAATGCCCTTGACACTTGGTGCCAGCTATAAAAATTGGTCAGAGCACAAACAATGGTGGAATCCCATAACCAATTGCACAGTAAAATACTCCTATTAGGCTGGCATTATGTTTTATTATTAATTAGAAATATCTGAAACTCCACACCAGCTGCAGTGTTGAACAGCGTGACAGAGTGAGAGGAGGATACTGAAACCAAGAGTACAGCAATTAATTAACAAAAGTCTTACATCGTCTCATGTGACAGCAGAGAAGAAAAAAAAAAAAAGTAAAAATAAACCATCAAAAAGCACATTAATGATTATTTCAATTCTTCATCATTTCTTTTTATATGCTTTTATTATACTCCTAGTGTGAGCACATGCATAAGTATGTGCATTCATGCATGTAAGTTTGGAAAAATGTTTTCAAAACAACCAGGCAATTGGTGTAATCACCAAAGGAACATTAAAGTTATATTGTAATGCTGCAACTCTGTAATTCTTTTGACTTCAGTTAAACATCCTCTGCATGGATCAGATGGTAGTTAGGTATGTTGCTTCACTGTAAAACCAAATAAATTCTCAGCTGTGCAGATTCATAGGAATGGGAAACAGACAAGACTATGATATGCTTTTTCCATAATGAGGACCACAACAGAGGTGGAGCAGAACCACCAACCTTTCCTCCTGGAAGACCAACCAAGACAAACAAATATTTTCTTAATAGAAATTATGTTAAAACCAGATGAAAAACTGTAAATAGAAAGTGATAAGACCTTTCTGTTTTATGAGCATCATTTTGTAAACCACTTGAACCAGCCATCAAAAGAGATGGTTTTTGCCTGCCCTTTTACACTGGCTCCCTCTCCACACCAGGTTGCCAGTATTAGCAAATCAGCTGCTCTACTTAAACTTTATGCATTCTTTCCTATGTTTCCAGATAAATTAGCTTCCTGACAGCATGGACAGCAGCATTGACAGCCCAAAGGCAAAGAAAAGAAACACATAGCTGAGGGCAAAATTGGAGAGAACATATTTGGAAAATATTTCTTGAGAACAAAGGTAAAATGCCCATCTCCCTAATGTTGAAAGTAAACTCAGACTATAAAAAAATTAGAAAGTAAATAGAGACTATATAGGATACAAAAAACAAACAGCATGTCTCTAGGTAAAGAATATCTTCAAAATATGCCCATAGTCAGTGATTCTTTGATTTAAGTGCTAAATAAATTAGAATATTCAATGAGAAGCCCTTCCCTCTCTTTCCCCCCCCTATCTCTTTAAACTCAAAATGATCTCTAATTTCCAAAAGTGATTTCTTTGTCTTTTGTCTCCAACAAATCACAAAAGGTACACCCTTGCAGGTTAACTATAATAAATGATTTAAATCAAATAATTAGAATACTTACACTAAAATCTTACTGTGTTCCTTCACTGCTGCATTAACAGTGTTTTTGTTCAGACACATGCTGTCTGTGATGAAAAGCTTAGAGATGCTATTTTATGGCTTGCACATCAATTCCTTTTACCTAAATGTTTTTCTTCTGAGACCCTACAGCCATCACATACATATAACACGCCCTCAACATTACAAAACCCAGAAAATGTATGATTTTAAGAAAAATGTATCAATTTTTAAGAAAAATGTATTGAAATGGAAATATAATAGTGAAAATATAGTGTTACTTCCTTTCTGAAACGGTACTGTTGCTATGGCAATTTTCAAATCTAGTATTTTCATGAGAAAGCTCTCTTTCAATAAAGAACCTCAATTTTTATCCACCTTCATATTTGTATGCTTAATTATATTTCAGAAACAGTGTATGAAAGGTTTAGCTCTGCTTCTGTAACTTTTACTCCCTTCTCTAAGTAGGTATTTCTTAGTATTTAGTTACATATTCTCAGCGTGTCGAATCAAGTTCCAATTTTTTTTCTTCTCGTAGAAATCAGTTGATATTGTCTTAGAACCTTCTAAAGTTTTTATAAACTCTTCTATATGGAAAAAATATAAATGAAGCAAATAGATGTGCATTATCAAAAAAAAAAAGATGGAATCCTTAACATGTTGAAATTATTTTGTCAGAATACAGCTGTCACATATGTTAACTCACAACTGCAAATAACATATACATTAAAACTCTTCTGTTGTGATGTTATTGCAGCTTAATAAAGCAAAGCAAGCATCTCCTCAAAGATATTCTTAAAGGTAGCTAATCGTTATTTTGTTGATAATTCACTGCAATACCATTCCAAAATATCCAAAAATATCACTGTCAAAAGCTTCACTTCACTCTAATGTGAATGATAAACAACTCAATAGAAATTCCACTGTGATACAGAATTAACATCTACTTGTAAAGAGTTACTAGGTTTCCAATAGCCTGTGCAATAGTTATACCTCAGAGGAAGTGCCAAATCTTTATTAATTTCAATAGCAGTCCTTACAATAATGATACAAAATACCTTTTTTCTTTTATTGTGGATATACTTCGTAATTCCAATGCAAAGCAGCATTGATTAATCGTACCAAAAAATGTTAGTCCTAAAGTGTGGAGATTCAGAATGGGTTTGGTGAACATCATACAAAAAACAGCACTTGACAAAATGATACAAAGTGAAGACACATGTTGTCCCTTTGGGAAGGGAAATTCAATCGCCTCCATCATTTCCTTCTTTCAAAGGTGTACCAAGCTACGTTCATCAAACATCTGACCAGTTCTGTACCAGTATCAAATCCGGTAGTGTAAACAATGGCAGTCATGAAGAGTCTGACTGCAATTATGAAACTGAGTGACAAAAATCCACATTAGAACAACTCAGCAGGATCAAGCTCTTTAGGTAACTCCTTTACATTAAGTTCAAGAAGAAAAATACTAATTCTCACAGATAAATTGCTTTTTTTTTTTTTTTTTTTTTTTTTTTTTTTTTTCTATTAGGTCTGACAGAGTTACTCTTAACAGCCACACTTCCCAAGGGTTTGTAAAGCAGAAATGTCAGAAACGTGTAGCATACACATGACTAGTATGCACACCAAGGACTGCTAAAATAAACTTGTATTTTCATTATCTCCAGTTTTAAATTCAGAAATGAACATACAGGGAAATTGCTCACAGCTATCAACCTGAAGGAATATACTGGAAATCAAGAAAAAAAAAAAAAAAGAGAGAGAACAAAAGTAGGCAAGGTTTATTTATACTTTCAAATGTACTGTTTTGAATCATCTATTTACTATACACTACAGTGCAATTAAAAACTAGCATATGTGCTAGTTGGAGGATTTGGATGGAGGATTAGTTTTGGTAATGCTTTTGTGATGCTTAATCAGTCATGTTTCTATTAAACACAACTCACATTGGCAATCCTAGATAGAGCTTACTGATACAACCAAACACAGATGTTCAAGTTAGCTGCATACCTATATGCAGTATTTTGGTATGTCAAAGTGATTTTAAGTGAAATGTGACTAAAAATGGCAGCTATTGTAACATTATTGCTATGTTAAAGACTGTTTAATAACTTCACACAAAAACTCATGCATATTTCTTCTTACAAGTCTATTCTAAGTTCAGAAAAGCATAGCTGAGATTTTTTCAAGTCAAATTATTTCAAACAAATACTGCTGAATATTCTGTATAAAAACATTGCCTTTCTTGTTACTACACAAAGATTAAATGCTACAGACAGATGGGGAAATTATTTATTTACTTATTTATTCAATTTTGCATCTCCCACCATTCCCTTCCTTTTCCTTCTTTTATCCATTTTCATTCACCTCTTTCACTCCTCCTCAGTTCTCTGTAGTTTTGGGAAGAGTGCATAAATAATAAGGTATTAAGAACAACTCTTGCTCTGTTGCAACTTCGTCCTTTAATTTAAAGCACACTCTGGGACTTTAAAGAAATCTCCTACTCTCTGAATAAGATTTCAGAGTGTCTGAATACTAAATTACTGAAGCCTTGGAAGTACAGTATCATACTGATTGAGGGAGACAGTTATGACTCAGAACTATGCCATCTTTTATTTTGATAACATCACAAAATCATAAAACGGAATATTAATATACCATATATATGTCATAATAAAATCATATTTTACTATAACATGCAGATCAAAAAGTAATTATTTCCTAAAAACAAATAGCTGCAATGAAACATGAAAGACAAAATGATTCAGCATGTTCCTATTAAAATTACATTAAAATGCATTCATTGCTCTGAAAATTTTAATTTTGACAAGATTTATTCCTATCAAACAAAGTTAACTAGCTCTAAAACTTGCCCGAACTCATACATTTTGAGACAGCATGTAACTTTCTTAACAGTGAGGAGCTGTAAAAACCAAAATCTTTATATTCATCTAGCCATAATATTAAAGTCAATGAACTATACATGCTTTCAGAACCAATCTTTTAAGGCAATGGCAATTCTCCATTGTTGGATTTTGATATATGCTGTAGCAGTTAATCTTCTGACATTTTATCTTATTAGCTTAAGCCACAAAACACTAACATGTTCATGGTACATGGTATTTTTCTTAAAAAAAAAAAAAAAAAAAGTAATCCTTTGTTAGCCATGAGAATCCATCTAAAAAAACTTAGGAATCATGCTGAATAGCTCACATAGACTATATGCAGCCATCTCATGCAAATGTGATCTTCATTAGAAAATATTTCCTTACTGCTGGAAAAGAAGTTATGATATTGCTACTCTGCTGGCTCTTCATCCTCTCATCATAACAATTTTCCTGCCATATTAATGGCAAATATATTATAATTATCTCTTTTCACCTTCAGCTGGAGCAGCATAGAACAGCCCTTAATCTAATTGCATTTCTAAATTCATAGGAAAACATTCAATCATGGTAAAGACTTGTTTTACTGCAAAACCAGTAATGATTCAAACACTTAAGGGTATTGCTACCTCTGTACTTCACACATGCATGACTGTAACATCAGTATGTTATGAAATACTAAAACAGCTTCTGGACAGCAAGAAGAGTTTGTATCTTTTGATTTCGTTGACTCTGTTGATTATGCCAGTCCATTACCATTAAAACAACTGCTGACATCTGGTACAACCCAGACATCAGTTCTGTGAAAAGCTCTACGTCACCTCAGTAATGTTCCCCTCCTCACCTGGCAGCCCAAGTCTATTCTTTAAAATGGTAATACAACTAATCAGTACAAGTGTGGAGGAATGGTTAAGTGATAGGACACGTGGATGTTGGGCAGTTAAGAGGCAATGGGCTAGTAAAGTACCGTACTCAACTCACAAGAGTCTGGGCACGTACGCAGCTGGCTGAGAGCCAATCAGGCTCAAGGACACGATGCCCTTGAGCGATGGGGAAAGTCCCTAAGGCGGGACGGTGGCTAAAAGAAGGAGGAACTACCTGAAAAGAGCGGGAAATGTTAGCCAATCCTGAGCTTAATTTTTGCAATATGTATGAGTTGATTATGTTCGAACTAGATAAAAGGCGACTGAGCTATCCATTAAAGTTGAAGTTCACTGTTCACTCATATTGAGTGTCTGTGTCTTCCTTCCGTTGACAACATACAAGGGCTTGGGAATTTATAATGTAAAATGAATTTTTAAAAAATCCAATTTCAGAACTGCCAAATTCATTTAGCACAAGCAACAGCTGAGCTTAAGCCCAGAGAACCCTAGTCCCCAAAGGGGTTTTCTCAAAACCCCCTGAAGCACATATAGAGGGAAACAAAATACTGTTTCTTTACAGAACATGAATAGAACAGCATTTTGAAACAAGACAATATTTAAATGTACAGGTTAGTGTAGGACAGAACACAAGGTAGTTTGGGCAGAATATTAGTGGTGTCAGAACACTAGGTTTGCAAATCAAGCTCACTAACAATCATATCTGTGATTGTACACACAGCAGCTAAAGAGAATCTGGTCCAGATGAATTCTGGACTCAAAAGCTAGAACTTGAAGTAGTCTAACTTTCAAAAATATAATATTTTTTTCAATTAAAAAAGACATTTTTTATTTTTATGACCGTGGAGCCTCCCACATACCTAGACATCTTAATTTCTTTATGGAAAACTGTTGTTTCTATTACCTATGCTAATACAGGAATACCACAGACATTCTCCTCCTTTGCCTTGGATGCTAATACAATACAATACATACAGCAAAGCAATGATATAGGAAATAAAAAGTAATGTCTGCTACTCATACCACAAATGTCTAACAAGCATACATATCCCTACGTATGCATTGGTTTGCTTTTTACAAGACTAAGAAACAATAATATCTACACATTCAAAAAGTACTAAACAAGATTTGGAAATAAGTTTCTCAAAATTTTGAGTAGTGCAACTGCTAGGGTAAAATTTAAGAAACATTCAGAAGAAAAATATTACATTTACTGTTTTTATTCAAAATTGATGTCATATATATAGAGGAAGATATTATAGGACAGTTTTCCTCTGTACCTGAAAAGGGTGACAAAGAAGTAGTTGCTTAAATTTAGCCTCTTTTCATTAATATTCCATATGACAATTAGTCTCAAAATAATTCTAGCAAATAATTTTTCTCTGTAGAATGTGCTCAAGCAATTTATTAACAGTATTTGTTATCCATAACATAAGCAGCATTACTACATCTGTTTAATACAGAGGCCATGTATCACTGATTTCTTTCTCTTCCTCCCCTCTCCTCCCCCCCCCCCCCCCCATGGACACAAACTGCTTTTAAAACAAGATTTCCTAAGTGTTACACAATTTCAATCATTTATTTTCAGAAAATATGATGTTGAAAACAGCCAGGCATAAATACATTATTTGTTCAGTTGTCCAGGTGTAAATCAGATTAAATAGCAATCTTTGGGAAAACACTTATTTCCCTTTTCTTCTTCCTTCATTTCCCAAAACACCTGAACCTAAAGAGACTGGGAATAATCTAAACCATAAACTGCTACACTGACACCTTTTATAAAACAGCAGGAATAAGTGGCATGGGAGCACTATGTTTGCAAATTATGGAAAGTGTTCAGTTTCCCAACAGCACCTGTGGCACAGGGTGTTTTTGTTGTTGTTGTTGTTGTTTACAATTCTCCCCTGTGGACCGGTAATTCCTACAGTCCTGTAGGAAGGCAGAGCTGAATCCAACTTTTTGAAAAACTTGTAACCACTGTCTTCAAGACTGTAAATATCATCAATAGCATTCTAGAAGAAATGATGTTTTTATCTTCAGTGCTCTGTTCTTGAAGTCTACTTACTCACAGTGGCAGCACTGCATTATAAACAGTGCCCATGAAGATCATGGAGCAGATCCTCTTTAAGGCCATGTTCAGACATACGGAATACAGCAAGGTGACTGGAGACAGGCAACACGGCTTCACCAACAGCAAATAGAGCCTGACCAATCTGGTGGCCTTCTATGACAGAGTGACTACATCAGTGGATAAAGGTAAAGCAACAAATGTCATCTAAACCTTGTCTCTAAATTTGAGACTTGGATTTGATGAGTGGACTATTTGGCGGATAAGGAATTGACTGGATGGCTACATCCAGAGAGTTGCAGTGAATGGCTCAATGTGGGGTGGAGATCATTGATGAGCAGTGTCCTTCAGAGATCCATACTTGGACCGGTACCACTTAATACCTTTATTAACTACATAGATACTGGGATCAAGTGCACCCTCAGCAGGTTTGTAGATGACACCAAGCTGTGTAGTAGTTGATAGAAAAGGAGGGGATGTCATCCAGAGGGACCTGGACAGGCTTGAGAAGTGGGTCCCCTTGAACCTCATAATGTTCAAGAAAGCCAAATGAAAGGTTGCTGCACCTGGGTTGGGGCAATGCCAAACATCTGTACAGATTTGGGGATGAATGGACTGAGAGCAGCCTTACAGAGAAGGACTTATGGGTACTAGTGGACTCAACATGAGCTGGCAACTTGCAGCCCAGAAAGCCAACCATACCCTGGGCTACATCGAAAGAGGCATGGCCAGCAAGTTGACGGAGGTGGTTTTCCCTCTCTACTCTGCTATTGTGAGACTCCACACGTAGTATTACATTCAGCTCTGGGGCCCCCAACACAAGAAGGATCTGTTAAAGAGGGTCCAGAGGAGGACCATAAGGATGGTCAAAGGGCCGGAGCACCTCTCCTAGAAGGACAGACTGGGAGAGCTGTGGCTGTTCAGTCTGGAGAAGAGAAGGCTACAGGGAGACCTTGTTGCAGCCTTTCAGTGCATAAAAGGAGCTTATAAGAAAAGAGGGATGCTTTATCAGGGAGTGTAGTGACAGGAAAAGAGGTAACAGTTTTAAACTGAAAGAACATAGACTAGTTATAAGGAAAAATTCTTCACTATGAGGGTGGTGAGACACTGGAACAGGTTTCCCAGAGAAGCTGTAGATGCCCTCTCCCTTTAACAAGGCCAAGTTGAACGGGGCTTTGAGCAACCTGGTCTAGTGGGAGATGTCCCTGTCCATGACAGTAGAGGAGGTGGATTTTTAAAGGTCCTTTCCAACTCAAAGTATTCCATGATTCTCTAAATACTATCCTAGAATTGTATCCCAGAATGCCTTCTGGAGATGGAGAGCAATATAGATATTTTATTCTAAAATTAAATGTACAAGAAATTACAGACATGCAAATATACAATTAGCATATGTATAGTTAACAATATATATAATAAAATTACTGTGTGTTTGTGTATCTTTGGACACAGTAAATGAATAAAGAATCTTAAAAGAGTTTCTGACTTCTTTGATTTGCATGACAGAGAGTCTTATATGTGCCCATTTTCTGGATGATTATTATAAACACTTCATATGTAGTACCTGTCTAATATATCTAACAGAAAAAAAAATAAAAATCACTGCTACCTGTCTTGCTGGAAATAATTAAGAAACCAGAAGACAACTGAATCATCCAGAAATGCCCCGAATTACCAGGAAAATAACAATTTCTTGGCTCGTACTTGCAAATGACTGTTCCCAAGACACAATATCTATTTCAAAATAATGATCAGGAAACTGAGAGAAACTCCAAGAACAAAAAGGAAAAAAAAAACATAACAGTATCACAAAAACAATTTTGTATTTTATTTTATCACATTTCTATTGCTTTCATATATTATTAGTACTAGTTGTTGTTTTTTTTTTTTAAATTGACGATTTCTTACATAAAATTAACTATCCAAGGAGTCACTGGAATTACAGTTGTTAAGCATAAGGTACTTTTCTTATTTCCAAGATAATAAATGGTGGTTTTAAATATTTTATGTTTTACCATTTTATTTGTGATGAGTAAAAAATACAACACATCAGTAATTTCAAGACCAAATCCTACCTGTAATACTCACTGTGTATGGTATAACATCTCTTTAAATTAAATTAAGGTCTAATCGGAGAGAATAAGGTTGGAAAAACCCAGGCTTAAACCTAAATCAGATGACTGCAAAGGGATAGAACCAAGATATCACCTGAAGCTGAAGGACTCTTGTTAGTGTCCCAAGCAATGAAGAACTATATAGAAAATAACCCATACATTCTATATGAAGAACAAAATACAAAGCCAAGGCTAAACTGCAAAAAAAATAAAATTAAGATGCTGTCATCAAGTAATGAAAAATGACAGATACTTATCAAAACTGACAATAATATCATCACTCTGGTAACTTGGAGAATTTTTTATATCTTTCTGTACAATTTATACATTCAACGTAAAAATACTTCACCATGCTTAAAGTCATCTGACTTAATACATGTACAATATCCTGACTTCAAATTACCAGCAACTCCAGTTGATGCATACTCCGTCAAATGAAAAGCAAATCTGCTAAATTTCATTTAATTACCATAAAGATAGACATGTGAGTGACTCTAATCCTAGCCACCTGTCTTGCACAGTCCTCTTAGAAATAAACAGAGATTTAACTTTCAAAGGGTCCAACTTTTTTTTTTTTCTTCTGTTTTTGAATTTTTGAGCTCATCTGTTTTATGTAATGTAACTGCAATAATATTGCCTCCAAGTCAGCTCTGCAATAATTCACTTTTGGTACAGCAATAATTGAGCAAACAGAAGGTTCTACCAGAGGCATTCTTTTCTATTATTTATTGTAATTTTTTTCATAATTTAATGAGAAACAATTCAAAAACAACATTTTTATCCTTTTATGTTAAATTAATTTACAATGCTATAAGCGAGAATGAAAACAGAAAAAAAAAAAAAATAAAAAAAAAAAAACCAGCAGAAACAGCATGTTAATAAAGACAGATTTCTTAAAAGTTTATTGTTATTATTATTATTTTTTATTTTACTTAAACCTAACTCATACAGCATTTTTTTCCTATTTCTGTCAGGTCTAGGCTGTCTCTATTTGTTTCCAATAGCTTAGACAAAGTGAAAAAGTTATGAATCACTCCTCAAAAAACTTGTTTTTCAGTCTGTTCACTAGCTTTGTTGTTCTACTCTGCACACACTTGAGCAACTCAATACCTTTCTTATAGAAAGGGGCCCAAAGCAGAGCATAGTAATTGGAGGTGTGGTCTCACCGGTGCTACCTACAAAGCAACAATTCCCTCCATAATCCTGCTGGCCACGTTATTTCTGATGCATTCCATTGGCCCTCCTGGCCATCTGGGTGTGCTGCTGGCTCATGTTCACCCAGCTGTCAACCAGCACCCCAGATCCTTTTCTTCTGAGCAACTCTTCCCCAAGTGTATACCAATGCATGAAGTTATGTCCCCAGCTGTAGTCATGCAGTTGGACTTGACCCATGGATCTAGTATATCCAAGTCCTGCAGAGTCTTCCTACCCTCAAGCAGATCAGCAGGCCTGCCTAACTTGGTATCATCTATGAACTTACTAAGGGTGCACTCCATCCTCGTATCCAGCTCACTGATAAGACTGTGAAACAAAACTGTCCTCAAAAAACCCCAGGGGAACGCCACTGGTGACCAGCCACCAACTGGACTGAAGCCTATTCATTGCATCTCTTTGAGCCCAGCCATTCCGCCAGTTCTTCACACAGTGACCTGTGCGAAGTCTGAGTGATGAACAGCCAGTTTTTCCAGAATAGAGAATACTGTGGGAGATGGTGTCAAATTCTTTACTAAAATCCAGGCCACAGTCTTTTGCTCATCTACTAAGCTGGTCATCTTGTGTCATACATGTAGAAGGAGCTCAGGTTAGTCAGGCAGGACCTGCCCTTTATAAACCCATTCTGGCTGCTTCTGATCACTTGATTTTGTGATGGCACCCAAGATGTTCTGCTCCATAACCTTCCCTGGGACTGAGGTCAGACCTGTAATTCCTTAGATCCTCCTTCTTGCCCTTTATAGAATATAACATCTTTTTAAACTCCAGCAAATCTGATGAGTATATTTTGTTCTAAATATCAATAACTCTTTGGTATGAAAAATGCCAACCTCCGGGTGTTGTAAAGATCTTAGAGAAATATTAAAATAACAACAAAATAAAAAATTAACACCCTCCCTCCTTCCCCCCCAAAAATAAATAAATAAATAAATAAATAAAATACATTGCTTCCTCTCCCTTTACTCCATCTCACCCCCATGCCTGGTTCAGAGTCTCTGCAGTGAGCTATATACAACAGCTGTTGATGATCTGCAAAATTCCTTTTGAGATCAACAGGATTTGCCTCTCGAGATTAAGCTTAGCGTGAGGAATTCACAGTTGCGGAAGTGTAAATACAGCTGAAAGTTTGCTCTAATTTCTAAGAGCAACATGTGGCCTTTCTTCTTTCGTGCCTTAACCACAGAGCTGGATTAAAATGAGTAATGATCCTGTTTTACCTGAGGTGGCACACAGCACTTCACCACCTGGGTGTAAAACCTATAGCTTAGATGCCTAACATGAAACACAAAATAATGAAATAATAGTTCACATTGCAGAAATAACATTTTTTGCAATAATTTTCAGGCAGGACTAACCTTCCATGTTTTTCCATATAACACAATTAGAAGACAAATTGGCTAATATTGTTTTTTAAAGCCAACCAATTAGCTGGAGTTTAAACATTGTTGCATCTCTAACTCTTGAGATATGGAATTACAATACTCTTGTAGTTAAAAAGAAAGATGATCTGTTGAGGTTAATATACTGTTGTGTCTGTAACTGTGGTAATGTAAGTTGGAACAGGTTTATTTTGTACCTTTGATCTAACAGCTTCCAACAGGTTTTCAGTTTATGGGAAGAAAGGATTTGCCATTTCATTGAAACACACTTTGATATAAACAGGACAATAAATAAGAGAACAACTGTAAGTTTTCCCAAGCAAAAGACCTTTGAAGTTCAACAATAAAATTTAGTGACTCAATCTTTTACTTTCAGCATTTAATCCCCTAAGAAGTGTGCCTTGCTATTTATTTATTTATTTATTTATTTATTTACTTACTTACTTACTTACTTACTTACTTACTTACTTATATTCACAGTGAAGTGGTTTCAGTATACTGGATAAACAGTCATTAAAATTTAAAATTTTGTCTAGCCCAGCAGCAAGAGGTACATATTAAAATTAAGCGCGTTTAATATTGTAGACTATGTATGGTCTGGACAGGAGATAATTTACACCTTTATTCTGCTTAGTTACTGGTTAGCTCATATTTGCTCCATTGGCAATGTTCACATGAAAGTAATATCTGATTCACATAGAAGATATTAAATTTCTGACATTAAAAAGAAAATAGTTTATTGAGGGTTCAATCAATTATTTCACAACAAATTACCAGTGTAATCTGGCAGAAGATCTTTTTGACTGATACAAATTTGTCAATCAGGCTTCTGTAAGCTATATGGATTTCTAACCTGCAAAAAATATGCAAATCAAGAAAGGTACCAGAAAATAAAAAATGATCATCTTCTGAACTTATAACAGTAGCTTTTTGATGCTCATGGCCTATTTATTTAGTTATTGCATTATCTTTTCAATCTTATAGGCAATAGAAAAGTCATTTATTTTAAATCAAGAGTCCACATGCTTTCACTCACATACCAACACCTCTGGTGACTGTTAGTATATTATATACTAAAATCAATTGAAATAACCAGCTAGTAAGAACTATGTGCCTTTGTCTGCTATAGCAGTTCATACAAACTGCCGTTCTGTTTCAGATGTCCTAATCTAGTCAACTGAACATATCTGCAAATTTTCTGAGGTAAGAATAGAGAATTAAGATTCAGACCTCTCCTGCTTATGGCCTCTCCCATCACTATTCTTATTCAGCAGAGTTATTCCACACAAAAGAACTCGTGCAAAGACCCTACTGTATTATTGCAGTCACTTCAATTCAAGTTGCAAAGGGCCCTAAACTAGGGTATGTAAATCACAGATCATCCAGAAGGGTAGGTAACCTATTAAATCAGACTCTGAGAATAATTTGGTGTAAATACCCTTAATAACATATTGTAACCCTAAAAAGAATCCTCCCTGCCTCAATGACCAAAATATCTAATAAAAAAAGTGACAAGAGACAGTAAATGTATGGAGAGAGAAAAAAAGATTAAGACAAGTCTAAAAGTGGGTATCATGTCCTTTTTGCACACCCCAAATCAGAGAGATCTGCCCTTTGCATGTATGGGCTATCAGGTAAACTTACTGCCCACTATGTTTCCCTTCTTTACCATTTCCTGAGGTCTGCTTAGCCTCACCATTCAAGCACCCAGAAAAATAATTTCCCTGGGCTTAGTTAGTTACTGCTATCAAAACCACTTGGATAAAATGCTGTAGCAACAGCAAATAGATTCCAGCACTCAGGTTGAGGTTCTTGTCTCCTTCTTACCCTGCTCTCTCACCTGTCCTCAGAAGCAGCAGCAGTCAGCAATACAGCAGAGTCTCACAAAAGACTGACACACAGATATCTGACTGATTATTGGAGCCACAGAGTAGTTTCATAGCTGTGCCCATTCACCTGTCCTGACAGCTACATGAGCTGAAGCAGTGAAAACCTCTTCCTGGAACAGTGAGAAACCCAATGCTTGGAGCAGTATTTTGTGAAGGAAATTCCCTTCATAAAGGAGCTGAAACACTTTGCCAAAGTGAAGAAATACTCAGTTTCATGGAAATTTTCTGAGGAAAAGTAACATATGAGGAGAATTAAGAATAGGTCTTATTTTTCTCCTTTTGTTACTTCACTACATCACATTATGCAAATAAATTTCTTAGGGCCATCCTTCTGGTGCGCTCAATAAACTTTTAAAGAGAAAAACATAAGTCAACTGAGTGAGCATATATTATGCTTTTTAACATATTTGACAAATGTGATTTTTCTTCTAACTTGACTATGAGAATACATGTAAATGAGAAATTAAAGGACAAAAATTCGTTATTCTTTTTTATAAACACCCACTTTATATATAAGATTTCTGACAATTGAGAGTTAATTATTTTCCCTGGCAATAAGTTTTAAGAATATTTACATCTCGCTCTAGTAACTAAGTACTAAATCACTTAAAGGAAGCATAATCTTATTTTCTAAAAGAAAAATAACACTGATTATGGTTTTGTTCTAAATTTAGGGAAGTTCAGAGAAGAACTGAAGAGTGCCAGAAGCAGAATACATATGTTGCTCTATCCATTCCTAGATTCAGCATCAATCCATTTACTGGTTTTATAATTAAGATTACCCAAACTAAAACAGTTACAGTGTCTGAAAAAAGTAGCAACATCTACATTGTTTTCTTGCTGATTTCCTGACCACTTTGATATCCAGTTCAGATGAACAGCTGGGACACTGCCTTCCCCATTGAGAATCATCAGCTAAAACTCTCTGTGAATATATTCAGCGCCATGAAGTAACTTTACTCTACACAGCTGCTCCATTTTATAGCTTTTCTCTTTCTGCGTAATGTCCCTCCCTCTCCCTGAAACTTCCTGTTCCCCTTTCTAACATCCTTTTCTATATCAAGGCACATCATGATACAGAAACAACACTGAAATTGCCATTGCTGTTTGAATCAAGCAAAATCAGTCTCAAAAGATAGCAAGAAAACCATTATATCAAAATTATAAGATGCTGCTTGACCACATGCTCTGGTGTTAAGCAGTCTTTTTAATAAAACTTACTTCTTAGAGAAGGAAAAAGAAATCATAAAGCAGCAAACCCAATTCAGATGATAAACTGTAGCAATATAAAACCAATATAACTAAACATTTTCAGAACTGATTTGAAGAATTATTTTCAGAAAGCATTCGAAAGGGTTACCTATTTGTGCATCTTTCAGGACTTAAAGCTTCAAACATAAATACACGTTTATACCTGTGCACAAGGGATCTCATTGATTTCACCAATTTTATCTATTTTTATGTGATTATATATTACATATTCTTTGAACCAACAATGTTCTTATCTACAATGCTTTCCACAGTGGCATATTAATCATAACGTAGTTGAGAGGTAAGGCATTAAGCTATACTGGCTATTTATGCCACTGGAGTATTGCATCTATCATATCTTTCTATGGTTCATAAAATAAAAATAGAAAACACACCAGAAAACCTGATTGAACATAGATAAAATCTTTGTCTTGTTCTTCAGAAGCATATTTGTACACACTACACATTGATAGGTTGTCAGATTTACCAGAAGCTCCCTTACCATATTGTGAACTGCTCCTTTCCCATCCACCCAATTAATTCAATTACAAATAGAGGTATCAACACAAAACACTTTTTTTTTTTTTTTTTTTTTTTAACCAGAATATGTGAATATATGGTCTTAGTAGCAAACTAGTAGCTTAGTATGAATGGACCTAATTAGAAGTACTGTAGACTGGAGGCAGTCTCAGCCCAGGACTATGCTAGCATTTCCTACTCTGCTTTCCTGGAAGCATCAATCAGATAACACACTACACAAAGGTAAATCCAATTCAAAAAACTATTAGTTCAAGCAAAACTCATCTTTCATATCTCAATGATGACTCCTGAGGAAATTGTTATTTTAGGTGTAAGAGTAATGGATTAAGAGAAAAAACCTTGAAGGCCAAAGGTTGTGGGGTTAGATAAGGAAAAAATACTGAACTTTAATTTATGCTAAAAATACTTGTACTACTTTCAACATTTATGCCTAGCTTTCACCTTTCAGTCTCCCCATCAGTTTCTAGCAATCAGTCACTTAAAAATGTGTAATTATTTTTATTCTCTGTGGTCCCTTCTCCGTCACTTGATCTTTTTCTTTTTGCTGTTTGGTTTTCCTCCTCACTTACTTAGACATGTGACTCAGGAGCTCCTGGAAGGATCTTTATGAAGTTTTCTCAAGAAATAGCAAGGATTTCAGTTTCTTATTACTAAACCATGTTAATGCTTTACCATTTGTATATTTAAATAATAATAATAAAAAAAATAGTCTACAGAATGATTGACTGTGTGTCCAGAGATTATGTGATCAGATTACAAATCACAAAAATGGTCAAGGCAGGAAGGGACCTCTAGTGATCATCTGACCCAATCCCACTGGAGCAGGTTGCTCCAAGCATGTCCAGCTGGTTTTTGTAGATCTCCAAGAATGGAGATCACTGATTCATTTGGATATCATGTTTCACTATATGACTACACTCAGCATGTTTTGTTTTTCCTTATGGAATCTCCCATGTTTCTGTTTGCACTCACTGCCCTTTGTCCTGTCTCCGGACACCCCTGAGAAGAGCCTAGTTCCTTCTTCTTCCCCCCACCATAAGTGCCATAGCCACTAAGCATTAACTGACCATGAGGTAAGTACTAGAAAATTAATTATTATTGAATAATTATTAGTGACCTCCACTGAACTGAGCAAGAATATTACAGATACTCTTCTCTATTTTCAGATTCATCATCCAATTAATATATCATCTCATAAAATTAAGTGTGCTGGGCAATTATATGTAAATTATGTTTGAAATCAAGTTGGAAAATTTATTCTCTCAAAGAACCTGTGTTGCTCAGTAACTGAGAAGAGTCAGGAACATGTATCCGTCTCAGCTTCCTACTGTTGCGAAAACAGCCTGGAAACCTTAAAAATAGCTGAACACTTCTGAAGTATTGATGGGAATAGAAGAAACAAGAGCACCTTGAGTTCAGTTCATGTACCTTGGTTTAGGTAGTGCGAGAAGATGTGGGTACTGCCCATATTAAACATTCCTAGACATAACTTAAGGCACTGCATATTTTTCTTATTATTAACACTCAAATTACTGAATCTAAATGAAATCTACCTAGATCATAGGTTAAGTAAGCATGAAGTTAGTAAAAAAAAATTGCTACACATTCCAAGCCAAAATTATTAATGTAGCTATTAATGTATTATGCTGTCATACTTCTAGTCTTTATTGGTCAACACTGTAGGTTATTTCAGATACATTTGGTTATCTGTGAAAGCACTCTTTAGCTACTGTTTGAATAGGTGTCACATGCAGTATTCTTTGTCAAACTTCAGTGATAAAATATTTGAGTAAATACATCTACAGACTTAATATACAATCACTGCATTCTTAAAATAATGGGGTAAATCCACACAAATTTCAAATTTATACCCAATATTATTTAAGCTGTATAAAATGTCACATATGATTATTACTGGAAAGGCAAACCAGACGAGTAATTAACACAGTTGAGAGTTCATATCTCTAGAAGTAAGAAAACACAAAGTAAAATTCATTTCCCATATGTTTCTGCATCAAATCAGGCCTCATGGGAACACATGGTGTATTTAAATTAGACAATGAAAATCACCACAATTATGCAAGTCTTAGAAGTAACTGGCTTGTACCCTTGAAAATTCTCCAGAAAGTGTTCTAGAAGTGTGAATCACCTCAAATATTACGTTGTTGTCAGTTCAGACAAACGATGCATACAAATACATGCTTATATAAACAAGCTCCGTATTTATAGTGCAACCATTAAATATAATTACATCATCAGGCAATTAGAATGTGCAGTTAAGTTTCACCTTCTCCCTCTGCTAATGAATGAATTTCTAAGTATCAGGAAAAGATTTATCTTTATTAGTGACATTTGATCAAATTGTTTCTGAACATGCAAAGAAAAAAGAAGCACCTCAGAATGTGAGGACCGAACTAAGAAGTTTTTTTTTTCATTGTCTGGTGACATAATTCTTCACCAAAACATTGCTTTATAACTATTGCCTAGAAGTAGTAGGTTAAAACAGAATTGTAACATTTCAGCACTCATAATGGCTTTTTTTTTTTTTTCACATTATATGAGTTCATGCAACTTCATAAAGAACAAGATAGAAACTGCAGATCTAATTCCATACACCATATTTAAGCGTAAATTCTGGGAATTCCATAAACGAAATTTTTAAAACTTTATTTCAAAAGACCTGGGAGACAGTAATCTTTAATCAGAAATTACCTTTCTGTTTTACTTCCTAAGATCTAGATCCAGCCTTACATGAGAAAAAAAAAAAAAATCTGATTTCATATGGAAAACAAACTGTTAATTGGAAAAATGTAGCCGTAGCTGAAAGCAGTTAAAGTCTTTCCTGCGCTTGAGGAAGACACCTGCTGGGAAGCTGTTTAGATACAGATATAGGTATCTCTTTATAGGTATCATGCTTCCAAAGCCATTAGTTAGGATGCCAAAAATTCTTCCTTACATAATTCTTCTGCAATGATCATCATGCTATTATCTCTGCTACTTTGGACAAAGTTTTTTTTTTCCAATTACTTATTTCTTCTCTAATATAAATGATGCTCCAGGTTTCCTGATTCTCCTTTTGATTGAACAAGTTACCAAGTTTTTACAATGTGACTAATGATATGGACCACTGTGTTATGATTATTGCCAATATTGTTTTTCCTAACGATTCACATTAATTTACTCATTATCACAGCTGAGCATTCTCAGATTATTACATACATTTACTTTTTTTTTTTTAATGTCATTCAGTTGTTTGTTTTTTTTTTAAAATTAAAAGTTTTACATAAGAAACATAGCATATTTGACTTTTTTAATTGTAGAACAGTTCATGAACATGGATGTAGCTTTTTAGTGACAGTCAGCCTTAGTGCCAGAGACAGATCAGGGACACATTTAACTTGCTAGCATATTTGTAGCCATAGTACCTACTAATACATTCATAATTTGTTTCCAACTTTTACTGCTATTGTCCAATCATTTTGTATGACACTCATCATCAGGAAAAAAACAAAACAAAACAAAACAAAAAAAACAGTTCCTAATAAAGGAGCTAAAGTTTATGGAAGTTTGTATTTTCTTCTGCACATATGTCCCCCTCCAGTAATGTTGAATTGCTACAAAAGCATCATTTATCCTTTGAGAACGATGCCAAGTCTCCAGACAAAGCTGCAGTCACCACATAATGTTCATACATTGTATTACTGGGTAAACAAACACACTACACATTTCACATCATTTACACTTTCCTGCAGTTAAAGCATTTGCTGTTATTGAAGTCCCTATTCTAGAAAAAAAAAAAAAAAGATGATGCTATGATGCTCTGATCACTAAGAACACACACTAGTGAAAAGATGCATCCTTTTAAATTACTTGTAGTTAATCACTATGTTTCAAATAAGTGATAATTTAATGAAAGGGAAGAAGATGCAAATCTTCAATGGACACTTTACTGTAGCTCTTGAAAAAATACAGGAAAAAATTGTCTTTCCCAATAATGATTTCTAAACAAAGCAGTATTCAGCAGTATTCTGTTTACTTAAACAGAACTCTCCTTATTTCCTTTTTGCCTCTTAGGAAAAAAAAAAAAAAAAAAAGGAACTTTCCTGCTACTTGAGAAAGGGGGGTGGGGGGGTGGAAGGGGAAGATAGGGGGGAAAAGAACAACTCTTCCAGCTTTTAGACAGATAGCAATCAGACTCCATTCAGGAGAAGGACATTGAAAATCCACTTCTGCTTGTGAATTATAAGATTTCTTCTGGAGGCTTAAAAATGGCATAAAGAGGCTGACAGAAACAGCAATAGGCAGATAGCTCATGAAGACAAGCAAGTCTATTCACACACAGGCAAATCATCACGCAGATGCAAATAAGAAACAAATAAAAATTAAAAAAAAAATCCACTATCAAAATATTTGGTTCTATAATCACCAAAAGTCCATAATTTTTGTGCTACTGCTGGACAGGTATGTGTAAATCTTTTGGAAGCAAAAGACTGCAAAACTGCTGTTTTTTTGCCTCAGCATACCAATGTTTCTTTTAAAATATAAGAATAATATTTCTTGTACCACTAAGATTATTGAATAGAATGATGTTTGCTCTTTGCAAATGAAATTGCAAGTATGGGTTAGTTTTTACCCTTCCTACCTAAAATGATATTTATGTACCAAAAACCTGGAAAGAATAATTTAAAATTTAATCTCACATCTCATTTTAAGTGCATAAAAAATCTTTAGACAAAAAAAGGTTTACAGTTCAAAACAATTGTTTATATGGTGGATTTTTAAGTACTTCGCTATTTATTTACGGGGAAAAGGACTTGTCTCCATTTATTATTTTGTTTGTCTACAGTTGTGAATGGTTCTTATGTGGAAATTGAAAAACAAAACAAAACAAAGATACTAGTTGGAAAGATAGGTACTAGTTGGAAAGGTCTGCAAAGCTCCATTACATTTAAGAAAGATGCTTTTGACCTAATTTTTTAAGAATCTCTAATTCGTCAGATAACCCATTTTTCAATGATCACATTAAAAAAAAAATCACAAACAAACCTTCTGCAAATACCTGATAATTCAATTGTTTAAATGCTAGTACCAACAAACAACCTAATCTACAGAATATTAAAAAAAACGGCCAGTATTGAAGATTAACTGTTCAGCAGAGAACTATCTTCTGCACAAATCTGCTCTCCAGGTTCACACCAACAGAAGTCAGAAATACACAGAGACTTAAGGTGTATTAGAATAAAATGCAATTAGTGTAAAGAAATCTCACTATTAAAAATGTGATTCCGATTTTGCTTCTCTTCAATGCCACAACTTTTAGATTTTAGACTCCACCATAATGGAATTTAACAGCAGTTCAGTAATATAATCAGAACTATGGATTAATACAGTAGTGAAAAAAAAAAAAAAAAGTAGTATTCTATCCAGTGTACATACTCCACATTATCACTTACAAGTATAATTTTTTAAATGATGTTTTTCAGAAATAAAGAATAGAGCCTTCAGTGAATTTGCAGTTTTGATTTCAATGTCAACATAAAAATCATCTACTGTCAAGGAGTTCTGTATGAAAGGCCTTCCAACCATCCAGCCAACCTCATATTTAAGACATCTAAGAACTCACCACACAGACATACACTTCATAATAATGAAGACAGTACAAAGAAAGTATAACAATATATTTTAATAGCACCATCTCAACTGATTATTCTTTCTCCTCCAGATTCTCCAGAACACCAAATGCAAACATTCTCTCTCTCTCTCTCTTTAAAGATTTTTGGTTTTCAGAGGAATCAACTGTCTGAAAACTGTCCAGCCATTTGCTATGAATTTTTTAATCATTATTTCTTTTTATTATTGTCAACAAGCTGTTGCAATAATCAGCCAAATACCAGATTAACATTTTTCACATATTTGAAAGTAATAGAGGAAAACTAATTCAGTTAAGCTACAGAGAATAAACCAGACACAATTTATATAACCTCTCTAAATATCAGAACTGAATAATAAACGCTCATCTCTGTCAAGTGCTCAATTCAAGACTGTAACTTGGCAGAGTAATTCATTTTTATGTGATAAAAAATAACAACAGCAATGCTAAAAGCCCATTTCAGCAAAGTTTCCTTTCTGTTCATTTTTAAAGCAAGACCCTGTTTCAAATGTAATATATACTGAAAAATGTCAGACGGAATCATAGTGTAACTCACCTTAGCTCTCTATAACAATTGCCACAGCAACACTTAAGGGTTAGTAGCAGAATCAGTTCTTTTCCAAAACAATTTCAGTTTTGTTGAGTAGCTGCATACTGGGGGGACAGAGGGGAAATACCACTTTGGATAACTGACATGCCTCTGAACAGAAGCACTTGACTTACCTGCCACTGTTTCATGAGCTCCCGAACTGTTTTGGCATCCTCTAGTATCTTTTCTTTGTGTGTAGCATCCTGCAGGACATTAGCAGTTGTTTCAGCTTCTGTAAGCCAAGCAAGGAACTTTTCGAGATCCAGGTAGAATACCTGCAACATCTGTAGGGCTGATTCCAATGCAGCTTCACGCTCATTAACCCTGTGCAAGTACAAAAAGTCAAATGCAGCACTCGCAGGAATAAAACAAATCTCAATCATTAAATCACAATATAACAAAGACACTCCATGTATTTTTCACATACCAATCAAGGTAAGAATTTGCAGATAGCTTAGCTACAATGATACAACTTGCATCTTGCATTGTATGTTTGGCAGGTGGGGTTCTTTTTTAGATTAAAAAAAAAAAAAAGTCTTTTCTCTTGAGGAGAGAAACTAAAAATCAAGGAAAAAAATCAATAGCTGCTTCATTGTTTGAAACAACTATACCTGAAAAAAACACAAAAAAAAAAAAAAAAAAAAAATCAGAAATAATTCCCTACTGTTTTTATCAAAGATTGTTTAGTTATTTGTCATTAAGAGTACTGTGGGAAAATCTGTTTATTTATAGAAAGTACAAAATAGGTCCTGGACCCTAATCAGTATTATGAATTTAATTGTTAGTTTTGATGATTTGAAGACTGTTGAAACTGCACTGAAAACGAGCTACCGTTTTTTCATAAAAAAAATAAATAAATCATAGAATGGTTTAGGTTGGACGGGACCTTAAAGATCATCTAGTTCCAACCCCAACAAATATGAATGAGATATAAATTACATCTCTATCAATTACGCGATAAAAGACAGTTTTTAAGTACGAAGACTATATTACTATATTATCCTTGGGGAAGAGCTAAATCATAAACTGGGAAAGAACCTTGAAGGCCCAAGCAATCCTGGTGCTGAAAAAAAAAATTTTCATTTTTTTTTATTTGAGTTGTATCAGCATTCATGTGCAGTGTAGGTGTTCTATATGTACGCACCAAATTTTTATATTAAACTTGAGCTAAATATGGATTTAGAGAAATGAACAGGTAAGTATGACATAGTGTTCATTACCACAGATTTATCAAGGCTACTTAGTTGTTGTATTACATGCGTATTGTATGATGAATGACTAATTTTTGAAGCTCAGAAAATACCTAGTAAAGTTATCTAACAATTTACATTACTTCAAGTGGAATGAATGTGATCTGATACACACCAACATTTACTCCACAAACACATGGTGATCTGGCTATCTGCACATATAATCATAGAATCATACAATGGTTTGACTTGGAAGGGACCTTAAAGATCATCTAATTCCAACTCCCCTGCCATGGGCAGGAACATCTTCCAACAAAACAGGTTGCTCAAAGCCCATCCAACCTAGCCTGAAAGACTCCCAGGAATGGGGCTACCACAACTTCTCCCTCATCCTGCTGGCCACACTTCTTTTGATGCCGCCCAAGATACAGTTGGCTTTCTGGGCTGCAAGCGCACAATGTCAGCTCATGTTGAGCTTCTCATCAGCCAACACTCCAGATCCTTCTCCTGCTCTCAATCCATTTTCTGCCCAGCCTGTAGTTGTATTTGGCATTGCCCCAAGCCAGATGCAGGACCTTGTACTTGCTCTTGTTGAACCTCATGAGATTCACATGGGCCCACCTCTCAAGCCTGTCCAAGTCCCTCTGGATGGCATCCCTTCCCTCCAGTGTGTCAGTCTTACCACACAGTTTGGTGTCATCTGCAGACTTGCTGAAGGTTCACTCAATCCCACTGTAGATGCCCCTAACAAAGATGCAAAACAATGCCAGTTCCAATACTGACCCCCAATGAACACCAGTGATTACTGATTTCCAGTTGGACATTGATCCATTGACTGCAACTCTTTGAGTGCAACAATCCAGCCAATTCTTTACTCGCTGAGTGATCCATTCATCAAATCCATGTCTCTCCATTTTCAAGACAAGGATATCACGTGGGACAGCAGTGTAAAATGCTTTGCACAAGTCCAGGTAGATGATATCAGTTGCTCTTCCCCTAACTACCAATGCCATAACCCTGTTGTAGAAAGCCACCAGATTTGTCAGGCATGATCTGCCCTAAGTGAAGCCATGTTGGCTGTCACCTATCATTTCCTTATTTTCCATGTGCCTTAGCATAGTTTCCAGGAGGAAACCTCCATGATCTTGCTGGGCACAGTGGTGAGACTGACTGGCCTGTATTCTTTCCCGGGTCTCCCCTTTTTTAAAAATGGGGGTTATGTTTCCCCTCTTCCAGGCAGGGGGAAATTCACCAGATTGACATCACTTCTCAAATATTACGGTTAGTGGCTTAGCAACTACATCTGCCAGGTTCCTCAGGACCCATGGATTTGTGCACCTTTAGGTTCCTTAGCTGGTCTCAAACCTGATCTCCTCCACTGGGTGGTTCATCATCATCCCAGTCCCTGCTTTTGCCTTCTGGGGCTAGGGCTATGTGGCTAGATAGATCTACCGTGTAGTTTTCTAGTTAGACAGAGACTAAGATACTGGAGTTTATCAGATATAAAATTTCTAATTTATCATAATGGTAATTGATCATAACTTTATCAGATGAGGCCAAGAAATTTCTAAGTGCTAATCTCTGTTTCAAATCTTGTTTGCTGTCCTAAGAGGTTGTACCCCCTGAGAAGTAATGATATCATCCTGAAGCCTAATGTATTATCTGATGTAAGAAAATAAACAAACAAAAACGACACAAAATTTACCGCATGTTACTACGAGCATGTTTTTCTGACAAGCATATATGTGAGTTGCAACAGAAGATGGTAGGAACAGAAGAATTCAGGCAGAGTACAGGAGAGTACAATCGCTTCATTTCATTAAATGAAACAAACCTTCCTAAGGTCTCTCACAACAGCTACCATATTTCTGTTATATTTTTCATCCTTCAGCATCTCACTTTTCCCACACATCTTGTGAGAAAAATAATTTATTCTTGGATTTATTTTTTTTTTAATTTTTTTGGTTCAAAAATTGAGAAAGCTATTGAATGTCTCACTTCAAGCTACAAAGTCATCCACTGATTCTTCAAAACTTGAAACATTGACTGGACTTTGATCTCAGATTTACCTGTCACCACTCCAAGAACTGTCTACATGAGAAGCGTCTTCCAGCCTGCTACAGAGTCACCTGTATCCCCACACGTGTCCCCAAGGGCTGTATGAGAAACATTCAGCTTTAGAATAGTGAAAATTGTCTCTTTCCTAACTTTATTGTCCATGGACTTAGAGCAGGCTTGTGGTTAGGACACTGTTCACATGTAAAACAACTGCAATAAAAAAGTCTACCATTCTTTTAATTTAGCTAAGAAATAATTTCATAGATATCATAGCTATCTATACTAGCAATATACATTAAATCAGCATAAACAGAAAAAAAAAAAAAAAAAAAAAAAAAAAACAGAAAAAGAAAATCTTCTACCCGGAAAAATGCTGTTTTGAGTTATCTTTTTATCATTTTTAGTTCAAAAATTGCATGCCATTTATTTTATAGAATTTGGAAATGGAGTACGCATACATAAAGCAAAAATATTTTATCTAGTTCTTCAGAGCACAATTCTATTCTAAGATATGCCTTTTAGTGTTATGCTAACTAAATTTGTAGTGTGCAACGATTCATAATATCTGTGCCCAAAAGCCTTTGCAGAATTGGGCAAAACATTTTCTTAACACTCGGTTCTTCAAAATATTAAAGGCATATTTTTGAACTACTATTGACCTGAAATCCTGGAAATACACAGCAATTACACAATGGGAAGTTAAAAAAAAAAAAAAAAAAAAAAAAAGCTTAGGTTTATTTGTGTATACTGTTAATTTTAAACGTATCCTGAGAAGTAGGATCCAAAGCTACTTTCATCCACAAGTAAGAACACAAACACACATGAAAATTATATGGAAAGGGAGAGCCATTAGAAGCTTTGCTCAAAATCAGAATTTATCTTTTATAGAAAAATCCAGACTACATGAAAAATATTACATAGTATTTTATTGATATGGGTAAAGAAAAAGGTTTTAATTAGCAAGAATCTTTTGGCACTTCTATTCTATGATGCACAGAAATCTTATAGCAAATAATTCTTCCAGCCTACAAAAGTGTGTTCCTTATTTATAAACGTACTAATACACCTAACAGAAAATAACTAGTACTTTGCATTTTAAATTTTGCAACGTCTAGCATGCAACAAACATTTAACTACATAGACAACCCTACAGCATATAAATAAGCTTCACTCTACTTATCTTTCTAACTACTTCAAAATTATGAGGTTAGAATATAGAAAAGAAGGTCTGAAAATGAGGAGTAAAGCTGAATATCAAATCCAGAATGTGATGATTTGCACAAAATTATAGTGGAGACAAAAATCGTAGAATCATAAAGGTTGGAAAAGACCTCCAAAATCATCTGGTCCAACCATCCCCCTACTACCAATGTCACCCACTAAACCATGTCTCTAAGTACCACATCCAACCTTTCCTTAAACACTCCCAGGGATTGTGACTCCACCATCTCCCTGGGCAACCTGTTCCAATATATATATTGAACAAGAAATTACTGCACGAAAACAAAACACAAATGTTTTCTTTTTAGCCTGTATCATCAAGGCATGTTTAATTTCATAGTGAGCGCAAGCTGTATGAAAAGAACATAGAATCACAGAATCATCTGAAGTAAGCATGAAAAATTTTTCACTGTAAATGAAACCTTGCATAGTATGAACACTACAAAATGCTGCTGAAATACTGTAAAATAATCATAACAATAATGATTTTTAACCAAATGAACCTTCCTTTCTCTGTTTTACATAAAAATATCAAATTCCTGGAAGAAATACTGAAGGTGGGATTTATCTTATTTGCGTCTAGACACTCAAAAGATAAGCAACTACATTCCCTCTGCAAAACAGAGGGAATTTCTGGAATTTAATTAAGCCTCTTCCCCGTCTGGCTGTAAAGATCTGTTGAACTAGATTCAAAGTCAATTTTCGTTCTCTTGACTGGTAGGGTTCTAGTAGGTTACAAGACTAAATTACTTTAGTGGTCTAAATTTTACACAATGTGTATGTTACGTTTGTATGTAAATTTACGTATTTGTATGTGAGATGATCCCCAACCTAGCCTGGGGACCAATTTTCAGGAACTAGTGACATCAGTGGCAGAGGACTGAGCAACTCTGGTTGTCATATGAGTTTCTTTACAGGACAGAAATTATGGTGCTATTGTAAGAATGTGTTAGCTGAAGGCTTCAAGTCGAGTGGAAGATGAGGACATGTCAGAGGAAGTGAGTCACACAAAAAGTGCATAAGCATGAACATTTATATTCACAGGAAGAGGTTAACAAGGGTTTAGAAAAAAATACCAGCCTCTACTGCAAGATACTGGTGTGATTCTGAGAACTTTTAAATCACATACTTTGAAACATATCTGCTTACAAATGCCTGTGAAGATAAACAGGTAAAACTGAAGTTATCTGAAGTCTGTGTGATCTTTTAATTGTAAGCAAGCTACAGTACTTTCAACTACAGTCAGCATCTGTACTGTGATATACTTACAAACAAATATATACAGCAAAATAAAAAAAATAAAAACGGAACCCCTTGTTATGAAATCTGAAAAGAGGAAAAAGTGCTGAGGTATGGGAATTATGGTGCCGTTTAAATATACCGGAAGAGTTCTTCATTCAACAGTTCTAAATGCCATACAACACGGGGAATTTTGGACAAAGCTCCCATAACTGTGGATATTCAAGATATTTCTTCAGCTGTAGTATTTGCTACATAACTTGGAAATAATCACTCACACTTTTGGGATATCTGTTTGTCTATTTAAAGTTGTAACACTTACCCACATTTCAAGACACATTGCAAGTGTCAGCACTTAATATTTTGTAATGCTTAGATGAAAGAAATCATAGTAAGTACAGAGCATTATACCATTGTACACTACACTATGTAGTGATACAGAAATATTTTGAAGAAGAGTGAGCACAGAAAATATTTTTAATGGACTAACAGAAAAGTAATGTTCCACATGGTGATAAAATGGAGAAATACAGCATAACTCAGCCTTCAATAGATTGCTAAATCACACTTCCACCTGTAGGCTGTGGTGATTTACTCTTGTCACATAGAGATGTAAAATAAAATAACCTGAACTGTTGGCTGGAAAAGCATAAATATAAGGTTTACTTCTACACTTCATGTGCCTCTTTGTAGAACTGTATTTTCTCCTTTTTGACATTACTATTCTACACAATTAAAGAAAAAATGTGTTACCTGAATTTTCCTTTTCCGAGGCCAACTATCATGAGACAATTTGAACTACATGCATCTTCCTACTAAGGCTGGAAGTAGTTTGCACTTTTTCATGAGATCATATCACTTCTGCTGGTGTAACAAAGGAACAAATGCAAAGCTTTATGGGAACATTTAATTTTTATTACTAAATAGATTTAAGCTCTTACTTGTAACACTTCTTTAACTGCCTTAATTTGGACTGATAAAGAAGTTATCACAAAGAGGCAGGATTATTTAGTCTCCGGTAGAATGGAAACAGGAAGAGGTATCACACATGAAGAGAAAATGACTAATAGTTTTCCATTCAAAAATTTAACATGGAATTCTAAAACAGACCTTCTTATTAAAATAAAATAAAAAAAAAAAAACTCCTGACATTTTTTGAAATGAAAATTCAAAACAAACCATATAAATTTATTTTAGGATTGCTGCTTAGAGGAATTTTCTTCCAGAATCTAGGGATTTATATTCTATAGTACCAGCCAATGCTATTACATGTTAATAGGTGATTAATTTGCAAATTAACTTTGGAATGGCTGATAACCATCGAGCACAGAAAGCTATGCTGAGACAGCATTCTAAGTACTGCTTTAACGCAGTTTTCTGGATCTCAACCAGCTTGCCACCTCATTTAGGGACTCAGAGCATCTTTCCAATAATGCTTTTGCATAAATGTTCCTTTTAGTTCAACCATCATGACAGATGTTACTGTTTTTCCTTAGGAAAGTTTTTTTTTTTTTTTCCTATAACATGTATGTGGATCTGATAAACTCCCAGCCAGCCCTGAACTTGTGTAGGATTTGCTGCTCACCTGGGTGAATATAAACCTATCATCCCAAGGTACTCAGAGAGCTGCTAATGTCATCAGGAGACCTCTCAATTATTTTACAATGGTCTTGGGAATCTGGAGAGGTCCCAGTCAACTGAAAGCTGCATGGCAAACTATGTTACAATTTTTAAGAAGGGTATGAAAACAAACCCTTAGTTACAGACTATCAGTCTCACAGCAGTATCTGGTAAAGTTGTGGAGAAGATTATTCTGGGAGTTATTGTAAAACACCTAAAGGACAATGTTGTCATTGGTCATAGCCAGCATGGGTTCATAAGGAGAAGGTCCTGCTAATGAACTTAATTTCATTTTACAACAAGGCTACCCATCTAGTTGACCACAGGAAGCCAGTTAATGTAATCTTTTTGGATTCCAGTAAAGTTTTCAATATTATTTCTCACAGTATCTTTCTGGACAAAATGTTCAGTATACAGCTAGATAAATACATAATACAGTGGGTGAACAATTGGCTGGCAGGTCAGGCTCAAAGAATTGCAGTAATAGCATAGTTATAGTTCGGGGCTGGTGTCCAGTCACTAGCAGGGTTCCCCAGGGCTCTATTTTTGGGCCAGATCTGTTTAATGTTTTCATAAATGACTTGGATTCATAACTTGAAGGTATACTGAGTATGTTCACAGATGACACTAAATTGGGAGGAGCTGTTGACTCTCTTGAGGGTAGAAAGGCCTTGCAGAGAGATCCTGAAAAATTAGAGGTCTGGGCAATCACGAATAATATGAAGCTTAACAAGAGCAAGTGCCAGATTCTGTACCTGGGAAGTGGCAACCCTGAGTAAATGTACAGACAGGGGGATGAGAGGCTAAAGAGCAACTAAATAGAAAAGAATCTGGGGATTTTGGTCAATGGCTAGTTCAATATGAATCAACAGTGTGCCTTGGCAGCCAGGAGGCTGGCATCTCCCAACCATATCCTGGGATGCATCGAGTACAGCCTTGCTAACCTATCAAAGGAAGTGACCGTCCCACTCAGCTCTATGCTGGCACAGCCTCACCTTGAATACCATGTGTGGTCTTTGGTGCTACAAGATAAGAAGGACATAAAACTATTAGAGAAGACTCCAAAGGAGGGCTATGTGAAGTGTCTAGAGGTCAAGATGTATTGTGAGTGGCTGAGGTCACTTCACTTGTTCAGCCTGGAGAAGAGGATGCCCCATGGCATCCTGAAGCTCCCTCACAAGGGGAGCAGAGGGACTGATCTCTTCTGTCTGGTGACAGTGACCGAACCTGAGGGAATGGCATGGAGCTGTGACAGAGGATGTTCAGGCTGGATGTTAGGAAAAGGTTCTTCACCAAGAGAATGGAAGGATGCTGGAACAGGCTCCCCAGGGAAGTGGTCATTGCACCAAGCCTGACAGAATTCAAGAATTGCTTGGACAACACTCTCAGATGTCTCTCCAGAGCCTTCTCTTCTTCAGACTGAACAACCCCAACTCCCTCAGCCTGTTTCCATAGAAGAAGTGCTCCAGTCCTTTGATCATTTTTGTGACCCTCCTCTGGACTTGTTCTAATACTACCATGGCTGCTCGTGCTGGGGGCCCCAGAACATTGTGGGGAAATTCTTTGAACAAAGAAGAAGAAAAAAAAAAAAAGCTTTTGTTATGGCCCAAGGAGAAAGCTCAGGCACCATTTTGCTGACTCAGACATTTAGAAAGGATTCCCACCAGTGACAGGGTACTCTTCCTATACACAGTTACTCTCTCTCTCTTTTTCTCTCTCCCTCTTTTTTACTTTATCCAAAAAAAAAAAAAAGTGATCTACCAATCTGCAATGCTGCACTGGTAGTGGTGGCACTACCCATATGGACTAGGTAATAACAACCAGTAAAATTATTTAAAATTTCAGGTATAATTTTGCATACAGAGAGATTAATGGCAACCGCTACTGCAAAATAGGCAGTTCCCTGTTGATTCTCTTTATTTCTAGGGGTTAAAGAAAACAAAACAAAACAAAAAAATACAACCTTCCACCCACTTCCAATTTCAGCTCAGACCATCTGTCTTGAAATGGACTCAGTGGAACTCTTCGCATGACAATCACACAAGGTTCCCTAGATGACAACAATCTCTTAAAATATTAAGATCATAACAGCCTAAAGGGGCTCCTGATGATAGTAATAAGCCCACATAATTTGTCCTCTCTAAAAATGTTGTTGGCAGAAAGTGGGGTGGGAATGAAAGACTGAAATAGTAATTATTTGCTCTTCTTAGCAAGACACTCTTTTTTTTTTTTTTTTTTTTTTTTTTCTGGCAAGCATTTCTATTGTAAAATTGCAAAAGTTAAAGTTAAAGTTTATTTTAAAGTTTTGTGTGTGTGTTTTTTTTTTTTTTTTTTTTTTTTTTGGGCATTTAAGTACTTAGGACAATGAATGTAGAAAAAGAAAATATTTTAGTGAAAGAGGTGAACTACTTCTTTTGGCTTGCTTCTTGCTTCACTTATCATAGCCTTTCTCAAAATATCCAAGCCCCTTGTGAAAATAACAAAAATAATTAAAAACCAGCATTTTCCTTTGAAATGCTCTGTGTTACTGAAGACACTAAAGCAACTGAAATACATTTTTGAATTTAGACTGTTTCTTTACTTTTCTTTATCAAAGTACTGTTGATATTTGATGAGAGAGAAAAAAAGGAGAGTTATGTGTGATGATCTGAACATCCATGATGTTTCAAATCAGTATTAATCCAGATATTAATCCAACAGCTCTTCTGCACCATTATTTGTCAGACTGAGAAAGATTGCAAAAAACAAAGGAAATATCATACTTTGAAACACAAAAATCACACACACAGATTTCCATTATTAATGAAACTAAGTGGACCATTTGAATTCCTTTAAAAATTCAGTCAAGTTATATTTTGTGTTATTTAAAACATTTTATATTTACTTTTGATTCCCATTAATACGTTTTAAATAAAACTAATCATTTTCCAGAAATAAAATGTTAAGAATAGCTAGGTTGAAGAAAAGGGAATATAAACATCACACAATTAGAGTTGACATATAAAATATTATTAAAGATAACTTGTAGATATAAAATATGTTCTGATGGATTCTCTCAAGATACTTTTTAAATAGCCCTTAGTCTAAATTTGAAGTATTTCTTTTTACTCCCCCAGAATTCACAGAAGAGATTGCAGTCTAGTTTTCTGTATCATTTGAGCAATGCTCCAACAAAACATAGGACGATAGGATTTAATAATTCTGTTATTCCCATTAAAGAGAGATGCCAGAAAAGGGTCAGAACAAAATCAATTTTTTTTTTGTCTGTTTTGGATTTTAGGTTTCTTATCCTAAGAAAAGAAGCAAAAAGGTTATCATTCTGTTTCAGTCCCCTTCACACTTCAGTCTGTAATAGACATTATAGAGTATTTTGGAATCCTTGGATTCCAAAATGTAATTCTTTTGAGATTCCAAGACTGTCAACATTGCTTCTCATAAAAAGCATATTAATTACTCAGATACAATTTATTAAGATAAAATCTTGGCTTTCTAAGAGAGTGAAGTACAATTAAAACTGATTGTGAAAATAATTAGGTTCTTAAGGCACTTGTTTTCTTACTCTTAATTACTGTAGAAACAACTCAATTTAATAAGACTGTAAAATGCACTGATGGCATTACATGAAATCAATTAGGATTCACAAAGGATACTATTAAACTGTTAGTACAGTTTTCATTTAAAGCTACAACCTCTAAGGGCTGTGTTCCCACAGCCCAGCAGAACAGATATTTGTTACCATTCAAGAGAAACAAGCCTCAGGTTCCAGACTGGAAAACTTAGCTGGCAGCAAATGCAGTTCTAATTGTACCATGCATCATCTAAAGTTAAGTGGCAGTAACACTAAACAAACACCTAGATAATGCATCATTTTTCATCCTCTAAAACTTGAAACTTGGACTCTGAATAATACTCACATTACATGAAGATGTTGACTATGTGATATATTCCAAATATTAAAACAAAACAAAACAAACAAAAACAAAACCAAAACAAAACAAAACAAAAACAAAACAAAACAAAACAAAAAACTATTTCTATATGTCAGTATATTTTAAGACACAAGAAACTGCTAAAGGAAAAAAAAGTCACAGCTATGGTCCAGTTCAGTAGTATTCAGATGGAAGCAATTGGTAACCAAATCTTGTTAGCATCCATATAAGACGGACGGGCAGAGGGCATACTGCCTATTGTTTTTTATATTGCTTATCTAACATTGTAGTATTAGTTGTAAAGAACTGCTCTCTATCTCACATATGTAGTTCTTGTTTATTATTCAGGAGGTTGCAGACTCCTACAGAAAACTGAAATATAGAGTAAGTTCCCCATGATAATGAAGGAGTGTGATTAAAATAGTTTTACTGTAGAAAGAGTGTAATACAACAGGAGCTATAACCAGATGTAATACTAGAATACAGAGTAATACTTGTAGAAACTCCATAATGATCACTTCAGACTGGGAAGACACTAGAAATCTAGTTTCTAGTTCTAGTTTCTGTTCCTTAGGATCATCTAAAAAAAATTAAATAAAAAAAAATAAAATGGAATTCCAGAGTCAAATTCAGGAAATGTTCAAGTTCTGTTGAACTCAGTGAGAGTTGATGTGTGTTTGATATAAAAAGCCTCCAGAAAATATCCCAACTCCCTTAAGGTAGCTTCAAATGGAACAACACATTCTGTGATAGTTCTACCAGCACTACCTTAACTCTTCTGGATGAATTTCAAAGGTAAAAATTCATAAAAGACAAACCCATCAAAGAACAATTGTAGACATTTCAATAGAGTGGAGACAGGCATAAATACACCAGAACACTAAGTCTGGGAGTGAGAAGGTCTTACCATTCTGGTATGAAAAAACGAAAGAAGTGGATATACATGAAATTTCATGCAATCCCATGCAACTCTGGCCAACTTTTCCAAATATAACTCTTAAATAGCACACAATTTTGTGATGTTTTCTTCCACTTCAATAAGCTTTGATATAATTATCAGGTGTTTACATTGATTCTTGATTTCTCTTGTGATTTATCTTTTTGGATTCTCTCTCATATAAATAACTTCTTATATATTCCAGATAAATAAAATCTATCTCCCCAAAAGTCAGATAAGTTAATGGAAATAAATGCATAATTTTAACTTCAGCTAATGGAAATAAACGCATAAAGTACACCATAAAGCCTTTTAAGGAAATATAAGTTTATATTTTCTGTTATTTAACCAAAAGGTAGGTTTAAAACAGCCTTATACAAAACATGCACTAACAAACACTGCATTGGCTTGTATGCAAGATTAGATTTCAAAATATCAAGGTTCTTCAAACCTGTTCTCTTTGTAGAAGCAACTTAGCTCACCTTTTAAAGTCATTCCTTTACACCTAGCTGCTGTTATTTCTAAACAGAAATCCCAACTCTATAAACAAACCAAAATGATTAAAAACTACTTGAACTCTCGTCAGCTCAAGGCCCACATTCATGATTGTATATGACACAATAATCATCATCATATCTTAAGACCAAAATCTGGTTGGCAGTCCTTGACTCAGTTCTGATTTTCCAATTAGCTGAAAAACTGCAGCACAGATCATCTTCCAGGAGATATATTCACATTTACAGTTCTTCATAGGTGAAAAGACATGGCAATACATTCTAAAACACTACCTCGATAACCATTTTTAAATGTATCCATCTCTGGTAAGTGTCATTTAAAAAAAAAAAAAATAGGGAAAAAAAAAAGTAGCACACATTCATACAATCTTGCAATAAATAAATAAATAAATAAAATAAAATTCATCCATTATATGTATAAGGAAAGTCTCAAGAAATATGAAGACATAGCTATGCATATTTTTCCAGATTAATACTTTTGAAAAGAAAAGTTCAAAAGAATTCCAGCCTCTCTACTTGTACTATCTACATGTATTCATTATCAAGAAAGAGTGTAGCTTTTAACTGTGATGTGTTTAAAAATATATCTATCTATTCTCAGAGAAATCAGTAGGAACCACAAAAAAAAAAAAAGTCTATAGAGAAACTGTCACTTGTTTCTATACATTTGGTCACAGGATGGTTGAGGTTGGGCAGGACATCTGGAGGTCATCTCATCCAAACCCCTACTCAAGGAGGGCCACTTAGAAAAAGACGCCAACCAGGACCATGTCCAGGCAGCTTTTGAACATCTCCAAGGGTGGAGAATCCACAGTCTCTCTGAGCAACCTGTGCTCAGTCACCCTCAGTGAAAAAGTGTTTCTTGATGTTCAGATAAAACTTGCTGTGTTTCTGTTTGTGCCCCAGTTTGCCTCTTGTCCACTAGGCACCACTGAAAAGAGCTTGGATCCTTTTTCTTTATATCCTACATGTACAGTCAGATGTTTATATACATTCAGAAGATCCCCCACCGAACCTTCTCTGCTTGAGGATACATGGTTACAACTTCCCTTGTACAAAAGATGCTTCAGTCCCTAAATCATCTTAGTGATCCTTCTTCACCAATGCTGAGCAGAGGGAAAGTATCACTTCCTTCCACCTGCTGCCAACGCTCCTCCTAATGCAGCCCAGATACCACTGGACTTCTTTGGTGCAAGGGTGCACTGCTGGCTGACAACCAACTTGGTGTCCACCAGGACCTGCAGAGCCTGTTCTGCAAAGCTGCTTTCCAGCTGGGTAGCTCTCAGCATGTACTGGTGCTGGGGGTTGTTTCTTCCCAGGAGCAGGACTTTGCAATTCCCCTTGCTGAACTTCATGAGGTTCTTCTCTCTCCATTTTCCAGCCTCCCTCTGGGTGGCAGCACAACCCTCTGGCATATCAGCCATTCCTTCCAGTTTTGTGTCATTTGGGAACTTGCTGTTCATGTGCCTGGAAACAGTTCCCAGGATTAGTTGCTCTATCACCTTCCCATGCGCTGAGGTGAGGCTGACCAGATGGTACTTCCCTGGGTACTTCTTTCACTTCTTGAAAATAGGGGTGACATTTGCTGTCTTCCAGTCCTCAAGCACCTCTTCCTATCACCACGACTGTTTAAAGATTGTTGAGAGTGGCCTCAAAAGGACATCTGCCAGCTCCCTCAGCACTCACAGGTACTTCCTATTGGGGCCCACAGACTTGCACATGCTTAGTTTACTCATGATCTTTACCTCAAGAAGGCAAAAGCCAACAAAGAAAATAGGTTGCATTTCTTAGTGAGTTATGTAAGATTCAAATAAGATGCATCTTGAAGCCTGCACACCATTCACCACATGAGAAGAACCCAGGGGATGTGATGATACATTATTAGCTGATGTGTCCTGTGCTGTGTTATTTCAAGGAACTCCTCTGGATAACCAATTAGATACAAACATCTCAGTGCCCAAATGCTGGATAGACAACTGGGACACACTTATTTAAGAGTACATGGGTATGTGAAACTAGTTTTGCTTTAAAAAAAATAAATCACCTTCCCATCCTATAAGGTCTGGTATTGAGTTCTGTTACACTGTCACTATAGCACTGCATCATGATTTCCTACAATCACAGAATCACAGAATTTCTAGGTTGGAAGAGACCTCAAGATCATCGAGTCCAACCTCTGACCTAACGCTAACAGTCCCCACTAAACCATTTCCCTAAGCTCTACATCTAAACGTCTTTTGAAGACTTCCTGGGATGGTGACTCCACCACTTCCCTGGGCAGCCTGTTCCAATGCCTAACAACCCTTTCAGTAAAGAAGTTCATCCTAACATCTAACCTAAAACTCCACTGGCGCAACTTTAGCCCATTCCCCCTCGTCCTGTCACCAGGCACATGGGAGAACAGACCAACCCCCACCTCGCTACAGCCTCCCTTGAGGTACCTATAGAGAGCGATAGGGTCGCCCCTGAGCCTCCTCTTCTCCAGGCTGAACAAGCCCAGCTCCCTCAGCCGCTCCTCGTAGGACTTGTTCTCCAGGCCCCTCACCAGCTTCGTCGCCCTTCTCTGCACCCGCTCAAGCACCTCCATGTCCTTCTTGTAGCGAGGGGCCCAAAACTGAACACAGTACGCGAGGTGCGGCCTCACCAGAGCTGAGTACAGGGGGACGATCACCTCCCTAGCCCTGCTGGTCACACTGTTCCTGATACAAGCCAGGATGCCGTTGGCCTTCTTGGCCACCTGAGCACACTGCTGGCTCATATTCAGCCGACTATCCACCATCACTCCCAGGTCCTTCTCTGCCTGGCAGCTCTCCAACCACTCATCTCCCAGCCTGTAGCTCTGCTTGGGGTTATTGCGCCCCAGGTGCAGGACCCGGCACTTGGCCTTGTTGAACTTCATGCAGCTGACCTCAGCCCATCGGTTCAGTCTATCCAGATCCTCCTGCAGAGCTTTCCTACCCTCAAGCAGATCGACACACGCACCTAACTTGGTGTCATCTGCGAACTTACTGAGGGTGCACTCGATGCCCTCGTCCAGATCATTGATGAAGATATTAAAGAGGGCTGGCCCCAGCACCGAGCCCTGGGGGATGCCACTAGTGACTGGCCTCCAACTGGACTTGACTCCATTCACCACGACTCTTTGGGCCCAGCTATCCAGCCAGTTTCTAACCCAACGAAGCATACGCCAGTCCAAGCCACGAGCAGCCAGTTTCTTGAGGAGAATGCTGTGGGAGACGGTGTCAAAAGCCTTGCTGAAGTCAAGGTAGACCACATCCACAGCCTTTCCCTCATCCACCCAGCGCGTCACTTTGTCATAGAAGGAGATCAGGTTCGTCAAGCAGGACCTGCCTTTCATAAACCCATGCTGACTGGGCCTGATCGCCTACTTGCCCTGCAAGTGCTGCATGATGACTCTCAAGAGGATCTGCTCCATGAGCTTCCCTGGTACTGAGGTCAAACTGACAGTCCTGTAGTTTCCCAGCTCTGCCCTCCGGCCCTTCTTGCAGATGGGTGTCACATTTGCTAGCCACCAGTCACCTGGGACCTCCCCCGATCGCCAGGACTGCTGATAAATGATGGATAGTGGCTTGGCCAGCTCCTCCGCCAGTTCTCTCAGTACCCTTGGGTGGATCCCATCTGACCCCATCGACTTGTGCACATCCAAGTGCTGTAGCAGGTCACCAACCAGTTCTTCATGGACAGTGAGGGCCACATCCTGCTCCCCATCCCCTTCCACCAGCTCAGGGTATTGAGTATCCAGAGAACAACCGGTATTGCCGCTAAAGACTGAGGCAAAGAAGGCATTGAGCACCTCCGCCTTTTCCTCATCTCTTGTAACTAAGTTTCCCCCCGCATCCAGTAAAGGATGGACATTCTCCTTAGTCCTCCTTTTTGTGTTGATGTATTTATAGAAACGTTTTTTGTTACCTTTAACGGCAGTAGCCAGATTGAGCTCCAGATGAGCTTTGGCCTTCCTAATTTTGTCCCTGCACAGCCTCGCTACGTCCTTATAGTCCTCCCTAGTGGCCTGCCCACTTTTCCAAAGATTATAAACCCTCTTTTTTCTCCTAAGATCAAGCCACAATTCTCTGTTGAGCCAGGCTGGTCTTCTTCCCCGCCAGCTCGTCTTTGGGCACGTGGGGACAGACCGTTCCTGCACCATTAAGATTTCCCTCTTGAAGAGCGCCCAGCCTTCCTGGACCCCTCTGCCCTTCAGAACCGCCTCCCAAGGGACTCCACCAACCAGTGTCCTGAGCAGCTCAAAGTCAGCCCTCAAAGAAATTCCAATACAGAGGTTTTACTGGTCCCCTTCCTGGCCTTGCCAAGAATAGAGAACTCCACCATTTCGTGGTCACTCTGCCCAAGACAGCTCCCGACAATCACATCCTCCACCAGTCCTTCTCTGTTTGTGAAGAGAAGGTCTAGCGCGGCACCACCCCTGGTAGGCTCAAGAATATCTAAATCACTAAATGATTCCCTACTTCACATTTTGCTCTTCATTCAGAGAAGCCATGGCCCAGGTTTTCTAGCAAGGTATTAAGAACAGCGTGCAAAGCTTGAGTGCTTTGAAATGTTTCTGTTTTATGAGAGTCCTGTATACAGAAAGTTGACTATAGATGTGAAACACAATTGATATCCTTAATAAAAATCATAAGCAAACCACCAAGTAGCCAGGAATGGTATTGAGGCCTTAATCTTGCATACGATGTCCTGTTATTTGGCTTGGATATTACTTTTTTCAGATGATGGCTGTCTTAATTTTTTCAAACTATATTCTAATACTACAAGAGGATTCCTAGAAATCAGATCAAAGAGTTATGTTAAAAGTTCATGGGAAGAAAATTAATGTAAAACATTAAATGTCACAGACAAGTTCTCTCAGGAGAACCATAAAAGAGCAAACTAGATTTATTATTATTATTATTTTTAATCATGCTTAACCTCAAGTAAGCACTTGAGAAGTCTGCATTCTGTTGCTATTAATAAAAAAATTATAATAGCCTCAACTGATAATTCATACATTTTTATTAGTTAAGCACAAGTATACTACAGACAACCTGTGAACCTTCCTATTCAAAATGCAAACAAGTAAATGCATAGGTTCATTAGTGATAAAAAAAAATAGCATTACTTAATCTACTTCATTCTGTCTTTTCATTGTATATGCACGACAGAAAATAAATTAGCCATAAGTGTCATGCAGTATTAGAAAAGACTCAAATTCTATGTTTTACAATAGCATGAATATCTAAACTTTTATTTTACTGATTTACATATATATTGTATATATGCACACGCTAGTCAATCTTTTTCTAAAGGATAAAAATACTAAGCATTGAAGGAAATACATATTTTTAAAGATGAGCAGTATCACCACAACACATTGTTCTTACTGTTCTTTAATGTATTTATAAGCTATTTTGATTTATTGGATTATCTTCTTTCTTGATTATTTATAAAACTGATCTAAAATAAGGTCCTGTTATCTGTTACCCAATGCCTGTGATATAGTTTGTCTCAATTACTTGAAATTGTTAAATGTTTTAATGACAACTGTATGTTCAAATCTGACCTCTATATGATTGTCTAACGTGGCTCAGCTTATTCAGAATGACAACATGAACAGGAACAGCTTATATTACTTATTCTAGTAGTCCCAAATATCAAGTAGTGACATTAATCTAGTAAATTTAATGAGTAGTTCACCTGATCCAGTCAAAGCTATCCAGGTCATACATGTAAGTAACTGTTGATGACATCACACAACATGTAATTATGTTCAGCAATCTTTAATATTTGTGGCTAGTTATATGTTGCCCCTCCATAATCAAACAGTACACAAACAAATACATATACATGATTTCTCCTTCTAAATATGAAAAATACTGAGTTTCTGAGTTTCAGGCATTCCAGGACAGAAACAGAAAAGAAGCCCTCTGTCTGGAATGGTATTCAGGAAGACTTCTGTTTTCATGTGTGAATATAATTCTACATTTCTTCACTAAGTGTATTATGGTCCAATAAAAATCTGTCTTTGAGAAAAACATATTTTCCAATTTTTTGTTAAAATTGAAACAAATTTTGAAAATGACAATAAAGTGATATTTTTACTATAGTTTTACAGGATAAGCCCCTATACAAGGAGCTATTTAGAAGCAGGGATCAATGTTGTGTTACAGAAACCTCTTGAATGAAGCAAAATTGAGATTAAAAAAAAATAATTAGTCAATGCAAATGATGTTCATAGCCATTAGGAAAAAGGCGTGAAGAGCAAAGTGGCAAATTTGTTTAGGTTAGTCAAGCCTGGCAAGAACTGAATAATTTCAGATGGAATGAATCATTCAGAATATGATAACAGAAAGGTTCAATATAGATGTGTAAACAATACCAGTCTATACAAGGAAGCTTTAAAGTCATATAAACCACTAGAATCTGAACTAGCTGTAACCTTGAAGAAACTACCTATTTAAAATCAATACTAATACCTTGATGAAGATGTTCATACATACTAGCACCTGAAAGATTAACAGTACCAAAATAGGAATAAATATTATGTCCACCCTTAACTCAGTGGTACATGCTCTGCTCTTCACTGTCTCAACCCAGCCAGCAGCAAAAAGTAATTTCAGATATAAAATAACTAAAGCAATGACATGATGTGAAAAACAATTTAGGCAAAAGCAAAACGTAATAAAAACATTCTATACTTCTACTATAATTTTGCCCAGTGTTAAAAAAAATAATGGTGACAAGTGGCTCCAATGGGTCAGCACACAATAAAAAGCAGGGGTGTCAACAAAGGCAGATCTGAACTACAGTTTCTTAGTGCCATCTGTGTTTGAATAAGCCTATTTGGCTGTTGTTCCCCACTGGAACCAGAGAGAAAAGACAGTTTTGGTGGAATTGCTTTCCATACCCTGGAGTAAGTCCACACTGGAAATCTTACAGGTCAACAACCACAAAAATAAATCTACCTTCTCAGAATTAATAAAGGTATTATTTATAATAGAGCAATAGACATTATTAGTAATTAACTACCTTAACTCAGGTATCAACCTCAGCCATGTTTGAAGTACTAAGCAATCATGAAAATTATTGAACTCTACCATTACCGGTAATAAACAAAAGCATCTCATTCAGAGCTTTCAAAAACAAACAAAACAACGATCCCTCCCCCAAAAAATTAGCTTGTATAAGTTGTGCTGTAGAGAACAGAAGATGCATCTAGCATCTTCTGTTGTTTTTTTCTTTTAAGTTAAACTAAGGTTTCATTTTACTGGAATTGCAAAATAAGAGATCAAATATATAAAATGAAAACAAAAAGAAAGGAAAAAACATACTTTACTAATAAGATAAAACACAGGAAGTGGGAAATGGGTGTTGCAAGCATGGCATTTGGAGTAATTCCAGCAAATTTGTTTCTACTATGCATTATGTCAAGTGAACAAATGGAGTCTCAAAGATACAGACTTCATTTTAAACAGATAAAAATAATAGTTAAAAAAGAAGTGGACCTGTAAGATTTGTTGCCACAAGGTACTGTTGTTCTAAAGCTGATACTCATCAGATACATAAATGATTGTCTCTTTTACAAATGAAGAATGTGCAGATATGCCTACTAAAATGATAATTCCAAGAGCTATTATTTCTTATCATTTGCAGGAGTTATTACTTTTTATAGTTTGCAGGACATATAACCTTTAGTGGTGGGGAAAGAACTCTACATTTTTTTAAATTGTCAGGGAATGTAACATAGAACAATTTGAAATTCAATTTGGGGTATTGGTGAAGATGCAATTTATGCTGCATGTTAAAGAACATGAACATACTGAGCATTTCCTTTTCACGAGTTCCTTGCTTCCTTACTGTTTCCTTTCCTATGTACCTGTTTCAGGCATGTCTTAAAAACTGGTATCCTTTTGTCTACCTGCTTAATCTTAGATTTCCTCTGATTTCTCACCACTTGCATTTTAAAACATGCAAGAAAACTGCATTTCTCACTCTGCTCTTTTCCAATCTAGTCTTCATCTTGCCACTTCCCTCTGCCTTGGCCAGGAAGAGTCATGACCATTCACCTCTCATGCCACTGATTCTCATCCAGAAAGAAAACATTATCAGTTGACAATTTCTGACAGTTTATACAACACCATGTGTGGTCCAAATTCTGTTCATAGTTGAAACACAGATGCACAGAGAAGACAAAAATGCTGCTGTCAAATTGGCACATTTGGTAGCAATTTCCAGAGACCAAAGATTTACCAGGCAGACTGAATGGTCCTCTCTGTTTCTAGCATGACTTACAAAGTAGAGAGCGGAAGGCTTACACTGCCTGTACAGGAGCTGATCAGAAGCTGAACAAGAATGAAGTAATAATGCTTGCAATAGCACGAACAGTCTGTAAAAAATTCCACAGAGAACACTGGGGGAAGACAAAACAAGGCTATCACAGGACTAATAATGGTAACAAAAAATGACAACTAAGGTCAAATTCCTTTGTGCTGGCACTCTGCTAGTCCATCAGCTTTATTAATTTCCATTCAGTTGTTTGTTTTAAAGGACATGAAGCCTGATAAGAAGTCTATTGAGGGGAAAGGAAAGACATGCATTTGTTGCAATAGGCCCTTGGTGAGAACAATAATCAGTTTGCTAGAGTTTGTTAATTTATCTGCAGACTAATAGGATATAGATTTAAAGATGGACTTTCAGGGCACAAAGCATTAGCTTCTGTTGTTGTTGAAACAGAGACTAAAACTCCCTCATTACTTCTGAAAATCTCACCTTTTAGAAAAAGAACACATTTGTCTTAATCTTCTAGTGGAATAAGCACAAAAACTGACATCTTTGTTTTCTTTCACAAAAATTAGGCTTACTTCCTTAGCACCTGGCTCCTCCTGCCCCTCCTGTGGATGTAAAAAGAGTAAGAGTTCTCAGAAGTGTTTCTGTCCATATTAAGCTCCAATTATGATTCATATTGTTGCACGAAATTACTCTCCATTTAGAAGGCTGTGCTGTAAACTCTTTAATTATCTTTTCCCATTGGGCTGCACTATAGCATGACAACTATTCTCATTTGCATGTCAAAGGAACATACAAAGTTTGAGTAAATACAAACAAAGCAGTGGAATTTAATTTCATTCAAGACCAAAATATAAACCAAAAATGAGAAAAGCCAATAAGAATGGAAGAAGCACCTGTCTAAGCAGTAAGAAATGATCTTTTAGATGTTTTACTTTCACTTCTCCTACTTAAATAATTAACTTGCTCTCAGTATGTGAGGCTAAAGGCATTTTTGAGAAATGTCAGTGCTGTTATCCTCTAATCGTCTACAATGAAACCATTAACATTAGATAACAGCTAACAACCAAACCCACATAGCTGTAAGCCTAAAAAACATAAGTCTAACAAACATCAGCAAACCACTTGCTGGACATAAAACTTTTAAAAATACTGATTTAAGAACACTTTTCTCTTACAGGTTATTTCTGTTTGTCCGTGTGGACACAGCAAATCTCCAGATCATCTCCAGCTTTTCTGGGAGTAATAAAGGTTCTAGCCTAGATGTATCTATTAAAGTGACAGAAGTACTGAGTTCATACTCACGCCAGTATGGAAAGTTTTAAGAAACGTGTTCCTTAAGTCACAAGGCTCCATAGATCTTTTTTAATAAAAGACTGATGCTACCCCTTCCAGAAATAACTCAAGAACACCTTTTTTTTTTTTTTTCTTTTCCCAAATCATAAAGAGTTTCTCAAAAAAATAAAATAAAATATGATCATAAAGGTAGAAATGATCAATCATGACACAGTTTGGGTAGCACTGCTTTTTCAGCTCATCCTACCAGCTTTTTGAAAGCATTGCATATCCAAAACTATCCTGTCATAAAGTAAACTGAAAACATTTAGTGCCCTCAGTTGACTTCTCATCTTGGATCCATGTACTGCTGTCAGTACTGTACAAAAATTGCAGTGAGCTGAGTGGAGAACAAAATAAGGTGAAAACTAGGATGTAACCAAAATAGATGACTTTTAAGACCTATTTATAGGAGTTTGAGGTGGCATTTATGCCTTCTTATATTTTTTCCTATATGCATCTGAAACATCATTTTTAGGGGCATTAGGAAGAAACAGATAATAGAACAATGTTATGTCATTGCTGATAAACTTGAAATTATATTCTGAACATCAATGTTTGTTTCAGAAAGTAGGTAGTTAGTAGACTGTCTTTCTGTATTGGGTTTACTTGGCAAGGTTTTGGTAGTGGGGGCTGCCTCTGTGAGAAGAGCCCAGCAGTTGCCCCATGTTAGGTAAGGGCCAGTTTCAACTGGCTACAAAGGGTCACGCCGCTGGCCAGAGCCGAGATAGGGAGCAATGATCATTGGTCCTCTGGGAAAGCAGAATTAAGGAAGGGAAAAAATGCTGTGCAACAGCAGCTGGGAGAGAGGAGTGGGAACATGTGAGGGAACCAGCCCTGTAGCTCCCAAGGTCAGTGCAGAAGGAAGGCAGGAAGTGCTCCAGCCACGGGACAGAAGTTCCCCTGTGGCAAGGCCCCTGGTGGAGCAGGCTGTTCCTCTGCAGCCCATGGATCCCACACAGAGCAGATCTCCATGCTGCAGCCCATGAAGGAGCCCAAGTGGTGCAGGTGAATGTGGCCTGGAGGAGGCTGCGGCGCATGGAAAGCCCCTGAAGGAGCTGCAGTCCATGGACAGGAGCCCATGCAGGAGCAGAGGGTGTGGGGGGACCTGTGCTGGAGCAGTTTGCTCCTGGGGGATGGAGCCCATGGTATGGAGCCGTGGGGGAGCAGTGTTTGAAGAGCTGCTGCCTGTGGGCAGCCCCCACAGGCTCAATTCGGGAAGGACGGCATCCTGTGGGAGGGAGCAGGGGCAGGGAGTGACAGTGAAGGAGCGGCAGGGACAAAGCATTAGGGTCTGACCAAAGCCTCCATTTCCCTGTACCACTTGGGGGGAAGACAGAGTATGGTTCAGGGGGATGTTGTTTTTAGTTTGTTCTGTTGTCATTTTTTGTTTTGTTTCTCAATTCTCTAGCTTGTTAGTAATAGGTAATAAATTTCTCTGATCTCCCTATGCTGAGTCTGTTTTGCCAGTGACAATAATTGCTGAGTGGTCTCCCTGTCCTTATCTCAACCCTGGAGTTCTTTCTTTCCATAATATTTTCTCCCCTTTTTTATTTGAGGAGGGGGAGTGAGAGAGCAGTTATGTTGGAGCTCATGATGGAGTTGGGTAAAACGACCACACTTTCAAATAAGTAAGCTTTTCCCTATCATAAAGCAATCATTTTCCCCCAAATAAATAAATAAATACACACACACACACGTATTTAGTTTTAGTCTTCAATATAGAAAAGCTAAGGGGTGATATTTAAAGTAAAACATGTAACAGTAAATGCGTCAGACTACATTCAGAGCACCTAAACCTTGCCAGGGTAGGTGAAAATCCTTTTGATAGTGCATTATTTTGTTAAAAATAATAGTAATAAGAAAAAAAAAGGCAAGAAAAACTTTAACCCTCTTCAAAATTTGCCACCATTACTCTGTTGGAGAACAGCTTTGGAGAAGCATGGAGAGTTATACAGAGGAAGCAAGGCAAATTAATTTCATGAAAATGAATGGCTTTTTTTGGTACCTTTTGTCTGAAGAGAAAATGATTAGGGTCTAAGATCAAATTCTGACTTTTCAGAAGAGTCCTAGATTAAATGTTTTAAAACAAAGTATGTTTATCCTTCTATTCAAAAGAACAGTCAACAGGACTACATCAGCTCTTCAAACATGCTGATATAAAATTGCCTACTCCCTAACAATCTTGGATGCATTATTTAGGACTTCCAAGACTCACTTTCATTCAATGTGAATAGTTCTACTAACTGAATAAAACAACATAAATACTCATAGGATAAAAAACAAGCAAAGATCTCAAAGACAGGTGTCACAAACACCTAAACTGAAATTTACTTTTTAAAATTATAAACAGAATCAATATAAATGTGTACTATTAACTTCTCTCACAGAAGAAAACAATTGCCCTACAATTGCAATGTTTTCCATTAGTCTTTGTAATTTTGAAACAGCTATCATTAATCTGCTGTAAATGACAAGCTTTGGCACGACATATTGGTTGTAAAAAGCAGACACTGACATTTACTTTCTTGATACTGGCAAGATTGTTTCAAAAATGATCAAAAAAATCCAATATGAAGAAAAAAAAAAAGAATAATGATTATACTGTGGTTTCTTTGTTAGAAAATAAATAAATAAATAAATAAATAAATAAAATATATATAGATAGATTTACATGGGAAACTGACACTTGACCAATATCATCTTTATCTGAGGTATTTTTTTGCATAGGATTTCTTGTTCACATCCACACTAATACAGCTCTATAACCAGGACAACAACTGCAGACACAGACATATAAACAAGGTTCCCACAGTCACTTACATTTTTAATTTGGTTGTGTCACTTTTTAGTTTACTCAACTAAAGCATGTCTGCACAAAGAAAAATAATAGCCGTTCATGCATGTCCATGGAATTACATCGATTTTAGGAATGCAGACCAACCTTCAAAATAATAAAAGAATGGAAATGGAAAGCAAGAGACTGGCTTGAAGAACCTAGAAGAAGGGTATGTTATTCTCCAAAGTATGTATGTATGCGTGTATATATATATTCATTCTCCAATGTATTGTGAATTCATTCCTTCTCAAGTTTAGCAATCCAAGCTTAAATGAGCAAACGATAAGCTCTTGTCCTGGTTTCAGTTAGGGCAGAGTTAATTCTCTTCCTAGTAGCTGGTAGGGTGCTATGTTTTGGTTTAGGATGAGAAGAGTGCTGATAACACCCCGATGTTTTAATTGTTGCAGAGCAGTGCTTACACCAAGCCAAGGACGTCTCAGCTTCTGGCTCTGTCCTACCAATGGGCAGGCTAGGGGTGCAGCAAGAGCTGTGAGGGGACGGACCCAGGACAGCTGACACAAACTAGCCAAAGGGGTATTCCATACCATCTGACGTCATGCTAAACAATATATAGGGGTGGCTAGTTGGGGGAGGGGGGCCGGACTGCTTGGGGTTAGGCTGGGCATCGGTCAGCGGGTGGTGAGCAATTGCATTGTGCATCACTTGTTTGTACACATTATTAGTAGTAGTACTATTATCATTATTATTGTTATCATATCATTATTATTGTTATCATTATTTTCCTGTCTTATTAAACTGTCTTTATCTCAACTCACAGGCTTCACTTTCCCATTTCTCTCCCCCATCCCAGAGAGGGAGGGAGGAGAGTGAGTGAACAGCTGTGTGGTGTTTAGCTGCCGGCTGGGTTAAACCACAACAGCTCTTCAAAGACGACTCCCCAGGTCTAGCTACTGAAGTCAATCGTGAGCCTTCAGTATAACTTAACACACTTCACACTGGCTGCTGCTGCATAACAGCACTTTTTCCTTACCCAGACTGCAATTCAACTATAATAGAAGTGTGATTTCTTCTACAAGTGGCATAAAGCAGAGTGATATTTAGGTACAGTACAGGTACAGGTACAGTATACAGCTCTCTGGTGGAATGGTCAACCTCCTTCTGTGTATTCAATAGTTATATTTACAAACATAATGTACAGATGAAGTTTGCATTCCAGCAATAGTATTTTTATAGCAAGCCACCACTGATGAGGAAAGCTTTGCTATTCATGAAGATGAAAACTAAGTTATGAGGTCTTTTTTTTTACATTTATAATTACTGTTATATTATGCCTTATTACACAGGAAACAGATGGGCATCCTACTTTTGTGATGTTTACGCCTTTTGCTCATTTGGCCCTTTGTATTCTATATTGTCCACCTAGCATGTAAAATCAAGATGTTTGTACAACTGGATGCATTAGAGATTTAACAACTATTCTTAGAAAAATATGGGTGTTGGTATCTCAGATTTATCAAACCGGTCGTCTAAAAGCTCAGCTGCTTGCCACTCCTCTCTAATACCCTACAACTTAAACTAATAACAGAAACAGAAAGATAATCTTATGTATAAATTAAAAAAAATAAAAATAAAAACGTGATTATTCACTGCCCATGTCCTGCAGTGAGGAAAAAAATTTACTTTTTATATTGTAACTGACATGTGCATCCTGTCTCATCTCAGGAGCCAAAGAAAGCATCTTGAACAGTAAAAGCTGGTAACATTTGGCATACAGCCTGAAATTCCATTGACCTTGAGTATAGAAAGTGGGGGGAGATGCAAATGTTTGAAAAAAGTGCCTGTTACACAGTGCTGGGTTGGAGACCTAAACAGTTCCCAGAGAATGTACGCAATGAATGAATGCAATGCCATAATGCCATAAAATATGCTCTACTTAAGAAAGATTTAAACCCTTTTTTAGATTAACATTATTAAAGTTAGTGAAATTTAAGCACATTTTGTAGATTCCCAAGAAATAAATTATTTTAAGCAAGTTTTTATATTTATATGATCATTCACATAAAATATGAGTGTTTACAAAAGGAAGAAGTAACATAATAGTACCATAACACATTTTTCTATATAGAGAATTTATAATAGTTGCTTCCTTCATTGTATCTTTCTCTCTTGAGAACATTTTATTTCAACTGTTATATTTATTTTTGTTAATACAAGCAATACAGATTGCTTTCTCTTTAAATTACCTATGCTTTATAATATAGTTATTCCTTAGAAAGTTGACGCTTCTAAAGAGAAGAGACCTGTTTACAAGTCATTCTGGCTTTTTCCAGCTGATCAGCTTATGTGCCTTTAGTGTATCTTTGCGGTATCACCAACAAACAAAAAATAATAAAAAAGACTGGTGAGTGAAAAGTGAAACGACCATCAAACACTCACGAACTTGGCTATTAAAGGAGTTAGAATGCTATTTGTTATAGTTCAATGTTATAAAACAGAACAGTAAGGCAAAGGGTAAATACACAGCAATCAGCTGCAAATCTATTTAAACAAAACAAAACACAAGCTGGCAGATGTTGCCTTAATGCCTAAAGTACTTGCTTTGGCTGAACTATTGCCAACAGGCAAAGTGCGATATTACTGCTGCTTGCCTGCCTGTTGTTTTACTAATCTGCTTCATGGGAAGGAGTGTTCACATTTTTTACACTGTCACACATTTTTGATATTAAAGGCTGGTTGGAGAAAAAAACATTTCAAAACAATGTGAAAAACTCTTATTTTTTTCTTTAAAAAAGAAAATAAGCACAAAAATAATTAGCCCATTTGAATTGAGAATACAGAGAGATGAAATAAAACTCTTTAATGGTATATTTCCTCTTGGCACTCAAGACATGTATAAGCTGCGATAAAACTATTTCTAAAAACTGGAGAAATGGCCAAAACCATTTGGAATTTATTTCTACATCACTATCAGGTCACCAGAGCATTACTTGTTCGTGGCCTAGATGAAAGTAACAGTCATGGACATATCTGCAATCATTGACTAGCTCAGTGGAGAACTACCTTTTCTTGTAGCCTGCAATAGATAGTTCACATGCCTCCTTTCTACTCAGAGTAAATGTACTCTGTAAAAACAATATACTCTGTTGAAAAACAAACAAACAAAAAACAAACAAAACCATCAAGATACAATTTGTTTTGCTCCGTAGAACAACTTGACAGCTTAAGTGTAAAGGGCAAGGAAAAATAAACAAGACCAAAAACGGCACCACGAAAACAAGCAAACAAAAGAACAGCACAACATAACAAAATATAATCTTTACATTAGCACTTAAGCCATCCAAAGGCCCACAGACTCCGTCTTCTCTTTGCAGAGTTGCTCAACAAAAGAAATCTCTAGGATGTTCTTTCAAGACCTCACTCCATAAGTTCTGCATGAGCAAAAGGCTCGGCTATGTTATATACGGAGTGGTAATTCGTGTCGAGAAAATGGTTGATATTAATAAAGAAGGGGAAATTTGGGAATGTGGCCATGGGTGTTGGAAAGCCCGGTGGTTGAGATAACATTAGACTCTTAACGACGAGGCCATCAGGAATACAAAAGAGTTTAGAGGGAACAAAGAAGGGTGATTCAGGAGACTCCATGCAGTCTCCGGTTGGTTTCTTGTTCTCCACTTAAGGCATGGATGTTTCTGGGTGTTTGCTGTTGTCCTTACATTCAAAGTTGTTTGAGCAATGAAAAGTTGTTTTGAAAAGAACTGCTGTGGAGAGAAGGCTATAAGAGGGGAGCCTGCCCTCAAGATAAAAAAAAAAGGCAACACGACACGATGAAGTTACATCACTAAAGAAGCCGGAAAAAGAAGGGAAGAGGAACAGGCTGGCAGAATGGAGACCAGGACAGGAACAGGCACTTTGATTGCCTCATGAAGATAGGTTCGGCCAAACTCAGCAAACTGCTCAGAGAAGCTCGTACAGAAAGTCGCTGGAAATAGGCGCACTGGAGCTGGAGAGAAGCTCGAGCTGAGAGAAGCGGACCTGTGCACACAACTGCCTCTCGCTGGTAAGCAGTTGCGCGTTATGGGGAATCGTTCGTCCTTAGGAACAAAGACCGTCCTGGTAACCTTACAGCTTATTCTCCTTATTAACAATTGGACAGTTTATGAGCCTCAAATATGGGCCCAAACTGAGGTCAAGGTGTGGCACTCTGCAACTAAAAATGACAAGGTTGCAGTGGGATTTATCGGCACCTGGCGAGCAGCCTCTGAGGCCTTAAAGAGCCATGTGGAGCCACAATCACAAACGTGTGGCTTGCCAGATAGTGAGGGAGCTGCGGGCTCCTTTACTGATCCGACTGCTACGCCGTGGGCCCCTCTGCTGTTACAGCCATCGAAGGCTTTTGCTGTTATGCCCCCTGCTGACCTGAACGTGCCTTTTGACCCAGGCCTATTGGCCTTCACAAGGAGATGGATATGCTTTTCTTCGATCTGGGAAGAACGGGATACATAAGGCCTGAAGACCGAGTTGCTTGACAACTTAAAGCGAGACACATCGCTCAAAAGGAATGGAAAATGAAGACTTGTTAGTAATCAAGAAAATGAATGGAAAATGGAGACTGTTACGTCATGGAACTTAAAGGATTGTTTGTTACCTTTTCTGATTGTACATATATATAGACATACTAGGGTTTAGTATGTAAAAGCCATGTTCTGTATATTTGGAATGTTTGATGTTCATGTGTGCATGTTGGCGGAGTGTAGACTCCCTGCACACCCAGAACTGTTTACTTGCCGTTTATACCTTTTAGAAATATTTCTTTATAAATATTAGAAAATTCAGATTGAGTTGAGACCTCATTTATAACAGCTACTACTTGGAAATACTTCCCCAAAAAACTACAAGTGAGGAAGAGTTCAAGCTTTTTGGTAACCTCCATTAAACTCATAGATTGGCATGGGTTCGAAGAGACCTTCAGGGATGCCACCCACCAGGTCAGGTTGCTCAAAGCCCCTTGAACTCAGGCCTTGAACACTTCCAGGGTAAGGTGTAAGTACACATTTATCAGTTTTTCACAAGAGACAGACTTGATACAACATGATCACGTTTAACAAAATGATACAGCCCTCAGAGAAGCTTATCAACTACTGTTTGCAACATGCTTATTTTTCAAATTCCCAAATCACAGGAAGTCTTGCAAATATTACATACAAAATATTAAAGTATTAGAAAGGTAGCAGCAAAGCCATGCAGGCAAATAGTATGAAAATGTAGTTTTACAGTTATCTGCACAAGCTTAATCTTGTCCTCCTGTTCTTCTAAAGATGAAATATCAACTCAGTCACCTAAGCATCTCTTTTTTTTTTTTTTTTTTTGGGGGGGGGGGGCGAGGGAAGCAGGGGACATAAAGCATCTACTATAGTAAATCATCAGACACTTGAACTGTGAACAATTCTGCAGGTTTTATAGAAGCCTGTAGAAGCTTGCAAGGACTTTCTTGAAGAATTGTAATCTCTGTTAGCCTACTGCTCGGCTGCTTACATGCAACAATGGCAATTAGCACATTTAGACAGCATTAGACACACCTGCATCTCTGCTTGAACCATTAACATACTTAAAAGATGCACTCTTAGCTATAATTGATACCTGAGTATCTACAGCAGCCACATGTAGAGTTGGACTTTACAAAGATATTTTACCAAATGGTGGCTGTAGTTCTACACAAAGACAAAAGCAAGTTATGTGAGTTCTCCAATCTAAGCATTCTAACCTGCTTGCATTGCCTACTCATGGGGAATAATTTTGAGCATTAGACATACAACACTTCTTATCCAGGAAGGGTGAGAAACCCTCCAGCCAGTTTCTCAGATTGCAGATAGTAAAACCAATAAGGCTAAAATGGCTACTGCTATGTAATAGCAGAAATGCAAACAAATACTCATTGAATGTTTTCACTAATTTCCTGTTTTTTTTTTTTTTTTTTTTTTTTTTTTTTTTTTTTTAATAAAGTCCTTCCAAATTATTATTATTATGTGGATTTTTTTCAGTGGACATCAGTAGCATCTCTTACTTAAACAGGTTCTTAAGTCAGTGGCAAGTCTGATTTCTGATTCAGGGAAAATGGTGTCAAAATGACTCATTCATATGAATATTGACTTCATAAAAATTAAATGAAGAGCAGGAATAAATTTTAGTAGTCATCATTGGTTTAACTAACTTTCATTATGCAAGATCTTCTACATTTATTTTATATTTAACTAAACAAACTTTCCTGACATTGTTCATAAGCTTTAATTAAAAACATGTTAAAAACTAATTCAGTTCTAGTTTCAGTTATAGGCTATAAAACTTACTCCAAGATACTAAACTGATTAAAAAAACTTAGATTTAATTTTTATGTATCTCATCTAGTGTACAATGATATAAAACTCTTTTACTACTACAAAGAAAGTCATTTTTATTCTGTAAAGTGCTCTGATTTTATAGATTGCATATTGGATGATTCACAATTTGGAGACGAGCTGCAAAAATTGCTTTTAGTAAGGAATTGGTATCTGCAAGACTGTGAAATGCAATCAAGAATGTGATCAAGGATCTAATAAAAACTTTCTTGACTATAGATTTGCTTCAAAGCTACAGGATAACATTTCTACCTCAAGACTGCTTCCTATCATTTTCAGTCTGTCATTTTCAGATTCAATTTATGACTCCAGCAAAATCACTATAGTGACTGTGATGTGAAGATAGTATACCAAATATGATACACTTCATTTTAAATAGTTAAAATATATCACCTATCAACTAAAGTTAGCTGGCAACTGCTTACAGCTGAGGGAAATTGGCAGGAGGCAAAATGTTATATGAGCAAATTAAATGGCATTCCAAAGACACAGGCCTACAAAATATGACAGTCATTTTGCTTTACCTTTTTCATTATAACCATCTCGTTTTCAATTTTTTTATCCTCTGTGATCTCCAACCAAAGCTAGACAATGAAGTTTAACAACAAACCTAATAGTAGAATTTATATCCTACCTCTTATTAATGGTAGCCCATGTTGTATTAATGTTATCTGTCATCAATTTTACTTTGCTGGTGTCATCTGCTGAATAATCACGCAGAAGCTTCAGTGCCATGTCATTCACCACATCTACATTTATTTGCCATTGTCGTATTTCTTTTGAAAATTGCTGAAGTGAAAAGAAAAAAAAAAAAAAAAAGAATAAATAACAGTTTGTCATAAAATGATTACACACATACTATGTTTATTAGAAAAGGAGATGGACAAGTTATACCATCAATATGAAAAAAGAACAGAGGAAGGACTTCTTACTGGTCATAGTCTTTCTAAATGTTTGAATATTTATAGGTATAAGACTGTAAGACTACGGCTAATCTCTGAAGAGATTAAGCATCTGAATCCTAAAAGCCAAATAAAACATGGTAGCTCAAATTGATAAATAGCGAATGTTGATTGTTCTTTTCTGGGACATAAACGGATGCATTATTACATGTATATCTTCTATTTTTGATGTTGGATTATACCAAGATAGAAAATACAATGAAATACTATGTTCTATCTAATTTTCTTTTTTATCATGTGAAATTATACTGAGGTATGGATGAATAATGCCTGGGCTTTCACTTTTTTATTTTTCTTAATTCTCTTACCAAATTGTTTATGTAATTAGTGCCACCTACTGGAACAGCACTAAATCTGCAGTACAGCAAAATTCTGGTACACCTATCAATATCTTTATAATGCTAATTTATTATTATTACTAGTAGGTAAGCTTTTTATATCTTGAACATTCCTTCCTTTCCTCTGCCCTGGCCCCACCTGGGCCAGCTGCCTTACTACAGCAGCAAGCCAGGAAATCTGGAATACTCATTCAGCCAGAAACCAGACCCCATGCATCTCTCCCAGTAATCTTTTTCCTCAGAGAAAATTTCCATATAAATGCACTGAAGCTGCATATTCAATCCATAATGTGTAACAACAAAATGAAAGAGCAAAGATCGATGGTCAACTTGTAGTTTTGTACTAGGCAAAGACTGCAACTAGGCAATCAATGGGACAATGCAAATGGAAAAAAAAAAAAAAAAAGTTGAATTTGCCAATAGAAACACTAAATTGTATGTAAACATTAGAAGCTATCTAGCAAACAAATAATAAACAAACAAACAGTAAGGCCTGACTTTCTTTATTGGTGTGCTTTAACACTTGAAATTTGGAAATCTCTGTGAAGAAAAATGCTTTTCCCTCTCATTCTCCCAAAGTGGTATTCCTCTTGAAATCCTGTTTTTATTCAGACAATGAATCCTCCACACAAAGCTGAACTAAAACATGCAATCCCTGATTAAACAGTCTAAATAAAAATGAGTACATTTGGAACATTTTGTGTGCTTATATTTTCATCTCAGAAAGTCTTAAGTTGATTTTAGCTAAGACTGGGACAGCAAGGGATCTGATTTTTACTAATCCAACATTAGGAGGAGCCTACTAGCTCTTTGAGAACCGTCTGAACGTTATGGTTAATTGCAGTTAAGCTGAAACTGCCTAAACAGTTCTGTTACTCCTTCATGTAAGTATGGAGGTACAGCCAGGAGAACTGATAATTGTATAGAAAATCACTAGCACTCCTTTGAAGAAGATAAAGGCAGGTGGTTTTTTTGAATACAGTTTCTTATCTCAGCACCTTCCCTGACAGAATTATATATACTAAATATATAATTGCTAATATTTACATAATAAAATCTATAAAATCAAAAATAAATAAAACCTACAGAAATCATCATTTCAGGTTTGTAGAGTTTTTATAGCATGCATATTCTACAGTAAGGTCTATCCATCTTTAATACACACTACCTTTCTCTCTGTTTCACATTATGTATGCACACAGCTACGTTTTTCTAGCCAAAGTATTTCATCAGACTGTTTGCTGCATTATATAGAAAAGTTATCACAACATTTTGTCTGTATTGTAAACTAATAGCCTGTAAATTTTACTTTGAAAATAAGTTCTTTTTGCCCAGTTCCATGTAATGTTAATGACCTTATAAAACCCTCCAAAGCCAGCTTTATAATAAAAATACATAAAGATCCATCACAAGGCTATTTCCAAAAGTGTTGATTCTCACCATTAACTTCAACATTAATCCATTAACTTCCTGACATTACAACACTAGATCATCAATCAGGAAAAAAAAAAAAAAGATGAATATAGAGAGTTTTGTCGACAGAAACAATTTTTATTTTTTACTTTACCGGAAATTGGTATGCAATTTTTCACCAACTTTAAAGAGTGCATGCCTTGTTTCAACTCTGCTCTTTGTACAGACACTGAGGACAAAGTGTTGTGGTAAATGTTTTAACTGTCCACCAGACACCCATTAACTCTAATCTTATATGACTGTAATGATTTTTTTAATGATTAAATTGGTGGCTTTTTTTTTATATTATTATTCCTCCTTATTATATTTTTAGCTCTCATTTATTCATTTATCTCTAAGCTACTTGGGAACGTTTGATTTTTTTGCTGGGTGGGGTGAGGTGTGGTGTTAGGTAGGGGGAAATGCTTCATTATCTTAGTTTCATTTCCACGTTTTTATAAGCTTTATCTTTGTTTTGTCTGTATCATCACTGGAATTTGCTGAGTTTATTAAAAGGCTTAAAGAATTAAGGCTATGCATTAATCATTTTACGTAAGTATAAATTTATTTTTAATTTTTAATTAGAAGGCACTAGTTGATGTTCTTATGAAGAAAGTCTGTATAATTAAGGATCCTTGATTAAAAACAAGGAATGAAATTAGAGATGGGAATCCTCTACCCCAGGATTGCCCAGTGGAACAAAACAAACTATGCAGAGAAGTTCAAGTATTGCAGTATGTATGTACAGGAATGTCCAGCTTCGAGCATGTAAATTCCCATACCACACCAGTTAATATATTACAAATCTGGAAAATGAAGCTGTCTTCTTGTCCTTTTACAATATATTTATAGCACATTTTATTTATATACTTAAATTATTTTTATTCCATTAAGGACTTCTATTTCAGTGTCTGCATCATACTGATAACATTACCTTGATTGTTAATAGTTTTACTGAAATGAAAGCAGTTTCCTGTCAACCCTGGAATAATAAAAATCGACAGGATGCTGAGACTGTATTTCAACCTATATTGGTGTACATAAAGTGCTAAAAGAGTGCCCAGTAACATTTCAAGGAAAGGTTAAATTAGCTAGAGTTAACCTTCTAGTCCCTTCATCCCCTGTCCACCAAAACAGAAAAGGATGAGGGATAAACAAGGCATAAACATGGGCTATGCCAGTGGAAGGCTGCTTGGTGTCTGAGTCTCAGCAGAGGATGTCACCAGGCTGCTCCTCAGTTTCTTATTTAGGCAACCAGGAAGAAGGTGGTCAGTGAAGGAAAGAAAGGAAACCTCATCTCCATCCTTCTTCTGCTTCACTTTGGCCATCCTAGCTAAAATGATTCACAGAGAAAAGAAGTCTCTCAGTCTCTCACAGCTCTTACGAAAACAATGCACCAAGGAGAGTGCTAGCAATCCTAGCAGGGTGGTATTTAAAAAACAAAACAAAACAAAACAAAACAAAACAAAATTAAGCTCAGTATTATATTAAGAAGAATAAACCAGTTTTCCACTAGCTTATGTTCAGATTATTTGGGGACTGAAGAGCTGAAGTGTGCTATGTGTACATATATGACCTTCAGCCTGCTGAGTTAACCATCTGCAGTTATCACTGAATAAACAATAATAAACTTAATTTTTAATGTGTAAAAACTCTCACTGGCCAGAATGCCATATTCTGATTCTCCATACCTAACCCCATTCATTATTGAGTTCTTGAATATGAAACTAAAAAAGAAAGAGAAAAAAAAATGCATTATTCCTCAGCAAATTAGCTCTGAATTAACTTGTCTCAAATAAATAATATTTTTAATTAGAGGCTACGCTGTACTAGGTTACTTTCAAACATCAGTAATGCATGTCAAATTGTATTAAAAAACATCACTGAGCAAATATACAAGACAGATTTTTGTTTTATGCTGGTATTGTAAAAAATAAAAATAATCAAAAGAGGAGTATTGCTGAGTGCCTGCCCATTTACTCATGCATAAGGATGCATTAACAGAAAAGCATTAACACAAGCACTGACCCAAAGTTCATTCAGAGCAGAGGGGAATTTTTGCATTGGCTCAGCTGTCTTTAGGCAGACCTACAATGTTTAACAAAAATCAGAAGAACACTTTTTTGTGACTACTTTCTCACACCAAACTGTGCAGAGATATGAAGCTGACAAAATGAATATGTCTGAAGAATTTCTCACACTGACCTCTCTCTTTCTCTCAACGAAAATGAATAGAAATGACAGCTTTGTTTTCATCAGTGTAACAGCAAGCCAAAAGACAGTATACTTGCTCTAGTTATTCAGGGGACAACATCAAAATATATGTGTTTGGCACAGCAGCCTGGAAAACATTTATTTTGAGGACTTGATATATTTCTGGGTCCTTCAGTTTTGATACTAGTAGACAGAAGAAATATAAAGCTGCTAAACTCAAATAAGATTTCCGTTTTACTTAGAATTCATGACCCTTTATTTCAAGCATGAACACAACAGCTGATGCTGTCACATTTGAGAAGCTTTCATGATGGATTTGTCACAATAGGAATTACTGGCAGACAAAGATAATTGCCCTACGAAGACTTGTGAAAAAAATAAAAGTAAAAAAAAATGTAAAAAAAAAGAGGAACCAAATTAAAGGAAATGAAGAGGCTCAAAGATAGAGGTGAATATTTTTCAGACTTGTGGGAGAGAGAAAGAGAGGATAGGCAAAATTAAACAAATGAAAGTAAACAACCCTGGAACAGTAGAGCCCGTGGATGTTTGTATCATCACAAGGGCAGTCATATTATGTCAGACTAACTGTAAGCTTGACCAGCTTTAACAGTTACACTATAATTATAGTCTAATATCTGTAACTGGCTACAGCATGTAACATTAAATTAAGACTGGGACAGGCATTGCGTAATGTACTGATACCCTGACTGCTACTTCTCTTCTGCAGAAGTGAAAAGAATTTACAGATATCCTTTCAAAAACTCTGTGTATGGATAAAGATACATTCTATGAATGCATATACTAGTATACTTTCTCTGTAACCTGGGAGATGGAGGAGAAAAAGAGCATATTCTTCTTTTTCTCCTTGACATATGTTGATCCAAAAAAAACATGACTTTTCATAAAGCATACTCATTTAGATGATCCTCACCTAAATCTCACATATGCTTGTAAAAAAAAGTGCACATAAAATTCATTCCTAAAACAACATTTTCAGTTGTTTTCTTAGTTACATAATTTGTGCTTGAGACATGAGACACTCCAACACATGTGACATAAGACTACACAAACCATTTTTTCAATAATTGAGTCTTTGCAGAGCTGGGACACTGACTTTGTTGACACTTTTTTTTTTTTCTTTTTTTTTTTCTTCTTCTTAAACAAAACACTGGGCAGAAGCCAGAACTCCATCTCTGCAGAAAGACAGTGACAAATGGGAATCCTATATGCAGAATGACAGTAGTATACATAATTTCTAACTCTTTACAATATATTGGTGAGTGATTACTCTTGTTTACCATAATCCACCCTTCCTAAGCAATGACCTTAATCTTAAATAAGAAAACTTAAACACTTCCCAGCCCTAAAGCAAGAAGATGATGAAAGTTTTTATTCTTCCTACAGGCAAACAGCCAAGAAAAAAGAAAAAAAAGAAAAAAAAAAAAAAAGAAAAAGAAAAAAACAGATTTTGTATCCACTTCTAAATACCAGAAAAGTAATGACACCTTTATGACTGAGATAGCTGAAGACCAATCATGCAGTCACAAACATACTTTCTCTGGCAGCAAAACTAGTTGATGAGGACCTCACCTCACTATTCTTCACAGTGGTTTATCACCATTCATCTGGGCAAAAAAGACTGACCAAGTCCACAAACTTTAGTCCACATAACTAAATAACAGAGTTCTAGGAGTTAAAAAGTAATAATAATAATAATAATAATCTGGAGGGCAGGAGAGGAGAACATATCAGAAAATATTTGTGTAACTATTCTGCCAAATAACTAAAATGTAACGCTCCATTACCATGGAGGCAGGAGCCATGTTAAGAGGCTGATCAACTGGTTGGTTTCAATCTTGTTTTTCCCCAACCAGAAAATGAGATATGATTAATCTGAAACAGCTGTTTTCAAAATTTATTCATAAGGAATGTCACCAAAGTATGACTATTTCCTTATCAAGAAACTTACAAGCTGATGCAAGAGTTTGGGCATATCTGCATTGTTACTTGAGGTACAGCTCAGCTATGTTCACTGAGGTGCACATTTTAGCACCAAACATTTGACAATATATGTGGCTAAATACATAAAACCAGCTATTTTTTTTTTTCTTTTCTTATTTATTTATTTTTATTTAATTTTATTTCTTTCTATTTCATAACTCTACAAAGCTTGAACCCAGTGAGAGCATCTTGGTGCAAGTCTAAAATACCTGATTTTTAAGGCATCCAGATAGGTTGGTACATATTTTCCTTTTCTTTACTTTTTAAAACTACCTTCAGGCAACCTGTACAACTTCATTGTCAATGCAGACAAATGCCAATACTACAGGATTTCCCAATCTGCAGTGCCAGTGCCTCAGCTAAGGCTGCTCTATAGAAAAGATGAGAAATACTTGTACTGAAGAGGTAGGTTTTTTGTTTGTTCATTTGTTTGTTTTCCTGTGAGATCATCCAGCTATTTCCTATGACTGATAAGACCACGTTCATTCAAGAATTATGTAATACCCGTTTTAAACTTAGTAAATTAATTTCTTACAAATGTGTATTGGAAATGGAAAGAAATAAAGGACTTGTCTTCAATGTGCACTGTTTGATACTTAGAGGACATTTTCTTTAAAAATCTAGTTAACTTAAACGAAATATTTTCAATCACTTATCAACATTGTGATTATTTATCTTAAAGTTAAATTCCTAGTTTTTAGTAGTGACCTTAAGCTCAGTGTTCTGCTTTTTCAGAGCTTCCACGGTGTAGGAAATTTCTTTCCACGACTCAAGCTTATTTTTCGCTTGTTCAAGAACCTGCTCAGCTTCTCGTTTAGCTTCTAGCCACTGTGTTGAATCCTTTGACATCTCATGAAGCTGCTGTCTCCGGCTTTGGAGGTATCCATGCACTTCATCCCACTGGCTCTGTATCTTTTCAACTGGTGAAACACAAAGGGAAAACAAAAGCTGAGTCACTTAAAAGCCTTTTTTTGTGTGTGTTGAGTAAATATTTCTAGAATTGACCATATTAGAGAGTTCTTGTACTTTTTGGCTGTAACTGCAACTAAGTTCAGTTTAATAACAGATAAACTGTTCTGGGACACAGTATGATACTTTCGTGCACATCATGTGTTTTGATACATATGGAGACAGGAATTCCAGGTTCATGACTCAAAAAAGCATTAAGAAACAGGATCGCATTTGAGAAAAAGGAGCAGCAATCATCTTTCATTCTTACCAAACCAACTCAAGGTTTAATAACTTTGAAGAACAAGTCTTTTATGGACTTTGCTCTACAGTTACCTTAAAGGAGACTAGAGCAAGGTAGGGATCGGTCTCTTCTCTATCAGTCTAGAGGTAGGTCTCTTTCTTATGACTAAGTGATAAGAAAGGAAATGCCCTCAGGTTGCACCAGGGGAAGTTTAGGTTGGATATTTGGAAAAAATTTCTTCACTGAAAGGCTTGTGAAATAGTGGAACAGGCTGCCTAGGGAAGCAGTTGAGTCACTAGCCCTAGAGGTCTTCAAAAAAAGTGTAGATGTAGAGTTTAGTGACATGGTTGGGCTTGGCAGTGCTAGGTTAAAGGTTGGATCAGATGATCTTAGAGATCTTTTCCAACCTAAATGATGCTATGATTCAGTAATTTTCTTTAAAGATTTGTTGCAAGATATAATTAATGGCAATATTTCTTAATTCATGAAGGCAAATGTTAGCAGAATGCAAAGGCTGTCTAAAATCTTTCTCATGTATTCATGTTAATTATAAAATATGGACAAGGTTTGCCACTATTTGAAAGAAATCTGATCCTGGGGAACCCAACAATCACTGGAATCACTGATAGTGTTGGCTAACATCTGGAACCAGATTACTCCATAGTACAGCAAATCTGCTGTGTAAAGCATCAGGGGACCTAGTCTTCCAATCAGTCAAGACTTAGTCTTTCAAACATATTTGTCTAAAAGAAATAGCAAAAATGTACAAACAATAAAAAAATGCTCTACATGAAGAAATAGGTGCACTTTATTTTACTCTATTTCCTGAGTTTAGTCAGCACTAAACTAAACTGCCTCACTAAACTAAAAATTCACAGGCCTTCTAGGGAAGGAAAACAGAAATTCCTAGAGTAGTTGAAAGCAAATGAAGTTATCATTGAATCGTTGACCCAACACCACATCTCTCATTGCATGGTTGATTCCAGAGTGATGGAGGCTAAAGACTGAAGAGGTGAGAAAAGCCTCAGCAGGAAAGAGATGTCCACCTAACAGTGCTCTTCCTTCTTCTGTAGGAATAGATAAAGATAGACATAGCTGATGCTTAGAGTAAGAGAAGAAAGCTTTCAGCATCCCCTGCTCAAGCATATGGATAAAAACTGTGAGTAAGCATGGCAGCATGTTTAAGTCAAAGGAAATTGAATACGAACCGAAGAAACAAAATGGGAAAACATGAAACACAAACAGACCAAACGAAGGATAAGCCTAAGGCCCAAATACATAAATTTAATCTGAAGCAAATCTAACTCTCATTTTAGAAAGCTGTATATGAATGTCACAAAACAACTCATTTCTATGCCATATCTATATAGTAGATTTCTGCTTTAAGCTTTTGGGCATGCCTAAAACAACAAAGAGATTGTGGACTAGTGGAAGTGTGAATAACAGAAGAATTCTGAACTGCTCTAATAAAATCATGGGGCCATACAAAAGCATGTGTCCTAAGGGTTGTGCTGAAGGTTTAATGTACAAAGAATGCTCAAATACCTTCCACAGTTTCACTAGCATATATGCAATAACAGCCACCTATTTCTTGCAGATAACTACCCAAGCTCCTCTCCCCATATACTCCGAGACATGCAGTATATTATCTTGTAGTTCCTGACAGCCTGGAGATTTTGGTCAATAGAGTTCACAAAAGTATAATAGCTTACTTCTGCCAGTTGTCCATGATGGAGCTACAAAAATCCCACCTATTTTTGCTTTATTATAAGCTTGTTTTGTTGTTGTTGTGTATGTGTGTCTTTTCTTTAAGAGTGAATGAAAACTCTGTTGCAGGACTCACTCAAAAGAATATTGGGTCTACAACAATATTAATTCATTATAACAGCTGCTCTAAATTTATTTTCTCATGACATTTGTGCCTAAGTAAGACATGTGAAGTCCTTCTCTAAGAAACTGTGCTATTCTCAGCAAGATTATTATGTACTATGTATGATTATGAGTATCATGTACCATGGTCCTATGATCAATTCTCCCACCCAAGAGGGGAATCAGGCTGTGTTACAGAAGATATATTCAGGACATCTCAGGAGCCCGATTATACAAGAGACTGAATATACAGGCTCTAAATCTATGAAACACATTTCCTTGTGAAATACTTAGATTACCTGCCTCAAAAATGTAAAAGAAAAGCATGTGATATGGAAACTCCATAAATTTAGTTAAAAAATGCATATATATTAAAAGAAAAATAACATACTTATAGTATGGCTTTCTTAGAGATTTGAGGTTAAAAGTTCAGGAAGTTATTAGATAATCTGAACAAAATAAATATTACAACTTTGTTTTCTTGAACCAGTGAGTGACCAAACTCATTTAACAAAGTACTGCAAGCTAACCACGCCACAACTAATTTGGTCTTTCCAAGCTAGATTATACCAAACAGTGAAGTACTATGTAACACAAAATATGCAGAGATCTTCATATCAGAGAGACCTTTACAACTATGACAACATTCTTTAATGAATGACATAAGAATCCCTTCATTACAGCAAGTTCACATCTTCTAAACAATACTCTCATTTGTATGTGGACCCTTGATTTGTTTTTGAGTAACAGAAAACAAACCAAAACAAAACAACAACAACAACAAAAAAACACCTCTAAAGCTGAAAATATGAGAATATGAGAATTCACTTCCAAAACATACTGAAAAAACACTAAATCAGTGTCTCTTCAGGATATATTTTGCTCTCTAGTGGGCTGTTTCACACAGAAGGAATTACCACTTACAGATTTATGCTGAACAAAAAAGTTCAGAAAATCCAGTCTGAGTATTTATTGTGTTAGAAGTGATCACATCAACCAGCAAACCACTCACCTGCAGCCAGTGAGTTACTGACTGCAGATGAGAAGGATTTGAGAGATGCTATTAAAAATGTAGTTGGACAGTAAAAGAGATTTTAAAAGAATTCTGAATGCCATGTGTCTCAGTGCAAGGGCACTGGAACATACAAAAGTCTTTCTCTGACTGACTGCTGACAGCAATACATTGATGATGATAAAATGAAAAAGAAAAAAATATTAAGAGTATTTTACATGATAGCAATGAGGAACCTCATAACTGAGTTTTGTCTGCCTACAACCTTGTTATTTCTGCTGTGAGAATCTAACAAATCCCTGAAGGGTCCAATGAATACATGGGATTCAGCGGAGGGAAAAGAATTTGTTAAAGAGTTCAATCACTCTTATCTAGAACCATGGAAACAGCTCTAGAAATAAGATACAGATTTTTAAAAACAATCATAAAAGAATCAATGGCATGTGAAGCAGCTGTTCCAGAAAAGAATTTGCCCAAATCTTGGAGAAATAAATAAAATTGATCACTACTTCCCGCCCTGAATTTAAGGCCTTCAATAAGTAATGATCTTATTGATAAGTTTATTAATGATAAGTAATGAACACAAATTACATAAAGCAAAAACATGCTCACATACAAAAAAAGCTGTTGCAGAGACCACAAAAAATTCTGAAATCTAAATAGGAATATTCAATATGGCTAAAAAGTAAGCTTTTGTCGGAAAAGATAATGTAATTGTTCTGTTTGTACTCTGGATCACAATTGAATATTACTGAGCCCAGACTCAGATGTTTATCTTCTATGCCATTGCACCTACATACTGTGATGACTACACATTGAAAACATCTAGATAGACAGAATGAATGTGGCTCCATGTGCACTATTAAAATCACTGAAGTGAAGGGACTTAAAATAATTAGTAACAATGACAAAATCCTTTTTGTCTCACAGTTCAGTAGTTTCTGAAGCACCGCTGTTTACATTGTTCATTACTCTTAAGTTCTGTGCCTCCAACATTTCAAAACCTCTCTTTAATAGTGTAGCACTCTTCTGTATCTATTTTTCTTCTTTTTATTATCTATTTAATTATTTAACTTTGGCAGCAGCACAGTATCTTTATTGTAAGAATCAGTATTTGAAACTATCTCAGAAGGATTCTTAATGATTCAGTACAGCATTTATTTACCAGTCAATCTGCAAAGTGGGAATCTGGAAAAAAAATAATAAAAGATAGCATTTTCTATACAGGATTAAGGAAATTTAAAAGTTGTTTTATCGATCAATGCAACCATTATTTGAATATATAAACATATATATTAATAAAAGTAATTGTACTGGGTCTGGCTGGAATGTTAACTTTTCCTGCAGCAGCTCATACTGTGCTCTGCACTTGTAGCTAGAACAGGAGTGGTATCACACCAGTGTTGTGTCTGCTGCTGAGCAGTGCTGGCACCACATCAGGACTCTCTCTAACCCTCCTAGGGGGTAGGCAAAAAAAAGTGAGAAAATAAACATCACCAGGGCAGCTGACCTAAACCAACCAAAGGGATATTCATACTGTATGATGAAGAAGAAGAAGAGGGAGGGTTGGGCTCTCATGAAAATGTTGGTCTTCCTCCCGAACACCGGCTACATGCGTTGAGGCCTTGCTTCAAGGACATGGTCAATCATCGCTCATTTGTGGGAAGCAGAGAATAATTTCTTTCCTCTGCACTTCCACATAGCCTTTGTCTTGTTTTTTTTTTTTTTGCCTTTCCCCCTCTCTTTTCCCTCTCCCCACCCCCTCCCCCTTTTTTTTCTTTAGTTAAATTGCTTAGTTAATAATAATCTTTCCTTAATATTTTTTTCCTTTAATTAAATTATCCTTATCTCAACCTATGAGTTGTTCTTTACTTTACTTCTTCCCATCCTCATCTAAGGAGTGGGAGTGAGAGAGTAGTTGTGGTGTTTAGCTGCCTAGCACGGTAAAACCACCACAGTAATAAACATAGTATTTGACAATTAGCAAATCTAAAGTATCAGAAAGACAAAGTACATACAACAAGCAGAAATATTTAAACATTGCTTAAAATCACTACCAAGTTCAAAACTACCATTAGCATCTTACAGTTATAAATTAATTTTATAGCTATTGTTATAGCCACCACCAATGGTAAATTCAACAAAATATACAAAAGTAGTCATAGTATGCTTAGTTATATAAGTCAGAAAAACAATTTGCTAGTAAACTGTCCAAGACATATGTTATATGAATTAAATCTGGTGGGACCTTTTCCACTTGAAGTTATTTCCAAGCCATACTTTTCCTAATCACAGTGTTCCAGCTGAAGTCTTCATTTTATTCCACATCCACCAGTTTTGCACTAGCTCACAGTAAAGTATCCCTTCATGGCTCCAGCTGCTCCCAGTCCAACACTGAAGTCCCTCAAACAAATCATTTAGAGACATTCTACCAGTATGTAATTTCAAGGTTACTATTCAATTCTTTTTTTTTTCATTGCTACTGTTCACTAGCTTTTCAATATCAATCATATCACTAAGATGGACAAAAGAAATTCTGCTGAATCGTACACAGGTTTAGTAAGTTATTAGAAGGAAGAACAAAGCAAAAAAACCCTGCATTTAAAGCAATCAAATGTGAGATTACTACTTTACAATCTGGTTATCATTGCTTTAGTATATTGAAAAAAGAACAGTCATGATCAAGGTGGTGGCTGGCTTAAAATTGTTTTGTTTATTTACAGAATTTTGTTATTCTTTCTTTTAATACACTAGGTATAGTAGAGAAACAACAAAAATAATGCTTGTAACCTCTCTTAAGAGTTCCTATTATTGATGAAATATAACTCTCCTCCCTGAGAAACTTTACTCTTCTTGGTTTTTAATACAATAGCGGTGGAAACAACAGAAAAGGAGTCTGAGAAGGAGCTGTCAGTTACAGGAGAAATAACATTCACTTTACTGTAGGTTATATTTAGCATATGCAAAGACGAAAAAAGCAATCATTCCACTCCAGTTAGATAAGTACATTAAATCCAGTATAACAAAAAAAAAAAAAAGTGAGCAATTAAACGAATAGCAAAAGAATCTGCAAAGTAGAAAACTTCTGTTTTCCTTGTCCAACAAATTAGCCTAAACTGCTCTCATTTTGCTCTGTAGGAGAGTGCTTTCCAAAAGCATTGTTGTCGATATATTGACCTTTTTCTCCAAAAGCAGTATGTTCACTGTAGGTTCACACACTTGAAGACTAGAGGGACTAATATAGTTAAGTAATCTGACCTCCTGCAGAATATAAGTATATAACAAGTAGAATTATGGACAGTTATAATTCATGTTACCAAAATAAGTTACTGATACATTGGTGTTCCTTAGCTGAAAAAATGATAATCAATTCATATGCATCTGTGTTTATATTTACTTATACCTTGCAACAATGATAATGATGAAAATACACACTCAGCTTGAAATCTAGCCAATTCTGGAAAATGACTTATGAATAATTTCATATTTTTGTCATAATCTCCTGAGGTTTAAATCCCCTCCTTTGCCGCAATATGAAACACCTCATGCACTGAAAGAAAAATGAGTATCTGAGGTTTTCATTATTAGGGGAGTGAATAGCCTTTAAACATGACAGCCCTACAGAATGGGCTGCCACTGCTAAACAGAATGAATATATGAAGAAGAAAAAAAAGTTTACTTTCTTTGTCAACTGTAAGAACTTCAGTTGTCAATGTAAGTATAGCAGTTTAAAAAATTGGTGCATGAAGTTGTTGTACTGCATTGACAAAATGCTGCTACAGAGCTGGAGACAGCCCTGAGCTAAATGTGGTCTGCATGACTGCAAGTACAACGCATCACATGACGGTGCATGTACCACACAACACAAGTAGAAGACAGCAAGGCATGGTATGAGAAGCTAAAACGAGTACTTTGAGACTGTAATATTAGCAAATGCTGAAAACATAAACAAATAATAATAAGTGTAGGTGTTTAAGGAAGACAGGCTAAAACCAGCCCAAGACCATCAATGATACTGGTTGCCCGGGAAGTATACTACCTCAGCTTCAAAGTTGCCTGTATAAGTAATTTTAAAATCCTATGCTATCCCTAAAAATTACTCCTATTTCTTCCTGGAGTTTAAGTCCTTTCCAAATTTGCTTTCAAAGACAAGTATGTATTTTAAGTTAAGGAAAGCAAAGAACAACTCACGGGTTGAGATAAGGATAATTTAATTAAAGGAAAAAAAAAATGAAAGATTATTATTAACTAAGCAATTTAACTAAAGGGAAATAAAAAGGGAAAGCAGAAAGGGGAGTGGGAAAGGGAAAATAAAAAAAGGGAGGAAAACAAACAAATAAAACAAATGAAGGCTATGTGGAAGTGCAGAGGAAAGAAATTACTCTCTACTTCCCACAAATGAGCAATGATTGACCACATCCTTGAAGCAGGGCCTCAACACATGTAGTCGATGTTCGGGAGGAGGACCCACGTTTTCACAACGAGAGCCCACAACTTCAGTCTTCTTCCAGTTTCCACCTTTTATTGCCGAGTGTGACATCATATAGCATGGAATATCCCTTTGGTTGGTTTAGGTCAGCTGCCCTGGTGATGTTTCTCTCCTCACTTTTTGCCCACCCCCTAGGAGGGTTAGAGAGAGGCCCGATGCTGTGCCAGCACTGCTCAGCAGTACACACAACACTGGTGTGATAACACGGCTGTTCCAGCTACGAGTGCAGAGTACAGCACTGTATGGGCTGCTGCAGGAAAAGTTAACATCCCAGCCAGACCCAGTACAATTTGTTAGGCAGGACCTACAACTCATGAACCCATGTTGGCTGGGACCAATGACTGCATTGTCCCCCAGGTGTGCCTCAATAAGTTCAAGAATCATCTTCTCCATAATTTTACCAGGCACTGACATGAGACTGACAGGCCTGTAATTGCTAGGGTCTTCTTTCTTACCCTTCTTGAAAATTGGCACAACATTTGCCAATTTCCAGTCTGCTGGGACCTCTCCAGATTCCCAAGATCATTGAAAAATAATTGAGAGAGGTCCCACGATGACACCAGCCAGCTCTTTAAGCACCCTGGGATGGATCTCATCCAGACCCATGGACGTGCATGGATCCAGGTGGAGCAGCAAATCCTGCACACATTCAGGGTCAGTTGGGAGTTTGTCATTCCCACTTTCATGGTCCTCCCGTTCAGGGCACCTGGGGTCCCGAAGCCCATCATCAGCATTGAAGACAGAGGTGAAGAAGGCATTAAACGTCTCTGCTTTGCCTATGTCACTGTCTGTGAGGAGACCTTCCCCGTCAAGTAGCGGACCTATGTTTTCTTTGGTTCTCCTTTTTCTGTTAACATATCTAAAAAAAAAAAACTTTTTTATTGTCTCTCACAGACATGGCTAGCTTCAACTCTAGTTGGGCTTTGGCCCCACGAATTTTCTCCCTATAAACACAAACAGCATCCCTGTATTCCTTGCTCATTGCCTGACCCTCCTTCCAGCAGCCGTACACTTTCTTTTTCCGTCTAAGCTCCGGTAGAAGATCCCTGGTCAGCCAGGCCAGCCTTCTGCTCTGCCTGCCTGCCTTCCAATATTTTGGAATCACCTGATCTTGTGCTTTTAGGACGCAGTGCTTAAAGACTGACCAGCACTGATGGACACCAATGCCTTCAAAAGCAGTTTCCCAGGGGACCTTGCTGACTAGTTCCCTGAGCAGCCTGAAGTCTGCTTTCCCCATATCCAGGGCTGAAGTTTTGGTGGCAGTTTTCCTTCTGTCACCATAAATTCTAAACTCAACCTCTTCATGGTCACTATGACCAAGACAGCCACCAATTGACATGTCTCCCACAAGACCTTCTCTGTTTTCCAACAGAGAAATTCCAGACAAGAAGTTCCAGATAGTGAAATTTGCATTTCACCTTACTTCATATGCTTTGAACTAATCTATATGCATATATTTCATTTAAAATTTAATCTAGTTATACGTTTGTGTCTGTATAAAACACTAGTTTTCCAATATGAAAAATTATGTCTTAGAATTCCAGAATCATAGAATCATCTAAGTTGGAAAAAACCTCATCAAGTCCTTAACCTGACCTAGTGAGTTCAATCATTAAACAACATCCCTTTGTACCACATCCACATATCTCTTAAATGTGGGGATTCCACCACTTCCCTGGGTAGTCTGTTCCAATGCCTAACCATCCTTTCTGTGAATAAAGTCTTCCTAATGTCCAACTAAAATTCCACTGGTGCAACTTAAGACCCTTTCCTCATGTCCTATCACTTGTCACCTAAGAAATGAAACTGACATCCTCCTCTCTGCGACCTTCTTTCAGGTAGTTGTAGACAACAATGAGGTTTCCCTTCAACTTCCTTTTCTCCACACTAAACAACGCCAATTCCCTCAGTCACTCCTCACAACACTTGTTTTCTAGTCCCTTATTGAGCTTTGTTGCTCTTCTACCAACTCAGTATCTTTCTTATGGTGAAGGGCCATATGTTGCCTCCATTTTATAAACAATCGTGAATCTTAAAGAGACTGTCTAATGAGAACATTTGGATAGTAGATGCAGAGTTAAACTAGGATAAGTTTGCAACTTTTTTTTTTTTTTTTTTTTTTTTTTTTTTTTTTTTTTTAATGCTAAAGTACTGGAGTCACAGGAACAGTTATAACATCTACTAAGTTGCTGCCTGTAGGCTATCATTATGGAGTGGAACTGGATAGGAAGCACTCCGCAGTAGAGAACAGTTGGAGACAGCCTACTCAAATAGCAATTTAGCCTTCATCTGTCCTTAACTCTTCTTGTAAAGAGGCATTTCTTTTACCTTTTTTTCCAAGGCTTATAAAAATCTTCTTGATTTTTATGAGCTGACCTTAGAAAGCTATCGCAACACTTCACTATAACCAAATATAAAAAGAAATATTAATAATGTGTCATCTGAGACATTTTATGCATCCCTTAGTTGGTCAGTAATGTGATTTCACCAATAAACCCAGAATTAATGGTGGGGTGGCAACATCTACCTTAATGTGAAGTCTCTCATTTAAGCCATCAAGATGTCAGACATTGCTTTTATGCACCATGAATCTATAAAAGTATTTATAGAAAGATTAATTCTTAAAATGTATGTATCAAAATGTGTAAAGCTAGATTTAAAAACAATAAAAAAATAAAAGCATGGCTTACAAAAAAAGTCAGGCATGACGGAAAGTATGCACACAACTTGCATAATGAGCAAGTCAATGAATAATATGTGGGAAGGAGAAAATAATTGATCTAATCATCTCTACTACTTTGCAATATTCTAGTTTCTAAACACTGGTCTTACAAAGGAAAACAGGAAGCAGAAGCACTCAGAACATTCAATCATCTTTCTGGGGTGATGAAGAACAATGAAAACGTATCTGAAAGACCTGTCAGGTCGTGAAAGCCCTGGGACGAAGAATGTTAACTTCCTCTGCTTCTCAGAGACTAAGAAAGATAAGCAATAATGAAGCTTTCAACAGACTTATATGTGTTTTTAAACACATATACATACACATACACACTCATAATCTCGTTTTCATGTTTCATACTTTTGGGGCACAATTATTTCCAGTTATGTTTATGTCTATGATTTAATTTTGCTTCATTTAGCTAGGGTAAGCCTGTCTTTCATCTTAAAATCACTTCTGGTAACAAAGCTGTTTCCATATGATCAAACTAATGAAGGTCATTCTGTTCCTTTGGAAGTGTCAAATCAAACAGAATGAACTGAAAACTGTCAAGTGGTTTCTACTAAGCACCAAGTGAATAATTTTTCAGCACTGTGAAGCATGCTTTATACCTTTTTATACAGAGTGGGAGTTAGAGACCAGATTAAGCTGGTAGCACATCTAAAGAAATCAGTTTCGTATAACAAGCAATAAGCAACTTCTATGACTGAGAAATTAGAAAGGTATGCAAGAGCTTACTATTTGGAAAATGTGTCCTTCAGAATGCATTCACTGGACTTTCAAATTCTGATAAAAATATGTATTAAAACATTTATTACCTTTTACATGCAAGTTTTATGGTTTTTTTTTTTTTTTTTTTTTTTTTTTTTTTTTTTTTCACTAAACGAAAAAGGGAACAGATCACGGTATTCATGAAAGTGGAAAACCATTTGCTTCCCAATTTTAAAATGTTCAATGACCTGTAGAATTCTGATGTGAGAAGTAAGCAATGTAAAGAGAAGTAAGATTCTTCATGATATAGTATGAAATAGTAACAAAACTAAGTGTGACTTTGCTAGAAACCTATAGAAACTAACAAAAGAGTATGTATGTGCATATATATTTAAGTATTTACTAGAGAGATGGATAGAGAGATTATAGAATTAACTGATTCATCTTGTTGCCAACAGAGCTTCAAGTAAAGCAGGACATTTATGAAGAAATGGAGTGCCCCAGTCAGTCCCCCAGTCAGCTCAGTCCCACTGCTTGTGCAGGATGCAGAGTCTGCAGGGACTCATGCAACCTCAGCAGCAGGATGCGTATGGACAAGTCACCAGGAGATAATTATCACACAGAATCACAGAATTTCTAGGTTGGAAGAGACCTCAAGATGATCGAGTCCAACCTCTGACCTAACGCTAACAGTCCCCACTAAACCATATCCCTAAGCTCTACATCTAAACGTCTCTTGGTTTTATTCCTACAGAGACTCACATACCCAGATGTTTTCAGTAACATTGTACCAATGGAACCAAAAGGGTTCCCAAATGATTTCATCATCTTTCAAAATATATTTTATTCAGTTTCCTTTGTTGTATGTAGAAAATGGCAACTGTATTACTGAACTCCAACCTAATAATGTCTGATATTTTTGCTACTTTCTTAAATATTCCTCATATAATTATGAAGACTTAATCAGATTTAAAAATGATATTTAGAATGATGGAGGGTACACCAAACAGAAGCTACAGGATTATGACTAATCTACTTAAATACTCACTCATCTAGTTAATCAATCTAGTCACTTCAGTTTTCAACTTATAGGAAAAATTCATTAATATCTGTATTAAGACTGTAAATATTAATTACAAGTAATTAAGTATTTTAGTATTTATCTTTATTGAAATGTCTTTATTTTTTTTTCTAGGAGTTTGGTTACTTAAGATATTGGTAAGAAAATAATTTATAATTATGTATTTAATACCTATTCATGGATGACAGCATATGTAATAATCACCCTACCTATAAAATATTTAAGAAAACCTTTTCCAGGAGAAATATGACTTGTCTGTGACTGCATTTAGAAATGGGACATTAACTTAATGAAATCATATTCTTTCTATGAATATAAACAAAAATGCTATTAGCATTATTAAAGTACATTGGCTTTCATATACTAAGGTTTTCATACACTTATTCATGCAAAAACACAATGGCATGTATGGTAGTTTAAGTCTAGAAATGTGTGAAATTCATTAATTACCTAACGAAGCATACAGGCAACGAATTTAAGAATTCTTACTACTACATAACTTTGTGATGCCATCATACATTCATATTTAGTTTTATCTATTTAATTATTTTTTGTTACTTGCAGCAGTCTACTAACACCTGCTGAGTTTGAGTTTAGACTGAGACTTGCTTTTCAAATATATCTGCATTTGCTTTTATTGATTTAATAGATCCAGCTTGAACTGTATGGGAATACTGTGGGAGATCTTAAGTACCAAAGTATCTAAGAAAATTAAAATGTACTCAGGAATTCTAAGAATGTGTGAATATCAGGTTCAGAGTTATTGAAGTGAAGTTATGCACACTATTTATATTTCTGTTTTCCTCTTCAACAGAAGAAATAATTTCCTTAGAAAACCTCCACTCTCCATAAAAGCTATAAACCAAAAATTCTAAATTTGAAGACTGCAATTAGTTTTGATTCATTTTACAACGGATAAGCAGCATATATCCTCCTTCTATTATTCAACATTAAATATTGGTCAAGCTGTGAGAATAACATCATTCAAAAGCTAAGGTTCTACTTATTATAACTCTCAAGCTCCAATTCTTTGCCACTGAAAAATTTGCTAATGAAGCTGCATCAGCAAGGATAAACTGACACACTCTGTGTCAGTAAGAAAGACAGTGGCTCCCAGTCATTGCATTTGTTAGTCTTACCTCTTAGACCATCTGCTGGGCTACAATTAATTCCAAGACTGGAATTACAGGAATTACTGTAAATCTTTTACTGTGTCTCTTGTAACTACACCGAGGCTGCAAAGTGATTCACCCTAGCCTGTACCTCTCAGCAGAAGTCAAGTGGGAGATGATGCCTGAGCTCCATTTGCTTGCCTGCTCAACATTTACAGAAAAGGGAGTGCTGGCAACAATACTGAGCTTAGCTCAAGGAATGAACCAAAAAATGCCATGCATGCTCCAAAGAAAAACAAACAAATCAGTGGACCAAATCAAAACTATATCTTTGCTTTTGCTTTTGAAAGCACACTAAGCTTCCACATTAATAGGAAGTGATTTCAAAGTAAAGTAGTAAACATATTTTGAAATGCTTCTATTTTAAGCATAGACTTGGGACATTTTTATAAAGGGATCTTAACTGCATTAACTTAATACATTTCTTATTTCATAATTGAAATAGAAAACTATATGTCTTAATTTCAAATTAGAAATTTAATAATGTAGTAAGTTATCAAATATAAGCTTCCCCTATGGTATCTTTTCAGTGACAGCTTACTAGAAATTCTAGCACATACAAAATAAAGACTAAAAAGAAAGTAATATTTACACTTCAGACTACATACTATACTGGCAACTAGGGTAAAATAGTTATTTCTCTCACAATCATCTTCCTGAGAGGAGAAAAGCATCACATAACACATTCATTCTAAGGGCTGTACAAAAACTAAATTTTGTTTTAGAGTTATGATTACAGTCTTTTAAAGAAATCACATTAATATTGAACTCATTATTTTCACAGGTGAGTTAATTCCTCAGGGATTTAATTTCTTGGTTCGACCTCAGACTGACATATCTCTCACCCTTGCACCTATTTTCTATATACTCCATAAGATGCTTTCAGTCTGATGCTAGTTAAACCATACTTAGCTTCCCAACACATAAAGTCCCTAATGGCACAAAGCATAAGACTCCAAGACTTAAAATAGCCTAGAAAATGACCCAAAGATTTTTTTATTTTATTTTTTTTATCAGACTGTTGTGCTTCTTTGTTCATATTCCCTTTGGTACAGGATCCTAAACTTCGCGAGACTCATGAGACACTAAATGGCTTAAGCTTAATCAGCTACAGACAAACGAACACACTTCAAAGTCTGACATGGCTGAAACACAGCAAATTTTGAATCTGAAACACTGAATCTTTTTTTTTTTTTTTCCCCTACAGAGCTCAACATTCTGCACGAAATAAAACAGGGAAAAAAATCCCATGAACAGATTAAACCACTGCTGTTGCCATCCTAATACAATGCTTCAGTGAAAAAAGCCAAGTGTCAAAAACACCAAAAATACAAGAAACATACTGAAAATGTAACTAATATCCTGTAAAACTATACCTTTTCATCTAGAATACTGCCCTCAATTCAACACTTATGAAGCAGATATAACCACAGTCTGATACTGCCAGTAAAAATTTTCCTGGCATTGGTGTTTCCTCTACTGTATACATGTTCTCATTTAATTAAAATATAATGAAACCTTTTCTAAATGCTGTTTCAGGTTCCAAGTTCTACCAAGCCCAGTCAGATGCCATCACTTCTTCACCATACATCAGACTATTCAATGTCAGCCCTCCTTTTTTATTAAACAGTAAGAGCCATCTCAACGCAGCTCAGGATGGCTTTCTGACCATTCATTGTATGCAATAGGTCTGCTGACGAGAAAGACGCTAGCTCCCAGAATTTTTATGCTCAATTTTCCTTTCCCTCCCTTTTTGGCAGGATAAAGGCTGACACAACCTTGTAAGGATTTCTATCCACTAAACACAGATTAAAAAGCCTCCAAGTCACCAATTATAGTATGTCTACAGTCCTGAAGACAGTAATAAAAGGAAATCCTTTGAATTATCAGTATTTAATTGTGAGTCACCATAATGATGATTTGGTGTACTACATAACAGATGAAACCACTAGTTGGTGCAATCACCCAGCAAAGTCCTAGAATCTCTCTCGCTTAGACTATGCAGTATTTACTCGGGTTGGACTAGCAATGGAGCTTCAGGGCTGTGCAAATCACTCTTTTTGTTATTGTTTTATTACCAGCTCAAGCAGGACTAAACTCATGATAAAATTACATCAAAGACAGCCAAAGTAAAATCTGTAGGCCAAATGTATTCCAGTGTGTTAAACCAGAATGTGCTTGGAACACGGGTTCTGATATACAGTGTGTGTTTTGCATCCCTTTTAGAAAAAGGCATTGCACACAATGTACAGCAAAATCTGCATTTGCCTGATATCACAGATTACGTGGCATCTAAATGTAGTTTATAATCTCTGCAGAGGTGGACCTTTGCTCCGTAATTACAACAGAAAATTATGGGCTGCCATAATTTAATATATACTGTTCTGACACAGTTTTAAAAATAACTGTGGACATTGAGTGTTGCCCATCAAACAGTGGATAAAATGTCAGTGGTGGAGAAGTTTGATCACATTACAAATACTACTTTTCTGAACAATTTCATTTTTGTTATTTATGTCCATTTATTTACATTTGCATTAATTTGTTTCAACACAGCTAACGTAGCTCTTATGTTTGTATCATCACAGATAAAAAGAAATTAATATGTATACTGTTTACATATTTGCTTCTAGTCAAATTTACAGTGTTTTGTGTAAGATAGTATTACTTCCTTGAAACATTGCCCAAAATAGCAAAGACTTAGGTTTATCACATCCAAAAAAAAAAAAAAAAAAAAAAAGCCTGTCTTTTGAACACACAACAAAGACTAGAAGATAAAAAAAATAAATACTATCCCTCCTTTCCTATGTAAAGAATTGATGATTTTCCTGGAGTTACTGTCATTTGCTGACATCTGACATTGTGGCAAATGATATTGTCAAATATGTGACATTATAAAGTAAAGAACACCAGCATTACAATGTCAACATTCCAAAAGAGAACTGCAAAAAGTAAACTTAAAAAAGCAGTCCTAGTCAGCAACAAAAGGAAAAAGATCACTAAAACCCAGGCAACTCAATATTTAAAAAAAAATAAAAATACATTATTATTTTTTTGATTGTATAAACTGATTGATTTAAAAGAAAAAAACTTTCTTTACTAAACTTTATTATTTGCTCAAAGCAGGCAAAAACAAAAAATATGAGTATTTTTTTGTGTGATAATGTGATGCTTTTGTTAAAAAATGAGCTCTCTAGCTTCCTTAAAGAAAAAAAAAATAAAGAAAACAAAAAAAAAAGGAACACCTCAAAACCATATGATGCAATACCTTTGAGACTTTTGGACTTCAAACATTAGAAACAGTCATAGCATTTAGCAGGAGATAGAAATCCCATGTCTGAAATGAAAAATAATTTTTCACTATTCTGATAATAATAATAAAGGAAATAATTATTAATTCCTTTTAACATAGAAAATTGACAAAGTCTTTCCAATATATTTTACATAATGGAAAATATACATTTATACAATGTATATTTAAATATACATTGGAAAGACTATATATAATATATAAAGTGGAAAACATTCTTTTCTAATGATCTAGCCCTGATGAGTCACTGGAAAATTCTTCTACCACTGAGAACATGTCTTCAGTCATAGCTCTTCATAGTTTCAGCATTTACAAGTTTTGGATTTTAAAATGTTTTATACAAAATGTTTACATTTTGTAAGTTGGGATTTAATTCAATTTTGAAAGCAAATGTAATTAAAACTAGATTTTTTTTCCTGTAACACTGTAAATAGGATCACATTAGATACTGTTAAATATGTTGAAGATACTAAAGTAAATCAGTGCTTTCTTTTCCAAAGAACTGCAAATTCTTGACAGAGATCTCACTGTTACATCTTTCAAAAAAAAATATGCTAATGCTTTTCTAATTGTCTAAGATATTAATTAAGTATTTCATATAGTGAGACATACTCTCTAATTACCTCACATTTGGCTACTATTGAATTCTTAAATATTCTTCAGAAGGATATGTTAATATAGATTTTGGAGAACAAATAGAACAAATAGAACAATAGAACAAATTAGTAGGACCTGCAGTCTCATCCTGTGTGGCAGTTCCTTACCTTTCCTTTACATTTTGCTTATTACATTTTTGCAAACAAAGCTGCTTCTTTCTGAAGCCACTGAGACACTGCTCAGTCTCTTTTACTTAAAAAAAGAAAACTCCAGATTGTTACATGCATGCAGAGTTCCATTAACGTCAAAGATTTTTACAAAGACACTAAGAACAGAGACAGATAGTTACATAAAAACAGTGTGATAAAATACGGCTCCCCCGAGAATTAAAAAAAAAAAAAAAAAAAAAAAAGAAAAGAAAAAAAAGAAAAAGGAGATGCCCCAAACAACACTATTAATAGGACTTATCCTAGTAGGAAAGCAGACAACAGTACTTGAGGTAAGGATTACCTGCTGACAGCCTGTAAGTAAGATTTTGTTTGCTCACACTTCTGGGCAACAGCAACTTTCTTCTAATTCGTGACTGGGTAGGCTGAAGGCTAGAGAGGCTGAAGACCACACTTTAGCCATTTTACTACTTGTTTTTTTTCTTTTCAGCTCTATCATCCCAGTCTCCAAGCCTTTTAAGAGTAAGCTGCAGAATGTTAAAGAAGTTTAAATTTTTTTGGCACTATAAATTTGAAGATTTTTTTGATGACCAAACGACACAAAAAAAAGATACAGAGATACAAAAAAACAGAATCAGACATCGGCTGGCTGGTGCCATAGCAGATCCTTCCCTGGACTGTATGATCCTTTCCTTGGAAGTATGTTCTCTTTCTGATGATGGTATAACACCAAGCTATCTTCATGGTCTCACCACATAATAACAGATAACAATTAGCATGAAACATTCCCTTTCCAAAGAATGCTTTCCTTATTCAGAGGTGTGGGAAATTTATTTATTTATTTAAATTTTCTGATCCTGGACAAAATTATTAAAGAATGAAATTGTTATTTCCATGTTGCTCTTTCTAAAAGACTTTCTTTTGTCAGCACAGAGTTGCACTCCTCACCAGACTTAGCTTTTGCTGATCATAGGCTCACAGTTACCAGAGAACTCACTTTGTAGTCAGATTTTCCTTATGAGAAATTTGGTCTACCATTCTGCTCTTCTAACTTTTGGGGAGGACAGATGACATATTTTACTAATAGTTACATTTTGGGCAAAATTAAATGCCTTTGTGAGGCAGAGCAATCCAGGATGCTGTTCTCCAACTGCTGAATTCTAGAAAAATAAAACTTAGGAGACCATTCCTACCTATTTAAATTACCTATCTAGAATTTACTAGCCAAGTTCCACCTGAATTTCCATGCAACACAAAGTTCAGTAATTATCTAACTCTCTTCACAGGTGTGACCAACACTCGCATAGCCAACAGCACTGAGCTCTCCTAATGTACTTAGCAGCTTCTGGGGTTACCAAAGAAGCTGTGCCTCTTTTATGCAAGAAATGGAGAAATCTCATCTTCAAGCCTCACCACTCTTTTGGGAGTGCTGCAGTAGGCAGTTTAGATATCACTTTTTTTCACTAAAAGATATGATTCTAGTATATAGGGCCTAATAAGTAATACATAACTGTAATTCCCCAGTCACTCAGACATTTCTGTGGCATGTTATTTCCTTAAGCATCATCTCTCCCCAGTGTTTCAAAATAACTTTTTACTCCTTAAAACATCCAATAGCTTTTGTAGCAAATCCTACAGCAGCAAATCTGTGCCAAGGAAGTGATTTCAAATATGGCACTCTTCCCATTAACATGCTATTGCTTTCAAAGACAACGTTTTATCTTCTTACTATTTATTTATTCTTTAACAACAAGTAGTTTCTCCCATCCTTCGTTTCCATGAAGGCATAGAAGATAGATAAACAAGATAAACAAACATAGCTTCAGCTGTAAAGAAGTGCATCAGGATGATTAATAAAGTTTGCAACTTTATGACACAGAAAGACTATTAACCAGGTTCTTGAAAAGTTCTTGAAATACTTGTAATCCAGCAAATACTAGGGTTCATTCAGTAATTTAGCTCAAAAAAATCAACAAGATAACCAGGCAAACAAACTGTATATAAATAAAGTTCTCTTTCACAGTTTTCTTTTACAATCTGGGTAACTAGAAGTTTTACTACTATATGATAAATTCCAGATTGTATGAATTTGTATTTTCAAGTGGTAAACTTGAAATGCAAGTGGTATTCAATAGCTCTGAGTGAAAACTACATGGATGGCAGTACGACAGAGACAGCTATTTTAAGCTGCCAAGAACAGTACAGCTGTAATTCACTATGAAGTTTCCATACATTTTGTTGTGAAAGTGATGATGCGTTGATGATGTTGCCATAAAGTCATCAAATACAGCAAATGATTCAATAAAGGCACTTTTATGGAGTTGCACAGAGAGTATCAGATTCTTTTCAGATGGCTTCAAGCACAGCTCCTAACAATCAATTATAAAATATAACTTTTCTTTTTTTTCAAAACCCAACAAAATCACTCTTCTGGAAGACATCATCTACAGACTATCCATACATTTGTGTTTTGGTTTAAAAACTGTCAAAATAAACTTCAGAAGGAATCATTTAGGCCTCAGTAATGTAATTCTTCATAAATATTCTTCATTGAAATGTTTGCATTTAATGCTACCATTCACATGTTTATTGCAATAGAGCTTTATTGAACTCTCAAGTGATATCTTGAAAGTTCACTACATTTCACACAATTGCTTAAGAAAGGAGCTTGTTACTTTGGCTTATAATCTTGAAAGGAAGATTCTTTGGTTAGTAAGAAATTATTTCTCTATAGAGTTCTATAAATATTCGTCTTCATACCTCCTCTCTATCACTTACACAGCCAGAAACCACAGTACAAAATTGGGATGTAAATTACTAGCAAAGTAAAAACACAGAAAGGTTATTCACTGTTATCTTTGCATGTATGTGAACACAGCAGTAGGAAGGCCTACTATTTAAAGTTTGTTACGTTTCCAAGATCTAGGAAGATCTAACATATCTTTTGTAATTACTTTCTTAATTCTGATTCTAAGACTGTATTTTATTTTATCTTTTTTTAATCTCTTGCTATATTTGTGTATTGACTCATTACTGGCTTTATGTATTCTATACATAGGAACTGATAGAAAATAAAAGGAATTTTCAAATTTACTTACTTTACTGTATTCAAAGATGTCTATAAACTCATTCAGCTTAAGAAACAACATTTTCATCAGCAGTAAAACAAAGCGTTTTGGAGTTGTGATGCATTATGTAGTGAAAATTATTATTGTACAGCATATGGTTCTGTTAGAATAGAATGCTTTATCGAGGACAGTAAAAGAGCAGAGATGTGTCTTGCTTTTTCCCAGGACTTTTTCTCAAGACTAAATATAATTATTAATATAATAATTTAATTTAATTTAATATAATAATAAGGTACTCTCCAATGTGTAAGTTGCAAACTAGAATAAACAGGGATTTAAATATAACAATGTGTAAACATTGTACAATCTTTACTTTATTTACCCAAGCTTTTTAAATAGCACAGCTCCTGCAATTTCATACAGATAATGAAGTAAGGGTGGGGGAAAAAAGTTTCAGAGGAAATGAATCAATTTTATGAGCTTCTCCTTAATTTATATTTTTATTTTCTAAAGATTAAAGCTATGCAATATTATGACAATTCTGTTTAAAAATAACCTCCTAATCTTTGACTTTTTTGCAATTCATAGATGTTCTCTATTAAACTTTTTTTACTTGCTTTATTTTGTGTAAAACGTGTACCTTGTTTGTTTTTATAAATGGCACATCAGTTTGTTATTTATCAAAGGCAATAATAGTTTCCAAATGTAATTCAAATTTAAACTTTGAGTATAATAGACGTATTTCTGTAAGCAGTGTGACTTAAGAGTTACCGGTATTAAGCACAAAAGCCAGAACCTTGAGGGTTTTTATTCCAGTTGATGGCATATTGACCTGTCCTGTGACCAAGAGACTCTCAGTATTTGTATCAATTCAGTGATATTGGCCAGATGATTTTTTTTAATACCACCTTAAGAGCAAAAGGTAACAAACAACATATTCATAGGAATTAGATGATATTTTCAGGTTTTCACTTTTCAGAGTGTGAAATACCCTGCTCTAGCATGTGGGAGAGGTGGTCACTAGCTATAGCTGACTGTCAGTTTGTATGAGACACACCAGCGCAGTGCAGCACCATGCTCCCCTTTCTTCTTGGTGTGATCCAATGCATTTGGCACCTGATTTGTGACATTTCAGAAGGCTTCATGTACAAGTGATACACAGATGCAGTGGAGCACGAACGGTACAGTGCTGATGCACAGGTCATGAAACTGGATAAATTTGAATCAGTGCTAATAACTGCTAAGACATAACCATGGTAACCCATTCACGTTCATGGAGAGAGAAAAAACACAGGAAATGGGGAACAGTCTGAGAGCAAGATAGGCAGGGAGGACTTGCACTAGGATTCTGGTATTAAGTCCAAGTGAAATGGGAAGGATGCTCTACAAGGCTGTGGGGAAGGTGCAGACCTTAGCAAGCAGAGCAGTTTCTCTGGCCCTGGCTCAGCTCTCCCTGCAAGCAAGATTCCTGGGGAAGGAACAGGGGCATCATCCAGGGCTTTGCTCAGTGTGTGCCAGTCTGCAAGGCAAAGCAACTGCACTAGGTGGGAGCCCTGTACAGCACAGCAGGCTTCAAAAGCACTGTGTTAGAGCGCACACAGCTCTTTTGCTGGAGATAAGGACAGTCCTATATTCAGGAAAGTGCCGCACTGTGAAGGGTGCAACAGAACTACCCCAGCAGCAACTGCAGCAAGAACAAGTGGATCCTGTCTATACAGGTAGTTAGCAGGCCTGTCTCCAACTAAACGGTGTAGTATCCTTCTTCTTCATACAACATAGAGGAAGAAAATAACATGATTAAAATATAAACATTACTAAAGTTCTTTACTTAAAGAAATACTTGGCATGACAATAGTCCACATTTGGCTACATTAAGGAAAACAAACAAACAAACAAAAACACACACACACAAAAAAAAAACTTGTTTCACATTATAAAGTCCTATGTTTTTTTTTAATCAAGATCTCTTTAAAATTCAAAAGTAATAAATACCTCTTGGATAGTGCTTAGTACCTACAATTATACAAATATAAACTAAGCATGAAAAAAATCATGAATCTAGTATGCTGCCTCAGAAGACTGGATCAAAATTATTCCTGATCATACTTTGTCTTTCCATTGCAGAAACTGGGACCTATTTCTAACAGTAAGAAATATTTGCTTACTTTTAAACTTTCACAAAAAAAAATAGGATAACATTAGAAGATGCTATACATGTATTTACTGTATAAGATGCAGATTTGCATTAAAGCATATTGACAGTTTCACCATAGAAAATTAACTGCTAATTCGGTTCAAAAAGAATCATGTATGCTTTAAGTTCGAAGACAACTAATTGTTTTGGGAGCATTTATAGACAAAAAAATCTATGAAATCATCATATATCATACATTTACCACACCACAAGCCACAAAATCAAGCCGTAATATAGTTGGGTTACCAAATATTCTAATATTCTTTCACGATTCAGTCTGATAGCTTGCTTTTTCTTTTTTTCTTTGCTATATGAGAAAGACGCATTTAATCTATTTTAGAAAGCAATTTCACTTAAACTGAAGTGCAGTTTTCCAACAGAAGGAAATTTAGCCTAGCATACAATTCTCATGAGGGCTTATAGGAATTATGCTTGCATATAATGTAAAGTCTACAATTCTTATCTTCAGAAGGCTTGCCTCAGAATTAAAAATGAAAACATATACTATAAAATACTGATGGAAGTATGTCATATTGGTTTTGAATGAGAGCTGTAAAGTTAAGGTGTATGTACAAACTGTCTGAACTCAGTTGAGTATGTGATTTTAAAATTAATTTGCATGTTAAACAGAAACAAGTTCTTATGTAATATATAAATAGTATCAATTTCTCCTCAAACTTCAAATGAAATTAATTTATCTTCTCTCTCTCTGAGTCCTATTAAATTTCAAGGCAGGAAGATAACAGTTATGCAATATTGTTACTTTATATAGTACCTAGTCTAAATAGTTTATGTACATGCTACTACCAACTAGGTAATCCAATTACGCAATATGATTTTGAAACATTATGGAAAATATTAACCCGATGGTTAAAAAAGAAGGAAAAAAAGAGGTCATTAATGTTTCACTCAAAATTATGAGGACAGAGGTGCTTAGCCTGTATCTACACCTTCAAAGTCATGTTTCAGGGAGCAACTCCTGGTCTCCAGACCAAAACATACAGAACAGTTTGCATCCACCAAAAGTGAGCTGTCTGTGTCCACATGCACAGCATTTGACCTGAGTCTTCTCTAGGCTGTACAGAGGACCTCTAGGATGAAAAGAAGATTTTTGTTGTTGTATTTTATTTAGTCCGAATTAATAACCAAGGATATATAACAGCCTGCCACAGAAAGCTGTTTTTTCAGCATGATCCTGAGAGTGTGTTTTTCATCTTATGGTGAACAGCACAAGGACATTCAAGGGTGACAACATTATTTCTCCTAATTTGTCTACCTTACACTGCTTTTGGTTAATTCTGTCAGAACTGAAGAACTGACACAAACCTAGTATGTATCGTCAGGCTTATGCCACCTTAGGCAAGATGAAAGAAGAGGCTGCAACTGTACTGCAGTTGTTGAACTGAAAGCTTCTTACAAGCTCATGGCTATACTCTATGAATTCCTTTTTTTTTTTTTTTTTTTTCTCCCATCTTATTTTAAGAATAATAGTATTTCATTATCTATGGTGATCACATTCTGTATTTTCTGAAAATTTTCAACTACAAAGGCAATCAATATGAAATGTAAGGTGAGAATCTTGAAATCTGTGATCACTGACTTTCACTTGCATAGTGATATGTAGTTTGGGACAATCTCTGTGAGAACTCTCCTAATGGAACTCTCCCATTCATGACAAATGCATAAAATGTCTAAAAAAATGTTAAGCTTATCAAGTATTACAACATCTTTCATATTTCCTGAAACATCATAGGATAGCAGAATCATCACTTACTGCGGTCAGTAATTATTGTTCTGGCCTCTTGATTGCTCGTCTTGTTTTTTAGATTTTGTGCTGCAGTTATTAGTTCATCCAGCTGGGGACGTCTTTGCTCCAGATCCTGTAGTATTGCCTAGTTGCACAGAAATACAAAAAATAAAATAAAGGAAAAAACATGTAGAGCTGTTGAGAAGACCATGTGTAGGGGCTTTTTTCCTGAGCCACTTTGATTTAAAGCAGAAAACTCTTTTGCAATTTCATATCTAATGAAGAATTTGGTCTGGACCTTCCATATAATGTCCATGTATTGTTATATAGGTGCAAATATAGCATACATACATATATAATACAAATAAAGTCTATCTTGTAATCACCATTAGAAATGAAGCCTATATAAGTAAATATAAAATGACAACCATTCTTCATTTTTAACCCATCAAGTTAAAACCCAACAGTAAACCTAAACCTATAAATCTATATAAACCTTTTTCTTTGCAAAAAGAAAGGATACTATTCTCTTAGACTATAAAATGGATTTTTTTATTATTTTTTTTTTTTAAAGACATAGGGGTTGACATAAAGACATTGTCATCAGATTAGGCAGGATTTTTCTAGTAACTCATGAAGTCTAATTAATACTGTTTGTTTCTTAACATTTTAAGATTTAATTACTTTCTAGTGGTTTAAAGCCAATATATGACTGTTAACGTTAATTTTTGTGCCCTGACACCTTACCTGGAAGAAAAATAATCACCAGTCACAGTAATTTATGTTGGTCAAGATGTTATATAAAGCCCAGGCAATCTAACTAGTAAATCAGAAGGGGACTTACAGCTACTCACAGGGAAAAAGATTAGCTTCAGAATAATGAACCATAATCTTTATGAGGTAATAAATACTGAAATACAACAGTTTTATACACAAGCAAAATGAGAACTCAAGAAAAGTATGGCATATAAGATTTATGTATATATTAGTTTAACTTACACTGAAGGATTAGGGAAGAGCAAACAAAGAATCAGATCAATAGTTTCCCAGATAAAAATCATCTGAAGTGTGTACTTAAAAGACATGGACCAAATCTAGCAACTTCAAACCCCTGTAATGCAGCTTTGCAGAATTAGGAGTTAGAAGTTTTTTATAATATTTATTACCAAATTATGACAAAATAATGTTTTGGCCCACAATTCTGAGTCACCAGAACCCAGGAGTATGTTGGCATACTGCTAGCAGGTACAGCAGTATATCAATGTCAAGCTGACAACAAAGGTCACTGGTGGATTTTTATTTTTCAGAGTTCTTGCGTGGATAATGGTTACATAATTTGTTGGTATACTCATCTGTTTACAGACATCTGTTTGGATTGTTTTGTCTAAGTATTTTTTTCTTAAAACACTTTTATTATAAATAATTATACTTTATTTTTAAAGCTGTAATTCACTAATTGCAGTGCATAAAAAAAGACCTGCATCATCTGACCTTAAATCCTAGGTCCTCCAACCTAGATTAGGGTTACATAATTTCACCACGTTGAAGGTGACAAGTAAAGGACTAATATCATTTCCTGTGTGAGGGGATTATCAAAAGAGCATGAGGATATCACTTGCAATAAGTACAGCATGCATCGTCAAGAGCAAGCTACAAGCTCCACAGAATTTCAGTTTTGTTCAGTTATAAGACTCTTCAGAAAAAAAAAAAAAAAAAAAATCAAGATACACATCCAGTTATACCCTGTGAAATTCCAGTCTTTAACTTTTGTATCAGAATTTCCTTGAAAGCCTGTTATAACTGACTTTCTAAACTCATACATCCATAGCTTTGGATGGTATTTGTACTTCTATACTGATTGGATTGCATACAGAGACACTCAGTTAATGCAGCAGATTGAGTAATTAAGGAAAGAATTCTCATTAGAAGTCACTCCTTAGTGGAAGTACTTAAGAAAAAGGAATAAAATCTACTGATGCAGTTACTACCTCTAGATATCTATGTGCCCTCAAAACTATATTTTCAAGGAAGACAAGTTAATGAGTGACATGAATTTTACTATAGAAAAAGCAGTCCCATTGCAGCCTAACATCTGCATTATACACATTACCAAAATAGACTGTGCAGAAGGAACATTAAAGTACAACATGCTCAGATAATTGTGTGGTCTCTAAAGTAATACTTCCCTTCTCCTCTTCTTCTCCCACCTTGAAACTGTTTAGAAGAGGAGAAGCAAATTAAATTATTCTAAGGTCTTACACCAACAATGACTCCCAAACTGTTCCCTAAACGTATTTTTTTTTTTCTTATTTCATAAATTTAATGTAATGATTTATCTGAATTTATCTGATCCAGCCTAAATCTCCAAACAGATTAAATACTATGTTAGCAGCAAAGAAGAAAGCTTTTACTGTATGAAATCTAGAAAGAAACAAAACAATAGGTAAGAATGGCTCAGTAATGATCTTCTCAGTACAAAAATGAGCAACAGGTAAGCGTAAATGCTGTATTGAATGTTTTTTTTTTTTTTTTTTTTTTTTTTTTTGCTAACTCTGCTGCTTTCTTGGGGAGAAAAGTCTTGTCCCTATATGGACTGTGAGGACATTCTTCCCTCTGCCATTTAATGGAAATAAAATTACTGTCTGCCAGAGGTACTAATGTGTTTTTTGAAAGGTCAGGAAGGGCATCTTGAAACCTCTACACTATGAAAATATCTGAAGATTCTTGGACCTGTCAAGGAGACAATAATGTACAGCTACAGAGCAGATGCTTTTTTCTCAAGTCTTAGAAAGATTTCTCAGAATAAGGAAAAAACAATGTTCCTCAAATCAATATATTTTTTCTTTGATTCAGTGTCTGCCCAGAATCTTAAACAAGGTACAACTTTTTTGTTGCTAAAAAAACATTAGTTAAAATTGGTGCAATATTAATTGATACAATTTCACCAATTGGTACAATTTCAAAGATTTAATAAATATATATTCCATATGGAACGTAAGTTGCACATACAAATACAAAACCTGGTGGAAACATGGATAGAAGTAGTTGGTGAAATACATGATTCCTGAGCCTCCCTGTGATCCTGTAGCATAAACATGAACAGCAACACTTGAGATCTACTTATCTTTCTTGAAGTATTATCAAAATCAGAAAAATATTTCTTGGCTGGATAAATTAATCATACAAATGGACTTCGTGGGTAACAAGAGAGAAGTGCTTTGATGAACATGCAATAAAAGACCACTAAACACGAGTTTGAGGGAAAAAAAAAAAAAAAAGAAAGAAAAAAAAGACAGAGAAAATATATATATGGAGACACCATAAAAACTTTTACAAATTCAGCCAACTATTTAAGATTGTAAAACTGGATCCTCAACTGGAACATAAGTAGAAATCAGTAGAAAATATTGTTACAACAACCACGGGAAGAAAAACTCCTTAATAGTGGCACCCTGGTGGAAGCACAGCAGATGTAACAGACCAGATGCCTCTAATTTGGAATGTCTGCACACTAAATGAAATCTTCTATGCTATTTAGAAATGGGTAATACAAAAATAAAAGTTATTATGAAAGAATTTTCAAAATAAGTTAAGCAGAAATCTATCTAGTCTCCCTCAGGTCACTGAAAGCAACGGTACAAACATCTGGGGAGTCATCAACATAAAAAAGATACTTTTCTTTCATAAATACTTCCATTCTTATAAATATAATTTCCTGTTACTATTATTTACCTGATGTTCTGTAAAAGTACAATAATGTATGCTGTAAAACATTAAAAACCATATTTTAATCAATAATTATGTGTTAAGTGTAGGCCAACAGGAGTAGGTTAACAATAAACAAAGATTAGGGACAACCACAGTTGTAGAAATACAATTTCAAACCGCCAAAGAACTTTTATTTTTTTTTTCCATATGAACGCCAAAGCAACAGTGCTTGGTGACACCACAGTAATGGAAAAATGAGGTTTAGTCATCAAACGTGCCTACATTTTGTTAAAAAATGATGCTACTCGCATTCAACAATCTTTCCACTTTTGTGGACAGCAGCTGCTCAAAAGAAAAATCTAATTTTCAGGTTCCTAATTTTTATGATTCCTTTACATGAAACCGGGGTTAAGTTATGGATCAAACTGTTTTAAGTCAGCAACAGAAATAACTTGTATAAAAATTCCAAAAAAAAAAAAACAACAAAAACTGGAAGACATGAAGAGTGACAAATTAAACATTGAAATGCAAGGCTTGAGATTGAGAATTAAAATATTCTCTACCTTTACAACATATAGCATCCTGCAGCCTGTATATTTATCACTCCAGCCACCTGTACAACATAGGACCTTTAATTTTTTTCTTTTTTTCATCTTTTCTGACTTCAAAAAGCTAATAGCAAATAAGCCCAAGGCTGATGTTGGCTAAAAAGGAGATTTAGAGCAGACCCTCCTGATTAAGAGTAAATTGGAAGCACCACTTTGTCATAAACAACACATGGTGAAGACTAAAACTTCCCAGCTGTTTGTGATGGTTTGATTAGGATCACCACCAACCTTGTTTAATGAGATGAACTAATGGACCACAAAAGCAATTCCTGAGTTGAACAACAAATATGGGAATGGGAACAAGAAAAAGATGTATTTTTCTTCTTATGAACCTAGTCCTTCCTCCAAACTCACAATGTTATTCTTAGAAGAAGCATAATTCCATTAAACAGTTGTTGAGGAAATGGTTTTCTTATCTTTTGAAAAATCCTAGAATCTAAATCTTAAGTTTAAGCAAGATGTAGATATGCTACACCTACAATTAATCTACATAATAAAATTGGCTTTGTTAAGTTATTCCACCCAAGCAAAATTTGAATGTTTTCTTGTCACTAAGCAGGAAGGGAGTAAGAGAGAAAGTGATTGTTTACATACTCTCTGCATTAATAAATAAATAAATAAATAAATAAATAAAAATTATAGTAATTAAATGCAATGGAGTTCTCTTTTTAAGACAACTTTTGTTTTGGCTATTAGTTGTTTCATGTTTTCCCTTCAAAGCATGCATAATTTTAAGAAAATAAGAAGAGCTAGACTTACTATTCAACAGCATTGCTAGCTGATTGGTGAGTGAAATCAAAACATTAACAGATGGGGCACTATGACCTGAGTAATTTATATAGCTAAAGTTTTCATAAGCACTTATTTTTATGCCCACTCCAGAACTGCCTGTGCAGCCCTCCCCACTGGTTTAGTGAGTATATCAAACCATCAGTGCTGTTGTGGGAAAGCCACAAGTGACAACTAATCAGGTGTGTCACTAGAGGCACAAAAAAGCATCGTAGAACTTTTTGTATGATTTTTGTGACAGTAAATCAACAAATTTTGTGGCAATATGAATATCTGAGAAACTTGTACAACTCGGGAGTTGTACAATGTCTTGTATAACTTATGGATTCTGGTTCATAGCAGGAAGTTATGACAGCAAAAGGTGCAATGTGCTTTTGGCATATGCTAACAAAGCCAAGCAAAATGGAGAGTAATTGATTTAAATCTCCATGCTTTGACCAACAATGTAAGGTGACGGTGATGGCTAGAGCTGAGAGAACTCTCACCCTCTCTCTTCCTCTCCTGTTCACCATCTATAAAGAATTACTTTGGGAGCAGACATTGCCTAGGGGAGAAAAAAAAAAAAAAGACAGGACTTTGCCTGAATCTGTTTTAAGACTCTCCTAAACACCACAGCAAAGTAAGATCTCTAAGGAAAGGTGACTGAAGAATAAAAACCAATCAAAGATAAAAGATAAAAGATAAGTAGAAGATAAAAACCAACCAACCAACCAAACAAAAACTTTTAAATCTGAGTTCACAGAGATATCAAGTATCCTGCTCCAGAACTGCAGGAGGCAGATACCCTTCTGCTCATCTACAAATGAGATAGTCAGCAAGGAAAAGTATATGCAGCATGGGTCAAGGTCACAAGGAGTGACCACCAAACTGGGTATCAATACTAGGAAAAACACGGCGCACACACCCCCCCTTTATGCTGGTATCCGAGAAAGAATGAATTTAAACTACAGTAAGAATGCAAGATTTTCCATCTTTATCAAAGGAACCTACAATTTCACAAGAAGTTGCAAGAATGCTAGGCTAAAAACAAATAAATAATTAAAATTATTCTTAACAGCTACCAAGGCAACTTATACTACAATATGTGGAGTGATAGAGGACTGTAGCAGAAGTGGCCGAATTAGTGACTTTTCCTGGGTAACTGATAAATGAAGATTAATCCAGAATCTTCAGGAATGCTATGCAGTTTCAGATGTGCTATGTGCTAAACAAGATTCTCAGATAAGATTTTTTTTGGACAGACTGTGCCATTTTTACAATAATGAATTACAAACAATCCAAATTGATGAACACTGGCAGCTATCTCAGACACCATCTATGGGAACACAAGCAGTGAACAGAGGGGTATTACATAAGGAGCATACTGTCTATGCTATTTTGTAAATATGGTGCATGTCCAGGGAGGTAGTCAAACCTTCCTCAGCTTGCTCATTCTAACTGAGATATCTTGATGGACTGCACTAGAGTCCATCCAGGATGGAGAGAAGATCAAGAGGAGAATAGGAAAAAATGACAGCTTAGTATGGTTTGGGAATGAATCACTCTCAGACAATTGGATTTCACTCTATACCCACTGGTGGGAAGGGGGGGGGGGGGGGGAAGCTAAAGATTAAACTGTAACAAGTGGGAAAATATTTAAAGATTCAGATGCTTAGCTATAATGAGATTCATTCAACTAAAAGAACATGGTGATAAATCATGTGTAAAATCTCAAGACTGAAACAGGATGACAGTTCTAGGAGAAAATCTGAGCAGAAGTGAACTGTGTATGAAATCACAGCCTTTTGTCCCCATACAATGTGGATGTTTGACACTACTTTTATTTGCAATAAAGTATGAGCATTATGTAAAAGAGCATGAGTTTCTCTGTTACTTGATTACCTAAAGAATCAGACAAAACTATTCCAGGGTATCTGATGTCCTTGCAGACAACCACACTCAAAAACTTCATTGATGGGACCCAGTATTAGGAGGTACAGAGCTTCCCCAACTTCTATATTAGACAGCAAACAGAAATCTCTCATCACATAGTTACCATTTTTGGAATGTTATTTGCAAAATTTACTATTTTATTTCTCCTATATAACTAACATTTTTCAGAGTAAGGATTTTTCCACTGTGCTTACAAATGTGTGTTACCAAGAAAATGGAGAACAGCTGTTCCGTTTCTCGAAGCTGCAGCTTTTGTTTTTGCTTTACTGGAGTTTGTTTTTTGGATGATGGTGGTAGTGTGAACTCCTTTTATCTGAGATTGATCTGGTGAAAATTGCACTTGTCAATGCACTTCAAAAGTAAAGTAAAATGTTCTTTACCTTGTCACATATTTAAACAGAAAGTATGTTTACCTTGCATACAACAGTGTTGAATACACATAACATTATGTTATGAACAGAGGCAACACAAACAGGTATTTTTAGCTATCCTTTTCATATATATATATGAATATATATATGTATATATATATATGAATATATGAATATATATATATATTATTTTTTTTTAATTAAAAAAAACAAACAACTACTATATGTTTGTGGAGAAGAAAAGCTAAGAGCTTGACCAAAGATGGTCCCCAAGTTATCCAATTTTACAGGGAAAAAAATTGCTTGAATCAATATTTTGCTCTCAATAAAACAAAATACAGAGTGACTTTCTACTACTACTATGGAAAACAGAAATCTACTTCCATCTACTATGGAAATTTCTACTCTGGAAATCCATGTTTACTTTTAAATGGAGTTTTCTCTGGGAATAACAAATTAATAACAGTTCATAACAATTAAGAAAAATGAGATAGATTGGCACAGCATCATTTGAAAAACAAATCCAAAATCTGTTATATCAATTGGTTCTTAAAATTAACTTAATAGCTCCTGGGTGAGGGTGTTGTGCTGTTCTTATTTACCAGCTTCTGATAAGAAATGGAATAACTTTAGCCCAGATCTAGTAACTTGAATCCTTTTTTTCATTCATATTTAATTATCATTCTAAAAAATGAGAAACACACGAAGTAAAAAACCCAATTTTTATACCTAAACCTTTCTGGCATATTCAGAAAGGTTTTTTTCCTACTGTTATAATTCTTTCAGTCTTTTTGTTTTGCTTTGTTTTTAAATTTTTGTTTGAGGATTATATATTATTTTTTTTGTTGTTCATTTAAATTTTTACTTCTAGCCTTTATTCCCTCATGTTTCAGTAGCTATGTACTTAATTAAGTCCAACAATAATGCAGAAGGTAAAAGTAGAAACCAAAAAAAAGGAAAAATTCTGATGTTCATATTTCATTAACAGTGAAGGAAGGAGGGCAATGTATGCAACGTGGATACTGCAAGTCCAAAAAAATATTTGAAGACTGAGGAGATTATGAAGAGAAAGCAGTGGTGTACTGTAAAATTAGTTATTAAATGGTTGGACTGGGCAAGTCTTCCTTTTATAACTAATTTTAAAGAGATCTCAAGTTCTTAGTTGCCAGCAGGAATTATTGAATTACTAATACCAACTCATCTCGGTAGTGTCACAAAGATCTCAGTCTTTTGAAAATACCATATTTTACACTCAAAAACTACAATTTTCACTTCGTGTCATAAGAAGATAAGGGGTAGGCTGAGAAACAGATTTAAGTGCTGCATACTTGATCACTACATGTAGCTAAAGTAGGAGCTGTGGCTGAGTTAGGTCCCCAAGTTATTTTGCAGTGTGAAAAGCAGGTGGAGAGTAGATGTCTCAGAAGGGAACTCAGCCATGTGTAGGCTGTGTGGAAAGATGCCTAGCCGCTGCGTGACTAGAAAGACTACACAAGCACTCCTTTGATCAGTTCTGTGTTGTCTCAGGTGGAGGGTGTCCCGATGAACTCTTTTCTGAGTAGTGCTGCCACTACCAGGCACAAGCTAACACCGACCAGAACTGCCTGGTGTAAGGAACATCTCTGAAAGGTAGGGGATGAGAAATACACTGAAAGCAGGTGACTCACTGCCTAGATGGATGTCTTATCCACTAGAAAACCCACAAAACACCACAAAAAGGCAGCAGCTCTTCCTCCTGCATATCCAGTGAATTCCCTTTTGATGTGCTGACAGAGAACACCCAGCAGATATTCAAGCGAGGCAGGTGAAGGAAGGCTTACTGTGAGGATGGTTTAAACTTCTGCAGAGCAGGTTGGAAGAGCTTCAGTTCCCAGGCAAAAGCCTAAGCAAAGGAGCATAGCAACCTGCACTGTTGTAGAGCTGAGTGCCATCAGAGTTAGGCAAGGGGGTCCAAGGCTGAAGGCTGGGAGACAGGCAGCTGCGTCCTGCAATTGGCCTCATCTTGCACCATTCTGGCATTTTATGGAGCCACTCCTTAAGTCATTACAGCTTGCTGCAGAAGGTGAATATGTTCATGTTAAGGGCCACTGAAGACAACAGCTTTCTGATAAAACAGTAATTATTAATTATGCAGACAAAAGTGTTAAAAATATATATTAGCAGGAAACTGAAGGCACAAAAGACATAAGTTCCTGGTGTTGAATCTATTTGAGAAACAGAGCAGATTATTAAAGAGTGTAAGAGATTCCAAACTGTATAAATTCCGAATTGTATAAATCAAGGTCATATGTTTTTTAAATAGTCAACCACAACTTTGAAGAGCAGGAAGAGGAATCCCTACAAAAAAATCCCATGGATTATGGTTTTACAAACAGTACATGATTTTATCAGTCCATTCTAATCTTGAAATCTATGAATTTATGAGAAATTTAAAATGCATTTTGGATTAAATTTCAATTCATATATATAATTCCAATTTATCTGAGGTAGATTTTCATCATCTGCTTCCTCAGATAAGTATCAGTCCTGCTTACCTTCCCTTCCCTCACACAGTCATAATGTAATTTAGATATATTTAATCAATTTTTGACTGAGAACAGTGTTTAAGCATAAACTTAAGCATATAACTGGAGCCATTTCTTGTTCAGACAAGGGGAACTCCTACTATGAACAGTTAATGTATTTCATCTGTAACAATTGCTTGAGGCAGAAGGTGCAGACATTGATTAGTAGCTTGCAGAGGAGTAACACAATTATACTTTACCAGAAGAAATATCAGCAGTTTTCTTTTTCAGAACATATGGTTTTATTATTTGAATGACAGTTTCAAAAATATACCTGATATAAACAGAAAACAAAGAATCACTTGTAAAGTGGAAAGACAATACTATAATAAATGTAGGCACAAATGATTTCCTTTATATGTATATTTATGTATACAGACACAAATAAATATGTGTATACACAAGCAGATATAGATACTGATTTTTCAATGGGCCTTTTCAATATTTAAGATGGAGCCCAAGGAAAACTATTCCAGTCTGGTAGGAACAGAGGAGGAGGATTTATTGGGATATGATTACAGTCCATTTATGAACATAAGTTCCTTGCAAAAATGGAAATAACCTTAAAATAAACTTCACCATTAAAAGTAAAAATGAAAATAACCTTCCTTATATTATATTTGTACGTTAGTTTTGAAATGCTGACATTTTTCCACAGACAGGTTTTTCTGTGAATTGTGATAGATTGTTTTGCTACTGTAATTCCCTTGCTTTAGAGAAAGACCTTGGTTTTCAGACAGTCAACTTTTTATTGAGACAGAAGAATTAAAATAGGCATGAGACTGTCTCTTCCAGTGCATTTTTATTTACACTTAGTTCTTGTTATGTTTTGTCAAATATGAACATTTTATAGATAAAGTACTTCCACAGTTCCAGAGAGAAATAGGCTTGTCTCCAGGTTTTAAGCTGGACTGTTCTCATATGCTTGCTCTCCCTTGTAAGATGGGCCTTAGCTATACGATAAACATTACACATTGCTTTGCATTAAAAATTTTGACTGTATTCAGAGATTCACTACATTCAGTTCCATAACAGTGTCACTCATGGCTGAAAAAATAACTCTGAAGATAGGATGAATGTATATCATCCCTTTTTAGTGTGTTTTTCAACATAAGAGGTTATTCTTTTGAATTCACAGACCTCAGTTCCTAAACCCAGGGGCTTATAGCACTGCCTGCTAACAATTCATTAATACAAAATGTTCATCTTTACTAGCTAATCCAACATGTTTTTGAGCTTTTCACTGACTTTTAACTTTTTTCCATGCCAATATGGTATTTATCATACTAGCTCTGTCACGTGATTTCTCAGAAAGCACAATACAGTGATACATATACACTTCTGGGATAATCATATACAAGTTTACCATATCTGAAAATTTGCCCTTATCTGATCTGTGATATTTTCACATCTTACTTAGTAAACTAGTAATGTGCAAGAAAATGTCATACGATATAAAGGATAAACTAAGGATTGATGCAGCCAATTCTCCAGGGGTGACAAACCCAAATTAACTAGGAGGCTGTGAAGATGCATCTGGACCCTTGTCTCTGTCTCTCCTTTTCTCTGTTAGCATAACAAAGTCAGTTCAACTGAAAGGCCATATTGGGAGGTGGAAACAAGAGCTTGCAAATGCGTTACATTTTTAAAAATTAATGATTTGTATCTCCCTATGGAAATTAGAGTATTGCTAGATTGTGACAAGCAGTTCTTCAAGAGCTAAATCCTGGAAGGACTCCAGACTGAGGTCACTGGCTTGCTGCAAAACCAGCCTGCAAAACTGGGAGGTATTTTACAGTCTATGCTGCTGAAAAATGTATCTATCTTGGCAAATTTTTCTTATTCAGCTTTTTGACCTTAATCCTTCTACTCTCTTGAAAATTATCACATACGCTTATGAAAACAACCTTCTTTTCCACCAGAAAAAAAAAAAAAAAAAAAAAACCAAGATTTATTTTTTCTTGAGAACTACATGTGAAGGAAAACAATTCTTTTGTCTGTCATTAATTATTAACACAAGAAAACAAAGTTTCAGAAGCTACTGTTTATGTTGTTTCTACTTTATCCCTCCAGAGTACCCTTCTATATACCTTCATTCCAAGCATTAGAAAATGCAAAGATGTGCATTGCAGCCATTGTCCAAGGGACTTGAAGAACTCTCTAGAAACATAGGCTGAGGCTCATAAAAACAAGAATGAACAACTGTGCTAAGAAATAAAAGAGAAATATTACACACAAGACAGAACAGATGCCATTATCGCTTAGCCCTGATGAACCAGCTAAAAGCAACATCAGTTTATTTATCCATGACAGAATAATATATTCTGGTTAAAACCAAAACAAAACTCTGAAGCGCTGACAAGTTTCAGAGCTATGCCTCTGCATGTCCAAATGCTCTGTGTCAGCTACTTTCTCAGAAAGGGTATTGAGGGCTATGGAGGCAGCACTGGATGATCATTTCTCATCTGTACCTTGGCACTGATGCCACTATGCTGGCTTACTCCCATGCCCCTCTTCTTGCTTTCAGTCTGTGCCTTGTGCTGGAAAGCACAGAAGATAAAAGTAGCAGGGCCCCTGCCCTAAATAAAATAAATGAATAAACTAACAAAATGAAAGAAGCAAGCTGGCAAAGGAAACATAAAATAGCTGGGCTGCTTTACTGGAGATGGATACCTGAAGAATGGAGGATGATGGGAGTATGCATGTACCTAAAGTCACCATATGTCATTTTGAAATTTGGGCAACACTGGGACAATATGCCAAAGAAGGGCAACACCAAAAACAGTGGCATAGAACATTATTAAGGCTATGGTAATAGAAAAGTTATGGTTTTTATTTTAATTTATAAACAGATTCTTAACAGTGGAATTATAGCTGTGACCTCATTTTTCATCCTCTGTATTCCAGGTCTGATCAAAATCAGTCTGGTTTAACTTATTTGAGCATAAACCTACTTTTCTTTTAAAAAAAAAAAACACAGAAAAAAAAAACAAACACAAAAACAAACAAATAAAACAAAAGTAGTTTCAAAAACCTGAGTAAACTTTACTCAGTTTCTAGATTCCTTTTTAGATTCCTTTCAAACTTTAATTACCCACTGCTGCAGATGTGCAGGCATTCAAGATAACATAATTATAACTGATTCAGCACGTATGCCAAGGTAGTTCCCTTGTGAAATGATGGTTTATTGTTTTCTAATGTCACTGTAGATCAAAGAGAAATGTTTCAAACTGTCTTCATGGCATGAGACATTGCAGATCACCCAAGTTGCTCTCTAGGAGGACTGCTCCCCTCCATAAACAACTAAAGTTACATAGGAGATATATTAAGAGAGATTTCTATAGATACAGATGATTGCACGGAATTTCTGACAGAGGGCACGTTTACTGAATTACCTCCAAACTGCAGCTCTATCCACAAACTAACAACCACTCAAACCATGAACAGCCTGGAAGCACTATCATCCACATTACTCATACTGAATGAAAAAGTCATCTCCTGCCACAACAGCATTAACCCCAGGGCCAGCTGGAGGTGCCCAGAGCCCAGTACCACTGCAGGTTGAACATGAGCTCCCTGGTACAGGGAGCAGCAGTTCCTGCCCCGCACTGCTCCCTTCCTACCCCGCTACCCAGCCATCACTGTACCACAGCCTGCAGCACCTGAGTCCGCAAGCTCCAGGTTCAGCACAAGTACACGAAGGCAGCTTGGGCCTGACACTGGCAGCCCAGGAGGGCAACTTCATGGCTCAAAATACTTGGAGAAGGAAGCACAAAAGTCATGGGCAAGCAGTGGTCAGGGGAAAACGGGAGTGAGAATGAACAGCAAGAGAGAGGCATGAGAGGCAGGGGATGGACGTTTAGGAAAAGCAGTGGTATGCAAGAGAGCAGATAACTGATATTTGAGCTGTGCACTCCAGAAAGGCAGTCAATTCTCAATTACCCATGGATGATTTAACCTGAATTCTGGATTAAGTACTGCATGGGCTAGAGACACTAAAGCTGATTCAGTAAAGAGCAAGCTTAGGTCAGATAGACTTAACTAATGAATGCAGAGCGTTGTGTGAACACAGCTATGTAATTTTTGGGGCCAGCTCAGCAGTACGGTGCCTTTCAGGAGCAGCCTGAGTTAATGAGACCTGATGAGTCTCAACTGACTGCATGCAGAACCACTTACCTGATCCTGCATCTGCTCCCCAGCTTTATGTCACTGAAAACAGCTGCAACGAGCCTATCTGTTATCAAGGCACCTCCACAGTACAGCACTACTACTAGTATCCATGTATGCATGCAGGTGAGTGAGAGAGAAAGAGGTCAGACCTTCACTGTTGCATATTCAATATATATATATTTTTAAAGGTACAACAGTTGTGGATCATCTTCATGGAGCATTCTAAGGATTTCTGTACTAACGGTCCTTCATAATTTAATCTTAAATATATTTCTTATTATTCATTCTGGAAGGATATTTTCAAATATTTGTTCTCTATTTTGACCTCTATGTCACTGCTTAGTCTGGCTGTTGATTAGAATTTGCTGCCAGCAATCCTTTTAGCTATCTGTTGTTGTTGTTGCTCTTCCCTACGTCTTCTACCATAAAAATATACATACATGTATATAGTAGGTATCTGAAATGTATATATGTATACATGTATGTATACACATACGTTGACACATATATATGTACATGTAATATGAATCAGTAGTCAATAATCTGGTAAGGAAGTATACCCATCACAGGTGGCCTAAATAGCTTCCTGCACTGTCATCCACTGTTATGCCACCATTGGCAACACCTTTCAAACCTACTGCCCAGTTCTCTTCTGCAACACTGTACAAAGCAGAGATTATTCTCCCAGATGCTCTAAGATTTGTAATCATTTTGGTTGCAACATTTTAAAAAAGCAGAATCAGTTGCTGAAACTTTTGACATGTTAGACTGGAAAAAAAAAAAAAAGGCAAAAAAAAAAGCAAGCTTGTTCCGGCATTAATCCTAGCTGACAGCTTCTAAGCAGAAGGTCTCCATGTGAAAGAAAATAAACAAGCAATACAAATTTTGTTTGTTGTAGGACACCATTTTTACCTAACTCAGAATGAATTGTAATGTGGCAACTCATGAATTTTGGTTGTAATACTTGCTTAAGCAATCTCATAGTCTTTCATAGTTACCTTTGAGAACCTGAAATGGATGTGTATTGTTCACTTTTGAAAGAAGGATAGAGAACCCAAGAAATTTTTGATGAATAAGTCTAAGTTCTGTTCTAAAACATATTATCCATCAATCTGTGAGCAAAGGAAAAAATAAAAGGTAGCAGCCAACAGTTTATCAGGAATAAGTAATAACCAATCAACTGACTTTCCTTTCATCTGGAGCATAAAATTTGTTAAATGAACAACAGGTAGAAGTTACGTCTGATACCCTGAACAAGGCTTCTGCCCACGTGAAATTAGAACAAGCAAGCTAGGAAATTTTCAGCTAAGGCGAAATTTAACTCTTTGAAAAACATAACTTAAATGAAGTGTTGTGTGGAAAGGCAATACCAAGTGAAGGTATGTACAGATTTGTACTATATCTAATATTAATCACTATTTTCATTAGTTGCTTGATTGATGGGTAGATTTAGTACAATCTCAATGATACCAAACCCAAAAAGCTGCAGGAACTCAAGAAGTCAGGAACACAGTTCAAAGTGGTCTCAGAAAAAAACTAAGAATTCAATTCAATAAGTGCAAAGCATTCAAATAACCTAGCTGAATAAACTGGATGAACACAGAAATGGATTGCAAATGTCTGGACAGATGGTCAAAAGTCTAGAAACAAGGAAAGAAATTAAAACAAACAAAACAAACAGGATTTGTTTAGTCTAGAGAAGATTGAACTAAACTCAGTATCTGCTTTAAAATATATAAAGCTATTGCTGAGAGAAAGAGAATATACGGTTCTCAATTTTCATTGTGGTGACATAATTAGCCTAAATTGCAGCAGGGGATATTAAGGTTGGACAAAAACATCTTTTGAGCTGCAAGGATTGCAAAGCAGTGAAACAAAATTTCTGCAAAGCTACAGAAAAATTCCTGACTTAAAGAGCAGGTTAGACAAAAATTGCTCAGAAATTATTTAAATCTAGCTGATCCTGCCTGAGGCAAAAATCTGGACTATACATCCTTTCAAATCTCCTTCAAGACATAATTATTACACCTATCATTTCTTTATGGAAAAAAAAATACAAAAAGAAAAAAAAAACATGGAGAAAAACATAGAATGTTATGATAATTCATAGCATCATTTTTCACAGAAGTTCAACTGTTGGTTTGCATAAAAATATGATCAAGTACATTTCCTACAGCTAACACATTTTCAACTTTTAATTACTTGATAGCAATAAGGAAAAATGAGAAAGAGAGAATGAGAAACAGCGCCTGCAGACTGACTGACTATATTAGAAGAATACCACTTACTAAATGATTTTTTGCAGTTTCCCAAATCAAGCAACTTCCTCTGAGCTAAGTTACTGCTATTGAAATCAGTCCCTCTTTGTCACTGCATTTTCTCATAGTATGGTATTTTCATTGGAATGACAGTGCAAAATAGTTGGGTAGCACTTCATCTTCTCTGTTTTTTCTTCTACTGCAAACTGCCAGCCTCAATTTCTTAGCTAAGATTTACAGAGCTTGCTTTACTTTAGCTGGCATACCAGGTTGCTCAGAGGTTTTGGACAGAATGGTAGTTAGATAAGCATTGTAACATATGGATGCTTAGTATATGGGAAAGATAGGTTGTGTGAGTGTTGGGATACAATTATATATTTAAAAATAGTTCGTATTAACTAATACTAGATAATCCCAATAATTAACCTAGAATTCATATTCCGTGTCTAAAGAATATGATGAGCCTGCAATACGAGTAACACCAACTGAAGAGGGAGATCAGAGATGTTGTGATGGCAGGAGGTGCAAAGCTTCAGTCACACTGTGTTGTGATTCTGACACTGGCATCGTCAGGCATATATGCCTGCCTTACCCATCTGGTAAATGTTGGTAAAAAGCACTCTGAAGAACAAAATTAACACCTCCTATCATATGTTTGGAAAGAGCTAAGATAGCTTTTTGTTAAAGGAAGTCCTGGGCTTATTTAAAGAAATCAGCAAGCATGAAGAGAAAGATGATTTGGTTCAGGCAGGTTATGTGAGTATCTAAAAGATTTTTGCGAAAGTGCCAAAAAAAAATAATAGAATTAAGAAACTTGGTAATGTTACATAAAAAGAAAGGTTTTCTCCTTAATATCTATCTAAACGGTGGAAAAACAGAAGAGAGTAGGCACGTGCTCTATTCTTGCAATGGAAATGCATTTAAAACAGATGAACAAAAAGATTTATATTCATAGCAGGTGGTAAGTATCTGGAGCTTGCCGCCACAGGAGGTTGTGAAGACCAGCAGCTTCAGTGACAACCCAGACAACAGGGCTGATAAAAAGATGCTACAAGGCAGTAATGTGTCTCCAGATATCACTAAACCAACAGCTATGGATGCTGAGGGTGGGGCCAAGGCAGTACAAAGGTAATGCCACAACAAGATAGTTCACTCCCCCTGCCTGGCCTGCCCAGTCAACACCACAAGGCACACCGTGCCAGGCAAACTGGAACTCTGTTTTGCCCCAGTAAGGTATTTCTTATGTTTCAAGTGTAGTGAGACACAATTTTGGTCCCTTTTAGAAACCTGGTTATTCTGTTATTTGTTGTAGGTCTATAACATGCCAATTCTGTGGATTGAAAGACCTGAAAGATCTCCAGCAAATACAGAGTTATTAAGAGACCTTTTTTTTTTTAATAGTAATGTTGTTCTCAACCAAATTCATGCCAAATTCTATATATAATGTTTCATTCTTTTTCTAAATTATAGGGAAATTTGTAGTGTTATAAATAGATCCTCTTTTAGTAGTAAAAAGGAAAAGGATTTGCTTTGTTACTGTGTTGGCATAATATATTATTTATGTTACTAATCCGTATTTTTTCTAGCTGCTGCTAAGAAGACTCTCCAAACACATGACTCTTTATCTAAATCAGGAAAAAAAAAGTACTAAAATTCCTTTCACGTCTGTGTCATATTCCAATTATTCAGTCATCACAATTTTCCATTCAAATGAGAAAGTCTGAACAAGTCGACAAGGTTGAGGCAACACAAACAGTTCAGCTGAGAATCCCAACTGCATCATGAATCCAACTCCTCTAGGGAGTAAAAGGGCATAACTTCTCTGTGCCTGAACAGCTTGCTCCCAACTGGAGCAAGGGGGAAAGCAGAAACCACATCCTAACTCCCCAAATTGTGTTACTGATGCAGACCTTCTCAGACAGCACAACAGAAATCTGTTCCTCACTGAGGCACTGTGGCTTGGAATATAACAACACAGACCAAAATGACTGAACATATTCATAATGCACAAGACAAACTTTATGTCATGATGTCATAAACCATATCGAAAACAGTAATAAACTTGTAACAAGGAAAAAGAGAAAGAGAAAAAATCGGTAAGTTTTCGTACCCAGCTCTTACTGAAGCTGCATTAAAATTGCCCTTTCATATTTGGTCTCCCTAAATATTAAAAAGTACTCACTAAGTGATGTTTCTTAGAAGCAATAGATGGCTTTCTTCCTGACCAACTCAAATAAAGAGCTCTGTACTGGAAAAGGCATACACATCCACTTATTAACAGGCTTGTTATTCCTTTTCATTGCTCCTGAACTGTACAAAGAAGCCATTATCACCAAATTACAGTCTAAAAAATGCATGGAAGAAAAACTTGGATGATTTGGATGGAGATAAAACAATACATTATATGCACAATGTATGTTGAGAGTTTTATTAAACAAAGTTGTAAGGAAAGTCACATATCTTTTTCCTCTCTTGGCTGTCACTGTATCTATTTCCTATGCTCCATTACCTCTGCACAAGCCCAGGAGGTGTTTGCACATAATACCATTTCATTCTTGATTGAATTTACACTGAGAGTTCCCCTCATATTATGCATACCTACAATTTGCATTTTATCACCTCTTAAAAAATCTTCTGAACCCCAAACAATACTTTAGGAAGCATACCTTATAACCACATTTTGAAAAAGGATCTTTTTAATCTATAAAGATGCAAAGACACAAGATTTAAGATCAAGAAATCTTTCTGCATTACTTATTTCCTAAAGGGACATAATTATAATATATTGTGCATGATTGTTGTCCTTTTGAAACTGTGCTCCTAAGCACAGTTGTGAGTAGATTAATGCCAGAACAGATAACAGTCTCCTCTTTGATGGCCAAATGGTTAAATGGCTTGGAAATCTGAGATAACATGTCTAACATTGCAGCAGCAAGAAACATACAATAATTTTTGCTACAATCGGCACCAATTTTATGCTTAAGAATAGGAATTACAAATAATGTTGTCATTGATCAATGACATACGCCAGGAATTTGTAATGCAGCTTAAATGTGATCAAAATAAGTACAGCACTGTGGGTATTCTGTGGGTTTTTGTTTGTTTGCATGGTTGTTGCTGTTGTTTGTTTGGTTTTGTTTTCTTTCATTTGTTTGTTATTTTTGTTGTTGTTGTTTGGTTTTGTATTAATAGAAGCAACAGTGTCTAAATAATTTGTAAAAACATATGAAGACAGGATCTCTGCCCTGCACAGTTTACAAGCTTTTTTCCTTAAAAACTCGTGGAGTAAATCTGCATATCTGAGTGATCACTCAGATCAGTACACCAGAAAGGATGAAGAAGATAATAAACGTATCTGTATTTGGGTGGATAAATTAAATGTATTATTTGTTGTACTTCATAATCTGGATTGGATGGGGTTAGAATGGATGGGATGATCTTTAAGGTCTCTTCCAGTCTAAACCATTCTACGAAAATCTTACTTTTTCAGAAATAATAGGTATGTAAAACAGCAAGATTTCTGAATAAATACATTTTGTTTCTTTATTGTACATTTAATGCACTGTATTACAAAATGAGAGTATGAGATTATTTTTTTTAAATGTGTTTCATATAAAGGTCAGCAACATATGACCTGTCAAAGCAGGTTTTTTTTTCTTTTCTTGTCCTGAAAAATGCTGTACACACACAACCTTGATGTACATCATATTTATTTCTATTTCTGTCTTGCCTCTTCCATTCCCCTACTGAAATAACTAATAAAAATTCTAAGGTTTTATGAACAATTCAAAATTACTGTGTTTTCTCTGTTTCTCTGTATTAAGATTACATGGCATGATTTGGGTAGCAGGGGGACTGTAGTGACGGCTTCTGTGAGCAGAGCTCAGCAGTTGCCCCATGCCAGACCAGATCTGCAGGAACTGCCACCCTTAGTGGAACCCCTGCTGGAGCTCTTTGCTCCTGACGGATGGACCCTGTGGTACAGAGCCATGTGGGAGCAGCTCCTGAAGAGCTGAAGAGTTCCCCAGAACTGCAAGGATAGAAGCGTAAATTTAGCTGGATTTTTCTCATAGAGAATTTTATTTTAAATAATGTTTTTGGGGGAATTATTTTTAAATGACAGAGATGTTAGCATTGAACTATATCAAACTAAGAAAGTGAACTTTAAGTATTACTATATTGAAAAAGTTCTATTTATTAACCTGGATCACTGCCTATGCATGTCCTAGTTTTTCCTCATCAAAACACAGACATGAATGCCTATGTTTTTTGAAAATACGTAGGCCCAATTAAAAAAATTGTTTGAGAAATTTTAATACTCAGATACTAAAAAGTAAAATGTAGTGTTTTAGAAATGACTTTGTGAGGTGGACATTTGGCTTAATTTAAAGTTCTGAAAAAAAAAAAAAAGCAGGTATTATTAAACATAATTGAAAGAAATTTGAGAAATTTCTGTGTAGCTATTCCCATCTTTTACCATCTGAGATTACTTCATTATAAAATAAGAACTAAAAAGCGGCTTTAACATATAACCTTTAACTTTCTCAGCATTTATTTCCGCATTATTTCAGGAAATCTCTTCCCAACTAGAACTGTTTTTGTTTTTTTTTTTTCCTTTCCCCAAACAGAAGATTAGACCACAGGCAGATACAGCATGGTGCTGCCGAGCCACAATATGCAATGGACAGTTCTTACAGGAACAGGAACCCTCTCTACTTAGTGCATCTCTCACTGGAGAAAAAGAGGTTTGGAAAAAGAAGAGAAGAAATACAGAGATGGATTGAAACGAAGTCAGAATATCTCCAAGGAAAAAAAATCAGTAGCAAAATATTAAAACAAAAAGATCATCATTTTCTATTGAATGTTGGGGAAAAGTGCTTGTTTTCACATTATTTTTAACAATCCATTACAATTCTTTTGATGTATGAGGAACTGAAAATGAATTCTGCTGTTCATTCTTTTTTCTTTCGAGATAGTAGTTTAAAAAAAAAAGTTGCTATTTAGACATTTTTTGTGCTGGAAATGATAATTAGAGTGAAAAAGTCTCATTATGCAATGACAGTAGAAGGAAAGAAAGTTGAAAATTATCTGATTATTAATCATCATAACCTAAATGGCTATTTACCCATCATTCCAAAAAAGCTGAAGAATCATTTATCTTATACATTGTTAAACAGCATCCCTGAAAGTCAGTCCTACAGTAAAGCCTGACCATACTGCTCTTGCGCTTCAGAAACAGGCAGAGAGTAAAATATGAAGCCAAAAGAACAATTTACTGTGGGGGGAAAAAAAAAAAAAAAAAAAAAAACTTGCAAGAAAAAAATACATGCTTTGTATTCTATACTAAGAGGTCTCCAAAGGCTGTCATGTTATTTTAATTAAGATTTGTGATTTTAAGATTGTCTAATGAAAGAATTTCAAAGGAATTAGGTAATGAGTACCCAAGGAAATTATAAAGTCAGGTGCACAACTTCCTTAGACTCCACTGACAATTCTGGTTTATGTATAAATCATCCTAATGATTAGAGACAATGTAGTTTCATACAAAAATACTCGTAATTAAAATATAAGAATTCTTACCATGAAAAGAATTACTGGAAGATAATTTCATAAAAAATAAAGACAAATATACAGAATGAACCAACATGACTGAATAGATGTTTGAACATGCTAGATTTTCTTTAATCTCAGCTTAAAAGAATCACATTTGTTAGACATCAATCTCAGAAGACAAGTAATGTTTAATCTCCGCAGACTTTTCTTCACTAGAAAACCTTATCATCTAAAAACTTCTTCAATCTGGGTGAAGGGGGGAGGTAGGAGAGAGAGGAGCGGTGGAAGTGGGGACATGACAGGACACGCTGACACTACATTTGCATAAATTCATCTAGATAGAAAAACATAAGCAACCTTCTATCTTATAAATCTTTCTCCTTCACTGAATTTTAGCCCTTCATTTATATGGATCTTAAAATGCCTATGTCTGAAAGGAGACAAACTAACAGGCTTGCAAACTTTCCCAATTTAAAATTTAACATTTCAATTTCCTGTTCTTCCTATCCCTTACTTTCCACCAACATTTCACCTGTTTTCCCTTAACCACAGCCATAAGACCTGAGAGGCAATTTCAGATATATTTTCCCCAGCTTAAAGAAATGACCTAAGTCTTGGTTGAAACCACTTATAAATATGCAGCTTTTTCCATCCACATACATCGCCACTATTATGATTTAAATGTACAAAACCCCACTTATTCTTTTCCTGCAAACCCTGTTCTCTCTACATTGATCCTATCAACAATACCTGTTGTGGACTATTATTGCAGATGTACATAGTTCTGGAACAAGCAGTTTATTACAGCTAAGCAGAAGTGCCATTTCTGAGGCTGTAGCATCAGGCCCGACATGGTATGATGTACTTCACAGCCATTTCTCAAATGGGCCAGCTGGCTGTGTTCATTCTCTCTTCATCTTCCACTGCCTCCAAAGCACTCCCTCTTGATTTGCACCAGTGTGCACAAGAGATCCTCTTTAGTAAATTGATACTAAGCTTACTAATTTACTTTGCTCTAAATTAATCCAGGAATATTTACAAGATAGCAATGTCTGAGACAGTTACTTTTATTAAACTGACTCACAGCAGTTAAGCTCTTAGAGTTATCACCTAGTATGTGTAGATATCATTTGATTGTCATGCAAAAAAGCTCCATCTGAAAACACACTACCAGGCAAATAAACAAGTAATTCTTATGGGTTCTGATGTACTGTTATTTCTTTGCAGAACACTTTGTCAGAGCTGAATCCCACATTTGAATATCATTACAGGAATGTGCCAAATATACTAGTTTTCATCACAGAAATATTATGCCATATGGGCCACATATGAAGAGGTAGAAGGATTTACAAGAACAGTTAAAAATCCTATCAGTGCTGATCACGATGCTCAGTAGGAATTTAAGACACACTGATAAGATGCCACAAAGGAGAAAAGTCCTACTCACATGCTCAAACATATGTTGAAACGTTGGACATTTACACTGAGACCTAGCTCCATACCTTGCCACCTTCAAACTATCTGAATAAATGATTCTGTGGCATACCTAGTAAGGCATCTCTGGAAAGTCACAACAGGCCAAAATCCATCATTCTTCCCCCCAAACAGAGAAATGTTTAATTTCATCCTCTATGATTTTTTTTTTAACCTTCCTTGTTTCTTGGTGCAAAAAATATAACAGATTTTTCTCTGAACAAGAAACAAAAGTGGATCTTTGTGCTTCTTCAAAAACATTTTTTCCAAAATATTAAAACCAGCTTCTACTGTCATTAGAAATAAGTGCTGATCTTATTTTTTTTTTTTTTCAGAGAAACGGTGTCAAACTGTTCTGTTAAAACATCAGAAAGAAGACACTTTGAACATGAAAACACAATTTTTCACTTTACTACGAATAATATTGTAACATGATCTTCTTTTCCTTCCTTTCTTTTCCTTCCTTCCTTCTTTCCTTCCTTTCTTCCAAATTAAACTATAACCTGGGGCTATGGTATTCAGGGGTGACAAAGAAGACATGTAGATCAGACAGAAGGAAATCAGGCAGCTTTCCAGTGTTCCAAAGGAGTAACATCATTTGGAATAGAGATCTTTTGGTTCAGATATCCAGGGCTAACGAATGGTAGGATCTGGTTGTTGCACAGTACTGCTTGGTTTGCAGAGTTATGTAATGAATCTCACTCAGAGCATTCAGAGTCACTGTGTTGCCCATGGCATATGCTAGCTCCTTCCGATTTTCCAGTAGGAATCTGCCCCACCACAAAGACAGGAATGAGTTGGACCAAGAGTAGGTATCCATATCTGAGTTTGTTACCCAATATGTATTGCGAGAAGCAAGCCATTTCAGGAAGCAAATCACCTCACCTGCTTTAGATGCCCACTTCTGAACCAGAACCGTGGGCTAAAACACAGATATGCCTGTTTCTTTCTATTGACTTTGGAGATGAGTTTGGTCAAGCTTTTAATCGAATTAGAATACTTGAATTTTAGGCAGTTAAGGTCTAATCAATGATAAATCAGAGAAGCATGTATATATAGCTATAAAAACCTCAGATGGAATCTTTTTTTTTTTTTTTTTCTCAACTCATTCTGCTTATGTAGGAAACATTTTCATATCTAGAAATCAGTTACAACTATTTCAATGATTTTGACCATTCTACTGTAGTATTTTGGTATGACTTGGTGTGTTTTGTTGTATGGTTCTTTGCTTACTTGTTTTCATTATTTTTATTAAGTTGTATTCTTTTTCTCTTGTTAATCACTTTCCACATTCCTGTTATCAGCAAACAAGGCAGATCTGTGAAATGCTGAACAATTACAACTCTCAATTCTCTTGCTTTCCAGCATCTTTCTAGTATTGTTTTTATTACCTAATTTCTGCTTCAATGGAGTTTTTAAAAGGAAATCTACCCAAGGTTAGCATTGCACTGTACTATTGTGGATCAAAGGGCATTTATGATTGATTCATATTATGATTGTTTGACTCATGATTGATTTTTAAGAATTGACATCATCAAAAAGCTTAATATCTGTAGTCGTTAGCAAATCAACAATGAAAATTTAGGATAGTTACACTCTGCTCTTGCCTAGATAACTAGGGGTCAGTCCCCTCCCAGCTCCTGCTGCACCCCCAGCCTGCCCACTGTCAGGACAGAACAAGAAGCTGAAAAGCCCTTGGCTTAGCGTAAGCACTGCTCTGCAACAATTAAAACATCAGCATGTTATCAGCACTCTTCTCATCCTAATCCAAAACATAGCACCCTACCAGCTACTGGGAAGAAAATTAACTCTGTCCTAACTGAAACCAGGACAAGCACACAAAAATGAATGGCAAATATTAAATATTTTTTCTTGTCACCCTGAATGGTCCTCCTTCCTTTTAATGACTATTTCTGGTTGGAGGTTTTACAATAATCCCTCAAGAAAAGAAAATTGACAAGAATTATCTTTTCTTAAGCTGTACTTTTGTAAGCAGCACATAACTGTAGCAACTGAGTCTGTTTATGTGTATGTAGCTATCAGCAAAACTTTTCTTAAGCAAATAGAGTAGATAGTTGCAATATTTGATCTTTATGAACCTCAGTATGAATTCTATTCAGCTGGAAGATTTGACAAGTCCAGAAACATGAAAAAGAAAGTTGGGAGCTCAGTGGACTAAACCACTATGGATGAAACTCACATTTGGCTGCACAAAATCTTTCATATAAGCAGAAAACACATGAACCATGTGGGTGCCGTGGCGATAAGCTAAGTCGATCTTTTAGCTCAATATGAGCAATGGTCCAAAAAAGCAGAAGAATACAGTTCTATGAATTGATTTGTTACCTTGCTTATTGTATCAGCTAGCTACAGAGAGATGACACATTTGAGTAAGCTGAAATAGCTTACTACAGAATATACTACAGAAATATTTGTTGTTGTTGTTGTTGTTTTAATTAAGTTCTTCAGAACTCAATTGTTTAAGTGCTGAATTCTTTGGTTTAATTCAGAAAGATGCTTTAAAGTATTTCTTTAGGAAAATGTAGTCATTTTGCTTTTAATGGAAATATTTTCATATTTCAAACTCACTCTTTATTCAACCGTTTTCTTGGATTTCATTGCAGTGCATAGTAACCTGCAAAACTAATATTGTTTATTTACATTGTAAATTTGTTGTTTGCAGATAGGAGCACTTGAGAGTTTATTTTTGCAGTAGTGAAGGAAGATTTGTTTTTCTATCAAACAAAACAAAAGCAAACACAATCATTCCCCCTATGGACTTATAAAAAAAAAAAAAAAAAAGAAAAGAAAAAAGAAAAAAGTAATCTAGCATTTCTCCAACATATTGTTAACCATTAACAAAGGAAATTAACTGTCAAAGGTGTTAAGCAAAATCAGTCTTTTTGTCCTCGTCTTCTACTTGCCAAAATTCAGTTTAGTATAAACAAAAGCAGATTCTATTGTAAAATAGATGGGCCAAAGGGGATTCTAGGCAACTGAAAACAGACCAGCCATGTTCCAAAAAGGTGAGGAAGAATGTGAGGCAATGGTGTGATGAGCAGGTAAATTCAGAGCATGGTGTCCCTTTCTCCTCAGTCCCCAAAAATATCAACCTCCCAGGACGTGAAATGTCTCATTACTTCTCTCCCTCTGCAGAACCATAGTTTATTCATCTTAGAACTTGTGATAACATATGCCAAGTGTAAATCAAATGAAGAAATAAATGTGTATAGCAGTTAGGGAATGGAGATTGGTATTCAAGACCCCTGTGTCCCTGAAAACAATGATGCCTTTGCTCCTTTTAGCATGTTTTTATAAATTTTACCTTAAGCAGCTCTACATAACATAAAACTTAAATATTTCACGGGAGCCTTAGTAGGTTAGATACCTGTCTCCTGCTGACATTCCATTGTGCACTGGCTTTCTGCATGCAGTGGTTCTGATTACTTCACATGAACGTTATGAAACAGTATAACCAGTAAATCACCAGAAAGCTCTCCATGAGAGCTTCTCTAAGTGCAAAAATTATTATAGCATTCCATGGGGAAAAGAGCATAAGGAATTCCAAGAATTTAGTTTACTGGAATAGAAGCTAAGTCAATAGAAACTCGCTATTTGACATATCCCACAGCTTAAAGAACTAGTGTGTTGTATTTTTTTTTGAAACAATCCCTCCATGAAAAAGGATGATAATGACACTGCTGGCTGCTCTGCCTCAAGAGGGAATTGTCCATCTGCTAGCAAATCCCTGAATCTATATTATTATTAAGCAGTGTTTATAGAAGTAGCAGAGCACCCTTGGCACATGAATAAACCAATAGGGCACATTTTGAGACAGTAGACTTTTTTAGTTAAGATTCTGGGATCGTTTTCTTTTCCTACATAAAAGAACTGTGTTTCAAGATGAGCTTTATTAGGAAGCTCTGCTGGGAGTTGATGTTTTTATTTTCTTACAGAGGAAAACTTATTTCTCTGAGAAGAGCTCCATCTCCTCACACATAAAATAAGCAAATATACAATTGGTCCCTCTAGTTTTAATTTGCATTTTATGATTACAACTAGATTAGAATTTTATACATTGCATGATTATTTAGAAACAAGCTGCTTTTATACTTCTCACAATTTCCTAATAAAAACAAAATCACACACAGCTCTTTTTTGTTACTTTTGCTAATAATATATATTACTATGAATAGAAAATATAGCCCCTTAACACTAGTGTAACTGTCAGATACAGATCCTCACTAGTATTTATAATTAAATAATTTGTTAAAAATGTACAAGGACTACTTCAGTCCTTAGAGGGCTGAAAATGAGGTGGGAAGGGTGCAAAGGTATCATAAAGCCATGTTTCCCTTCCTTTAAAACGTGCTTGACTGATGGGATATACAGTACAGAACCTTGCTCTTTACAAATTGCATTCATATATAATCACAGAATAATTTAGGCTGGAAGGAATCTTCAGAGATCATCTTGCCCTACCTACTTACTGTTCAAATGGGGCCAAATTCAGAGCCACTTCAGGTTACATGGGGCACTGTCCAGTGTTGAACATCTCCAAGGATGGAGAACCCACAACCTCTCTGAACAGCCTGTTCCAGCATTTCAGTTTCTTCATTGTGAACATATTTTCTCCTAATATCTCATCAGAATCCCCTTTGCTGCTGCATGTGATGGACTTGATGATCCTTGTGGGTCCATTCCAACTTGGGATGTTCTATGATTCTTTGTGTCTATCTCCTCTCAACCTTTTGCTGTGCACATTTGAGTAAAGCCTGGCTCTGCTTCCTGTGCATCCTCCCATCCAGTGGCTATGGGCAGCAATTAGGTCCCCCCAAGCTCTCTCTTTCTAGGCTAGACAAGCCAGGTACCATCAGCCCCTCCTCATGTACCAAGTACTTCAACCTCTGCTCACCCTGCTGGCCCTGCACTGGACTCCCCCAATATCTTTCTTGTATACAGCAAAGCTTTATTGGGCCCAGCACCCCAAGTATAGTCTCACAGATGTTGACTACAGGGAATTATCACTTCCTTCGATGTGCTGCCTAGGGTCTTGTTAAATTGCAGACCGGGCATGCACGCTACTGATGAAGATTTAAGCGGTTTTTATACATTCATGCCTTCTTGTATATTAGGGTCTAGTGTGATGATGAGTCTCTGAGTTGCACATATTACCAGAATGCAAACATACATAGTAAAAAAATGATTTAGATAAAAGAGCAAGAGAAGTGAAGTCCAGTTTTGGTGGAATAGGTCGTTTATAAGATAGGCCAGACTAAGGAACACAGAAAAATATATTTGCTACTGAAAAATGCAACCTCAGTGAAAAGCTTGTATTTCTAATACTCAGCATATAAGTGTAACTGTAAATGGGTTCCTACACTCTTGTCCTTTCCCTTCGTAAACTAAGAAGATGCCAGCTGAACTAATCATGATAATTTATCTTTTCCTGGAAGCTTATTTGGAGGGAATTGGGGAAAAAAATCAATTTATTTCACAATAAGTCGATAAAAGTAATCACAGGAAAGTTATCTTTAGGCACAATGGTAGTATTCAGTACTTTTTGTTTGAGTGATTTACAGCCTGACTGAAAACTATTTGAAAAATGATGAAAGCAACTCTTATTTCAATGAGTTTAGAATCAGACCCTTAGAAGTAACATTTTATGCGTGTTCTAGTGATTAACATTATTGAAAAATAAGGATATGGCTGTTAATTGCTCTCCAAAACACAGTGTTTAGGCAGCTTTATTTTTTATTGTTGCAGAAAACAAATATACTCTCTAACATACCATAATGAGCTGGTCAACCTGTTTTAAAATATCACCTGGCTTTATGTGCTACAAAGTATTAAAAAAGAGTCTCCTGACACATACTTTGCATACCTTGAGGTCCAATTTTCAGACTAATAGAAGGTATTTTTTTCATTTTTTCCCCCTTTTGTTTCCCTTTAAAGACTCAGATTTCCAGGCCCTCTATAGCATCCTGCTTCATGATCTACCCTTTAAGAATAAGCATAAAAGGCTGATAGACATACTTTTTTTTTTCATCTTTAATCTGTAAAGAAGCTAAAATCTTTCAGCATACAAACTTTGTAATTCCAACTTTTTAGTGTATTTAGGACTCTATTCAGTAATTAGTATTTTATTCACTTAAAATACTGAAACCAGTCTTCCAGTACTTCTCATAAATTAGAATTTTCAATTTAAAAAGTCTAGTAGCATGACATTCTAAAACAAGAATTGTGCTAGATTTCCCATGTTAAACTGAACAACACTCTGAAAATATGCATAAAATTATGATGGTAGTCTCCTGAATGAAAAAAAAATATAAGGTGAAATTCATAGATATAATGATGGCTTTCCACACCATTGAAGTCATAAAGTCATCTGTATGGTTCTGCTAGCAGAGGAGATGCACAAAAATACCAGTGAACCATCCAACATGCTGCAGAATCAGTTTTGGCTCTAGCCCTGCTTTGGGATCTAATGGATCCTGATCTACCAGTGTCTCAGGGAATGGCTGCAACTTTGTGTTTATATGGATAGAGAAGAACATAGAGAATGTGAAGCTTCAAAAACAACCACTAGAGCAGCATGATAGCATGGAGGGAGGGATGGTTGAAATGTGCTTCTGAAGTTTGATTCTGGAAGTATGAATATCATCTTCCATCTTCCTGGCACCATACTTGGATTCTAGACAAGTGAACTCCCTTTAAACACGTGATAGAGTCATAGAATCATTAAGGTTGAAAAAGACCTTCAAGATCATCTGGTCCAACCATCACCCTACCACCAGTACTACCCACTAAACTATGTCCCTAAACACAATGTCCAATCATCAGAACAGTAAAATGGAAAACATGCAGATCCAGGTGTAAAATCTCCTATGATGTTTTTAAACAGTACATTATCTGTGTGCGGGTCTTTTCATGCATATGTCACTAGTATGAAACTTCTTCATATCTATGCAGAACTTGAAGTACACTGTCCAGAAAGTTAAGGACTTCTCCTTATCTGTAGCTTTCACTTCTCATATGAACTGTATGGACAGACACAAGTATCTGTGGCTGTATCTAAAAGTTTTCATTCAACATGAGTCTATTTAGAGTGCACTGATTTACAACCTGCAATATAGAACTAAAATTTTTGATTTGGCAATTACAGTGGCTTCTGTAAAAGCAGGATATAAATTTAGAAATCTGCATTTTTATTTAGACAAAAGCTTAGATTGGAAAACAGTTTGGACAGAAAATTTACCATTCATCTGATCTATCAGAACATTAATTGTAAGGTTCCATACTAAGATGTTTGTATAACCACAAAGTTGTTTACTAAGATGCATGGTATGTAACCATGGGAAAGGATAGGTAAAAAAATCCTCAAACCTAGGAATGTCACTCAAGCTACTCTTTTATCTGAAGTCTGTTTATAAGCACAGCTTATAAACCAATATTATCTACCATTAACAGTTCTTTCAACTGTACAGGATCCTCAGCTCTTGAAAAATCAATTCAGTAATTAATAGTGAAAATAATCCCTTCATTCAAATTTTGTTTATTCTTTTAATAGACAGAAGATCAAAACTATTTTTTGAGTATTGACAAATTAATTGAGTAGAAATAAATTACCCAAACTTTTTTGGATGACTAAGACCACACAAATCATTACCTAAAAGGATCTCTTCCTCTTCTTTGCTTAAAAGTCTTAGTACCTAGCTTGGCTATGGGTCCCATTCTACATACATACTTTCTTCAGATGAATCCACTCTGCCACCCTTGGAAGTGTAGACTCAATCTCTGCTCTTAGAAGCAAAAAGCTGTAGTCAAATTCATTAGTAATGTTACTTACTATTATAATACTTTGTACTACATAATAGATTTTCATCTGGTACAGCCCAAACCCATGTTTTCAATAACGTATGTTACAAAGTTTACATGGACAGCATGCAAAATCTATGGAGAGAATTCAAAATTTAAAGAGATTTTTGTTTGTTTGTTCGTTGTTTTTCTTTTAACAGAATTGTTAACTATCTTCACACTTTGCACAGCTCTCATGGTTTACTGCTTTCAGTAAAAATCTAACTATTCCAACTGGAAGCTTTTTTCAAAACATAATGATGCCAAAGCACAGTTTCTGGATAGGGGCTTTCTGTCATCCTAAATAAGGAAAGGTTTCTATTTTTCAGTAATACAGGAAAAGATAGTTTATCATCCTGTTCTCTGTCTACAATGTTCTCTTTTATGAAGAACCCCTACCTGACCATCGAATATAAAACAACTTGATTGTTTTGAAATAAGGACAATGAAATGAAGCAGCTTAATTCTAAATTCTAAACTTAATTCAGTTCTTCAGCTACTTATATCTTGGAATATTATATATTCTCATTATTTCTTCCTGGACTTTACTTATAGATGAAGGCTATCTAAAGAAAAATTATATATGAGCCTCTTGTCAGCCTGCCTTATATCTATTTCTTTGTCATGAAAACATGACACTGATGCTATTATAAAATTTCCTAACTACACACTTTTTAGTGTTTTTTACTTTAATTACACATAATGTAGTGATATATACAATCATAGATGGAAAGTAAAACACGTAATGCGTTTTCATGAAATTTTCATTTCATACCACTCATTTGACAGAACGATTAACTAGAGATGTTTAAAATGAATACTCATTATACCACTCATTTAGTATGCTATTTTACTACATAGCATGTGCACTGCTTAGCAGAATTTAAGTTGTACTGTTCCTTACATTAAGAGAATGCTGCCACTAAAGCATTTTTTTTTCTTAAAACAGTTATATTTTTTTGTTTTGTTTTGTTCTGTAATTAACCTTTGTGCATGTTACTGTATTATCATAACCATTCACACAGAAGTAGCAATTCACTGTGATCACTTCCAAAGAAAGTTCAAGTGGGGGCTAATGATGTCTTCAATTTTTATGGAGGAAAAATATGACAGAGTTAGTGGCTGTGTTTTTGTGACACAATCAGAATGAAATGAACCTAACCAAAATGCCCTCAGAGCCTTAGCTTCAATAACATTACATGCTGCTGTGAAAGAAAGGACAACTTAAGGTCACTAATTTTTACCTGGATGATTTGCAAAATGTCATGTTACATACCTTGGTAGGATATGGGATTTCTTTGTTTTTAAAATGTTTGCTTTGGCATTTCAATTTCTTAGTATAAATGCAATTCTTTGTTTTGAAAGAAATATGAAATGGAAACAAAACCCCAAAACAGTAAGAGGTTGCTAGCATGCCAACAGGGTTAACACTTTGAAGTGTTCTAAATTCTGTGTGAACAACTTGACATGCATTATAATAAAACAGTTTCAGGAAGCATATCTTTATAATAATCAATTTTTATAAGGGTGGTGGTCAGCTGTGTTAAGATGATACTCTACACCTAACGTTAAAAACCTGAAGCACAAAATAAATCAAAAGCACAAAATAAATCAAATTGTCAAGATACTAAAACAGAATTCCTATTAAAGCTTACAGAGCTCCCTATGGAGGTGCTACAAGCTATCCATACCACAGCGTAATACTGTGACTTTCAAAGACTTTAAAATCACAAACATAGGAGAAGTATGACTATGATCATTACAGAATACACAGATTTTGGAAGAGAAGCACTATTTTTGGATTTCCAGTTGAGATCATCTTTGGCTTGACTTTTCAGAATAGCCTAGTATCCACAAGTCCAACTTTGTCAGTTCACACATTGCTGCAGATACTACACATCATAAAGGCAGCGTTTTTGTTTGTTTGTTTTTTGTTTGTTTTTTTGAGAAGCCTAAAATGAAACTCTTTGTTAATCTCACCAAATAATCCAGTAAGAAGATTTAGCTACATAATCAAAGCTTCATGATATTCTTTTCCATCTATTAAGTGGTGCCTTCTCCTGATGATCATTAAAGAAATGGGAGCCAGTTAACAGTCTATATTTAGACATTGATTCTTCCATCTCATCAGAGAATATATTAAATGTCACATTCTGTTGCACAGAATGAGAGGTAAGCACATCCAAAAAAAATATATATATTCCTGCTGGTTTTGTTACCAGCACAGCACGGGATGGAAAAAAAGGCAGTATCCAGCCAGGAAAAGTAGTGAGAGGAAGACTATAACAGTGCTGACTTAACCAGCTTTTTTTGCCTTGAGTTAAGAAGATGAAAATAAACCAGTTCAATTTAAAGCATGTATAACCTTAATGGCAATTCTGGTTCTCAACAGTTAGTAGTATGAACTCATGTTTAACTGAAAGAGATCTACAGAAGGAAAGAAGCTGAAATTTTGCCTGCCAGCACAATGAGGCACAAGTAAGAAAACCATATAATTTTGAACACCAGTATACGACAATTTTTCAAAAAATTCTAAAAAAAATAAATAAATAAAAACCACCACCAACCAGAACAACAAAAAAAAATCATAAAAAATAAACAGCTTTTCTTTAGCAGTCAACATTTTCATGTGACTTAACAGCTATTTTAATCTAGTGGCCGGTGTAGATGTATCAACTACCACTTATTATAAAAATATGCCCATGACTTTTAAAATGTTTTAATTTTAAATTTATATAACATTATGTAATTCTACACAGCAAATATTAACAGCCACTTCAAACATTAAACAAGATGAAACAAGCCTCTTACTAACAAAGAAAGTAAAGCAAACAAAAAGTCTCAAAAATAAGTTTAAAATCACAGACAAAAAAGAAATTCAAGAAAACAAACAGAACTAATCCTACTAGACATCTGTGTATTTTAATATACACCTTCTTATAAAACTGCTTAGTAAAGCAAAATTTGTCCACTGTTTCTCCTTCTGTTTTTACTTCAACCAAAGAGAAAGAATGTCAATATCTTCCTTAAAATAAATTAATCTTTCTATTAGGAGGAGGAAGAAGTAGAAGAGTGATTTATAATAGAGAGTCCCAAATTCAGTTTAGAACTGAACCAAATAGAAATTTAACACAGAAAAGTTTTGCACAGGCAAGCCAAATGTTTTATATTGAGCAATGCTAAATCTAGAGGGCAGGTAATTACTTTCAACTGCATAATAACAAATTAATTTTATTGCTATTGAGTAGCTAAAGTTAGTCTTTTTTTTTTCGTCCTTGCACATGCATTTCTATATTTTTCTGTGTTTTCAAAGATAAGTAACACTGATGCAGTTTTGCTGACAAAACATTTGCATTAATAAGCTATTCTTTTTCGTTAGAATACCGAGGAGCTTTTCATAACCCAACAGCAACAGGATAGAAGCCTCTCAGAAATTCATTACAGAAACAACACAAGAAAAGGTATGAAACAGGGTATCTTTTCTCCTGGCAATCTGGAGTTTAATATGTCACGCCTTTTTTCTCCTGAGGTTTATATTTCAACCATTGGCATATATCACCATCTTACTACACCATCAGCACAAGCAATCGGAAGCTAAATATTTTTCCTTGAGTACCATAGAAAATATTAAACACCTTTTTTGTTTTTTTTTTTTTTCCCCCACTTAATTATCTTACTATTTTAACCAGTAAATATGTTTATGGGATAAAGTAGCTTAAGCAACCACTACATGTATTGCAGTCTATCATCTTTCCTGTGTTCCCTGCTGAAATGATTTAACTCAGAATAAAGATCATGAGGCTTTCAACTTGAAAAATCAGTGTTTCTCATACCTTTTGTTTGATGATCATGTCGTTGATATCATCAAGATCACCTACTGTCACTCTCTGAGATTTTATCTCTCGGTCCAGTCGAGAAAGCCAGTCAGTGAGTTCTGCCCATGCCTTATTGAAGTCAGCCAAGGCTGGAATCTCCAAAAGCACAGAAGATGGCATTTCTGGTTTGAAGGTGGTGGTTTCCTTGGTTACCCTGGTTTGTGTATCCACAGCAACAGTTTGACCAGAAGTTACTGAAAGAAGAAAAAATAAATACTAAAATTACTGAATGAACAAACTATGAAAAATGTTTATTTCAGAAACATAGTTTATGCAATAGAAAGAGGTATACAAAAATAAGCTCTTTGTTTTTATATTATGTCTAATAGAAATATGAAAATTAAAGCTAAAAAGAATATATGAATTCATTTTTCTGTAGTACTCCTATTATAATATGTGTTTAACATTCAACACTTCAACACTCTCAGCATATTCAGATTACATCCTGGGCCCTGGTAACACAAGAAGAGACATCTCAATATAAAAAGAACACTCACTCAAGGTCAGTGAATTATCACTACACGAGTCATCTTCCAAAATCTAGTAGCATGGTTGGATCTGTCTTGAGGTTAAAGGCTGATTGAAAATGTGTAGGCTATAGAACGTAGTTTATCACAGTATGACCATATATCTAGAAACACATTTCTTCCATGGTCTCTAGCCATGCTGTAACTGTAAATTTGTCTCTTTCTGTTACCAGCAGGTATTTCCCACAGGCTCTGTGACTGATATGGATGCTTTCACAAGAAGTTTAACCTTGGACAGTTTCATCTTTTTTTCTTCACAACTTAATATTATTATGTGCTATTATGTAGAAATTAGTGGAATTTTTTCATACTGTTCAAAGAAAATTGACATATCTTGTCTTTTATGACCTTTCTTGACCTAACAGCTGGTTGTTAAAGAATCAGTTCATTATTCAGTGCTTGGATTGGGCAGTTTCTCTGCAGTCAACAATGATGAGAGTTGACACAGAGAGCTACCATTGCAGAGAGCACCATGCAACAGACTGATTTCTACTTCTCAGTTATGTCATTTACAAATAGTTGGCTATAAGATATCAGACTTTTCTTCCCTCCTGTTATCCATACAACAGCAATTCATTATGCATATTATGGCACAAGAGGCTACCATGATGTATTTTGGTTATTTTTTTCCCATTCTTTAAAGAAGTCTAGTTCACAAAGAACAGTAATAAAATAGATAAATCACTAGAACACGTGCAGTTGCTGCAATGAGGTGAACAGAAGTGAAGCGAGTCTAAAGTGAAGTTAGAAACTTCCAAGTGAACAGTTCTTGAAAATGAAATATAAATTTCTGAAGGACCAAAGGCATTCATCTGTATTTGTTTCCAGTCTCTTTACAGTGCAGAGATAACCAGTTTCCGGCAAGCTTTCTGTAGGGTAGGTTGTCTTTAAGTAAAAAACAGCGAACATGCAGAGTAAGTTGCGTTTTGTTTGTTTGCCTTTTTTTTTTTTTTTTTCCTATGAGTCTGAAATTTTTCCTTATTTGCATTTATGCCATTCACAAAGTAGGTCTGAAGTCCAAAAATGCAAGTAGCAGGTGAAGGTTCAACAGTTTAGCCGTAAAACCATGTAAAAGAGTAAATCAGTAACATTAACCAATCTTGCCAAGAAATTTAGCAACTCTTTTTCACTAAAGAGGAAAGGGTTGAGTTATTTCACTCCTGAATCAGTGACCTTCTTCATCAATGCAGAAAGGGAAAAAGCTGTGCACAAGTATCAAAATGACTGTCACTAAAAACAACAGAAGATGCTGTCAGCATTAAAAGTACTGTATGATTACAAACAATTTACCAAATCAACTAACATCTATGTTATTTATCCAGACTGAATAAACAGCAATATTATGATACTGAAAGTGACTCCTGCAAGTGGTGATTTTTAATGACATACACTGCAATTAAATATATTTATCCACCCACCCATATCATTATTGTATTTCTGAAGTGTAATCCTTGTACTTTTCCTTCTTGAGCTTTGAAATCAAATACCTGTGAAAAACTATGAAATAATAGTTGTAAATGCTGTTCTAACAAGGAAAGTTTTTAAATAAAAATCACACAAACTGATGAGAAAATGCATTAATCTTTTGCTGACATAGAAAGAGGCTTGTCAAGTTGGACTTCTGTGGGCCTTTTTTTTTTTTTATAACATCCCACTGTTTGATATGACAGAGTATCTTGTACAGTTAAACACTGTCAGTTTTTTATATTAAAAAAAAAAACAAACAACTAAAACCCTACCACATAACCCTAAAGGATCTCTTCCTTTTCCTGTTTTCTTTCCTTTTTAAAAAAAGATTTTTACATATACATGATTAATTATTTATCTGTGTTCATCGGGTTTTCTTTCATCTCTGTTGCAATTACTCCAGATATTATCTGCCCCGTTATATTTCTTCTTACCTAAATCATGCAAATTATTACACCAAGATGATCAAGGGATTGGAGAGCCTCTCCTATGAGGAGAAGCTGAGAGAGGTTGACCATGGACATGATCATGGTCAACCTGCTCTAGGTGTCTCTATTTTACCAGGGGTGTGGACCAGATGACTTCCAGAGGTCCCTTCCAACCTCAGCCATTCTGTGATTAGTCACTCTCAAAATTACTTCGGATATAGGAAAGCTGTTAACACTTTTTCTGTGTTCACTTCGCCTATAGCTGTTACCACCAGAAAATAGGGAGGCCATGCACAGAAGGTAATGTACTGCACCCATTACTCACTAATGGACTTAAGTGGCTGAAGGTATGACTTTGAGCAGAAGACTCAGCTCATTACCTAACGAATGAGTTCTAACTCATGGTTTTAAGTCTGAATCTTTGGATTCGTGATGCCTTCATCCAGCCTTTGTTTTCTGTTTTGGAACAGATTTGTGAGGAGGTGTTTAAATACTGAATGGTGCTTAGCACCCCAGATTCCTACTGTGCTGGCTAGAGAGAAACACAGCACTACTAGCTGCCGAATTTCCATGCTTTGGCAGTAACAGACATCTTTTCTATCCCTCTCCTTAAACCAACGATATGCCATAGTTTTTCTTTGCCTGTCAGCAGATGAAGGAGGAATGAGTTTGGCAACTACTTCTGCAGGGAAGGAGAAAAGGGAGAACAGATCAGCTTCTTCCTCAGAGCGGATCATGAATGGCTCCAGGAAATGGTTGCGTCCATACAGTTGCCAACTTTGGACATCAAAGGTAATATTTAAAACAAAGCCACATCAAGCAGAAAAGGGGAGGGAGGCAGTAACAGTGCATTAAGATCTGCAAGATGAGCAAGGAAAGAAAGCTAGATAATGTTCCTTTAAGGCAAGAGGAACTTACTATAGAGTCACTTCTCAAAATAAGAACTATTTCATTTGTAGATTCATTTGCTATTGTGTCCACTTGTACGCTGAAGCTAGAAAATAATGTCAACATTAAAAAAAATGTATTATTAGTTACTTAGTTTGGCTGAGTTGGCACTTAGAGCTTGCAAACTTCAATGGTCTAAAATAACTCCTGGCTATATCACTGGAAACAAACAAATGAACAAACAAAAACTGTCTGCAATGCTTTACCCATAAAGTAAGGAGAATTCAAAAAGGGTCAAGAAATGATCATTAATATCCTCACAATTACATGCAGTGTACTTCTGCCAATATAGTGCATGCAGCTTACTGGCAATGTGTTAGTTGTACTCTTTTAATGCTTACAGTCAGAAGGCTATTGAATTTTTCATCTTTTTTCAGCAGGGGAAGAAAATGGCAGAGAACTCTCTGAGCATCTGTCTCTGATGAATGTCATTTAATTGCCTGAAGGACAAAATAATGTGCAACAAACACTAACTAGAAATAAATAACAAAAATAAAATACCCTACAGTTTTTCACAGATTTTAAAATATTCTGTTTGCTTTCTGATGTTTTAATGATGTTCTTTAGAGCTTTCTTCATTTGATATGTTCTTCTGCCTTCCTCTCTCTGGGCTGGGTATCAAAAAAAAAAAAAAATAAAAAAAATCTGACACCATTATATACCCAAGACATAAATTCACGGAATTGTCTATATTCTCACTCCTAGATAGGATTTCAACTCCACACATCAGTCACAATTTCCTGTACCAATTCCAAAGTGTAATCTCTTTTCACTCTCTCCCCACATGAACTCCATGATACTGTAGGTCAAAGTGAATCAGAGAAAGTCTCATTATTTGCAACGAGGCATTCCACACAGGTCAAGACACATGCAATTAGTCAAAAACACCGCTGAGTGTTTCATTCCAGAATTTTACAAAAAGAGTTAAGTGCAAAAATAATGCATAAGCATTAACTTTGAGTCTTTACCAAGGGACGGATACTTAGGTCCACTTCCATCTGCCCTAAAGTTCATTTAAAGGCCTTGTATTTCCTCTGTGACTTAAGAGGTTCTTAGACGACACAAAAACAGTTGCTTATTTTGGCATTCACATAGGTTAAGCAGATGTTGTCTCATCTCAGAAGAAATCCCTATTCTCACTAGTATTTCAGGTAAATCAAAGAAAAACATTCTAAAGTAGAATATAAGTCTCCATAAGTAGACTTGGGATGTCTGATAATACTGCCTGGCATCTCTTAGCTTCCTGCATGTTTTGGTCTGAGTAAACTCAGAGTTTGCTGATTTATATATACATATATGTATAAGGACACACACACTTCTTCCTTCAAATGGCATCTATTCCAGAAGAGATTATTCTTCTAATGTGCATGGTATCACTGCTCTGAGCTTTGGCTTAGTTTTGCAAGACTATAAGTCTTGTTATAAAGCACTAGCAGAAGTGCACTGCCCAGTATAGTATCTTCTTCAAAAGCTTCAGGGTGCATTATCTATCACTAATGGTACGATAATATTCTGATCCATTTTGTCTTAGCAGTTAAAATATTCAAGTTATCAAATTATTTATAGCAATTAAGTTTAGAAAGTAGTTGCACTGTATGTTTCTCTTCTGATATCTATCACCCCTCAGAACAAAAATACCACTATAAACAGTACATCTGTCCTTTATTTCTCTTTCTTTCATGCTTTCACAGATGTAATTCATTCAACAGAAAAGCACAAATAATTGAAATTAACAGAGAAATATAAATCAATACCAATTACACAATATGTAACAACAGATCTTATTCTAAAGTAATTTATCCAGAACAGCCCAGACAGCTTCTGTGACTCAAAGAGGATAGATATTTTTTGTTTGTTTTGTTTTGTACAAGACATTTAATTTACAAGGCAGAAATGGAATGAAATTCTTTCTTTCAAATATCTTGGTAACAAGTTCTATCCTACTGTAACACATCAGAAATGAAAATAAGAACTTAATCTTTCAACTTATTTAAAGGTTATATCAGTTCAATACTGTGAAATGGCAAACCAAAAGGACAATTAGAACTTAGGACATTAAACCACATTGACCTATAGCTTTTCCAGTAACTTCTCATTAGCACTTTCTACTATTTAATAAAGAAGGAAACAATGCAGAACAGTAATAGGAGAAAAATGAAACAGAACTGAACTACCTAATGCAAAATCTAAACCCAATTAAACAGTAGCCTGAACTAGGTGTGATTTTCAGCTTGATCACAAACCTTGAAATACACTGGATGAAAAAAAATATATATAAATATATATTATAGTATATAAATAAATAAATATATAATGTATAAAATATATAATACATATTATTATTATATATTTTCATATATTATATATATATTTATATAATATACATATATTGTGCTACTTGGCAATAATCTGTAATGCTAAATTTCAGGAGTGGAAATAATAAAAATGTGTCATTAAATTTCAATTCAAATATTAAACGCAGAAATAAGCAGAATGAAGTCAACTGAAGGAAAGCACTTTTTTCAACTCTTTTAGTCTGCTTATTTCAGTGATGTGTCAAGAGTGTCAGACTTACAGCTTTGAACAAACCAAAATCTTTATTTAGCTACTGAACAGGAACAGAATGGACAGGAAGAATGACAACTTCTCCAAAAGCTTCAAACCCCTTCCAACACACCATATCAACTGGTGTCCTTAAGCAGAACCAAATCCATTCACAGGAGTGTTTCTAGCTATTCTTCCAAATGCTTTAAGTAGTGTCAAAAAGTTTTGATTTTGCAGGAAAACCAGATCAACCAGGTCAAAGCTTTTTGATAAAGAAGAAATAACACAGTAACTTGCATCTCTAGCCTAAGGATTTATTTCCACAGTTAGCAACATCAAGTAAGGCAGATGACAGCCCTAAATCCTTTAGATAATGAGTAACAGTAATATACTACTACTAAACTTCATTTCTGTTTTAGTCAGGAAACTCACCTGCATTTGACTCTGAGGAAAACAGAAAAATACGCGTAAATAATTCAGGCACAGTGTATGTAAACATCCAACTGATTGCTGTATGTGTTGTGTCAAATGCTTTAAATCTGCATTACTCTACCCTATTGTGACTCAAGCAGGGGCAGGTAGCAGAAAATCAATTGAAGATTGTAATATAATGATAGGTGAGTTTACAGATCTAATGACTCTTGCTCTGCTTGGACCTATAGTTTTATTCAAACCTCTCTGAAAGATATGCTGCTCAAAAGTCCAGTCATAGTGTTGTCATGGTATTCCCTGTGAACCTTTCCTTAGGCAAAGTTCAACATGATAGATGGGCCCACTAAAAACTGAAAAGTGAAAGGCTAGGGTATGAATGGATCACTTGTGCTGAATATAAGAATTAACCAGACACTGAAACTGGAAAAGGTACCCACAGGAACCTTTCATATAGTAGCTAAATGGTGGCTCTAAATTCAATTTAAAATATAAAAGTGATTACATTACCAAGGTTAATTTAACTATTAACACACACTTAAAAAGTTAGGTGAAAACAATATTCGAAAATTAAAGTGTCACCATGGTGGACTCACTATAATAACGAGATAATGCTTTAAAAATAGTCCAGGTGAAAAAAAAATTGAACTTACTGGTAAGGACTTCAAAATTTTCTTTTACAAAAATATATTCTTGTTTATGCAAATTGCTTATCAAATATAACTTTTAGATTCTTCTTTATCTTCATTAGCTTAAAGGTTACATGAAGAAATTTCTGATATCATCACCAATGCTCCTACTAAAGTAAAAATAATAATTTCTTGATAATCACTAACATATTCTTTACAAATAAAAGTTGACCCAGATACTGAGATATTGGTACAATATAAATTGGAAGTATGTCAAGGCTAATCATTTATTGTAACAAAAACAAAAAAAATCGGAAACGTTTGTGTGTTGTTTCCCAAACAATACTGTCTTATATCTTAATTGTGATATGAAGTGCCAGAAAACTCCCAGCTGAGACGCACAATTTATTTCTAGCTTGCCTGAGCCCTTTATTGTCGTTATTGATTTGAGTCTTCCCCTTAGGTTCATGTGAAATATGTTCCACGAGCCAAAGAAGAAAACTTGTTGAAGTAGAAAATTCAGACTCTCAATTAAAATGAAAAGCTAATATCTAAAAATGATTACCTGTCTTTATGGATGTGACTCAAATCCTCTTTTGCTAGTTTTAGTTTGTCATTTGGTGAATTCTTCCTTGTGAAGATTTCACATCTAGCCAGAGAGGCTACAGAACCTCAGATTGCATATAATGGTTTGGTTTGTATAAAACAAGATAAACTCATACATTCTCTTAAATGATTTATATACTTATCAGTTGAAACACCAAATGGAATACAAGAATTTTGGATAAAAGTATTCATTTTCTTCATTCACTTTCTTCAAACTTTTGACTAAGCTGCTTTATACATTCATTCATTCATAATATATTAATCTTAGATAAAGAATTTTACGTCTGATAAGGAAGAAAAATTCAAAAGCATTCAATGCATATTAATATTCATGCTTCAGGATGGCACTTTTTTTTTTTCTTAAGTAATGATGAAATACAGATATCCCTTTTATATAGAAATTAACATTTCAACCTTTTTCATGAGACCTTTGAAAGGAAACCTTAGGAAGTCAGTGCACAAGGGAGTCAATCTTATGGGAAACAGAAAAAACTCTGTTTCCCATAAGTACAAACTCTGTACTGTAGTAACATTTGGATTCTCAAAGAAATTTATGATACTAAAAACTAAAACTAACATATTTGTAAAACAGTAATCATCTGCTATTCAAAAGTTCAGTCAATGGAGCTGATATTTGCCATATAAGGACTAGGTATACGTTTAGTTTTTAAGGATAAAATTACCTGGTTGGTTCTTAATTTTTTTTTAATTAAAGGAAGGGTTGAAGAAAATGTTGCAGCCTGTTTTGTCTGAAGCAGCAGATGGAATTGATACAAATAGTGCCCTTATTAATTATAAATGTCAGTTACTTACTATAACTGCTTATTTCTGACTATACTTAAATTAATATTTTAATAGTGAAACAAAATTTCTTTTTTTTTTTTTTCTTTTATTCACTGAATATTTTCGGTAATTGATTTCTGCATCCCTAATTAGCTTTCTCAATATACAGCAAGACACACCATCATTTCTAGGCAGTCTGAAGAGTTCCAGTTCAAAGAGTCAAGGAGTCAAACTTTTTTTTTTTTTAAACAGCCTTTTTCTTTTTTAGTGCAGCATTATCTCTACCTCTACAAAAACTCTACAAAACCTTTTTTTCTTTTTTTCCCCTCACAAGACAGGAGTCTTTTAAGTAAGCAGTGATTGCAGTCGTTATGGAAGATTTTCATGAAAATGAACACTTTGTACTACAGGAGTAGTGGTGTTCCTTCAAATACTGTCACATACTTGCCTTATAAAAAATGTTGTGACAACATCTGTCACAAATGATGCAGGCAACTCTCATTATTCCTTTTGTCAGTAAAAATAACAAGTTCCTTGATTCAGTTTGCAGCTTTCAATTGGACGTCAATCTGTATGACAACAATTTACATTTCCAGTATACCATTATTGTCATGTAACTGAACTTCAGCAGCTAGTTCTTTGATACAGGGGAAAAATACATAGTGCCAGCAGCTCCAATTTCTATAGTCCTATGAAAATCAGTCTGAAGAAGCTTTGAAATAATCAGTGCTGAAGAGTTAGCCTTATTAGCAAATACCTGAACGTTACAGTATTCATGCAAAAATTTCCAGGTGTACTCATTCTTAAAGAGAAAAATTCCGCACAATTCAAAACCACTAAAAGCTAGAGAACGCAACATCTTCAGTTCTACTTTGTTTTTGACAAAACAACTCCTTAAATCACTGCAAGCACCTTCTGTTATTTCTTCATCAGAAACGTTAAAATATCTTGCCTTGTACTACTAGTTCATGAAAATACATGTAATACTTATTCAGGTCAAACTAGACTACTGCTTTTCCAGCTATTCTAATTTGACCATAGGAAAAAATGTCTTTGGGAACTTATGTGCCCTCTGACCACTAATCTACTCTTGAAGGAAATACCAGTACTTCAAATCTCAATGTGCGTATCTCCATCACTATGTTTCCTGCTAGTCCATGCTGACACAAATGAAGAAAGCAGTCTGTTTCAGTGACAAGTTTCTTATAAACAACAGGACTAAAGAATTTTATGACTGGAATAGTAGAGAAGATTATCCATCTTTTCCCTCATCTTAGCTTTCCACAGTTTAAGAAATAAGTCTTACTTTCTTTTATCATCTCATATCCTCTGAGTAGAGCAGAAAGGTTAAAAACAATTATAAGCTTTGTTCCTCATTCCATCAGGCCTCCAGTCTGCTCATGATCTGTGAACGCACTTTCTCATATTCTTTGGTTGGCTGTTTCTCTGTAGAGCAGATTTAACTCTGCAGCAGTGCCAGTCACTGGAGAAACATTAGGAAGGAAGTCAGTGCCACTGCACTTCTCAGTAGGATATGACCAGCATGGCAATGAACACCTTTAAGAAGGAAAAGCTAGCTTGCTTTCCTCCTTTAAAAAGACAAGCCAACAAAGAAGTACACAGAAGTCAAAAGAACTGTGTGCAGAATAACCTATCACTTTCTATTACTGAAGTGAATAAAAAAGATTTTCACATAGTGCAAATGCCAATAGGCCTAATCGCTATATAAAAGGAAACAGAAAGGAGAGATTACTGCTATTTGCAAGCCCATGCCATCTAGATAGTCAGGTATCACAGTAATTTAGGCAACTGTAACAGAAAAGAAAAAAAAAAAAAAAAAAGGCAGAATGAGCTTAAAGCATGAAAAACAACAACAAAAAAAGTGATCTAAAGCTAGAAAGAGTTAGACTGATTTAAAAGCAAACAAACAAACAAACAACAACAACAAAAAAGCATAAACCACTATTTAATACTTCTTTGCTAGGAACTCTAATGAGCTGAGAAACCACTTTTCTGTATCTTCTGGGATTAACCAGTTCAAATTCTTATTCTACCTATCTGTGCTATAAAATGATGCAAAACTGTTGATGCCACTTTTAAAAAATTTACTACCTCTTGTATTCTGTAGAGTGTTCTGGAGAAAAATAAACATTATACATAATATTTTCTGAGTTATGTTACATGAGACATGTAAACAAACAAAAATGCCATATCTATAACTTAGTTCTGTGCTCTCATATGGTATAGGTTATCAATAATATGTTGATGAATTCTGCAAGATGGTATCATCCACATTTCATGAAGTTTAATCAAAATGATTCCTGTACATCCTGCTTCTACTCGCTATTGATCAAGAAATTAAATGAAAGAAAACAAGCTGTGAACCCTGCTCCTCAGAAGAAAATACAAGACCATATATCAAAAAGGGTGTAGGTGAATGTCCTTTGAAAGACTGATGATAGCATTACTCTTACTTATGTCACAAATCTTGACAGCTACACTTTCAACAACTTGTTACAGAAAAGAAAAAAAAAGATCTAGATTCCATATTGCCTTTAATAACACTGAATCAGCCAATTTCTATTTCTACATTCTGATTTACATTTCATCATAGGTGTATGCATAATAAAAATTCCAGGTAGTAACCCACAGAGTTTTATTTAATCAATGGAGCCCCGAAGAAATCAAAATAAAGGTTCACATTCCCTTTGTAAACTATACTGTCAAATCTGTTTATCATAGACACTTTCAAAGTGTCTATGTGTAGTGAGACCCCTGAAACAGAATGTTAAATATAACGTAGTAACCTTCTCTCTTTTGTTTTAAATCATTCTTTTGTGGTTTAAGTAATATTTGGTATGTATTTTTCCACCTGTCAGATAATCCAGGAACAAATCCTCACATCAAGACATGCTATAAAGATCAAGATAGAAATTCAGAGAATCATAGAGATTTGTGTTTATAAACTTGCTTATTATGTTTTCATTCACGCAGCTCTGAAGGCATAGTGTCAGCTTTTTATCTAGACTCTTTTCATTACTTCTCCCTGTTGGTGTTGCAGTACATGCTGTGAATGACCTCCAGAGATTCCTGAAGCTATATGCAGAAAGAAAATTGAATCTGAAAGCTTTATTAGACAAGTTTGTCTTCAGCTTGTGTCTGTTGTCAGCTGTATTGAAAAATGGAACTGCTTGTGAAACTGGGTCCTGACCTTGAAAAATCTCCAATCAAATGGTAAGAGATTCAGTTTTGTGCCATATTGCTATTTGTTTGATGTGGCACATGTGTTAGAAGTGCAAAAGCTTCTTAATGAAAATCAGATGGAATGATCGGACAACTTCTTTCTTGAACACAATGGGGAAGTGATATATGGTGATGAACACATAACAGGGCCAACTCAGGTTGGTATCTATGAACCTCTTTACTACAGAAGCCTGTAGAGTTAAATGACCAAAAATCAAACAACCTAAAATGGCTTATATAAATTATTATTTACTCTTTCCTCCAACCATACAGAGCAACCAAAAGAAAAGGTAAAGACAGTGATTCGTTCCTTTACTATCCCACTTTACACTGAAATGATCAATCATTGTTAGGCCAACTGATATAAGTAAGTGCCTACTCTTATTGCTCACCACCAATTCAAGAACTCAAGATATTCTCTATGACACTTTACCGCATCGCTCCCTGTTCACTTTCTTTCCTATATTTTGCTTCAGTAAAACATTTCATAGAGTTAATCTGAATTATAACTGATATTAAAAGCAGACATGCCTTTAGATTCTGCACACACAAATATATCAAGCTACACAATTCTGGACATGGTCATCATTGGATTTCTCTCTGTTACAACCCCCATGCTAGTGATCTCATTTAGTATTGTCCTAAAACAAATGTTAACTAAAATGGACTATTGTCAGTAGCACTGCTTTCTAAACTCAGTGTAGATCTTGTCAAAACAGATGCAAGCTGTGGATTCTTAGCTCTTCAGCTCTATGGAGTATGGTTCGGCAATATTCATTATCTACTATGGCCCCCACACAACCATTTTAATAGCTGATAGCATAGTTCTTTTAAATGGTGAATACTATGTGTAATGTATTTTTAAAATACCCACATGTTTGCATTAGTACTGAAAACACTGTAGATGCACACGTTCCTAGACTGCTCAGTCTTCCCCAAGGAATTATTTTGGGTTGCTTGGTCTCGATTATGCTATGCCAGCTGCTATAAACAATACAGAGTCTCTAACATCTGATGTACATTTGTTTTTAATTTACCCTCTAAATACACATATTGTTATCTTTTCAGGTGCACATAATGAAACACACAAGGTTTTTAAATCTACCATTTGAAAATTCTGGGAAACACAGCTCTGAACTAGAACATACCTGTTCACTCAAACACTGTGTTCAATGTATACAACAACAAAGGCTTCAGAGCACATTAGCTATAAAATCCTACTGAAAAGAAAATAGCTTTTATTGTGCATTTTTGCCCAAAGCTGGTTGTTGTCATTTTTTTTTTTTCCTTTTCTTTTTTGTCTTTGCCTCTTGAAAACAGAAACATGGCTCAACTTTCTTTCAACAGACTCAGCTTGATACAACACTCCTCTTCATTCTTCCTAACTCATTCTAAATCCTGAAAAACCTTCTCCTCTGTGGTTTTTGGCTCTATGCCTGCAGCCTCCAACTCATACCCCCAAAGCAAATTATATGGAACACACAAAACGCATTTGATCACACACATTAGAAGGACACCTAAAGCTAGTGGAATGAGTGCTGCTGAAACTTTCTTCATTTTTTGTGTATTGAATATACAATAATTATCAACACATAATGTATTTCTGCCATATGCCTCTCTAACCTCTATAACCTGTAAAGTGAAAACAATTTTTAAAACGGACCTTCTGAAAGTAATTCTCTAAATCATTAAGGACTGCTGGCTTGTAAAGCTTTAAGAAGCAAATAACTTGAATTCCACTTAATTTTTAAATAATTTGAATGTTGTAATTGACACTATCACTCTACTTTTTTCTTAATTTCAGTCATATCTTTCCTGTTTCAATTTATTAGGCATTTCATGCAAGACAAAAACTTGACAAAAAATTCAGGGAAAAAGTGAAACCAACTATATACAAGGACATCAAATAAATGCAAGAATAACAATATAAAGTAGCACTCTCAGTTATATTAACTGTATATGTAACGTAAAATCAGCTGACCAAGTATTTTCAAATGTTTAAATTCTATCATTTTTGAGGTTTCCTTATCTTCAAGTAAAGCATAACTTAGAATAAAAACATATCCTTTTAAGAAACTGTATTTTCAAGTATAACTCTAGACAAAAGTGGCCATAATTTCCCCCTAACACCTTACTTGATTGAAAAATGTCTTCCTCAAGAACAAAGTTAGGAATGTCTCCCATGCCACATGGTTTTACAAAGCCCTATATAACTTTACATAACTTTTTAAATAACTACCAAAGTAGCAGTTCAGTACAAAATAATTTGTATGAATGCTAAAGATAGTGTTAAAATTTGTCCTATAAACGCACATTCTAAAATTGCATTTCTCTCCACTTAAAATGTTTTCAAACTGCTAGCTAAGCAACTCATCAGTTATATGGATAGAGATGTTGACACAATTTCATGTTGTAATGTCAAGTACAGATAGTAACTGTGATTTCCTTCCTGAATCATCCTGTCTTGGAAGTCAATTTTTGCTAAGGTTTTGAATGTACCTCTCAGCTAAGTACATTTTCCTAGCTGGAAGAGTAGTTCTTGTTCATTATGCCCAAGGGCACACTGGCCTGGTGGAATATCAAGAATATTTTTAGTACTTATTCTGCCAAACAAGCTCAAACACACAGACCTAGAAATAATTAACAAAGGGTCCTTTCCCTCTATTATATCCACCAGATGGTATATTTAGTAAGACCCTCTGGCTGAGTTCTTGTAGCCAGACTAGACAAAATGACACCTGACGGGGTATTAGAGGTTAGCCAATTACATCTTCATTCCCTGGTCTCAGAAGAACAGATATCAACATTATTAAATTCTGATGGCCACAGAAGTCTCTATAGAACCAGGAAACAAGTAATTATCAACAGGAGATAACTCCATTGCTTCACAAAGTCCTTCCAAAATCATTTTATGCATCATTCTTTTAAAATGACCTCAAATGAAAGCATATGGATATGGGGAGGCTTCAATTTTACTTCTTTGAGAATATTTTTCCTGACATCATAGTGCAAGGAAAACAATAACTCTATGAGTCATGAGTTTGGAGAGAAAGGGTGGCAGGGAGGCCTCTTTCCAAAGACTAGTGCTAACGTTCAGGCTTCTCACTGTTTTAACTGCAGACAGAAGGTGAATATCCCCACCTGTGGTGTTTCAGGCAGTTCACATTGATCACATTATTCATTCAACAAAGGAAAATGCCAGGTTCTGCACCTGGGACGGGGTAATGCCAGATACAGGTACAGACTGGGAGATGAGTGGTTGGAGAGCAGCTCAGCAGAAAGGGATTCGGGGATGCAGACTGACAGTAGAATCACAGAGTGGCTTGGATTGGGATCTAAATAATCTTAAAGACAATCTAGTTCCAACCCTCCTGCCATGAGTAGGGACACCTTCCAGTAGGACAGGTTGTTCAAAGGCCAATCCAACCTGGCCTTGAACACTTACAGGGATGGGGCATCCACAGCTTCTCTGGCCAACCTGTGTGAGTGCCTCACCACCCTCAGAGTAAATAATTTCTGCCTTATATCTAACATAAACCTACCCTCTTTTATTTTAAATCCATTTCTCCTTGTCCTATCACTACACCCCCTGGCAAGGAGTCCCTCTCCTGCTTTTCTGTAGGCCCCCTTCAGGTACTGGAAGGTCACTATAAGGTCACCAAGGAATCTTCTCTTCTCCAGGTTGAACAACCCCAATTCTCTCAGCACATAAGAGGTGCTCCAGCCCATTGATCATCTTGGTGGCCTTCTCTGGACTTGTTCTAATATGTCAATGTTCTCCATGTACATGTTCTCTGGCTCCAGGCCCCAGAGCTGAATACAATGCTCCAGGTAGGGTCTCACAACAGCAGAGCAGAGAGGGAGAATCACCTCCCTTGACCAACATAAGCCAGCAGTGTGCCCTAGCATTAAGCACAACATAGCTAGCTGGTCAAAAGAGGTGATGTTCCTGAATACTCTGAATATTGTGCGCAGCTCCGTACTTCATATTATTAAAAGGATGTTAACATACTTGAAAGTGTCCAGAGGATAGCAACAAAGCTGGTAACAGGAAGGCATGCCCTGTGAGGAGAGACTAAGGTCACTTGGGTTCCCTAGTCTGGAGAAAAAAAGGCTAAAAAGTGACCTCATTGCTCTCTATAACTTCCTGAGGAGGAGAAAACCTGTCTTCAAAACCTGACTGGACATGACCCTGAGCAACCTGTTCTAATTGACCCTGCTTTGAACAAGAGGAAAAGATGTCTTCACAGGTCCCTTCTGAACTGTACAGTTTTATGATGATACATATATAATGATGCTATTGCAGTAAACTGACCCAAATAAAGAAAAATTATGAATTAGTGTGACAAGCACAGGTTCAAATTTTTAGTGTTGTTGGCACTAGAAAGGAAATCAATCTTACTTCCTGCCTAATCCTTTACAGAACACCAGTGATTTCATTTTCTGCATGTATAATTCCATCTGCTGAGTCTCAGAAACATCAGTAGTCAAAGCCTACATCTAGAATTAAGGTAAATGAGTAATTTTGCAATTCATCAGCTAAAGATTAGTTAATATAGAAACTACTATATTAAGTGTTGTGCTACTATTCTGTGTTCTCTCCGTTGTTCAGTTATTACCATTTCCTTTGAAACAGCAAATTCACAAGCACTCCCTCTCCCCGGAAGCTGACATAACCTGCTGACATGCAAAACTGACACAGCAAGTTTAGTGACCCAGCACAACAAGAATTGATTACACATCTCTTTCAGTTCTCCCATGTCATTAAACAAATTTCCACAGCATCCCTTAGAACAAAGTCTTGTAAAGCAAGGATGCTGCTGTATTATCAGTTAGAAAATAAACAAATAAATAAATACTAGTAGTATTTAGCCCTTTTTAGAAAATCTAAAAGATCACCACTGGAACCATGGCAGTTCTAAACAGCTAAATGTAAATGATAGCTCCTATTTGATAACATTGAATAGGCCATCAGCAAGACATCTGTTTTGTTTGAAATAAGATACACAATTCTGACAGAAGTTGGACTGTCTCAGTGGATATTCTGGATTCTTTCTAGGTGGTGTAATTATTTACTCCCCTGCGAAACACATTTCCTGCTTTGCTATCCTAGAATATCTAGTAGAAGGTACAAAATTCTCCAGTATCAGCTTTTTCTTGCATACTACGCGTTATAACATGTTAAAAGCAAGAGGGATAAACATCCTACAAGTAATCAAATCCCAGGTGACTCCTGCAATTGCATCACAGCCTGTATTACAGGCAACCTAATAGGAGAAAACATTTCTCCCAAATCTGAGCAGATCCCCTTTGCAACTTGTATAGGTGAAAAGCACTCTTCAGCCAAGCAACTGAGATAGTTTAATATCAAGTAAAGAATCTTAGAGACTTTAGAAACTCAGACTTTAGCCCAATGCCTCCATTATATATTTATTTTTGATCCATACCTAATTAATATATTTCAAAGCAAGGCAGAAGGGAAAAAATCAATGTATCATGGAGATAAAAGTGAGTTTGTAGCTCTTGCAAAGAACCAGCAGGTAAAAAATAATATTAGAAAAAATATAATAAAAATTTTATCAAACGATTTAAATGAAATGGATAAAAGGTCTCTTTTGTACTCATGAACTCAAGACACCCACAAATTATATCACAGACATAATGTTTAACTCCAGAGTTACTTCTACCATGTTATAATACAGCTTCTATGAATGTTCATGCTTTGTCTTGAAACAGTGCAACTTCATTGGCCTCACAAATATAAAATGTATTTTAAGAATTTTGTTCTGCAACAAATTCACACACATTTGGCCTGTCCCATTATTATATTTCAATTTAAACCTTCTCCTTCCATAGTATTTTCTCCATGAATACATGTAGAAAGTCATCATCTCTTCATAGAATAATGACACAAGACTTTGAAACTGTAGTAATTTGAAAAGCATGCTGCGATCATTTCATCAAATCTATAACATAATTTGTCTTCTGCTACACATTACATGAAATAGAAATAATGTAAAACAAGTTGAATGCCATAACAACATACCTCCCATTTACAAGCTGAAGCTGAAATTTGTATGGATGCATGAAGAATTAAGACTGTCTCAACCCATTTTCACTTTAACTGTGTGATTTGTAACTAATCTGAAAAGATGTACATATTGAAGCACTTACAGACACCTGGAGAGAAAAGGCCAGGCACTCCTAATGCTGGCTTTTCCTTTAGTTGTTGAATTAAGTGGTTTATTGCTTTCCAGTCAGCATTCAAGTCTTCTATTTTTTTCTAGAACAGAAGATAAAAATACATTAAATTTGTAAAGCATAGATTAATTTAAATTTCCCCCCCTTTTTTTTTTTTTTCCCATCTGATGGACCACCTGAATTAAAAACAAACAAACAAACGAAAGCAAAACAAAACAACACATGTAGAAACAGCAATAAACTTTCACAAATAGGAGAGAGGGAAGAATTGACTACACCCCTTTTGGGCTGCAAAAGAGCTTCATGGTGTCAGGGTCCTGAGAGCATCTTTCCTCCTAGAAGTTTGGCTGCCGTTGCTGAGGGCCAACAGCACAACTGCCAGACTCTGACTGATGTCCCCAATCAAACTCAGCCCCTTCCAATTCCCATGGCCTTGCCCACCCAGCTGGGGCTATGTCTGACTCTGGTTCCTCTCACCAGGCCTGATCCTGACCCCACTCCATGGGCAGACCCCATCCTTCCCTGCTCTTCAGCTGGGGGTGGCAGAACAGGCTCCCTAGGAACCTAGGGTGACCCTTGGTTCCTAGCCCCCAGCAAGCAGCTGGACTGCACTGCTCCCTGATGAACATAGGGAACCTTGGGGTTCCCTAGGCCTTAGGGAACAGGATGACTTCCTCTTTAACATACAGTAGAATTTTAATATATATTTTTTTTATTTACCATGAACCCAAGACACCCGTTTTCAAATGGGGAGGTGAACTGTGCATTTAAAAACATATCAGTAAAATCCATGCAATCTGGAATATCAAATGCAGCACACATTCTTCCACCTATTCTAAAAAAAAAAAAAAAAAAAAAAGTCTTAGGAGACCTCAGGGAATCGTAAACTTTAGTGTGGGCACACAGTAATGGCTAAACTGCTACTTTTAAACAAAACGTAAGTGAAAGTCTGGAGTGTGAATTACAGCAGTCCTCAGATAACCCTAAGAGACATTTAGACTTGAAAATGATGTTTCTACCCCTCTTTCTTCCTTGCTCTAGGGACTGCAAAGTAGAATGAAGCATGTTAATTATACACTGGCATCTCTAAACTCTTAAAATGAAGACTTTTTTTTTTTTAGTTGCTCCCTGATTACACAGAAAGCAGTCCAGTATACCAATGCCACTCAGGGGTGCTTTCAGTATTCTTATGTCCTAGTCACAATTAGATATATAGCTTGAATAACAAACCAGTCAGGATGCCTATTAAGAAAGACGTTTAATTACCTTGAATCTAACAAGACCGGGGGTCAGTAGGACAGGGGTAGGGTACAATATGCATTAAACTGACACATTCATGCACGCACGCACACACTCAAATTGCACAGTTTTATATTCTGATGCCTTGGGAGAGCATTTATAGAATTTGCCTTAAGCTTTGCCATAAGTACTCTAAACCTACAAAGTTCTTTTATATCTGTCACCAGTAGAGGCTAGAATATTACTTGGCATTACCTGAACAGCTTTTTGCATAAATGCTTTTTGACAGGACAGTAGAGAATGAATACAATTCTGCACTACAAAATAAAAATAAATTAATAATAATTAAAAACAAACAAACAAACAAACAAACAAAAAAAACCCCACACCTTTCAATTTGCAAGAATAGCTTAAAAATTGCATTAAGGGTAAAATCAAAAGTCAGGAATACCAGAGATTCCTTGATAATAGACTATGACAACTACACAGAAAAAGCAATCAGGTGTGCATGATAAATGCAACTTATTATATGATAATTCACAATGATACATCTTATTTCTGTGTGGATTATGGGACCACGGACACACACTCTAGACAATGACTTTTTATGACTTTTTTCTACTGTCCTCCAGAAGAGCCTCCATCCAGAGTTTAAAAAATGCAGATAACTGCTCCAGTATCTATTGATTCAATAGTAGCAGAGAGCCCTTAAAAATAAAAGCTGGGAGGATTACTCTATCACCGGCTTCATTTTACCATATATCCACAGTAACTCAGAAAAGAGATATGAACGTTATAAATATAATATTGGTCCTCACTGTGAGTAGCTGCTTCATTCATTCATGTGGATATGAGCCAGGAATTTGTTTCCAGCAATGACAAAATATAGGCAACATCCATACCACTGATAAGAGAGTAGCTTGTTCCAAACTCTTCTATCACAATTATGGTTTGATCCAATCTTGCATCTGCCATAAATTAGCATACGTGCATTAAAGTGTTCACTTCTTTGAGCACAACAGTTTTGCTGTAATTGAAGCTCTAGAGCTTTGGTGACAAGTATTAACATCAAAATATGTTACCTTGAGGAACACTTTTATTGATTTATTGATTTCCTTTAAATGTCAGCTCCAGTGCAGTTTAAGTGATGTTAACATTCATACATGAACTAATCTCGTTGACAGCACTAAAACTAGATAGGCATATTCAGAGAGAGAAGTGATGTAGTATTTTAAATGCATGACTGAGGACAATGAAACTACAGGTATTCCTTATGTCCTCCCTCTTCCTTTCCCCACTACTTACACTCCCATCCAACAACATGATGGGAAAGGAGAAATGGAGTGCCAAGACAAGGGACTGGAACTCTTCTTTTGCTACAAAAATCATTTCCTGATTAAACTGATCTCTACAAGTGCTGTTACTGATGAGATAAGATTGGGGTTTATATTCTTTCTATTGCCACTGTCACCAGCAGTAACCCCCAGTAACCTTTCCCTCCCTGTCCATGTAAATGTTACTTTAAAGAAATGCATTTCAAAAGCATGAAATCCACTTCACAGATAATAATGGATACGGTTATTAAACTGTCAGTGCTTAAAGGATCATGTATCCTATCCCATTTTTGATTCTCGAATCAATCAGCTTATACCAAGATTTTATTTGCCTCCAAGAATATATTTATAGTCCTGTATTCCAAGTCCTGTATTGTTGCTTTTGGTATGCTTTGTGAAGGTGTGAAAATATACTTATTATTTCAGAGAGTTAACTATAACATAAGATGTATACTTTATGTTAATAAAGCAATATTATTAAGGTCTTACCCAAAATTCTATGACTAATCATTCTCTACATTTTCAACTGATCAGATATTTAGCTTTTGTAACTATTGTGATTCACAAATTCAAAATCAACACATTTGAGGACAGACAAACTTTAATCCTAGGAAACAACTGCTGGCTTCACCCTCATGGCTTCCCACTGAAGGGCACAGAAAATTTCTAATGCAAATAGAGTTCATAATCATCTCCTCTATAAAAGAATAATATGTCTGGACAAGTTTCAAATGGAATACATATTCAACACATGAGTGTTTAGCGGCCTATTACTTCTGTATCTGCCTATTACTTACAATAAGGACTTGAACAATATTCTTTGATGAAGTAAAAATGACACTTTTTACAAGAATTACTGTTTGAAAAAGTTAGATAGATTTAAAAAATCTAGATCCAAAAAAAAAAAAAAAAAAAAGAAAACCTGGTATGAAAATTTAAAAATCCATGGCTGTGATTAATGGAACAGAAAATAACTACTGGTGTTACCACTTCTCAGGTCTTGTCTCATGAATTAATACTGGTAGACTGTCTTCTTCAGCTTAATAATTCTTTAGGGTAGAGAGGGGAAAGGAAGGAAGTGGCTTGAAGCAGGGATTGGTATACAGTTTTGTTATTTTTATTTTCTTCAAAAACATAGAGTAAGAAATCCTTTTACTTTAAAATATATCAATACCCCACATCACACCTCTTGTAAAATGACAAAAGAGAATTACAGAAATTATAAACACAGTTATGAAAATAATTAGTTATTTCTGTGGTGTGAAGTTACCAGTTTTTGGTAACCTATTTTTACAACGTAAATAACTAATAGTGTTTGTTTTATACTTAAATAAGGAAATCTCTATTCTGGGTATTTCACACACTCCTTTATTTTATTTTATTTTATTTTATTTTATTTTATTTTATTTTATTTTATTTTATTTTATTTTTAACTTTTTAGAACGATTTTACACAGTTATTCCTGTCAGTATTTTTCTGTTAAAGACCCAGCAATTAAAGATCTTTAAACTTTAAACTTAAAGCTAAGAAAGAAACATATGTGCCTCTCATCTGATCACCTGAATTTCATGGTGGAACATAAATTTAACAGTTTCCTCCAACTAATGGACCAACACTACAAAACTAACACATGATATACTGATATGGTTCAAAGACCATTATACCAGTAAATGCACATTTAAGCTTAATTTATTTTGTCTGTAAGAACAGGATGTAACATAAAGACAAATTGAGTCAACTTCTGTGATGTGATCCTGAGTAGGAAAGAACAGAAGTGTAGGAATGGGACACAGAGACTGGCAACAGATAGTGCTACTAGAGATGTGAAATAGTAAATGACATCAGCCTCCTCAGGAGCTTGAGAGGTAGAGTGGATTTCAGGAATTCTACCCTCAGTTTAATTACATGACAATATAAAGCCATGAGGTTCAATTTATATTCAAAACACCACAACTAGAGTATAATACAAAGGTTGCAAAAATTAACTGCAAAGCATTAAGAAATGCTAAAGCCAACTATGAACATTAATCCAGACCCAATACATGTAACTGCATTAGTATGTTTAATTTCCAGACACACACAGTTTTCTAGCACAGGAGAAGCTTGCAGTGGTGAACTAAGACAGAAAAAAAGAAAGCCAGGAAAAGGCTTCTTCAGGAAACTAAATACTTTACAAAGTTGTCAAGCAATGCTATGCAAATAATTGATGCTTTTAAAGAGGCCATATAATTTTATCTTTTTTATTAATATATTTTTTTTTCGTCTATAACTTCAACATTAGGCATTGACATTTATTTCCAGAACTCTTGAGTAATCCCAGCTGCAACTGAAATTATGAAAACTGTGCATTTATCACATAAAATGTTAGATAATATGATGTTGAAAAATCTGGCTGTCGGTGTTTCAAATTTGATATATAGAAGTATCTGCTACATTTAATGTCAGTATCTTTGTGCCTCAGCCCCCAAACATAAACATAGGTAAAACTACTCCACTGTTGCATGGGAGTTAATTAGATCTGAGAAAAATAAATAAATAAAATAAATCAGATCAAATATTTTATATGCTTGAAACACAAACTAGTCTCAAGTTAATTCTCACATTTTTGTCATAATTATCTGGGAAATTGTATTGGATTTTCTGGTATGCCTATGTGTAATGTCACAAGTTAAGAAAACTGCAATATGTATATATATTTTAAGTTAGTGTCTAGTACTATGACCCAATTGTTTTTTGTTTTTTCTCTTTCATTCCTGAAATAAATTTCTAAAATAAAGCAATGTTTAGGAAGCACTTAGACACCACTGTGATAACTGTTTTGAAACAGTCCATGAAGGAATTAGCCATTTTTCTTCACAGCAGAAATTGAATACATCCCAGGAAAACTGCAGCATGCAGCAACAAACTGAACAAGAAATATGAGTTTAAGTACTGAATCACTGTTCACAGTGTGAGTGCTCTCCATATTCTATGCAGAATTAGGTAGTATTCAGCCTAAAACAAGGCCACCAAAACAACTTCAATTCAAAAATTTGTGTAAATTTGAGTGCTTAACTTTGCAATTTCACTAATACCTTTTCAAAAACACCATAATCTAAGTACGAATACTTTCTGCTACTACAAAATACCTTTTGCATAGAAAATTACTTTGACTTGGGCTAAAAACTCTACATTAGAACATAAATATAGCAAACAGTGCTGGAAGTTACTCATTAAGAATGATGGCAGAAGATGATTGCAGTGGAAATGGGGGAAAGCTTAAGGAAACCTACCTCATCAAGAACGCAATTCTACAGCCCTGACAGTATATATTCACTGTTTTATTACTTACTGTATAAGACGGTGAACCAGAAATTAACTTCACAGGTTGTTCAATTAACTGAACTACCCAATGTAATGAAAAAAAAAGTAAAATCCAATTACAGAGTGACGAAAAATGAAATATCCACTACTCCACAAATAGTTACTAATTTCCTTACAGGCACATTTTGCAATATCATTGTCAAAACTACAACTCAAAGAACATCATAATCTTTATTTAAAGAGTTATCTTGTTCCAGTTGATCATATTCCAGTAAATCTGGTAGAAATTGGCAGTTTTCAGTCTTTGACGTGAACACTTAAAAGAAATAGATGTGAAGTACACTTCAATGCCAGAAGTTTGGCCTAAGCAGAATCATTTCACACTATTTACACATTGGTCAATGGTATATAAAACAAGCGCTAGTTCTTCTCCTTATTGGTACTCATTTTGAAAATTTTCATATGCATTTACAAAAATCTAGAAAGCCAAAACCTTGCTTTCTTTTTTTTTTTTTTTTTGTTGTTTGAATTTCTATGCCTAAAATGTGGAGTAAAGGCCTTAAAATGGCTTCTGTAGCTATACCAAGTGAGTAAATGTAGTTATTGCAGCATGATTTTTGTTCCATCATTCCTAAGGCATGGGCGTGCGGATTTTCTTTTTTTTTTCCCAACAATAATGTTTCATTAGCCAAGGAAAACACGTAAGCCAGAGTCAGAAGCCTCATTTCTGCTCACTCTTATTAGCATACTACTTTTAAGCCACCTTCACTTCACCTCTTTTGGTATTTTCTCACTGTTTTGGAGAATTGATCACACACATACACAAAAATAACAACAATAAAACACCTAGATACCAAAGGGGAAAAAAAAATTAAGGAATACTGCTCAGGAAAAAAGAAAGAAAAAAAAATGCTTAAATTAGTTTCTAAAATGGAAAAAAGTGTGTTCATGTGCTCCTGTGAATGGAGATCAACTGGTGGGATTTACATATATTAGAGGAGATTTTGTAAAAGTAGCAAAATAATACTTCATGTGACTAAATACAGATGGAAAAACAAGAAATTCACTGTAGCAAAAAAGAAATTCAATGTTACCTACAGACATCTTAACTTTGTGAGGAAACCTTTCTATAAAATGAGATTATTGAAGAATGTAGGTTTGGAAAAGCTCTAAGTATAAAAATTACTATCTCTGTCCATTCAGAAGCAATTGTAAGAGATATTTATGTAATCAATAAGCCCCTATTACAGTTTTGGTAACTCTTAATCATCATGTCCACAGATCCTTTACTAGCAGTTATAAAACCAGAAACCAGATCACGCTCTGGTTCATATAGTAGTGATCTTACTAGGAGTTTGATTTTAAGAAGTTTTTAAGAAGTATTTAAGTATTTTAAGAAGTAGCTGGCCATGGAGGTTGCTTTCATATTATTTCCTGCTTCATGATTCTACAGGACAGTAGATGATACTCTAAGTCTCCATGAAGTTCTATATAATCTTTATGAAACTAAGTGCAAAATATTCCCTTCAAACTGATTTCTGTGCTGGGAAAAGAATTCTGTTTCTATTTTTAAAACAAAAAGGTTGGGAGGGATCAGCCTTCTTAAAAACACATCGTCTGCTTCAAGACAAAATCAAGAAGTCATTCTACATGAATTGTGGCAAAGATAAAATGAGTGGTAAAGTTCGATATTGCCATCTCTTTTTTATTTCATAATGTGAAAAATGTAAAGCAAAGGGCCCCCTTTCTGATCTGACTCTTACCTTGTCTACAAAAAAAAAATTAAAAAAAATCATTTTTTTTAATTGGCAGAATTCTGGAAGTGTAATTTGAAATAATAAATAAATAATAAGAAATAAACTAAATAAAAAGACTTCATTTGATACCATTAACTAAGCATAATAAATTTAAATTTGGTTTCACTGTTCAATTACTCTTGAATAAGTAAAACAAACTTAATGTCAAATAAAAGAATCTCATCACAACATGCAAAAAAAATTCTAGCTGGGAACATTACATTGTTCCTGGCTATGCTGTCACAGAACAGAACAAATGCTCTTTGCCAAGTTCTTTCATTGATTTTAAACAGAGCACATCAAGGACAAGTGTACAACAGGGGAAGCATAACCCATTACACAGTAATGGATATTGCTAAAGGTTGCTTCATTACCTTTACTGGATGAGTGGCTGGTTTTTCCTTATATAAATGACACCCTTTAGACAAAACCTCTTCCACATTCGGCTGTTTAGCCTGCACTGCTGCTTCAGTTTCCTGAAAGATAAAAACACACGCAGTGTAGATTAACCATAGCATACGCAATGAGACTGAAAAATCCTAAAGCTCTATGGGAGGCTGTAAACCACCAGTAAATTTGTTTCTGCTCAGGACTTGTTTCTGGGAAAACTTACAGACAGTAGCAACTGAAGATAAAAAGGGTCACCAGAGGGAAAAAAAAATAAAAATAAATACATAAATAAAAAATGGAAAGAGGGGTGGAAAAGACTAATGCTAACAAAATAAACAGTGATAGGTCCCTTCCTCCTGAAAGTTTTGATAAGGCTATTACAAAGCTGACAAAAATTCATACTGAGAAAGACAGGCATGAGAAATCTCATTTAAGCAGCTCAGCCCTTTTGTCTACTTTACATTAACAGCAGCTTTAAAGCGCACTAGTGCATATTTTGTTCCTATAATACATGGCCTAAAAACCATATCATGAGATGCAAAGATGCTGTTTAATTTAGAAAGACTAATAATATTAATAGTGAACTAATATTAGTTCTAGTAAACTACTACACAGGTAGCAAAGCATCCATACATGCAAATTCAAAACAAAGCATTGTAGTAGTGACAGTTTCTAAAGGTACAGAGAGGCACCTATCATTACCAATGATACCCTACTGAATTAGCAACATCATATTCTCTAGCAATTTTTCTTTTTTAATCTGGAGAGGTGTCATCCACTTGCTAACATATGGCAACTCCAAGAAACCCTTCCCACCATACACAGTCTCCATTTTGTCAAGTCTTAACTACATACATATTTGGTGGAACACTACATGCAATGGTTAAAAGCAAAAATCACTGAAAAGTGTAGCAACAGATAAACTGTGTCTGGAAGTCCAAAATTTATATTATTTTCAGTTTGCAAGTAATAAGAAGTAACATAAGCAAAAACAGGTAGGCAAAAATCCCATAGTTATCTGAGAAATGTAAATTAAGTGGTTGGTTTGGTGGTTTGGTTTTCCTGTCTACATTTTTCTCCCATCTTTTTTTTTTTTTTTCCCCCTATAGCTTGACTGCCTTGTCCCATCTATCTAACCTTATTTTCTGTCCACAATCTCAGTTAACATTAATGTGAGAGCAGACAAGACTGTATGCCAGGCTTGTCACTATCTGATGCAACACGTCATTTCATTATTGGAAATCTGCTATTATTCTCTCTGCAATGACTTTGTTGAAATCTGTGTCATTTTAAGTCTCAGCAAGGGACCATCTTACTCCTGTTTTCAACTCAGCATAGAAAATATGTCTACAGTACTGCTTGAAATTTTATGTGCAAAACATTATGGATAATCAGTAAAAATAATGTGTTGGTAAGTTCACTGCCATCCTCCATTTGTCCTTTCAAATACTGTTTACCACTAGCAAATAAAGTTAATTAAAGCTTGTCTGACTTCTTGCAATGATATTTGAAACATGTTGTATTTAATTACTTTTTATTATGCATTACAATATTAATGAGATATACCTGTATGGATTCATAGAGAAGAAGCACTGAAAAGCAATGTACAACGGAACTAGGATATTGGAGGGGTGGAATTTTATTAACCTGTTGATCAAGCATTCACTGAAGTGCTATTTTTCTTGTTTCAATACTAGGTTGGCTTTCTGCTTCTGTATTCACCACATAAAGACAAAATAATCATTAAGGAGTTTTGATGAAAAGGTCAATTTTCTGCCTATCTTGATGAAAAATAAGATTTTTTTAAAAACAACTAAACCGTCTCCAATATTTTGCCATTATTATGTTATTTTCTGTTTTACATATCTCAAATAATTATGTTATTTTATAACAGTACCACATACCATAAAAAAATCTCTTAGCAGGTGCAATAGCACTATAATTCCCTGCAGAACCCCAGAATATCAAGATCAGTATGAGTACCTCTATACCAGTTTAATTTGCATCAATGTGCCTTTGAAGCACATCTCTCTCTCATCCCCACTCACTGTGCTTTGGGATAACTCTTGTCATAGACTGATCTGAGAGTGTGCTGACTGGTTTCATACTGGCTATCATCAGAACAGAAAGCGTGCTCTGGGAGGGCCCCCTTAGACAGTCCCAGGACTTGGGTGCACCATCAGCCCTGACACTGCCCCTTCCCAAGCCCCCATTCAGGGCTTCCCGCTCCATGCACAGGCTCAGGACCCCACTTCAGCCCCACTGGGGCTCCCCCACCTGCCCAGGCCCAGACCCCCACATCTGTCCCAGGGTCTTCTGTCCCTGCCTCAGTGAGGCTTGCAGCTGGGCCAGGCTCCAGCTCCCCACAGCCCTGCCGTAGGCCACACCAAGCCAAGCCCAACCACGACCCCACATCCTGTCCCCAGGGAGGTGCCCCCTCCTATGAAGAAAAGCTGAGCAAGCTGGGACTGTTCAGCCTAGACGAGAGGAGACTCAGGGGTTTCTCACTGATACCTATAAATGCCAAGGGAGGGTACAAGGAGGATGGAGCTGGGCTCTTTCCAGTGGTGCTCAGTGCCAGGACAAAGGGCACAAACTGGAACATCAGGATATTTTTCATGTATTAGATCTGGCCTGGCTTGTAATAATAGCCGTTAACAATAACAGAAAAGTTCCACCACCAGGAAGTGAAAACACAAACCAAGAAAACCTGACCAGAGAAGGCACTACAGATGCATTAAAAGGGCTATTAACAGGAGTTACTACTTCAGTCCTCTAGCTGCAACAAAGTTTGGCTGCTCAGTATTTATCCATCTTCTATATTGAAACATGTATATTGATTTATCACATACACACATATAAATTTCCTTTTTAAAATTAGAGAAACAAAACAACAACAAAAAAGAATAACAGATGGTAATATGCAACCCCACATTTTACAGCAAAAAATAAAATGTTTAACAGTCCTTTTTCTGATTTTTATTTTATGCAAGTACTAGTATACACAACACATAAGAACTAAGATATCCCATTTGTATATATTACATAAAGATCTGAAAAACTATTCTTTACAGATAGAAAAGGTATGTTTTTTATGCGGAGAATACAGTTACAATTTTCTATAGCCAGGAAGTGGCTATGGAAATATATTTAACTGTTAGATCACCAATTCCTTCAGCCCTACAATTTTCTGGAATTACATGAACTAATCTTATGAAGAGCAATCTTTCAAAACCAATGGCCTTGACCTAAACTAAAATGCACTAAATCTATCCAATATGGAATGATGCTTCATTGGAGACGTGGAAATAAGAACAAGAGGAAAAACAGTTCTCGATATCTTGACATTCCTTTCAACATTGCTGAAATTAAGAGATAGCCTATTTGTTAGAGCTACGATTAATTTTTCATTGTTGAACATTAATTTCAACATCATCTAAAAACATCACAAAATTATTTTTAATAAGTATACACCTGGTGAATTAAATCACTGCAGTAACTTTGAGTGAGCTCTTTGCATGGTTCACTGCCTGATAGGATAGCCCCTTGACAAATTTTCTCTATTGAGCAAATTTCCAGCAATTTCAAATCCATTTGCTAGGTGATACTATATCAATACAGGTTAAAAGATGAGAGAGTACTTTCAGAATGCTGCTCCACCATTCAGTTTCCAAAGAGAACAAAACGGTAGCAACTATAACTTGGCCTCCAGTAGTTTCTTACAACAAAGAGACTGTGGTTATTATCTAGCCTGTACAGGACTCAAGTGAATAGCATACTCCAAGAGCAGGGCCTGAAGTCTGTTCTCCATCACACAGGCCAAGCTACTACTGAAGCTAACACAACTTGTCTGTACACGTCTGGAAGTAGAAATCAGTATTTTGGAAATGCAAAGACATAACTTTTTAGAAATCCTGATTCAAGATAGTCCACTCTGCTACCACACTGACTTCTTCCCCCCCCCCCCCCCAACCCTGCTCCCATATGAGAACAACTGTAGGACAGATGCAGAGCTCTGTGAGTTTCTACAGGAATTTCACAATTTATGAACTGCCTGTGAAAGGAATTGTAATGCTACTTCTGCGCTGGGTGATGAATATGCTAACTAAACTTTTCACACATATGGCAAATTAAAATACATCATCACTGGAAACTGCTGTTTTTTAAACATGTATAAACAGCAAGAATAAAACAGAGGCCACCTTTACTCCATGAGATGCCACTGAAGAATGTTAATTGGTGTTAAAATAGCACTTCAAAACAGATGAAAATCCATGGCAGAATAAGCCACGTTGGCTTATGTATTTCCAACAACATGTCAGTTCAACCTGCTGAAAACATTTGCAGGCTGAAAAAGTTGCAGGGACTTGTCTACAGCCCCATATGGACTAGGAAAGTCTGTTGATGCAGCTCAAAACTTAGAAATCCATATTCCCTAGCTGAAATCATTATATTGGCTAAACCTCTGGTGTATATGGTAATGGAACAGAAAGTTTGTTGGCTTGGCATATGTTATTTCAAGATATGGTAACTACCCTAGCAGACATAGACAGGTGGTTTGACATATGCTACAGATACACTAGAAGGCCCAGACAACTATCTATAGAAGTATCTGCAGCATTTCAGACTATTTGTGTATATTTAGAATCAAAAGCATTGATTCACCTTTTCTTGTAACACCGATTGAACTTTTGGGATCAGATTTCCTAATGAGATCATCTCCACAGGACATTTTCTGCAGGGACAGTAGGAGATGCTCAAGGTATTTAAACCTGTGTCTTTGTGGTGAATTGCAATGCAAAAATGGAAACTTGATTACAACCTTCAAATAAAAAATATACTTTAGATATTAATATATTGTTTTAAAATTGATCATCTCTTTTTGTCAATACTCCATTAAATAAAGGTTAAAGAAGAGAAGGCTTTGTTTTGTTTTTCAGAGAAACAGAAGCAGTAAGCAATTTCCCTTCACTTTATTGAGTGCAACAAAGCAGCTGGACTGGATCCTTATAGGTCCCCTTCCAACTTGGGATATTCTATGATTCTATGACATTTAACAAACACATATACTAAATCTGAAACCTAAAGCTATTTGGAGGCTTTAAACTTCAAAAAGACTTATCTGAATAATCAGATATGAATCCTCACATATTTTGTCTTGATAACAGAAAATTGTATTTAATTCTCATATTTAAAAGACAAAAATACCATATAGAGCTGTAACCAGAATTCTTTGACATTCTTATGTCTTATTCATATACACAAGAAGCTCCAGCAAGGTTCACCGAAACATTCATATCTATCTTTCAGGTTATTCTTCCCAGATATTTTAGGGAAAAGGCTATAAACAAATGGTGAGGCTGTAAGTGCCTCATTTTTCCCCCCACAAGTGTGTTGACTCAGTGCAGATTTGAGGTCCTGAAAAACAAATAAAAGTTGATGGAAAATGGAAATGTGAATATGTTGCTCTCTTCAAGAATTATGGTTTTAAATAAGTGACCTAACTTACCTTTTGACTCAGTTCTGCACATTCCCATTCATGGAACAGATTAACAAACTAAACAACCACAAGAAGAGTGGTCAGAGGAGACTTAATTAGAAATACATCAAAGTTCAGCTATACCACAATAAGTATCAGACCTTGATGGTATGCCAAACAGTCATCAATGGCATTCTTGACATTCTCTGCCACTTTAGATATTTATACAACAGTATTAGAATACATCTAGGACATGCTGTTAACAGCTCTGTGGCCACAGTGAAGTGGGACTAATCCACTGGGAGAAAAAAACAGGTGCCAGTATTTAAACTTCCAGAATACAGAGTTCAATTGATCTTCATAAAAATCAAGGAGAAACAAGTTTGTATCTCTGTTCTTTTCTACATAACAGATTAAAAGGTTTGACAACTTTCTGAATATTTCACTTATCTCTACACAGAAAGACAAAACTCTGTGAACATAAAAGTTATAGAATTTAATTTTACCCTCCTGTCTTAGGGTTTTATGAAAAAACAAACAAAAACAAAAACAAACAGGTAATTTAAAAACATCCCGTTAGTGGTCTAGGTTAAAGTTTAGCTTTCAAATGTATTAATAAAAACAAACACACAAACAAAAAAGCTGTAACTGTTGGACAAGCAATTTTAAGCATCAGTCTTTAAAATGTCATTTTAATGAGTAAATAACTGATCTTTCCCTCATTACTTCAAATCAGTGTTATTTTAAGTATATAAGACCCAAACTAAGGTCCCAAGATAATTTTAGAATCTACATTTATGGGGAGAATAATGTTGTGAGATTCATCCAATTTTTTTTAGAAGTAGCATGTAAAAGACAAACACCTGTTTTAATAAGATGAGAAAGCTGATCTAACTGTAGCACTTGACCTCAGATAACAGTTGTGAAGATACTTCAGAGGAGAAACAATTATTTCACAGGAAAGAGCATTATACAAAGGACATCTTCCTTCTAAAACTGTAATGCTTTAATTTCATGACTACTTTATGAACTTATGAGTTCCAGCCTTGGGCAATTTGTAAAATACATGGACACTGTGTCTGTTAAGACCTGGTAACATTCTTCATCATTCTGTTCCTGGCCATGCTTCTTTTTCTTTTCTTTCCGTTTTTCAGTTAACAGCAATGAGAAAATCTTCCACAATGAAATGGAACTGAGAATTTAAACCAGGCAAACAACATGGCTGAAATGGCAATACCCACCACTTTACAGATGAAAATGATGGATTTTTCAAAGCTCATTTTCCTATTGGCTATCAAAAATTTGTGAGCTTCCTCTGTACATCTACAGGAGATGAAACATAGTAGGTTTTTCCCCACACAGAAATCAGTATCAAGGCACTGCAGCTGTCTGTCCTGAAAAGGAAATTTCCTGGAGGTGCTGAAGATGAAGTAAATTATTAGCTGTAAAGACATGACCCATAGATATGGGATATGAAAAGAATTTTTCTATGGTAGCCACATACCGATAAGGCATGATGATTAATCATCAAGTTGGATTGTGAAGACATCCAGTAAGAATTATTTCAAACTGGATATGATTTAGGGTATTTTATTTTAAGGCTGGACAAGGCATAGAATGAAACAGCTGCCCCTGTTCTACCTAGACTTCAGATCCTGTCATAGTTCCATAGTTTTGTTATCTCATAAAAGAGATAACAAAGAACCCAGGAGAACACAGAGAAAGCAAACTTGACAGAAATACATATAAAATTCTTGTGAGGAAATAAGGGAAGTCCCAATAATTTCACAGGCTGTCTCTTAGTTACGTGGTCTTTTAGATAGATATGGAGAATATTTCAGCAGGAGAAAAACAGGCATGTAAAAAAAAAACAGGCAGTATTTTGTTGAATTTGAGAAAAGATCCGATAATCCACAACTCCAAACTGAATGTGATAGGGGACACACTTTTCCCTAAAACTTCACTTGTGAGTGCACCAGAGACTCCTCTGGATACACAGACTCTAAATGCAAAATAAGAAAGGTGTTATATTGACTTCAAAAACATGCTGCTGCTAAGAATTCAAGACAGTAATTTTTTGTCTCTATAGTATGGAATTTACACTTAATTCAAACAAAGTTAACAACTTTTACTGTTTCCACAAGATTTTTAGGCATGAATTGAACTACTTACGAGCTATCTTGACTTGCAAGTGAAATTTGTTAATACTTATAAAGGATTGAGTCACAAACTTTATTCATTTCTTCTTGTAGGAAGGAAAGAAAGGAAAAAGAATTTCTTCTCTATAAATGCACAACTAATGACAGTTCTATCACTAATCTGAATTAAAATAATTTAATATGGGAAGGGTGGTGGTTTTTTTGCTTTTGTTTTTAAATCAATATCAAATTTTTGGATGCTCCTTCTTTTCTCTCACATGCAAATTTTCCTCCTCTTTCCAAATGTGGTAAATAAAGATTTATTTCTAGATGAGTTTCTGGCTACAGAAGGAAATCAGAAAAAAAAAAAAAAAAGTCAAAATCAAAATACATTACTGTCATAAGAAGGCTTTGTTGGTTGTAACATGTTTTCAGATATGCTTCTCTTCTGGTATTAGACTGGTATTATCTTTAAAACAAAAACAAACTACTCCAGTGAAAATCATTTTTGTTTTGTTTTGTTTTGTTTTGAAAGACTCTGATAAGTATTACCCTTCACTAAAGAAGGCCTTCATGCTACATCTCCTAAGCAAGACAGCCCCTAAGGATGCCACGCCACATGGCCTTCTTTGCCTAGGCAAAGGGGAGAAAAGTGGGAGTAAGAAAATCAGAGATTCATATGACAGTAATCCTCTGTGCTGTTTCACAGTGTATATTTATACAAAAGCAGCTAGGAGAAAGAGTAGAACTTCAGTGTGTTGCTTCAGTAACAGAAGCAGGGATAGATTTCAGTAAATGTTTACTTTCTTATTGTTTCAGTAAATGTTTACTTTCTTACTGTTTTGAAAATGTGCAGTTTGATCATTTCTCACTGCCTGGTTTGCAACTGCAAACAGCTAGGTTATATCCATACTTTGGGTGGTAGTACCTTGGGTTTCTTTAATATCCACAAGCAAGTGTGTTATCAGAAATTATCAGAAGTGTTTTTTTTTTTTTATTGTTATTATTATTATTTATTTTTTATGTGGGACATTACAAGAGAGTGGCTGTGTGGGGCTGAGTGGCGGACCTGGTTTAAACCACAACAGTGGTTTAGAAAGAATTTCTTCTTCACTTCCCTCAACAATCATCTTTCACTGCAGGATTTATTATATCTAACAGGTTGCCTCTCTTTACGTCACCTATAGTATCGTGCAAGAGTTAAGCGTCGCAACACTCTGCCTGATATCTCAAAGCCACATCTACTTGGAAGTTCAGCAAAAAATCTGCAATAGGACTGAGAGTTTTCCACATTATCACTAATGTCAGTGTGAGAAGGAGCTAAGAATTTTTAGTCATATGTTCATATCTCCACTCAAAATAATAAAACAAAAAAAAATCTTTTTTTTTTTTTTACTTAAATATCAATCAAATTAATGTCAAAAAAATGTAACAGTCAAATATCAATCAGATATCACCAATGGATATAGTTAGCAATGTACAAAAAATGAGAAGACTCTCACTGCCTCTAATATTTACTAGTCAGTAATCATGTCAAAGCCCATTAAACTAAAGCTAATAGAATCTTCTGTAGAGATAAAAAGTCATTTGCATGAGTTCTTCTTCAAATTCCAGTACTTTAAATTGTAGGTGATCAGCAGAGAAAAACATATAATCTCACAGAAAAGGAGTTACAATTTAATAAATAACATGCTATTATCAAGATGAGTGTCTAAGAGCTTTTAAGAATTGCATTTTGAGGAGAAAGAGGGTTTTCTATTTAGGAAAAGACCACATGAAAAAGAACATAAATAACCTGGGAGAATGTTAGGATATTTCCTCTCCTATTCACAGTGTACAGTTTCCTATCTGTGAAAACCTAACTATACTAAGGCAAGGAATAGCTTTCGTATTCACTTCACTAGAACCATGATAAACTGCTTTGTCATTTCCATAAGTTCCTCCCTATATTTGTTCACTCATTCATATTAGTCACACTCTTCTCTGGGACTCTGAACATTACCTGAATGGTTTTTAATAGTGCAAGGAAGAAGCCAAAAGACAGAGTTGATATACAACCTCACTAACTTCCAAGCAACTCACCCACACTTCTAAAAAGCTTATGTTTCCAAGAACAAAACCACATCTTGGCTTACTAGTCACTGATTATTTCCTAGAAAAATACTACCCCTCATAACAAATACCTAATCTCTCAAAACATCTCTCTTTCCCTGAGATGCAGAGGGATATGTGTTTTGCAATCTATCCTGAACACTGAAAAGTCTACGTTACAGCTTAAAGAATATACAAGGATTACTCCTAGGGAATGTTTTCCCACCTTTTCACAATCCATTTGCAACTAATATCAGTTAGTATTCTTCTACTAAGAAAAGATATTTAGAAGAGGTTTGGACACAGATTGTTGCAAATTTAAGGGATCAAAGCTCACAGAGAAAACACTGAGCAAGTTGCTATTCAAAGTCCCATATAAAGATTTCTGGAAAGAGTGGTAACTGATTGATGTGCAGAAATATCGTACTCTGGTTCTATGAGTTGATTAAATTGACATTTACTACAGATCTAAATAATGCATTGAAAATAGGAGTACTTTAAGTAATCAAACAGTATTTCATCATCAGAAGTTTTCACATTTCAACCTTTCCGCAAATCGGAGATGTCAGTGAGACAGTGAGATAAATCTCTGTGATATGTATTCCTTACATGCTCATGTGGTTGATCTAAACTTTCTATCTTTTATGGCATATAAAAATTACTCATTTAAAAGGATGATAGCAAAATGAAAAGGTAAAATAATCAATAATGACTTGTTTCTGACTTCTCAGCCTAGCTTGTCAAGCAGGCATTGACAAATGAAGGCTAATGGAAGAAAAAACACAGGACTGTCCAGTCAACACTTTCATTCTCTCATGTGGATGGATGTTCTTTTATTTGTCTACAATTAGGTTTTCTAGTCCATAACCACGCTCTTCTCTTACTCTAACTGCAGGCTGTCATGTATATAATGAAGTGATTGACAAGACTTGACAGTTTCCTATTGTCATTCAAAGCTTATCAAGGACAAGACCCAAATACAAGTTACTTTTAAGAATATTTATTTATTTATTTATTTTAAGGTGGCCTGTTTTTATCTGCCAAAACCAAACACAATAGGCTATTTATATACATGTCAAGTGACCACCATAGACAGTAAACAAGTATAAATCCCATACTCAGAGACAGTTCAAAGCTTCTTTGGCAATATAACCTAAAAATGAAGGTTGTGGAGACCTTGAAAAAGAGAGCTCAAATATAGAAGAATAAAGGGAGGTGTGAGTGAAAGTAAGGAGGGAGTAAAGGGAAAAAGTAGGGAAACTAAGTGGGCTGGCACAAATGACCAGTGAGATTACAAGAGGAATTGGAGGCAACATGGCTGGAAAATATAAAGTGTTTTTTTAATACTGTCTGGACACGAGGTTTGGAGGGGTTAACAGGGTCTCACTGAGAACATGATTTTTGCATTTCACTGTCACTCCCTATCCTGACCATCCCTTCTCTGTCCACTCCTTAAAATGCAGTGACTCACACTTCACTTCATCCCCTCTATACGCTCCTTATCACCTACATCCATCACAGTCCCCCTGAAAAAAAAAGATGTCTCTGTTCCAAATGTTGTAGGGGAAGTAGCAGTTCTGAGGCAAAGACCTGGAGGAATCCAGATCTTTATCCTCCTCCTATGGTGGAGGTATGTTGACTCTTAAGGCTTTTCTTTTTTTTTTTTTATGAGAGATGGAGAAGCAGGCGCCTCTGCATCCCTTCCCACTGCATATCCTGGGCTCTCCAGAAGGGTTAAGGAGCACCATCAGCAGACATTTGTGCAACCTGTAGGCAAGGGTTGTCTGTTCAGGTTGGAACAGAGAATCTCTAGCACCTCTTACAAGAACTGTATTAGGATCAAACTCAGCAACCCAGGCCATTTGATCCCAAAGAGTAATTATTGTAAAATACTTGCAAATACTAAAAAATTGTGGCAGTGTTAAATATAAATAAATAAATAAATAAATAAATAAATAAATAAATAAATAAAAAAGCAGTAGAGAAAGAAAAATGCTGTTTGAGAATTTAGTCGACAACTCTACATTTAAAACATTACTTGAAATGCAAAATTTAACTCTGTCATGGAACTATAATCACAAGACCTGTATGCCTAGCAAACAGCATTAGTCACAGGCTAGAACACAGCTCCCTGTAGAAAAAAATGAGAGATGAAATTCAAAGAGATACCATCAAAGAGGATATCTTTCAGACACTCAGTCTCAGTCTGGCCTATTGCTAGCAAGATCTTGAACATACAGTCATGGAACTCCAGTCAATCTGCAACTTTCCAGAGACACATCACAGGCCAAAGACATTTCTTCAGAAGTTCTACGTTATCTTTAGGTCTCTCTGCTAAGGAGGCTTTGTTTTCATAGGCATACGCAGAAAAGATAACAAATCTCAGAATAACATATATATGCACTGAATGGAAAATCAGGCAAATTCTTAAAGGCAATGACTGAAAATGAAATGGCAACCTTCTGCCCAACACTGAGTTCTAGTTATATACAGTTATATAGTTATATACAGGTTGTAACTCAATCTTTATACCTTGGATAAAGATAACTATTTCAAAAGAAGTTGCTCTTTGGAGAAATATTTAAATAAAAGGTTAAAATTTGAGTGTGGGATGGTTTATTTTTCTACATGTTGTAAGTTATGCATTTCTGCATTTCCTTTAAAAAATACTTAAATTCAGTACACAATGAAACTGAAGAAAAATATTTTTTACCCCAAATACAATTAGAAGTAGATAATACATCCAGTATTCGAGCAGTTTTCATAGGAGACTGAGAAAAGAAACATGCAATAACACACAAAATTTCTTAAGTCTTTTGTGCAATACGAGCCAGTAACTTTCAGCATTCTTTCACTGAAATGCTTTTTGTTCCTACTAAAGTTACTGTACTGGAACCAGAGCTAAAATGCACCATCTTAAATTATTTCAAAGATTACTTCAGTAGTTTTTTAAATACTGAAGTTACACATACACTTTTACTTCCTGATTTTCCTAACCAGTGCTAATTTTTATTGTTCTGGTTACTAGGCTGTTACTAAGGTCTCATTTTTAGTTTCCATTAATAAGCAACCTTTCTAATTCATTTTTTCCCTTTATGCAATTTGGTTATACACCATATGAGATTCTGACCCATTGCTCAAAGCTGTGTTTCCTAGTGGCAATGATCTGTCACACCACAGCTCATGCTTTTACTCTGTAGTCACATATTGCAATGCTACCCTACAATTCCATAACTACAGATACCCTAGATGTAGTTAAACAGGCAGAGTCAGCAGTCACAACACAATAGACCATTGACAACAGATTAAAAATGTTCCTGACAATAAATGTTAGATTTTGTTATTCACTACAACTTTTCAATTTCAAGTTCTCCCAGCAACTGAATGCTCAGTAAAGATACTGATTATGAGGAATGAATAAGGAACATAAAGTAGCATTAAAAAAGTAAAATTATTGTGATGAAATACATAGACATTAAAAAAAAAAAAATGAACAAACACTAAAACCTACATGTAGCTGATTCTTGCTTTTTCTTTCCTAAATCTTTCTTTCTGAATGTTTGGCACTGTCCAAGTTGTATTAACACTGAATCTGCTTTGTAGATTACAACCATCTATAAATTAGCAGAATTTCCAGTTTTGAACTAGGCTTCTGAGATAAATGATAATCTCTGAAAACCTTATCAATAGATCTGTTATCTATTATAGGTAATGCTAATTACCTGTTTACTTGGACTCTGTTATGAACACAGAGTAGCTCATCATACATGGTGGTTTCAAAATCTCAAGTAGGCTTTAATAACTCACTAATTTCTCATTAAATATCTGTACAGTAGTAACTCTACTAAGTAACTAGTAACTCACTAAATAACAGTATACAAAAGAGTCCTTATTCCCAAGACTTAAATTAACATCTGTAGAATATATGCTGCACTCATGTTGTTAATGAGTTAATAATTTCCATCTGCTTTAAGGTCATAAAATTTCTAACACTTCTAACAGATTGTGGCTTTTAGAAGTGAACATCCTTATACTATTTAAAATCTTTTTATAAATATTTTCCATTCAAATTACTCTCTGAACTATTTTCCCAAATAAATACCCTAGAAAATAAAAGAGAGAACCCAATGGCTGAAGAGGAATGGGAAGAACACTTACCATGCTTAGTAAAGTAGTATGAATAGCAAAATAGTATGAAGAATTGACAGAATTTTCATAAAAGTCAATGTCTCAATTCAAATTTGTAAGCCATTATGTCAAATCCTATAATAGGAATAGTCAGGTTTCTCAAGGACTGATGTGGGCCTGGTCTTGTTGATTCAACTGCTATATTTACAATTTCAACCAGCAGTTTTAAACCTCTTCTTCATATCTTACCAGTTTTTAGAACACCAAATAAGATTCTTTTTAAAATTTCTCATTCCACCTTATTTTTTTAAGAGCATTGTCAATAACTTCAACAACGATTCGGTACGCACATGCTTGACCCGGTGTAGGACAGCATTTTAGCATGGGTCAAAAACATGAGTTTAAATTCGAGTATAAAATCATACGCTGTCACGAATAGGCTGCTTTCTTGAATTATATACCCCCATCCCCCCTTTTTTTTTCCTCTATGTGTTTTGTCAGGATAAACAGTCTCAAAGCTCTTACTGTAACCTTAAAAAATGTTATGAAAATCCCATTTGCTTTCAGAAATATTTAATATAGAACCTTTAATGCAAGAAATTCTGCCTCTAAAGAAAAAGTCTGCATAAACCATCAGTCAACAACATTTTAAGATATAAGCCTATTTGTTTAAAACACAATCCAGATAGATAGCATGCAGATAAAAACTGATAAGCTTATAGCCCTTACAACAGCATAAATAACTAGCTGTTTGACCTCTGATCAAAACTGATCAAAAATTAAATCTAAGTGATCTAAATTCATCTATGAAAGAGATATGGTAGGGCCTCTTTCAGAGAGGTTTACTTGCCTTCATTATTCCCCTTCCTCTACAAATATGCAAGATTTCATCCAACCCCTTCAGAACTAAAGTTTACTTTTTTTCTATTCTGTCAACAGTGTTTCAAAAATAATCCCATGACATCACCATAACAGAACTGAAAGAGCCAAACAAAACATTTCTTTCACAAACAGTAGAAAAAACAATATTCTTATAATTTGCCCAGTTTAGCCTTACTTTTATTTTATACAAACATTAAGGATGGAATAATTCTAGAAATAAAAGGAATAGAATGAAAAGTAATATAAGAAAAAATGGAAGAATTATGTTTAAATATTTTAAACATAAATTTAAATAGAGAAAATAGGCATAGATAATTTTCTTGAAAGCAAAATTCTTTCATTCGGCACATATACAGATATTTTCAGAGCTATACTAATTTTATCTTTTAAAAAGGGAATGAATGTCACCAGTGAACTCATTCTGTCAATTATAGGACTACAACAGGACTTCAGATTCACTGTTTTACATAATATGATTGTATGACATAAAAAGAGTTTTGGCATTAAAACTGTTGCATGAAAGAAACTAAGTAAATTTAATAAATACGCTCAGCAAAAAACATGTCTTCAGAAGCAGTTATTACTTCATTTCATCCAAAGCAAAAAAAGTTTTAAGTACTTACTTTTTTTCACTGAAAACTGCAAAATGAGACCCAATAAAAAAATAGCGTCTACTATTTAATTTTTATTTAGGTGATGCTCAACTACTATGAACCAAAAAAATTTCATGTATTTCAATAAGTTGCTGTATGCTAAAACATTTCCCCAGTCACATACAGACAGACAAATAATGCAAAGCCAAAAGGTCTGAGTACATACTACCCAGCAGGCCCCTTTAGTCTAATCAGTATATTTCATCCTTAATTTCTTCAGCCCCACCCAACCTATGTGAGTTTTTTTATACATAAAAATATATTAAGCATTAGATTACAAATATTTTGTTCACAATCAGTTTTATTGATTACTATGATATTACCCGTGCAGTTAGATATTTTTCCTTGCAATATGTGAATAATGATATGGCCCTAAATATTCTGATTTTCAACTAGTCATATTAACTTGAATGAAAACTGTTTAAATAGTCATGGATTGATATTCTCAATTTTATCTTCATTTTAAAATTTGATATATTAACTTTTTGGGCTATTCTTATCTTATAAATGATCTTGCCTTAATTCATCAAATTTTTCTGCAATTATTTTATTGAGCTATTGCAGACTTATGTCTCAAAATCACATTATTAATACAACCTATGCACCAACTGACTTTTTGAACATGCAATGTTCAAGATTCTTTTTTAAAACAGAAGAGAATTTACCTTAATATCAAAAGCTCCTGGCTGACCCACTTGGTTATAAAGCTCTAGCTGGTTCTTCACAGGTGTTACCCACAATGTCAGCTGATTTATTTGCTGATCGAGTTCAATAAAATCCTTTAGCAGAATCTCTATTTCTTTTTGCTTCTCTGGAAGATCTTTGGACACCTGAAAAAATACCAGAAGCTGTTTTAGTAGTAAGAAAATAAATAAATAAACATAAACCAATTTAAGACTGCAAACACATACATGTACATGGATATAAAAGGTTAAAATAATATTAAATAAAATAATTTTATACACTTGTATGAAGAAGGGAAGAAAAGTCTATAAACACCAAATTGTTAAGGTAGGTATCTTGCCAATCAGTAACAACAGTCTCATTCCTATGAATAAACATATCAGACTATTCATTTTTGTTATTCTACTATTCCATTTGCAGTACATAAAATGTTTGTTTTCTCAGTATATGTCTGTAATTGTCAATTTTTAATCAGAGAGAGCAACAGTGAATATCAAAACATGAAAGTGACCATTTGAATGACCTTTCTTGACCTCTTTGATGTGCAAATTTATAAGCATCTGTTTTTGGACAAGGTGTTTATAATTGTCAGTTGAGTCCAAATATGCATGAGCAGATGCATATAGTGAAGGAAAATAATGAAAAAAATGTTATCAATACTGATCAGGTCCTTAATTTGCATTCAAAATAGTCAGTTTCTAACTAAGCACATTCTAACTAAGCACATTTTTTTGCTAGTATTAGAAATTAATAATCAGTGAATGACATAGCTGAACTCTCACAACACTGAAGCATTTGGAGTAAATATAAGAACAGGTTGGAAATAAATAGGCCAATATAAATCTCCTTCTCAGCATGTTTTCTATAGATGGAGAGGTGAGGTATCACTACACTACACTATTACCAGCATTGCAAGCATATACCAGAGGAGAAACCATCTACACTTAAAAACAAAACAGAACAAAATTTAACAACAGCAAATACAGCTTCTACGCAGGGGTTAGAAAATATGGCAATTAACTTCTAAAATCAGTCAGGAAGTATGGTTAGTTTTTCATATGAAGAAAATGAGTTTTCCTGATGTTCCTTGTTTCAAAGCACAGGGTTGTTTTTTTGTTTGTTACTAAAAAACAAATCTTAGTAGCAGAACATGTGAGTTTTCAGACATACACAGTAAAATACAAATTCCCTGTGAAGTTAAACTATTAACAGAAGAATTGCTATCACGTTGCCCAGCTACAAAAGTATTACTGATGTGTACTAAGTGCTAATGATGATATTTCATAGAAGACAATAAATCAAAATACATCAGAGATATGAAAACAATTAAGGTTACTGAAAAAACAGATGAAGGAGTGGGAAGAAAACAAATGTCTCATGGCATGTATATTTCTTTGCAAATTTAGTTTGAAAATACTGATTTGTAGGTACTAAAATAACCCTTCTACATAAATTCTACATAAGATTTATTAGACCATACTTAAGTGATATTTCTAATTCATTAACTTGATTTACCATATGTTAAATTATCTCTGTTATTTGCTATAGCCACTCCATAATATCGTATTTAATAAAAACTGACCTGTGAGTCAAATCATTTTTTCTATCCCCCTAATCATGTTAAATAAAATAAAAACTCTGCTTTTCCAGTATGGCCCCAGATATGAAAGAAAACAATTAAAAATGCATTCATTTCCCTTATGTGTTCACTCAGTACCTATGCAGATCTTGGCCTAATTTCACAGAACATTAGTTTCATCTTTCCTACATCTTTTGAATGTTAATATTCAGTGTTTAGTAGCTTTGATATTAACGTATACAAGTTCCACAGAAAACCTATTAAAAGCAAATAGGTAATCATAGGCAGATAAAAATCCAGGCTAATGTCTGAAGATCTGAAATTTAAATTAATCTGGCTACAACCAACATTAATGAATTATGTTGGGTCTATCAGAAGACAGACAAATTAAAATTTGTAGAGCTTTCTGGAAAAAAAAAAAAGAGGTTACATACTAAAAAAATATTCAATCTAGGAACACGGAAGAGAAAACGAGGTTTTGCTGATGTACTTTACTTACTTCAGCCTACAGTTTCCAAAAGTAATCACAGATACAGGGAAAAAAAAAAAAAAAAAAAAAAAGCAAACTAGATTAAGTTAAATTGCAGTATAAGTGAACACAGTCTCTTCTTACAAATTGGCTCCTGGGCTAAAATTATAACACAACATATGATTATAATATTTTGAGTATATAAATAATAAAAAAATCTAGGTCAATATGAATTTGTTCATTATATAGAGAATTTTAATGCCAGCTACTCTTATCACAAAGATTAAAAGATGAACAATAAATAAAGATGGGGCTTCCCTCAAACCTAGAAGGTTAAGGTAAGCATGTAAGAAACAGATTTTTGGCTGGACATTAAGAAAGGAATATCTTGTATAATCCATGGAACACATTTCATACTGTTGTGTGGAAAACGGATTCTTAGATCTAAGGAATTTTGTTTGCTCTCTTTTTATTTTTTTTTTTTATTTTTCCTTAATTCTGGCATCAAACAGTCATGCTGGCTAATCAAATTAGAGCCTGATGAGTTTAAGGGAATTACAAATTCTCCCATCAAGCGAGGGTACTGCTGCAGACTGTCTCTGGGGAGACAGCTTATTTCCAGAAGCATAATTTGGGAAAAACTCCATGGAGTAACAGACATGAATATGTTTGTAGGGTCTGTAGGATTCATGCCCCTTCTGTTCCACAGGAGGACACACAGAGTTAGGATCCTCTAGAATTTTCTCTGCCTTTTAACTTACAGTCTTTTCATCCAAATTCAATCTATTACAGGACTTTCTTGACAAGCTGCTTCAGGTACTGGCATGCTGATTGTTCACAGCTCCAGAAGTCCCATCCAGAAGTTGGGATTCTGATGCCAGTGGGACAGCCATCCCACTGTCCTGTCACTGGACTCTCTCTACTAGTTCTTAGTTCCCAGGTGCCACTCTTTTTGCATTTTTTTGTTTGTTTGTTTGTTTGTATTTTACTTTTTGGCTCCTTCCTTCCCCACCCTGCTTTTATTCCTTCGGTGCCCAGGGTAACCATCTGGTGTCTACCCAGTTTAATCCCCTATAGTATCTTATTTCATTCCCTTCTGTTTAAGAAAGACTGGTAGGTTTCATCAGAGGAGGAGTGAAATCATTTCATAAGTGCCAAGACCAATAGGAACAGTAGCCAGAAGGCATCACCTGTGGAAGAGTAAAAACAGGACAAACATTGAAGATGTTTTCCCCACAATCTGCCTAAACTAAACACAGACCTAATGAAACTAAAAGCGTTATAGGCTGTCAAGGAAGACATGGTGAAAAAGACAACTTTAACTGGGACAGCTTTCTAAAAATTTAGCTTCACTTTTTGTTTAGAATTTTTTTTTTCAACTTTGTCTTGTTTGGCAGCAGATCAACAATGAAAACATACCTTGGTTTGCAACCAAAGGAAAAAAATAACTTTCAAAGTGCAAATGAAAACTAAAGTATAGATTATTCCTTCAAAGAAAAAAAAAATTGATTTCAACATCAAAGCACTGTATAAATTCAATGATGTGTCAAAACAATCTCAAAGTATGTGATGCATCTAAAATTTTGTACTTTAGTTCAAATGTTAATTAAGTTAAATTAATTGGCAGCTTAGTAACAGAATAATAGAAAAGATTTACATTCTAAATCAGAAAACAGCAGAAGATCCTAATTTTACAAACTGTCACTAGTCAGACAATACGTAGCATTATTCATCATCTTAAAACGTCAGACCATTTTTTACTTAATCTGTTTTATGTATTTTCTAATTAAATTCTATTAAAAGAATGCAAATAAATCACCAGCATAAAAACAATAAGATGTTTCTGTAAACATGAGAATACTCTGTCAAATTTAAAGTAATAATTTAAAAGTCTAGATGTTCATTTAATATTTCCATTATTTCTCCATAGGTATTTCTCCATAAGAATTCCTATAAGAAATTCTAGAATTCTAGGAATAGGAATTCTAGAATTCCTATGAAGAAATACACACATTATTTCTATTCCATCTGAACCTCACATCTTCAGTGACCTTCCTTCACTGGAAAACTAGATGATCCACTTTTAGGTTCTTTCCATCCCCACCCCAATGTGACCACTTTGGGTGCAACATATGGCTAAGATGAGCAGCTGCTCATCTTAGCCATATATATCTCCTTCATTGTTCATATGTTCTGTTGCTTCTTACTTTAGCTTTAGATATACAGGTACTTTTTAGTCTATATTCATAGTTGTGTGCATACACTATGTGATGAATTAGAGCTGAGCAGATGGAAAGGAATATGAATTCATATGATGACAATAAATATAAAGGAAGGAAGAAGTTGTATAAGGTATGTCTCCTGATGTAAAATCATACTCTGTGGTCTCCATTCTGTTTAATTCCTTATGAATATCCAGAAGGCAGATTTCAATAACAATTAATGTAACATCTGTGGAGTTCGATCCTGTAATAGGAACAATACTCAGAATGAACAAGCTGAAACTAATTAGGTAGAGATAGTAAGTAGGAAGGAAAGAACAACTGGGAATAGTTTTGCAGAGGTCAGAAATGTTACTGCAAGTGAATGAACTTAATAAATCATATAATTAGTAAAGCATCACTATTATCAGCAGCTGTCACCTGATAAAAGTAAGGAAAGCTATTGAAGTGGCTTCAAATGACCAATGTGTGATTTTAAATACTTCCCTTCTCTCTCACAAGTCAATATCAAGGTCATTTCCTATTTACCTGAAGGGACCAAAGAGAAGATTGTGCTGTTACTACCTAGCTACTTGAGAATACAGATGAGGAGATGCATCTCACCAACATGGCTTTTGTCAAAAAAGAACACCGAGGATCTCCCTAACATGAGAGTGAGTAGAGGGAGAAGAAATCCCAAATCTCCAAACATTTAATAGCAGTTTAAATATGTTTCCTACCCGATTTATTCACTATCTCTTCCCCCACCTCCCCCAGATATTAGATAAGGTAGCCTCCTTTCTCTTGCTAGCTGTCTCACCGACCTCTCAACAGAGTGGCGCTTATAATGAATGGATCTTATTTTGATGAATCTGACACTGGATTTAAATTCCACTTTCCTGATATGTATAATAAGATAAAATATAGATAAAATATAATAATGAGTATTATATTGTATATATACAATTGCGTATGTATGTATATATATATATATGTACTGTTTTTATATATATATATATATATATATATATGTATATATATATATATACACACATACTGTGGGGTGTCTGTGAAGGCTTAACAATGCTTTTCTTGTATTCCTGGCTTGGAAAGGTCCTTCTAATATACAAAGCACCTTATGGAAGTGGTCTTTGATTGTACAGTAACTGGCATTGTCAGGTTTCAAAAAATTCACCACTGTTTGCATGCAGAAAAGTGAAGAATGTGTAGCTTTCCGTATGAATTGCTTTCCATAATAAATGTGAAACAAGCACTAGCTTTTGCTTTACTATCCCATTTTTGTTAAAATACAAATCAAAGGAAAAATGACAGGTGACTACACTGCAGTCAGCCCACAGCATAACTGGACTGAAAGCAGGTTTCTGTGTCGTCCAAGACAGGACTCAGAAAATAAAACAATAATTAGTCATAGAAAGCATTAAATACAGGCTTTAATCCCAATTTATCTATATATCACAACTGATGCTTCAATAACACTAGTAAAATTATTACATAAAACAGCAGTTCTTTCAGCCGCTGTTCAGAAAGTTTTATCTGCTTAAAATCACCTTCCCTAGAGCATGTACAAAAGAATGATTTAAAATAGAAGGCGAGAACTTAATTTTTATGCATCATTTCTTCATGAAAAACAATCAGTGTAAGAAAGAGTTTCATGAAAGTTCGGTTTAGGACGCTATTTAGTTAATTAACTGAGCCATTTTCATTAGCAAACTCAATATTGACTTTAAAACAAAATCTATGTAATTTCTTTCAAGTGATGAATATTTATGAACCATGGTGTCTCTGACAAATGTGGAATAAAGGCTATACTACTAGAGGAAGATGAAAGCAGTCTACTAAAAATACATACAGAATTTTATTTTCAGTGTCACCAGTGTTTCATGTTTCCCTGTAAGGGATCTGACCTTGGCACATGTTTTTCAGGCTTTTTTTAAAAAACAACAACAATACCACCACCACCACCAACAACAAAACAACAAAAAAAAAACTTCTTAAGTAGGTATTTGTAATATTCACAAGCTTTATTTTTATTTTAAAAGAAAAAGAAAAAAAAGTCCATTGATTCAGATGACTAAAGTAATCCACAAATGCAGTGCACCAAATATTTTTCTGCTTCATCTGCCTGTCTAGCTTTAAACAAACAAACAAACAACAACAACAACAAAAAAAAACAACAGACAAACATATCCCCCTAACCCGATGATTTATTTTGTTTTTCCTACATGGTAATATGACAATTTATATCACAATCATCTGAATATCTATATGCTTTAATAGTTATAACTAATTGACATTCATTCTGTTGTATACTGTCTTGGTGATCTTCCTTTGACAAGGGCATTTTCTGAGCACAAGACCCTCCACCTTTGTTGAATAATCTGGTCCACAACTTTCTTTTATTTATCCCTTTCTTTGTCCCATACTGAATTCCAGAAATCCAAAAGAAAACATTTTTTTATAAATTTACAATATGATTCCTGCAGCCACTCTTTATCTTGACACAAGACAAACAAATAATAATAAAATACCCATATAATTGGTATTCTGCCTAATCGGTTACCTTGAAGCTGTCAGTCGATGTTCTCTTCTCACAGGAAGTGGAGCCTGACTTACATAAGCGAAGAAGAAGAGAAAATGGCAGGCCATAGTACTGCTCAGCAAACAGCTAGATGTACTGCTGTGGTTTCCCATAGTAACACATTACTCTGGGTCAGACAGCTTATCATACCACATAAAGACCAATCTCTTCTCACAGCTTGGCAAATTGAACATAGTAGTCCTATTTCTACTTTTGGTCATTCCTTGTGACAGAGACCTTCCTGTCTGCTGCTGTGTCTCATCATCCTTTTCTGCAACCCTCCTTTTTAAGAATTATGTTATCTGACTGCTTTACTTTCAAGACCATGCCCAATGGTCTTGACTTCCATGTGTAATCATCTCACAGTGGCAATCATTCAATAGCTAATTAAGCACATGATACTTTCTTCCATGCTGTTGCCTACATCTGAGAGAAGCTTCCCAAAACTGCCAGGAATTTTCTAAAAAATGTCATCTGCCTGACAAGCAAAATGAAGTCAAAAGGCATTGCAATGAAACAAATTACAAATATTTATACAGCATGTAGTACCATTAGTACCTTAAAATGCAAGCTATTAACTTAGTATCATTATTGGGTTTGCTCACGGAGTCCTTTATAGGAACAACAACAACAACAAAAGATTGGTGTTTTGCTTGGTAGAGAAAATGGATATAATTGGAACTAAGACTTGTAACACAGCAATAAAATCAATATGAAACAGCAATTTCTGGTATTAGACAAATATGTTCTATAATGTACAGATAAACTATATTATATTTCCACAATAAATAAACAGGGGTATCTTTTGCATTATCTTTGCACAGCTTAGATAAATTTCAATGGGATGGAATTTTGTCTACAGCTATTTGTAGATGTAACAGGAAATTTATGGAATTTCCTAGCAATGAAGAATTTATTCTATTAAAAATTGTAGAAAAATAAAAATATGGTGGTACTCCAATTCTAGTGAATGATCCTACCTAGCAACTACTGAGCTAACATGACTGATAGAAAACAATTAACAATTTGATTAGTTTGATTAGTTTGATTTCATTATCAGTTGGTTTTCAATAAATATCTGTTTAGCACTTTGAGAGAGGTGACAACTTTTCAATTTTAAGAAACATGCAATTAATAGAAAAAATGAGAGTGTGAGAGTTACCTTAGATAAACAGTGCTCAATGTAGAATTAAATTCAGTATCATAATAACAGGCAATTCTCTGTGTAATGCTGATGCCTAATTTTCTAAAAGATGATTTTTAACAAAAGATGATTTTTCCCTAACCAACAAAAGGCTAGGGAAGAAGAAAGGGGAGGTTTAACTTTAAGGCTATTTCAGACTATTTTGTTTGTGAAATATTAATTATATAGGCTTGTTGCAATACAGAAAGACCTAAATAAACCTATAAACTTTTTAAGCAGCAAATAGCAAAACTTTGGTTTTAGATTCCTACAGTCTTCCTTGACAAAAATGCATAAAAGATCTGACATACAACAGGAGGGTCTGCTGGGAACTAAACTTTAGAAAAGTTCAAATCACTGTAAGTGGCTCATTGCTATGTGAGAGTATGTGAATCATTGGTTACCACATGTGAAATATCTCTTGCATATGTGATTATTGTAGTGCAGAAATGTGTGAAAGGATTTGTTTAAAATGTTTTATTTGAAATCAGGTATTTCAGCTAGATCAATACTACTTAAATATAAACTGTCAGCACAAATGTCTTTACAAAACATACTTTTTATATTCAAAGTACTTAGCATAACTCCTTAAATATATGAAAATATATTCCAAATTCATATCCAAAACACAAAAAGACAGAAATTTCCTCCACTAAAAGATACCATAAAATATGTTGGCAAAGTAGTATTGTATATATACATACATTTAATCATTGTCCAGCCTGAATTCCATTTTTCCATTTTCAATCCTGGTGCAACTTTGTGTCATTCCCACATGCTCTGTCATCAGATACTATGGAGCAGAGACCAGTGCCCCTCTCTCAGGTTCATCGCCTCAGAAAATTGTAGAGAGCAATGAAGTTACCTCTGAGCCTCCTCTTCTCCAGACTAGACAACCCAAGAGCCCTCAACCTCTCCTCAAAAGACAAGTCTTCCATCCCTTTAAGTAGCTTTAAGGTCCTCCTATGGATGCATTCAAATATCTTAATAGCATTTTTATACCGTGGAGCCCAGAACTGTACACAATATTCAAGCTGAGGCTGCACCAGCACTAAATACACTGGGAGAATCACAGCTCTTGACTATGGCTATGCTGTGTTCAGTGCACCCAAAAATGTGGTTTGCCCTCTTGGCTGCACTGTGGTTCATGTTCAGCCAAACAGCACTCCCAGATCCCTCTCTGCACAGCTGTCCTCCAGCCACTTGTCCCCAAAACTTGGCCACTTAGGAGTGAGAAAAGTAGAGACTTGCCATTTTGATGATAAATAGATATATTAATTCAACAAGAATATCAGAAGAAGATCACAGGGTAGAGATAAGGGGTCCTGAGGGAGATAGCTGTAGAGTACCTCAACTTCAACAGAGATCAATTTGCTGATCTCTTCTGTCTGGTGACCAGCGATCAGACCCAAGGAAATGGCACAAAGCTGCAACAAGGGTGGATCAGACTGGGTGTTAGGAAAAGGTTCTTCACTGAGAACAGGTGGTTGGGCACTGGAACAGGCTCCCCAGAGAAGTGGTCACTGCATCAAGCCCATTGGAGTTCAACAAGTATTTGGACAACCTTCTTAGACCTATGGTATGATTTTGGGGTAGTTCTTTGTGGAGCCAGGAAGTGGAATCAAACCTTTGTACCCTGAACTGGTGGAAGGGGATGGGGAGCAGAATGTGGCCCTCACTATCCATGAAGAAATGGTTGGCGACCTGCTACAGCACTTGGATGTATGCAAGTCGATGGGGCCAGATGGGATTCACCCAAGGATACTGAGAGAACTGGCGGAGGAGCTGGCCAAGCCGCTTACCATCATTTTATCAGCAGTCCTGGCTGTCGGGGGAGGTCCCAGTCGACTGGCGGCTAGCAAACGTGATGCCCATCTACAAGAAGGGCCAGAGGGCAGACCTGGGAAACTATAGGCCTGTCAGTTTGACCTCAGTGCCAGGGAAGCTCTTGGAGCAGATTATCTTGAGAGTCATCATGCTCCACTTGCAGGGCAAGCAGGCGATCAGGCCCAGTCAGCATGGGTTTATGAAAGGCAGGTCCTGTTTGACGAACCTGATCTCCTTCTATGACAAAGTGACGCGCTGGGTGGATGAGGGAAAGGCTGTGGATGTGGTCTACCTTGACTTCAGCAAGGCTTTTGACACCGTCTCCCACAGCATTCTCCTCAAGAAACTGGCTGCTCGTGGCTTGGACTGGCGTATGCTTCGTTGGGTTAGAAACTGGCTGGATAGCCGGGCCCAAAGAGTCGTGGTGAATGGAGTCAAATCCAGTTTGAGACCGGTCACTAGTGGCGTTCCCCAGGGCTTGGTGCTGGGGCCAGTCCTCTTTAATATCTTTATCAATGATCTGGATAAGGGGATTGAGTGCACCCTCAGTAAGTTCACAGATGACACCAAGTTAGGTGCGTGTGTCGATCTGCTTGAGGGTAGAAAGGCTCTGCAGGAGGATCTGGATAGGCTGCACCGATGGGCTGAGGTCAACTGTATGGAGTTCAACAAGGCCAAGTGCCGGGTCCTGCACCTGGGGCGCAATAACCCCAAGCAGAGCTACAGGCTGGGAGATGAGTGGTTGGAAAGCTGCCTGGTGGAGAAAGACCTGGGAGTATTGGTTGATAGTCGGCTGAATATGAGCCAGCAGTGTGCTCAGGTGGCCAAGAAGGCCAACAGCATCCTGGCTTGCATAAGAAGCAGTGTGACCAGCAGGTCTAGGGAAGTGATTGTCCCCCTATACTCGGCTCTGGTGAGGCCGCACCTCGAGTACTGTGTTCAGTTTTGGGCCCCTCGCTACAAGAAGGACATGGAGGTGCTTGAGCGGGTGCAGAGAAGGGTGACGAAGCTGGTGAGGGGTCTGGAGAACAAGTCCTATGAGGATCAGCTGAGGGAGCTGGGCTTGTTCAGCCTGGAGAAAAGGAGGCTCAGGGGCGACCTTATCGCTCTCTGTAAGTACATGTACCTTAAAGGAGGCTGTAGCGAGCTGGGGGTTAGTCTATTCTCCCACATGCCTGGTGACAGGACGAGGGGGAACAGGCTAAAGTTGCGCCAGGGGCGTTTTAGGTTGGATATTAGGAAGAACTTCTAACTTCTTTACTGAGCGGGTTGTGAGGCATTGGAATGGGCTGCCCAGGGAAGTGGTGGAGTCACCATCCCTGGAGGTCTTTAAAAGACGTTTAGATGTAGAGCTTAGGGATATGGTTTAGTGGAGGACTTGTTAGTGTTAGGTCAGAGGTTGGACTCGATGATCTTGAGGTCTCTTCCAACCTAGATATTGTGATTCTGTGAAAAACTTGTCTCAGCAGAAATTAAGAACACATATTCAGTAGAATGTCACAAAAGCCCTTGGTATGGTGTAATTATTGCCTGATTGCTGCAAAAAACATTTTGAACATCATAACTTTTTCCTTGAACGGACTTCAGAATGATTAATTGTTTCAAATGAGAGTAAACAACATACTGTAGTAGGAGAATATTTATTAATATTTAACAAGAGAGAGAAATTGATGGTGCTATTAATAAAAAGAGAGCAATTGTATATTTCTCTGCAGGACTCCAGATTTAACGTAAAACAGTGCTACTAACAACTTTTACAATGTTTTAAACCTTCAGAATGCTGCAATATCACCAAGTAATTTATTTTTACAATATTCCCATGAGATACGGGGTTGCTCATAGGAAAACAGAGCAGCTGGAAATTTAAACAACTTTGTTGGCATTTCCAGACTGTGGGAAGTGACAAGATAAAAATGGTCTCTGTAAAGTACCTTACCCAAATATACCATCTATCAGGGATTTACAGCTCTAAAATTTTCCTTTTTTTCTGGTGCTGTGCTACTGCATCTATTTATCAGAGTATTTTATCATGTGTGGGGAGATGCAACTTTTTCTTTGTAAACTACCTTTGACTCAAAGTTTTGTTGGATGCAACAACTATGTGTTTTCCACTAATACCTTGAATGATAAAAACGAGCTACAAAACTACAAGATTTGAGACCTTTTGTAGGGAAGAAAAAAAAAACAAAAAACACCATTAATAATAATAAAATAAAATTAGAGTTTAAACTGAAAAGGCAGCAATTATATCAAATCCCTGTTTTTTTTTTTTGTTTGTGTGTTTGTTGTTTTTTAATATTGTAAAATGCAGTTCTTGTTAAAAAAAATAAATAAATCAGTGAGTATTATACCACAGCAATATTTACCTCATTGGAATCTCACCTGTATTTTCTTTGGAGTTAGATTTTCCAGGTTTAAAAAACACTGCATCCAAATTTTAAACTTATATCAGATTAGAATTGATTTGTTAGTATAAGCCTGATTTGCTATCTTTTTTTTTTTTTTTTTTTTTTTTTATAGATGGGAAATAATAAAATCTTTCAGTCTAAGATAAACCATTTCATTTTCTTCCATCTGCAGTGAATGTGTATACTTACATTGATTGTGGACACTCATACAGCTATTATGACACACCTAAATGACTTCATCTAACTGAACTTCAGAAAACAAACAAACAAACAAACAGATGTCTCCTGTCTCCTTATGTCTTATGATAGTCTCCAGTTCTTTTTGACAGTGGTCATTAGGATGACTTACAGTATAGCATGTAAAGTGGAACAAAAACTGATGTCTGAGGTCATTAAAATGACTAAAAATGCCATTGATTAGCAAGTAGGGCCCAATTCCTAATGTGGTCTGTCTTCTATAACACATGCAATCCACTGTATCCAGCATAGCTAAGAATCTCGGTAGTTTTAAATCAATATAGCCAGAAGAACTTCAGTGTATGTAGCTTAAAAGAACTGAAAAGAAAAGGGCTTTTTTACCTGCTTGGAAATTGGAAATAAAACAGACATTCTTATTAGGCTACAAATGCTTTAATCTCATTTCAAATCAAAAGCACAGAAATCCAACTGTAGCTTTTTTTTTTTCAAAGATATCTTCCTGTTCATCCCACAAACAGTAATAGTAGCAATTATAGTAGTTTCAACTGCAAACTCAAACTAAGTTACAATAACATGCTGAAAATTTGATGTCATCACAAGTAATAGGTGAATAATTACTACTCAAGGCAAGCTACATGAACTATAACCTTGTTATGACTTTGTCTTCCTGCACTTTCTAGGTCCATCTGTTTTTCTCTGCACTTGGTCAACCAAGCCAAGAAGACCTATACTTCTCCTGGTGGTACAGAAAATGTTCACAAATTACAGCCATGTCACTCCACTCCAATTTCTTTTTTGTCTATATAGCACAACAAATTGATTTGCTGTGGCAGTAAACAGTGAAATGGTCTCTTCAGTGTCTAGTAATTAGTTCTAATAGTAGCAGACAAATTAAAAGGCAGAAAAAATGTCTCCATCAGGCACTTATAATAACCTTCATAATACATACAGTAGATGTTGTGAAGACTAAGGTGGATAAATGAGAAGAATGCTGATTTTGGCATCCAGCTTACTTTCGGATAATCTAGCTCATCCCTCTTGGCTGACACCAGACCAAGAATATTATTAAAGAGTAATAAATTCCTTCCAGCAAACCTCTGATTCCATGGTTCACTGGTCTCAGACCTAATCTATCAATCCATTTACTGCACACTAAAAGGTAAGAAACCCATTACAGATCTGTTATATGCCCTGGCAGGTGGTATATGACAAGAACTGAATTCATCACAAATTCCAGTGCCTAGTACCCCTTTTGTATGCTTTGAAGCACTAGGTGGCTAGCTTACTTGGCTATCACAGCAGAAGATACTTTGAGCTTTGAAAATAAATGAAAATTCTTGATGTGAAGACATAAAAATGGTTATAAAACACTTCATTTTTCATATTATTAAGACTTCACAAAGACAGAGTTATTTTCATTTTTACAAGAAATACTGGCTTTGGAGAGGGTATAATAAGTAAAACCAGGCTAGAATTTAAAAGTCATGCTTTCAAATGTAGGCTTTAATCTTCATTCTCTGCTTAAACTGTATCTGAGGTAGTGGCCTACTAGAATCACTATTCAATAAAGGTGTCTGAAGAAATGTCATTTTAAATTTATGACTATATAAAGGAAGAAAAACTCTTCATGTATCTATTCTCAAGGTCATCAGCACATGATATAAACACCTAAAAGCAAAGACAATACTGAAGCAAAAGAAAAAAAAAAAAGCTTCTTTTATGTGACTGCAATTCCTTTCATACTCAATTTATTTTCTCAGCTTATTTCCATTGCTGTAGGGTAACCGTTTCTTTGACTCTAGAGAAGGTTTGAACATGACTTATTTCAAATATGTCACCTTGAAGGTTAAAACTCACAATGTTGTTGCCCCTTCCACCGTTTGGCAGATCAAAGCAAAACAAAAATTTGTCATAAACTTAGGAGATATTTGGCTACATTTTCAACTGGTAATTTTTGATTGTCACAGCTTCTCTAAAGTAAACAGAATTACTCCAGCATATACCAAATAAGGAGCTACCTTATGTTATTTATGTAACTGTCAAGTACATTTTGTATTTTCAACATAATATCATCCTGCAAGATGAGATAATCAGAAACGGTAGATTGTTACACATTCCTTCCTAGCACAGATGCCAGAAAACAAAACAAATAGCTGGAAACAAAGGATTCAAGCTTAAGATATACTCTTAGACGGTAATGGAGGGACAGAGAAGCCCCAGAGGAATCTCTGCGCTGGTGAGGCTTGCCCACTGGGCTTTGAGGAACAGGAAAAATATATCCTCATCAAAACAACTGACTACAGAACCATCCTGCTACAGTGAACCTAATGAAGATCACCTAATATAAATGTGCCAGAGCTGTGAGGTTTGGCTCACAGTAAAATCTGTGTGGGTTGGTCTTTTTTATTTTTTCGTATTTTAATTTTTTTTTACATTGACCTTTCAAGATCATCTGAGAAACAAAACACCTTCAGAGAAACCTTTGAAAATCTCACTTAACATGTAAGGATTTGAATGTCATAATTTTCAAACTAATTTTCTCTTTATTAAAAAATAAATTGCATTTTCAACGTCCTTTAAATTCAGCAACTAAGGCAGAGTGAGCACTATTTTATTTTATATATCTCCATAGGTAGACAACTGAAATTGAAATAGTGCAGTTCAGTAATGATCACAAAGAAAAGTTCAATGTTCTTGGTTTAGTCCCTTTTATCTATAAATGAAATTTTCACCTGGTAAATTCCAAGCTTAATGTCTTGCCGGAATCATTACTTAGGTCTGTTGCAGCTTGTAAAGAGAATGATTTACGTTATCCACCATATTTCATACAAACCTAATAATTTCAACAGCATTCATAGTTATTTGGGTTGCTCTGCCTATGACGAGTAACCTGGATATTTTCTCTATTGGCAAGCAGAAAGTGGAAGTACCTAAGTTTTTAGATATGACTTTCATACAGAGAAATTAGTTTTTCTTAGAACGTTAGTGCTATTTTACTTAGAAATAAAAGCAAACAAACAAACAAACACACACAACAAACAACAACAACAACCACACATATTTTTGCCTGAAAGCTAATGATTTTTTAATATTACAGCACAGATATTCAAATCATGGTTCTTAAATTCAGCTACATATATCCTTATATCAGCTAGTAAATAGCACTAGCTTTGATTTTGAAGTGTTCTGAATTCTTTGATATACATTGATTTCAGAAAACCATTCTGTAGAGAAAGGGATACTTCTGTCCAAGCACCTAAATAATGATTAACGCACCCAACTCCAAATTTATGAATGTGATCAATATTATCCATTTTTGCTTGAGCCATTAGCTAAAAATCTGAAACTTGCCAGACTGTTTCTGTTAAGTAGAAGAAACTAATGAGAATTCCACATCAGATAAATTCCTGTTTATTTACTAGGACTGTACTTGAAATATCAATTATGTGAACATAGTTGAATCAAAAACACAGAACTCTTGACCAGAAGCTGTAGCTTGTCTTTTCAGTAAGGTACTCAGAAGATCTATTTTATCTCCTTTTCACAGATAAACACAGCTAATCCCCCCCCCCCCCACCCCAGCATCCTGGTGACTGTGCCATCAGTCTCTGGGGAAATCCTTCAGCTGCATTTTCTAGATTCTACATTGACCTGTCCTGACCAGACTGATCCATACTTTGTGTGGATTTACATTTTTACATTTCTTTAGATAATGTTTTCTACCATTTCTGCTACACAAGGTCTGTATGGAGAGCACTCTTGATCCATATCTACTATTCATTGTCAACAGTTTCCAACATAAAAACATGCTACTTCAACAATAAAGAACAACACAATCCTACTTTATTTCTTTCCATTGGTATGGAGATCCTAGAAAGCAAATTGAGTGGAACTTTGCTACACTGAAAACAGAACTCAAAACTCATGTTTGGAAGAAGCATGATAGAACATGAATCAGCAGTTGCAGCTTCTACCCCAGTGTTGGGGAGAGGAGAGAACTAGGAAGTGTTTCTAGAAAAGCAATTTTTAGTAGCAATATTTGCTACTGCATCTCACACACCTGAGTCACAAAATTAGAATATTTGCTGTACCCTTAAAACAACCAGGCTACAAAAATGATGCTCTGCATTCTGCCCTTAAGCAGCAGACCTGTAATTTAGGGAGTTAATTTGGATGCAACATTGCTTCAGGCACTCATGATCTTGTGTTGTTACTGTTTCTCACAGCAGTATATTGTACACATTTTTCTTCCACAGGTTCATTATGTGTACAAATGTTTCTGCAGCTTCATCCAGAGAAAAATAATACATAAGAGAAAATATGTAATGCAAATATTTGCTGCCAATTAAAATTTCATATCACAGTTACATCACTAATATGTCTAACCTTTACCAAGCGATGGTTAGCCTCCTTCAGTGCACTCTCAAGCTTATGTTTTCTGTCTGGGTCCAGTGATGCACTTCCAAGTGCTATTCCACCAGATTCATTTAATCGTTTCAGTATTCCCTTGTGTGGCAGCAGCTCTTCAGCTCTTAACTGGAACAGACAAATACAGCAGTTAAGATGAACTGTGGTAGAATTTTCAGCTCCCTTATCTTCACCCTTATTGATTTGTCTATCAGCTAAAGGAATAAACTCAATTCAAGACAAAATAGCCATGGCTTTCTGAATATAGAAGGGCAGAAACCCCAGAAACTGTATGAGTGGATCAAACCTACAGAGAGAGATAAACAACCAAATAAGGTGTTTCTAAGGATATTGATCACTGTTGTATGACAAATTTCCACCTCTGGATACTCATTAGCTCATGTATACAGATATTAATAATCTTTCAATATGGTAAATAGTATATTAAAGCCCACTTTGGAGAACGGCTTTTCCATGTTCTGTGCTGTGAACACAATCACCCAGACGGTATGTGGTGAAAAGCCCTCCAGTCCAACCTCATAATTAAGAATGTTCATGTATATTCATAGAAACATCAAGTAAAGACAAAGAAAGCAAGACATCATCTAAATGTACCACTTCTCCATCATGTATGTAGTTACTGCAAGTTATCAAAGTAACTTGATATATCAAGTAAGGATAATGCAACTAAAAGATACATCAACACAATCAAGCAGGTATTATATAAGCCACAGTACATTATTCTTTGTTGCATTGGAATATACATGTATTCTCTTGTGTAGCTCCAAAATAAAAGATGGAATGTAAAAATGAGCTACAAATAATTTAAAAAAAAATGCTAGCACCTTTAATTTTGGACTACTTATTCCTTGGGAATGCTACATTTGGGAAATATTTGTATATAAATAAGAAGTCGGAACTTCATGGATCTAAATAATCAGCTTAAACTTCAAACTTGTAATCATGTCTGCAAACGATAAGATGCATTTAACATCCCATACAGTAGTATCTTTGCCTTCATTCTGAAATCCCTGGCTGTGGAGGCAAGGCCTCACAAATTCTCTGTCCAGCTCACAGATGTCTTATACTAAACAGTGAGAGGCATAAACCTAGCACATGATTAAGTCTTCACCATGCACTACTATTTATCCTATCTCTGTCTACTTAGAAAGGAACTTGAAGAAAGATTTTACTAAAGCATTGTTTTTATTTTTTATTGGGTTTTGTTAAACAACATTTAATGTTCTTCAGCGTAGATAATTGATGAATTAAGAAAATGATAATTTAAGAAAACAGTAAATAAAGCTTATAATACCTTTACTTTGCCAAGACAGTCTCTTAACTGGTCTTCATTCCCTGGTTCAAGGGGAATAGCAATGATGCTCTCCGTTTCTTCTAACCATAAAATTAATTTGTTCAAGTCTTCTTGAAATTCTGATAAAATATTCTTTTCTTCCTCTATCCTGTAATAAAAACATGAAATTAATGTTTCCATATGTTTTTTTGTTTGTTTGTTTGTTTTGAAATGCTCATCCATACTTACAAAAAGACTGGGGAAAAACGATTTCTTATAATTTATATTAATTCTCTTAAAAATTGTGCCATAGATTTTTCCATGCTAAAATTATCAGACCAGTACCCTTTTCATGTGGCATTATTTCAATATATTATTTCAAATACATTTGAAAAGAAATACACAAGTCATAATTTGAAATCTCACCAAATCAGACTTCCAGATACTGCAGAGAGCAGACACACACAGACCAGGAATTGTTCGTAATTCAGCCCAGATTTTTGACTGAACTAACAGCATGGAAGCCCAGTATTAGAAATTTCTAGCACCAAAGTTTCACTAAAATGGATATGTAGAAAGTGCTACTGAAACCCATTTGGACACATTGTACAAACATATATTTTGGTGACTGTGCAATATAGTTTGTGTAAAGCATTCCAGTCCAGATCCACAAAAAGTATGTAAGGTCTGTAGTCCCTACGAAGCAATAGGATAGACAAAACAGACATCTAGGATTAAGAGATAAATCCTATGTCTACAACTCAGCTGTTGATTCTCTTACCCAGGTTCTCTTCATTGAATACAAGCTGTCACTTCTAGGGATACATGGATTCATCTTAAATAATTACAATAGGAAAAGAGACATTTTGCCTCTACAGACTTTTTCTTTAAAGGGAATCCAGATTGTCAACTACAACATAACCATTGCAGGTGGCTAAAATCAGATTAGACTTCTTACACCACAACTGTATGAATATACAGAGATGTATGCTTTTGTGCCTAAGTTTCCCAAAGCTATCAAGATACATATGGAAACAATTTCAAGGGCAGCAGGGAAGAGCATTGGCAGAACCTGAACCCTTAGGGACTAACATTAGGAATGTATCTCTTCTGAAGAAGAAAAATTATGTTACAATAAATCACTTATAATTTATCCTCCAAGATTATTCACAAAACTAAGGTTACACTGAGTCTTCCCTGTATGGAAAGATTAAATAATTTGTTACTTAAAGGTTACTTATGATCAAAGCAAAAGATGAAGAATCAGATTATTATTATTAATTATTATTATTTCCAAATCCAACTGAGTTTGAGAAATTAGGCCATTTATTATGCATAATAAGAGGCTGTATTACTGTTGATAACATAGAATCAGGTCATCACTGTTAATATATTCGTGAATGTTAAAAAAAAAAAAAAAAAAAGCAGTAACAAAACGGAAATGTCTTTAACTTTCTCTGGTCTCCCATATTTGCCACTTCTCAGGACTGAGCACGAGGTCAGTGCCCTCAGAACACTGATAATTCAGAGGGAATTAAACCTATTTGAAATTATGCCATTTTTTTTTTTTTTAAGTTAGGTTATTTACAGATTTTTATTATTATTAGGAAACTATGTTTTCTAATGGCTGACTTGAGCAAAGAACTCTTTAGAAAAGATACATGAATAAGCTCCAGGCAAAAGAGAATCAATAAAAAGTGTCAGCTTCACATTACCTAACACAAAAATACTGAAAACAATTGTTGCTTGACACACCTGCTGTCTGATAAACAGCTTAGAATCTACAGATTAAAAGCTTTTATTCAAGCAGAACAGATATACAGAAATTTCCAACAGTCGATATCTCTCAATGCAGTTTATACATCCAAAACTCCCAAATACTTCTCCATATATTAAGAAGTCCAAGTTTATCAATGAGATCTTATACTACTTTTTCCTCTGTAATTTTCACAGACAAAAAATAAAAATAAATGCAAAATTTGTAAAGTTCCTTTCAAATAACATCCTTAATTACAAAGTAAACAGGGAGAATTCTGTTTTGGTCATCTAGGAAAATTCTAGTAGGGAAGAGGAGAATAAACTTATCAGCTGAATTTCATTTCGTAGTAAAAATTTCATCTGACTTCACGTTATAAGCAAGGAATTGTTATAGGTGAAGATCTCTGAGGAGGGAAAAAAAATCATGCTGTTGGAATACCATTATAAAATTAAATATATAATTCTTAAATTTATTTTATAAATACGTATTTATATAATGTAAAAAACATATATATTATAAATATACAACATAAATACAGCAGCATATTGGTTGAATGTAATTCAACTATTACTTTACACAACTCCCAAATTAGCAAGTACTAGTGGAATTTACCTGCCTTCCATCTTATTGGTGTTTATTGTTTTTCCTTAACAAGACACTCTCAGAAGTGCTATATTGGATGATTAAACATTCTACAGGCTCCACAAACCCCACTCTGAAATAGTAGACTAAAAATAAGTGTAAAGTACCAAGGACAATACTCTTCACCAGACTTCAATATATCCTCCAGTCTGGACACATTAAACATGCAAAATCTTAAGACGACCTGGAAAATATGATAGCCACCACAAATTTGACAGTCTCTGGGTATCTTTCCTGGATGGCAAAATGCAGGCAAAAAGACATCAAAACAAAGATGATTGTGAAAAGTGTTTCCGTTATATTTACAAGTATCAAAGACTAACAAAATATCTCCAACTTTTGCTCTAAATCCATCCTTTCTTTTGTGGTCAAAATAACTACGAAAGTAGTAACTTCAACAATATATGCAGTGAATATCTGGGATATGAAAAATCTTACTGTAAAACATTATTTTATATTGATATTTCCAAATAATTATAAATAAATAGCTCATATTTTCAAGTTGTTTTTTTTTTTTTCTTTATAGTACAGTTTTAAAATGTTCTCTGTTAACATCTAAAATATGAAGCAATGTTTCTTTGTTTGCATTCAAGTTCAATGATTTTTGTAGAATTTAAGCATGTAGCAGTGATAATACTGAATCAGATATTTAAAACTCTTTATCTACAATTAATTACTAGGTATTTTATTTCCTGAGTCAATTCAATGCATTTAGATAAGAGAAAAAAAAAAAAAAAAAGAAAAAAAAAAAGCACTAAGTTCTTCTTGAAATACTGGTTGCAAATTATAAATATCCTTAATAATATTTTCAGGAAATTGAATTGCAGTGATTATGGATGAAAAAAATATTTATACAGAAAGTGCAAAATGTATTGCTAAGTATTTTTAAGTTCAGTAATAAATCATGCATACAACCACAATAAATATACCCAGTTTGTGTAAAGAATATTAGTAAAAACCAGGAGAATTTAAAACAGGGGGAGTTTTTCCTAGCTCAGATGAGCAGAGAAGGGATTCTTGTTCACGTACGCTGTATGAAAGTACAAAAAATCAAAATCTTCTGTCTATATTTCATAATTCTGCTAGGTGTGGAATTAAATTAAATGGTACTCTACAGCCCAAAGAAATTCAGAAGTAAAATTTTCAGAGTCAAACAGGTAACTTTGAGCCCAGATTTCCAAGGCTCAGGAGAGAAGGTCTTTATTCTTTATGTCTAATTAGAATTAGACACCATAGAGGCATAAAAAGACTAAATAAAACTGGCCTGCTGGAAAAAAACAAGAGATTTAAGAAAATTCCAGAAAATAAGAACTGACAAATATCAAACCACTTATTACTTTGGCTACAACCACACGTCTAAGAGTTTGAAGGATGCACAGAGGGGAGCAGTGAAGGTATTTCCCAACAGAATAAAGGTTCCTCAGGATCTGCAGCCACACAGTGAGAGAAAGCTCTGCAGTTTGTACAGGCAGCCACTGCCTCGCGGGATCAGCAGCTCTTGGGAGAAAGGCATAGAGATGCTGTGCTTTGCACCCTTCCTTAAGTTGCATCCCCATCTCCAACCCCTCCCTACCTTAAGCTATTTAGGCAAAACCTTTTTTTTTTTTTTTTAATGGTTTATATATGTGTGTTGTTTTTTGTTTGTTTGTTTGTTTGTTTTTGTTTGTTTTTTTTTTTCCCAACAGAAAAATTACACTCTAAAGATTGAGATTTCCTTATATTGCTAGAGAAAAGACGCACTGACACAGGTGGACCCTGGATACCAACATGCACTATATTTTCCTGTGGCAAAAACTTCTTGGCAATATTTTTAGGTACTTTCAGAAACTAATACTGCAACTTCTAAACATACTGTTGTCTTCAAGAACAGCTCTGTGTTATGTTTCCTGTTATGCTGTAACTGTAAAAGAGAAAATATCTATTTTTGAAATCCATGATGTTATTAATATATATAAATGAAATGTTCATTGAGAAGATCATTTATTTAATTGTATTGAATTTTGCCATGCACGTTACTATTGTATTTTTTCAATGATTTTTTAATTATTATTATTGCAGTTTATTAGAAATAATTATTTGATCAGCTAGGTAACTGAATTTAAACCATTTTAAATTCAAGTTTGGCCATAGCCTTCTGGCCATTGGCAGCAGATTTCTCACAGAGGTAATTAATTTGCTCTGAGGAGAGAAGAGGAAAGTTTGCTAGATGGGTCTTCTTACAAGAATTGTTCATACTGTAAAGCCATCAGCAAACCCAACTCATTAAGATGCAGTGTAGATGAGACATTTTTCAGTTTGTTCTTCCAGTCTTTAGCAGCACTGGAGTACCATTGTAGCAAACTGAGACAGGTTGACTCCATGCCATAAATATATTCAAGCAGTTTTGTTATATACTTTTATTATGAATTTATAATTTGTTATATATGCATATGTATGTCATATTAAAAAACAAACAAACAAACAAACAAAAGGAATCAGATCTATGTTTAACCCTGTTATGCAGTAACAAGCTGCATGTACCTAATCTGGTGGTACAGAAGCAGGTCAAGGCACTGTGCTCATGCCTGCAGGCACCAACAGGCACCTCTATGAGTAGGACAGGACCAGAGACAGGAAGCAGGAGGGACACGAAATGAACTTGGCCTTCCTCCCCTCCAGCCCCAGGGCCAGCCAGACCCCGGCCTTGCCTGGGGTGGGTCACCGCTGGCCAGCACAGGGTAATAGGCTGCTCCAAACAAGCATCAGATTGCTCATCTAGGAAATGCGCACGTGTGTTAAGCATCGTGCACTGTCACTGTGACTCATATTCCCTCATATATGCTCATGCATATGAGCACAGAAGGTTTTCAGAAATTAGACCAAAAAAGTGTTCCATAAAGGTCTTTTTATCCCAGTCATGAAGAGTATGTAGGATAGTAATTAAAAGGTCCATCGCAATTAACGGAAGCTGCAGGTGCACTTCATAATTTACTTCACAATTTGCTCTTGGCCTGCTAGAACATTACTTCTGTTATAAATAACATCCTGCATGACAAGCATCATATTATGCAAGCCACAAAAATAAAGCACTCTTAATTCAGCTATTTATTTATTTATTCAGCTAATGCTGAACAAGTTAATCACATAAAAAGTTTTAACACAATGACTGCTTGCAGCTTTAGAACAAGCTGATTTCTACCACCATAATTACATTTGGAGCAACTGATACCTGTAATTTCTAAGTGTTTAAATTCATGACTGCAATGACAAATTAACAGTAGGTTGTTATGGACTTCCAAATCTGAGCCTAAACAAACCAAAACAAGGAGCATGAGCCACCAGTTGTCCATCAACACATACAGAGCAGCTCTCAAGAAAGCAGTTGGGAACACATCTTGCTGGATAAGCAGATGAGTAAGGATTTAATTCCAATAGCCGGCCCTAAGAAGCAAGGCAGATTCATCTCCAGCACAGATCTGCATACTGTTACATACACATCACTACCTATCTTTTAAAATCACACCTGAGTTCCCCAAAAAACTTTTAAACTAATTCACAGTTAGGAAATGATCTATTTAATTAATACTGAAACATAATCCACCATGGTTGACAGAAAATTCTAAGCTTAGAGAAGAACAGAATTTCATATGTAACTTTTGGTCTTCCATGTGACTATTCTCTGGCATGTTACTTTATGACTTCTGTACTAAAACACCACAGCTTGCTATTTGTATTTCTAAACTCATGGGAACCCATTGGTCAGCTATTCTGACTGCACAGATGCTTATACAAGTTCTATATACATTTTGCTTCTGGAGACTCACATGCTCAGTATATTCAATATTTAAATGTTAGGTAGTAAATTAAATTAAATAAAAGAGCTAGTTTTCCTAACAGTATGATATAGAATTAATAACAAATTCTTGTCAGTCTGCAAAATACCCTGGGTACACTTTTGACTATCATTAATCCTTAGTTATAATGGTTAACTATTACATAAACATTAATTTCCTGTTTCATGTAAGCTTATATTTTTTGATTACAGTGTCTAGAAGCTATATGAAATTCGTATTGCAGCTCACGTGTTTTTTTCATAATCACTAATGCCAATACCATAGCAACCCATATAGTTTGTGAAACACATCAGACATTCATGGGTTTAGCTGCACATGTGATGTTGGACTTATTTGGGGGGTGTCAGCTAGAGATAGAAAACATGCAATCACAGGAGTGAAACAGATCTGCATTTGCTAGTGACTTTTCTCCATTGCACTTCAATAATGTCCAGGTAGGGTTTTTTTTGTTTGTTTGGTTGTTTTTTTAATGTTCAGCTGTTGATTTTGTTATTTATGGTGTTTCTAAGATAAGGGATTAGTCCATTTAGTGGCTATTACTGAAAATTTAAAAAGCCACCAAAACAGTAAGTTGGCAGTTTACTGAAAATATTTACCAAGAGAGAATTAATTTTCTTTCTTTATCTAGGGAACGTGCAAATGTGCTGCATTTGAGTAAGGATCTTTATAAACTAATTGAAATTAAAAATATCACAGAAATTTCAGGAAACCCAAATGTAAATACCAGCAGCAAGTTCAGCTACAACACCACATGTAAACAGAATGTAAATTTATACTAGTAATATTTTTCAGTGAAAGAAAAAAATATATTTATTGATTTAACTGTCACAAACTTTCTTAATCTGTAAACCAGCTTTTAAATTGCGGTGAAAAACTAATCACAGTATTCCATACATGTAGTGCTCAGGTGAAGGAAACCTACCAACAGTAGCTACTGTGTTGTGGCAAAAAAACAAACAAAAACAAACAAAAAACCAAAAACACTTCAATGAATGTGAGGTACCAAATCTATTAAAAAGTATACTTTATAGTAACTATTGTTGACTTAGAACAGAAAGCTTGTATATTTATGCTCAGAAAAGTATTTGAAGGTATTCTGGTCAAGAGCCTTTGTTCTGTCACTCTTTCAGTAAGTACTTCAAACTTGCTTGAACAGAGATCTGAATAGGCAGTCTGCAGGTTCAAGCTCATGAAAAGTGCAAATATATTGCAGCTAAAATAATGAAAAATTCTCTTCCATTCAACCCAATTTGAAACAACAACAACAACAACAAAAACAGATCAGATTGTGATGAATACATAAACAAAATACAGATTACTGCTGAAACAGATAAGAAATCTAATTCCTGGGCATCTGTTTTCAAAAATTACACAAGAAATTGTTGAACAAAGATGGAAAATACCAGCCAGCACCAGTGTTACACGTCCGTCAAAAACCTCATTTATGAGCCTTCACCACACCAAGCTCATATGTGAGATGTTGCTTCTCATCCTGATATGTGATCACTAGACTTGTTCTGCCTGGCCCACATTGTCCTGCAGTATGATCAAAGGCAAAGCACCGAACTGCAGCCATAACCCTGAGGCCTGTCACCACTTAAGCTCCTGAGAGCCCCAAAGTGCCCGCTGGAGGCCCTGCCTCCAAATCTCACGTGTCCCAGCTACATGATGCAACATACACAGCACAATATGGCCTGATGCCATATTACGGTATTACGTGGCAGGGGACAAAAAGGCTGAGAAATCTTCTGATGGTGCAGTTTACAAGATTTGATTGTCGATATGATTGCCGGAGTATGAAGAGGAAGAAACATCTTTTTTCACTTTCTCTTGTCTATGGTTAGTAGTAGCATCTATTCAAGAAGCTATTGCAACTTTCCCATCTCCAAAATTCTCCCTTTTTCTTTAACACTGTTCTAGAGCACAAATTCAAACTTCTCCGGACTCTTAAGGTTTGCTGCTGCTTGCAGCAAAGTGTTAACAAAAACTCAATTAAATTCCCAATTTGCTAACTATCAGTGTATCAGGCTTTCAATCAAATTTCACTTTATTCAACTGCCTGGTCTATTCTGAAGTTTGCAGTAAGATAAAATGACTAGATGTGCTAAAATTATGTTCTCATCTAATTCTTAGCTGGATAAATTAGACTGCAGGATACAGAAACATTAAACACTGAATTCAAACTTCTACAGCTTTGAAACTGTTTGATAAAGGCAACTGAAGGATAACATCCTACACAAACAATTCAAACACAACCTCTTGATCTTCAATACCAAAGAAAGGAGACTCAACACCAGCCTTAAGTCTATGCTTTGCCTTGGGTCAACATCTGACCTGTTAAAACTTAAAAAATAATAATACAAACATTAAAAACAAAACAAACAACAATAACAACAACAAAAACAGCTTGTTTTTACTGAAAAGCAGTATATGTTCTTCAAATTGATTTGAGGGCTGGTTTGTTTTCTTGTCTGTTTTTAATTAAGTGGTCCTTTTATGGTCAAAATAATTAACATTCATTTAATGAGCCAGACTACCACCAAGATTAACATTAGTGCCCAGTGATCTGAATCAGCTTCTGTTATTTTTAGAATTCCGTGGTTTTGATCTATTTTACCATTTTTATTCAGCAGATCATTTAATATTTATTCCAAAATACTTATGAAAACTGGATTGACATGCTGGAACTCTCAGAATCATATCATGTATCAATCTTTTCAAATCAAACAATCACTGGATTCATTATGGTTATAGGAAACATTTTAAATTTATCATGTTCTTCAATGTAGTCATATATTCTCATATAGAATATGTTCTAATTCAGAACAAATAGTAGACCAGTAGTTTAACAGTGTATCCTTGAGGAAAAAAAAGTGTGTGTGGAGGAGAAAAAAAAAAAAAAAAGAATCTGTATATAGATCCCCCCTCCTCTTCCCCAAAGCCCAGAGACCATGTGCATCAGAACATAAAAAGTGCCTGAGTGTGTCAGAATATTTAACCCAACAGTTTGCCTCCAACATTGCTAATAAGAGATGCTAATTAAGGGGAACACAGAAGACTGTCCACTTTCTTCTGTCTATTCACCTCATACAACACCAGAATCCATTGTCATTAGACAAAAGATGTTACGGTGCTGAGTCATAATATCTTCCTCCACAGCCTTCTGTGGCCAGCAAACCTCAGAAACCATAATGTAAAAAAGTAACTTCTAAAGTGGTTTTACTATCTGTTATGGTTCTATCAACTACCTTTTAGTCTTGTCATTGGGGAATTAAGTGAATTCCCCAACGTGTTGTTCCACATTCAGTTTGCCCACTACTTCAATTTTGTAAACCTAGGTCATATCCCTCCTGAGACTTCTCTCCAGAATGAAGATCCTCAGCTTCTTAGTCTCTGGTCACAAAGCATCCACTCCAAACCCTGGCTCATTTTAGTTGCTTATCTCTTCTGTAAGTCTACCATGCCCTTTATGACATGCAGAGAGCAGACTTGCACATACTACCAAAAGTGAGCATGCCACAACATTTGATGGCAGCAAAACAACACTTCGTTTTGTTCTCAATACCTTCATTGATGCTACCCACAATTCTGTAGCCTTTTTTGGCTGCCTCTACATTTTGAGCCTACAAACACCATCAGTGTTGATGGTGTGGTATGGAGAGGTAATTTGTGTCGAGAAAATGGTTGATATTAATAAAGAAGGGGGAGATGTGGGAGCGTGGCCATGGGGGTGGGCAAGCACCGTAGTTGATGATAACATTAGACTCTTAACGATGAGGCCATCAGGAATATAAAAGAGTTTAGAGGGAACATAGAAGGGTGGTTCAGGAGACTCCATGCAGTCTCCGGTTTCTTGTTCTCCACCTGGTTCTCTTGTTTTCCAGCCGTTAAAGCATGGAAGTTTCTGGGTGTTTGCTGTTGTTGTTATATTCAAAGTTGTTTGACCAATGAAAAGTTGTTTTTGAAAAGGACTGCTGTGGAGAGAAAGGTATAAGAGGAGAACCTGCCCTCAAGATAAAAAAAAAAAAAAAAAAAAAAAAAAAGCAACACAATATATGTGTTATGTCACCAATAAAGAAACAGAAAGAAGGAATGAAAAGGAACAGGCTAGCAGAACGGAGACCAGGGCGCAAACAGGCACTTTGATTGCCTCATGAAGATAGGTTTGGCCAAACTCAGCAAACTGCTCAGAGAAGCTCGTACAGAAAGTCGCTGGAAATAGGCGCACTGGAGCTAGGAATAAGCTCAAGCTGAGAGAAGCGGACCCGCGCACACAGCTGCCCCTCGCTGGTAAGCAGTTGCGCATTATGGGGAATCATACATCCTTAGAAACGAAGACTGTCCTGGTAACCTTACAACTTATTCTCCTTATTAAGGATCAGATAGTTTATGATCCTGAAATATGGGACCAAGTTGAGGTCAAGGTGTGGGACTCCGCAACTAAAACTGACAAGGTTGCGGGGGGATTGCTCGGCACCTGGTGAGCAATATCTGAGGCCTTAAAGAGCCCTGTGGGACCACAGTCAGAAACATGTGGTTTGCCAGACAGTGAGGGAGCTGTGGGCTCAGTTACTGATCCAACTGGTACACCATTGGCCTCTCTGCTGCAAAAGGAATGGAAAATTAAGACTGTTAAGTCATGGAACTTAAAGGATTGTCTGTTACCTTTTCTGATTGTACACATGTATAGGTGTACTTGGGTTTAGTATGTAAAAGCAATGGTAATGTTTGATGTTTGTGTGTGCATGTTGGTGGAGCATAGACTCCCCGCACACCCAGTGCTGTTTACTTGTCTTTTATACTGATATTATATAAACCCATTTTAGGATAGAATAAATCTTGTGGTTAAAAATTAATGAGAACAAAATAGATGACATCTTGTTATCTGCTGACCCTCAGTCAGGCTGAAACTTGAAATAACTTGAGCCAACTTGGCATTTCTGCAGCTTGGGAAACAACAGAGTCAGCCAACCTGGCATTCTTTTAAGCAAAAGGTGAAAAGTGCATCACAAGGAAGACCTTCCTTGTGATGCAAGTGGTCTTCCTCCCAAAGACCACGGCCCACATCCCAAAGACCCCGGCCCACAGTTCTTGGGAGGCTTTGAGCAAGCGCAAGGACTGATAAGCTAATTAACATACGAAGCGAGAGTAGGCGGATTTAGGTAATGAATATGTATAAGCATTAATAGAATATTCATTGTTTTGCTGTATAAATATGAGATCGTTTGTTACTTCGAACATGCACGATAAGTGGAGAGATCCCCCGTGAATCCAGCACTGCAATAAAGAATATACCACTTAAAGAAATTTCAGCTTCGATCTTTGAATCAATACCTTTTATAAATATTCCTTTTATAAATATTACTAAATTCAGATTGAGTTGAGATTTCATTTATAACAGTAATAACCATTGAGTAGTGTGTGAACCTGCAGTACTGAGCCACTGAGGAAATCAAGGAGGAATTAAGCATCAGGTAATAGGGAATATAAAGTTATGATATACTTTTACTTTGAGCTTCTGCTTGCAGCATGCCCGCCATTGCAATCGCAAATAAAAATACTACTTCACTGAGATCCTCTCCTGAGCCTGTGTTATTGGCTGCAGATTGTTTCTCACAACTGTATGTACACAACAGTAGTCTCATAAGAACGATTCCTGTATAAACCTATAATAAGACACACATATAGGTGGTGGTAAGCAAGTCTGAGTGAGCAAGAAGTGATGACACACAAAGTGGCAAGTAGAGGCCACTTTCTTGTTTGCCCTAATTTTCTCATTAAGAACAAAGCAGACATTTTGTGTGAAACGGGATTCAGAAGAAAGAACCTGAATGTACCCCAAACCTAATCAGAACAAATAACAAACAACTGAAAGATGTCAAAGCACAAAAGAGATGCAAATCTCATGCCAACAAAGCAACATAAAGATGTGTTTGTCTTTTCCTGCCTGGGATGAGACCTAGATAGAGTACACCAGGCATTTCTGTCACCTACGGTTGTTTCTTTTGAAAATCCAGACCGTGGGAGTGAAAAGAAAAACAAGGGAGTGAAAGAAAAACAAACAAACAAAAAACAAAAACAAGCAAAAACAAACAAACAAACAAACAAAAAAACCTAGTACCTTGTCTAAGGCAGCAGCTAGAGGGACAGTAGGATTGTAGGATTTGCTTCTAAGATCTGGGAGCAGGTCCGGCAGATCTGTCATAGCCAGGAAGACCAGGCACTAAACACAAGCATAAAATCCTCCATTCTGATGCACACAGGTCTCACCACAGCAGTACATCAGAGGCTTTTATATCAGTTTAGCACAACACTGTATGTTCACTATATGGCAATCTATACACTAACCTAGGTCTGTGCAGCCACAATACTCAATATTACACAAAGTGTCTTTCCAGAGGAAAACAAACCAATCACAAAACAGTCAGCAAACCAAACAGATCAAAAGGAGGAATGGGTGTGGGTAAAAGGATGCTTATTTAAGATCATATAGGAAACATAACTGGATTATTCCCACATAAGAGACCCTAGGCTTCCTTAAACTTTAAGATTTGCCCCAAAATTCCAGACTGCTAACACAGCCTCGAGCCAAAACGGCATTGAAATGCGTCTTTTTGTTGATAAATGAGGTAGAACACAATAGCTATGTTTACCAGAACTAAGGACAGATTTTATATTCTCAAAGCTCAACCACCAATCTCTCTCTTCAGTGTTACCACAGCAGCTTATGGGGCTATTAAAATGATGTGTTATTGTTCTGTAAGTGTTAGCACTTACTTAACAAGATAAGGATTAGAAACACAGATGGATTTCAGTTGTACAAAAGAACAGCTTTTAGGGCAATAAATAAAGGCAAAGGACTCCCTTGTGTAATTACCATCAACACCTGGAGATACAGCAGAAAGAAACATTTAAAGTGCCATGACAGCTGTAGCTAACTCTTTGCACCGCCTGCTTTTAATGAGTTCCAAGTGAAAATTTAATCATAATTAAACTCAACAATAACCTTTCAGGACACTACCCATCCCGAACATTTTCACAGCTTTTGCCCCCCACAGCTGTAAACCACAAAAAAATAGCACCAGAAATAACAAAACTATTGCGCGCTACTCATCCTCCTAGCAAATCTCTAGTACTCAAGAAGGAGTATGCTTAAAAAAAAAAAAAAAAGTTTGAAGAAAGCTTTGCCAATGATTGTATTTTAAAGCAAAATGTCTATTTAGGCCTGGCATATGGGTTAATAAAACACCGTTTTATAAAACCTAATAGAACAGCAACAACAACAACATTATATATATATATATATATACACACACACACATTTTAATTGAAAATATTCTTTTTAAACAAACCAAACCATTCTAGTTATTATCTGTAACTCAAATGCTCCAGGTTCTTCTGACTGCAAGAGAAAACCAAATTGATCTGGAAGTGACTATAAATAACATTAAATTAACCAATCCATTCTTTTTATCTAACCTGAATGAAATGCAGATATTAATGGCATTGAAGATGAGAAGTGAATTATAGGAGGATTAACTGTATCAATTACATAAGGTATTATTAGTATTACAGAGATATATTTTAATGACATACTATTAAATAGAGAGATGCTAAATCAACTGTAAATTGTGGAAATGAAACTCCAATCTGTCCTACTTTTAATCAAGAAATAATGTATGTTTGTTTATTGTTGTTCAGCATTAGGACTGAAATTACAAAAATGTGGAGTATGGAAGGGAGTGGTGGCCACTGATAGCAATGAGTAGAAAAGAAGAATTAAAGATGTGAAATGTAATTACTAACAATTTCTTATGAATACAAAAACACTAAGCATTAAGAGAGAGTTCTTTGAACTTTTAAGTCTGAAGCAAATCTAATATAGCCAAAACTGTTTCACAATATTTTTGCTCTCTTTTAACCTACCTCTTTTTTTTCTCTACCAGCTGTTTGCAGATCTCCTGCCACCGGGTATTCAAACTTCCCAGTTGTTCCTTCAGCACATTAGCATCTGCTGTTGATGACTGCTCAATAATTTCTTCACCAGTTACATTCAATGTTTTGACAACAGCTTGCTGTCGCCCAATGCCATCCTGAAGCTCCTGCAAAATACCCAGCACATACACGTATTTATAAAAAATGTCAAGCATGAAACAAAATGCTTCATCACATCCTGGCCAGATGGAAAGATGTGAAAGTCTTTGCTCTCCCCTGAATTCCAAATACAAAAATCCAAAGACAGGAAAGCATCTTTTTTTTTTTTTTTTTTTTTTAAACAAGCACCTTTCAGTGCATCTTTTTAGACTTTTCTCTCTGTCTTCTTTTCTGATAGAGATAATTACAGCAATATTCTGCAGATCATTTAGCAAGAAAAGCAGGTGAACAAATTATTTCTAAGCCCCTGAAGGTAGACTTATTTCTAAGTGGCCTACAAACCATTTTAAAATTTAAAGTGTACATCGTTTGGACCTCCTATTACCTATCAACACAAATTAGCAATGTAAAGAAAGAAACTGTGTGGAGTGCTTCTCCAGATTCCATTACAAAACACATTTGTCTCTGATTGCAAGAAGCTTGATAATTCATTTCTTCATCCTCGTTTTGGGTGGGAAGTACCACACTCCTAAGAAACTATATTTCTTAAATGGTCTCTGTCTACAGAACAGAATGCAGAACTACCAAAATGTAACCAAGATAGACCATTTTCTAAATCTTCATTTATTTACTAAATACATTGAGATACAGTTCTACATCTTTTACCATTTTTACATCTTCTACCATTAAAAAAACTATCATACATGTTGCTAGTTAGTTCATTTAAAAAAAGAAAGAAAAGACGGTTCTGAATCCATAACTTAGATTTCAACACTGTATGCCTGTTCAATAAAGTTTGTATTTATAAATATAGAAATCAATCATTTCCCATTCTTAGTCATCAGTAGAGCATGAGTAATTTTTTCCACATAATTCCTCAAAATGTACAAGGGAAGTGTAAAATCATTGTCAACAGTTTACTGCTAAAATAAGCAGAAACACTTCAGCACTCATATTTATAGGTTTCACAATCTCAAGAAGGGTGTTTGATTCATATCTACATACAAGAGCAACTTAAATGCTGAATCTACCTTTTTCTGGAAGAAATCAAATATTTTAGTGTGTCATACTCTGGAGCTACATTATATACTTGTTTTCTCTTTCTAAACATATAATAAAAAATACAGAGAAAGTAAAACATATAAACATTACATCTATCCTTGAATTGGTGAAAATTGGCAGAACATAGATTTCCAAGAATATAAAGATGAACATAAAAGCCTTTTTTGATATATATATATATATATTTAATTATTTATTTATCTTGTCTATTAGGTCTTCAGGTATGAGACTGAGTAAAAGTTCAAAAATTCTTCCATACTTGAATTGCTTTTAATATGACCACATCTCAGATGACAATTACTACTTCGTTAACCAGCAAAAAGTCAGTTGTGTGCCCTGTCCCAACTTTTGCACACATTTTAAACAGATAGCTTGAACACCATCACCTATACAACCTGTGGCAGAGAGGTCAATGACAGCAAGATACTACAGCATGTACTCACAGTCCTGGACAGCAGTCAGCTGAAGCATAGAGGATTGAGGCTAAGCTTATTCTTATTACAATTCTCACTGTGTTTTTTTTGTTTGTTTGTTTGTTTGTTTGTTTGTTTTTCTTTTTTCTTGCAGCTTTTGTTATTGGTGGTGTTATTTTAGGTTGCTATGAAAGAGAAAACCATGAAAATTAATCATGTCTGTGGTACCCCTCAGTAAAAACTATTATGCTACTTTTTCTAAACTATTTTCATCACCCATAGTTTCAGAATAAAAGAGTACCAGAGTGATGAGCGTAATACTGCAGTAGTCTGCATACTGATTTTTTATGTTTTGATAGGATGAAAAGGTTAGCACTTCCAAAACAGAAAAAAACATTTCTGCAGGTTCTTAGCTAGCTGCAATAGTCCAGCCATGTAGCATCAAGCACCCTGCTGGCTCCAAGTGTCCCAGCACAGCTTGGAACACGTAAGGTCTTAAGACAGTGTTGTAGCAGAAACTGCAGGATCTTTGAAGACCCAGCAGAGACCAATAAAAGCCTCTTACTTTGATGTATGACATTTTCTTGTCTTTCCATGATGCATGTTAATAAAATAATACCTGGCCCAACCTCTGGCTCTTATTTTCATATACATGATTCACTATTAGAAATAAATAATGTTAATGGTCAGGTAGCTTACTGAAATGCAAATATTCTCTATTGTTGCGAGGCTGAAAAGTTGTTGACCTTTCCAGTAAACGCCTCAGTTTTGGTAAAGCCCAGTTTAAAACAATCTAGATTTTGTATGCATACACAGTAGTTCCCACTGATTTGAGCACTAGAGCTTTTGCAGGTAAATCATAACAGTAAGACTCTGGAGAAATTGGTTTAGGAGAAATATATCACGATACGAGGCTTATTTCCAGCAAAGAACCTGAAACCTACTGCAGGCACCTGTGTGAATATAAGTAACCACTTCCTGCAAAAATGACTAAAGGCTTCTACATAAATGTAACAAAACTGTTCAGTTGGCTATTCACTTGGAGCAGGAGATTAGGGCAAGGAAAACAAAGACAGGAAATTCTACTTTCTGAATTTCAAAGTTTTTAAAATTAAAATTTGTAGAAATAAGAGGTTGTCTTTGCAACATTTTTTCTATATAACAGGAAAAAAAATCAGCGTACTATTACAAACTGAAATGTGAATTAAAAGCCTCTTTAAATACTGTTACTGAGCCTTCTTTCTCAAGTTCACAGCATCTCAAATTAGTTTCTTTCACTCCTCCAGCATATATGAAAAATATGTATAGCAACTATTACAGGATTTCCACATTTATTTCAACAGACACAAAATTAGCCAAGGGAATTTTCTGTTTTATTCTATGGAATATTATGCAATAGGCGTTACAAAATAAAAATAAATAAATAAAGTTGCTAGCTTAGTGGCAGGGATAGTCTTTGGACTTATGATCCCTAATGCCAAAATGGGAACTTTACGTAGGATGTGTAGAAAGGAGAAGTGTGAATTTTCACCAGAGCATGGGAGAACACTCCTGGCCAAATTGTACTGGTCTCAAATTGCACCAGGGGAAGTTTAAAGTAGGAAGAATTTCTTCACAGAGAGGGTGATCAAGCACTACAGCAGGTTGCTCAGGGGAAGTGGTGGAGCCCCCATCTCCGGAAGTATTTAAATGACATATGGACATGGCACTAATGGACATGGTTCAGTGATGGCAGTTGGTAGGTCAGGTTGACAGTTGGACTTAATGATCCTGAAGGTCTTTTCCAACCTAAACAATTCCATGATCTGGATTTCAGATCACTATAAAGAAAACAATTTGAGACTTTTTTTCACCCGGTGTTCTGTTCATTTGATGCTCTCCACATGATTAAAGTGAAATATGTGTGCTGATTGGCTATATTTGGCTATAAGTTTGGCTTAGTACAAGTTTGGCTATCTTTCATGGCCTAAAAAAAGGCAGTTTACCCTTACTAGGTACCACACAAAGCATAGCAATACATGAGGACTTTTTTTTTTTTTTTTTTTAATTACTTATTTTTAAGTAATTTTCATATAAAGCAAACAAAAGTGTTTTTAACTGGTTTTGCTGAAAATCATGTTTTCTTACATTCATCCCAAAGCTATGAACCACAAACACAACTTATATTTAGTAGCTAAAACTTGCCGGCAGCTATAGTTACCTATTCCCTCTCTATCTTTGCCACACACCTGTATGAGGACAAGATGCTGGGAGCCTGCAAGGGTTTGCCTCTCATGGCCTGATAGCATGTGGGGCTACAGAAGGAATATTGACATTGAACCTGCTTCGTGTAGTTTCATTTGGCATTTCACCCCTTCATAAAGAAATGGAAAAATGAAAGGGCAAATAGTCCTTTGGATTCACAGCTTACTCAGACGGCTACCTGAGATACTTATATTTGCAATTATACAGTTTCTAATCACTTTATGAACACAGTGAGCAAACTAACCTAATTAAGAAATGAGATGTTTATATAATATTAGAAATAAAACAACCCAGAAGAGACTTGACATCATATCCACACATGCAGCTAATCACAGTTTTGAGTGGATTGCAGATATTTACATGTATTTTGTGTTTTCAAAATGTTGAATTTTTAGCCACTAAGAAAAGCAGATGACAATATAGTTACCTATCACTTCAATTTTTCTTTCATGTGATTTTCAAGCATAAGTAAGTGGTGAGTAACATATAATTGAAGTAAGGTTTAAGCATTCTCTCAGACTACAGTTGGCAAAAACAGTATATTAAGGAACTTCTACCTCTCATACAAGGTTTTACACCTTGATAATGACCTCAACTAATTTAATATAACTTAAAATTCCAAAGACATTCAAGTGATATTACATTTATTCAATTTATTTATTTTTATTTTCCAAGGATTAGCAAACAGATTTACTTAAAATGAGATATTATGCACACTATTTCAGAAAACATCAAAGTATAATAGAAGCAAGAAAAGAAGCATTTTGTAAACAATTGGGGAAAACCTTCGCCAAAGTCAATAGGGCTGTTTCTGCAATAGCAGGGGACTTTTATTATAGTCAACTTGAAACTCTGGCCTTGTTCACTATTGGTTCTCATTTTTGCTCTCGTGTATTTTCTGACAGTACAGAAGCAGCTGCTTTACGATTTTTGTTTGAATCAAACAGGAAAAAAAAATGGAGAAAAAAAAGGAGAGTAGAAAATGAAAGAGAAATTCACAAAGGAATTTCTTAACCTGATGCTTTCAGCAATACTTCTGACCCCCCTCAACCCAATGTATTTAGAACATTAATTCCATTGTACTCCAAACTTACAAAGGTTTGTGCATCTGATACATGACTTGCAAAGCTGTTCTTGAGACGAATATGCAGTATAGGGAATATTAATAAACAAATCACAACTAATGGTGACAAGGTTGACAAAGTTTTTGGTAACAACATTATTTTTTACAAAATACTTTCTGATGACATCATATGTTGCTTTCCTAAGAAAGTTAAAGGTCTGAGAGACCCTAAATCTACAGGCATTCCTAGTATCATCTTGGCTATGGCATTCAGTTCATGCCCTAAATGTGTGGTGAGAAACTTTAAGAAGTTAGATACCTTTGTACCGTCAATGACAAAATAAATTTCCATCTTTCTTCCCCTTATTTTATTTCTTTCTGATGCTGCTTTTATTTTTATTATTTTCAGTGGAATTATTCAGTGGCTTTACTATTCATTGCCATTGTATTTCTCATTCCACTTTCTCTTCTTTTTTCTTCCTCACTCTCTTTCAGCCAATCCTGTGGTGAATTCCCATATAAACCCCCATAAATAAATCAATAAATAAAATAAATTTGCGTTCACTGTTATGCCACTCTCTTTCTCTCTCTCTTTTTTTTTTCCCCTCTTGATCTGCCTTCCTCAATACATTAATTTTATGAAACTGCATCATTCAAGGAGACAAAAGGAACTTTCTCCTGAATAAAGATGATCAGCATATGCATCAAGGTTACATTTTTTATCAGAAGTCACAATGATGCTTGGTTTACTGCTAAGAGTTATGCTACAAAAATTTCTACACAGCTGTGCTTGTGGACTTTGAAGACACTTTAACATCTAGAGATGTAACACTTTGGACACCTAAAAGTGCCTGTACTTTCTGTGGAGCAGGCTGATTCTTTGTGAATCACCTTATAATACAAACTCTTAAAATAGAGCAATGTATTCCCGTTGATTCAATTGCAGTGTTTTACCTCAACTGACAAAGTGAAATTGAACAACACACTCATCACAATGATTCCATGCTGAAATTTGATTTTTAAAACCTCTGACTGTGCCTTATTCTTGGTTTAGACAGCTGGCAGTAACTTTATTTTCTCAGGAACAAACAATAAAAATGACAAAAAGCTATTTTGTCCAAGCCAGACTGACATCAAACAATCTTATATATTGCATAAAAATAATTACTTAATTATTAAATTATTTTTTAAAAAGTGTGAAACTGAAATATCATATTTTAAACAGCAGGAGTTTTTTTGTTATTGTTTTATGATGACTTATTAACAGTTCCATCTATATCCTGTAATAATACTGCTACACATTTGCTTAATGTACCAACATCAACATCATGATATGTTATCCTTTTTTTCCTTTTTTTTTTTTTCCACTACAGTTTTTTCCTGAGAAACATCTACTTTTTGTAGATAAAGAGGAATAAATTATTTAATTATACAAGTAATTTGCCACACACACTTTCAAAAAAAATATGCATCACATGCCTACTTGCCCCCATTTTTGTTTCATGCCTTTAATAATGCTTGTGACAAATGACCAGGCAACATAACAAAAAGATAAATTATTTCCTCAGACAAATTCTTGGTACTGATTAAAATAGTAAAAAGGAAAAAGATTTGAGTAGATTATGATTTGGAGTAAACCAATTTGATTGCTTAGACTCATTTCCCATATTATGTAAATTAAACATTCATCTGAGTCTCTACCCACTTACCTAAGTGGGTATCAGAATGACATTGTTTATCTGGCATTACTTGTTACTTCTTAGTTAACTTGTCATATATCATGCAATTCTTTCTGCAATCTCATTTCCTCATCATTGAATGAAACAGCATTTTAGTGTTAAGCTTAATCAGAATCTATTCTACTAGCAATCTAACCAGCACTTTCTTCTTTTCATTGTAGCAGACAAATTTGCTCAACAATAATTTATTGTTATGGAAAAGCCCTGTAGCAGCACAAAGAAATAACACAAACAAGCTTCTAAATTTTTGTAAGAGGCACTTGCAGGCAAAAAAGGTTTTAAGAATATATATATATATTTATAGCTTTCCCTTAATTAAGGTAAGCTTCAGATCCTAGAAGTATGTAAAGGTATTATGCACCACTTTCAGAAATCTGTAGTCATTAATTTGACATTAATGTGCTATTCTTCACTCACTTGCGTGAATCTTTCTTCTGCCTCAAATTGTATAAAAGCATGTAAAAAGTCTACATAGATGCAATAATATAAATCAGGTATTTGTGAAAACATTTGGTGGATCTCTATCCCCAATATAATTTGCTAGCATTTGGTTACCACAGTGAATTTATCCATTCAATATATGTAACTCTGTTCAAGATTCTATTAGAAATAAGGAAGAAATTAATTTCCAAGTTAGTTAAATCACATTGTTTTGATCTGGAGACATTACCGGCACTTTGTTAGGATTAAAACAATCAACAAAAAAGTAAATGTTTGTTTCCTAGCTATGTTGTTATAAGCTGCTATGCAATCTTCATTACTACATGTGCATTCTGTTTGATACTATATTGGCATTATGAATCACAGAATCTTAGGACAGCCAATGGAGTTGGAAGAGGGGAAAGAAAAAAAAAAAAAAGAAGAAAAAAAAAAAAAGAAGAAGAAAAACTGCAGGCTATGTTTGCTAAGGAGCTGACAATAATTTGCTGCAAAACATTTTCTTAGGGTAAATTATTATCTTCCTTATGAGGAAAGGCTGAGAGACCTGGGTCTGTTCAGCCTGGAGAAAAGAAGACTGAGAGGGGATCTCATCAATGTGTATAAATACCTGAGGTGTGGGAGACAGAGGGATTTGGCCAACCTCTTTTCATTGCTTTGCAGGGACAGGACAAGGGGCAATGGCCACAAGATAGGGCATAGGAAGTTCAGCACCAACATGTGAAAGAATTTCTTCATGGTGAGGGTGACGGAGCACTGGAACAGGCTGCCTAGGGAGGTTGTGGAGTCTCCTTCTCTGGAGATATTTAAGTCTGGATGCCTACCTGGGCAGCCTGCTCTAAGGAACCTGCTTTGGCAGGGGGTTTGGACCCGATGATCTTTCGAGGTCCCTTCCAATCCCTTCTGTGATTCTGTGATTTGAATATTATTATCACATCTGTGAAAAGAGCGGCTTTTGAAAGAACTGACAGTAGGCTCTGGTCAGGTTCTACCTATAAACCAGAACCAGGTGCATTCTGTGAACTTTATTCTTTGTACATCAGCTGTACATGAGAGTCCAAAGGAAAATAAAATTATTGCAGAACAGCTTTCTGGGTAAATAATAAATACCATAAAATAAGAGTGAAATTTCATTGTCACTTTATTGGCCTAAATTTTTTTAATATAATAATTTGTAGCATAAGCAACAGTATAAAACGAACCACGCTGGTTTTATTATTCTATTTATTATTACAAAAATAACAATTTTTGTTTGAATTTTTATGCAAACTGGTTGGAGATCTTTATGAAACTGCTATTCTGTCCTGCTTTGTAAATTATTTATTTTTTCCATATTTTGATGACATTTAATTAGAAAAACACAAGGTCCAGTGCAGCCCCTGATGCACTGCTGACCATCCATGACTGCTGTTGTACAGAAGGAAATGTGGGTGCAATGCAATTGTACATTTTATCAAAATAAATGGAGATATATAACTTCTGATATTCAGCTAAAAGCTGCCAGTCAGAAGAGTTCCAGGTTTGTTTAAAAGTTTTATGTCCTTACAGATTTATCCCCTGACTGCTCCTTTTCCTTCTATAAGCAACGACAAATCCATTGTTCATTAAACAAGGCATAAAGGCTGAAATTCCTGTATTTTACCTATACAAAACCTTCATTCTAACTTGCTGTCCTTCCAAAAAAAAAGTGGTAGTATACTATATCTTATTTGCCAGGTGACTTTACACCTGATTTTCTTCAATAATTCCAGGTTGTTGTTACTGCTGCCTGTGTTGCTATAAACTATAACTCTGAACATATCTCCAGTTCTTACTAATACCTACTGAATTTTCCTTTATAATTAGCTCTTGAGAGGGAGATTTCATCCAGTAGGACTCATTAATATGAACTTCACTAGGATGGCAATCTGGTCTATGAGAAGATCATGTAAAAATCATCTGATTCCCAATTCACTGCAATCAAGTCAACCAAAATTTGTCTCTTCTGGTAACAGAAGTTTCTCATACCTTTAAACCCACAAAGGTAAAAAAAGAAAGAGGCTTGCAAACTGATTTTTTCCCTTACATACACATACTGTAAGGAACCTTCTTTCTAGTTTCTTCAAACATAGCACTTCTCAAGTGTTCAAGGACATTAGTTATAATGATGGAGGTAATATCTGGCCATTTTTTTAGTTAAGTAAGTGATTATATTGCAACTCAATGTGAACAAAATTCTTCATTTTTATGCAGTATTTATATCAATTTGATCTTTCTAAAACTAAAAACATACTTACTACAAATTTACTATTTCATAGCTTCTTCTGATTCTTAAAGAAATGCCCATGCCCTTGTCTAAGTTATTTCCTATACACCTCCTGTGCTTCAAAAACCAGAAAAATGCTATTTGCTTTTCTAAGGAATCTATACACTGTAAATACCATTCCAAATCTTTAACCCAGCAGCACTGGAATAAACACATGTGCCTCAGCATCCTGTTTCCCCTTCAAACATGATATTTAAGATGTTATATATTACTCGTTTCTTTTGAAATTACTGGATTGCCATTTGTCAGTGCCTCTGGCTCTGGAAAAAATGCCCATTATATAAAAGTATTAGACTAGAAATATTGAACAAGCTACATGTGTTGACTCTGGTGCTGGTCATTTATAGCCTCCCTTTAAGAGTAACTACTGTAAATATTGCCCCTTTCAAGTATTTGGGATACTATCTATAAAAGCCTCAATTTGTGAGTTTTCACCTACATCTTTTACACTTCATTTTAAAGCAAGTAAAAATAGTATATACATTTTTATCGGAAAAATCTGTGCATATTTTTCTGCATCATTAATGTTTATAAATAGAAAAAAACCTTTTTGACAGGCATGAGAAATGTTACTGTATATTTTTTATTCCATTGAAGCTGTGCAAAATCCTTACCATACCAGATAAGACTTATAAAACAAACAAACAAAAATGGCACTAAAGTAATGCAATCACATTGTGTCTGCTTATATGAAAAGTTAAAGGCAGTAAGATTTGGATGGGTAGTCATTGTACCCTGACTTGACTTCAACTGTAGCAAGTCATAAAGGAATAAATGTACCCTGGACAACATCCAGCGTGTAAAAGTAGCTTCCCTGTTGTGGGCAATTCCTGTAGTAGACAAGACCATTAGTCAGTTTAGGCTTGCAACTGTTTAGACACGGTTTCAAATGCCAAGAAAGTAATATCAGGTGCATTGGGCAGTCTCAATAATTTATGTATTGTACATTTTTTCATTATGGCCCTGCATTAAATAATATATGAGCAAACCACAGATCCTGGTTCAATGCAATTTCATGAGCAATACTCAAATATTGCCTGAAATATCAATTTGGTTAAAACCAGAAAAATAATAAGCCAAGGACAGCAGAAATACTCACTCTTCAAAAAGAAGAGGAAAATGTCTGATTATAGCAACAAAGTCATTCCCCTGCCTTGAGCTAAAAAGATACTACATATAAGGTGAGTCTTCTTAACCTTAAGACAGATGCAATCATTTACTGGAAGATTCTGGCAGCCAGAATTAATTGTCCACCTTGTGCTGCTCCTCCTCCAGTCACCATCATACTAGCATTTTCTCCAAGTCTCTGATTAATACTAACCAGTAGGAGAAGTTCAGCAGCAAGGGGCACACAACAAATTGGTTTGTAAGCTATCATGCCAGGTTCATTCTCCATTTTGATTTTTCTGGTCCTTTCTTTGCCTTTCAGATCTCCACCACCTCTGGATTCTTCAGAACAGTTGCTCTTCTAGTGCTTTTCCTTCCCATCTGAGTTGTATTAATTTTACAGAATCTGACTTTACTCCCAAAAACCACCGCCAGGGCTGAGTCTCTACCCCTACCACACTTAATATTCTTCTGTACCTAATAGACTTAGCCTGTGTATCCATCTTGTTCTTTCTTCAGAACATAAGTATAGCATTTGGGGTCTGATCTTTTATTAATTCAGAGTATTAATTCAAATGCTTTCCTAAGCACAGCAGTGTTGTTACTCAAGGGATATCCTATTTACATATTCCCATAATTTCATTTCTGATTGCTAAATTCATCAGCTTGCTTCAAAGTAGTTGATATTATAAACATAATAAGACTTTCAGGAACTGATGTTCATTGCATATTTAATGTTAACATATTTTTTTTTTCAGTACGGCACAGCATTTTCAAAATACAAATCAATACTTTTATTGGGAAATTTGCTTTCAATGGAAAACACTTTTCATGATACCCTTGTCTTTTACACAAAAAGAAGCAGAATGAGTTTCAAACATCAAAGCACTGAATCAAATATATATGTATATATATTTTGCAACACAGTAAAACATTATGCACTTATGAACATGAAAATATTGCTTTTAGTCCATGAAAATAAAATAAATTGATTTTAATCCACTAAAATCAATTCAGCATTGATAACTTTTATGGGCACTCAGAACTCTGTCAGGGAGTGGTTAACCACATCAGCTCTTTTCCACCACTTCAACCAGAGGTTGAAGTGGTGAAAAACAGCTCTATCAATCTGAGAAAAACAGAGAGTACCACTGAACTAAGAAAGGGAAACAGGAAGCAAAAGACTTTGAAAAGCAGCAACTCAGGAAACTTTATTTCTCTCTTTCTGAAGATGTATCATTATTTCATAGACTTGTTACAAACAAAAACAGTCTTGCTTACATTTTTTCCTCTACTGAAACATGTAATAAGGTTATGTCAGTTTACTGGAGATCTGACCCATAGAAAAATAAGAAGCAGAAGTGTGAAATTTTAAGCTGTTTAACATGTTTGGCTTCCCTAGGTTCATGGATGCTGAGGGCACTCAGTAACACTCTGAACAAGATTCCCAGAAAATGTTTTTTGGGGAAAAACAGTACTTCTATCAAGTAAAGTTGCATGGGAAAAACACACACCAAATTATATAAAAATCAGTCAGACAGTTTCTTACTTTCTTAGGATAATGTATAATGTCTGCTGAATTTCATGTTTCTAAAAATTTAATATTAAAACTGTCATGAGTACAGTTTTCCATCCTTAGAAATCCCTAGGCAAAATTAAAACAGTGCCATTCAAAGCTCATAGTGATAATATCCAATCACTATCTGTGGCATAATCTGAAAATGAAAACATTATGCCAACACCATATTCACTCTAATAAAGAATGAATACACTTTTTTAACAGTGGTATAACAATAGAAAGTTAATATTGATCATGCTACCTTCTAATTTATCTGCAGGGTGGGGTGTGTAGAAGAACACTGTGTTTTGCCAAGATAGATTGCTCTTATCCAGGCAACTTTGTGGAGCTTCCTTGTTTTTATTTATAAAATTCTGCCCTTAAATTTTACCCTCAATTTCTATGCTGGTCTATACTTTCAACCAGCATATTTCATTTGGCATTGAATACATACTTCCTTTTAAGATAAACAATTTATTTGTTTAATGACAAAACTATCTCAGATGATTTAAATTACATTTTTCTGTCCAATCCAAACCATTCTATTATTGATTCTATGATTTTATAAACATAGAACAACCACAACACATTACATTCCATCAAAGAACAGCTGGGATTGGTAGAAATCTTCATTTCAACCTTTCAAAAAAATAAAAATGAAAATTAAGTGTATAGTAAGTTTTACTACGAAGAATTCTGATTTCTAGTACATAACACCGTCTCCCAAAATGAGTTTACAAATGAGTCCATATGTATGTATGTTTTTGTCTACTTATTTTGTATCCATACTAACAATAATACACTAAGAATAAAAACACAAAAATGTCACCAGAAATAATGCTATGCTAGTGAACTACTAAAAATTTTGATAGAACCAGTAAAGTTATATTCTGTATTGCAGCATCTCTCACAGCAGGAGAAAATTGTTATCAATGGCAGAAGAATTTCTTCTCATTCAAAATTAACATATTAATTTCTAGCTGCAGAGTAAAAAATCTATAGAATTTCTCAAAGTCAGTCAATAAATCAGTAAAATCCTATGTAATAAATTAGATAAAACCCAATATTGCTGATAATTTAATAAATTACAAGGAAACAGGAAAAAACATGGAGAATAAAATGTACTTTTCAGCCTTTAAAACTGATTCAGTCCCTTAAAATGAGGATGGATTAAACTGTATGTAGTTTAACAATTTCACAAATATTTTGGGCAGATTAAAATGTTTATAGTTTAATCAATAATTCTGAACAAACTACTCCTCTAACTGTACATAATTCTGCTACATGGTCCTTATTAACTTTAAAAAATAAATTAAGTATTTTTGTTCAATCCTCTATGATACTACATATCTAATATATGGTATTATATTGCAGAGCTTCCACAATAGATTGGCTGTGCAATTCTAACCTAAAAATGAAATAGCAAAGTATGTTTTGATATAAAATTCATTTCCCTATTTCTGTTTTTCTGCAGAATCACTAGTGGCTACGGGATTGAGCATGCAGAGAGAATCCATCATGGTAAACACTTTTTCTGAGCATATATAAACAAATATGCAGTTCTCTTTGATAGTTCTTAAAAAGAGCTTGCAGAGGTCTACCTGGCAATAGTTCACAATCTTTCATTGTTTAAAAAAAATCTGATGGATATATGCCAAAAGCTCAGCATTTCTCCTTTTGGCCTTATTTGAAATGTTATTGCTTTACTCTCATGCAAGGTTATAGAAGGTCAAGGAACATATCTTATTGCCTTACCAAAATTCAGGACCCCTATTTCACCCTTCAGCTCCTCAGGGAAGACCTCCCACCTAACATACCAGGAACTGCCCTGCTCACAGAACAAACGTCTGCATGCTACCTTGCAGCTATTTGCACTGCGCCATCTATGCAACTGCCCACCTATCCTGCAGTCTATCCTATCTACCATAAATGGGGAAGACGAAAAATAATAATAATAAAAAAAATCTGAATCATTCTCTAAGAATGGAACTAATGAAGCCTGGTTACCTACTGACAATTTTTTGCTCTCCTTGCCCTCTACATCTCTCATCCCTCCCACCACAACAACTCCAGCTCTTCCATCTCTCAGCAGGCCAGGCAGGGTAAGCACGTTATGTTCTGCCGGCCAAGATTCATTCAATTGTTAGCTTGTGGGTTGCTACCAAGGGACACATTTAACTTTTGAGCTCTGCTTGTCTTTCGATGCCAGCACTGAATCATGTCCTACCCAGCTATTGATATTCTAAGACCTGTAGGAACTTAATTATTTGGGAATCTCTACTTTCATTTCCGATTCGATTAAAACTGAACAGTGAATTCAAAAATCATTACAGACCATGCTATGAGAGATAGATAGACTGAATACAGACAAAGAAATCTTATAAGCTCTATTTACACAGGAAAACAGCCTGAAAAATCCAAGTCCTCTCCATTCAGCAGTGCAAGAAAAAAACAGCACATCAGTGGAGCGCTTAAAGCAGAGCTCCTATCCTTGCTGTATGCTTGGGGAGGCAAGAGGCACTCATCTACGCCTGAGGCTAACACTTTGAGGAGGCACATGGGAATACCAACTCACCTGAGGTTCAGATACCTCTTTCCAGGAGAGTTAAAGAAGTTTTGTTTTGTTTTGTTTTAACCAAAATCTCCCGCTTTGAGTCTGCCAGGAGTCATAATCTCAAAATAAAACATTGTCATGAAACTGGCATCTGAAAATGCCTAAATGGTAATAATTATCAAATCTGTGGTACTAGGATGCATACCCTTGAATTAAATTAAAGCATTTTCTTTTAATTAATTACTGTATCAGAAAACAGCAAATAACATAAAAGAGATGTTAGTCATATCTCTTTGCATAAAGAGAGATAGGAAACCAGGATAAATATCAGTCTTTTCAGGCATCAAAACATTTCACAAATGAGTTTGTACAAATGAGCACATCAACTGAAATGCACCACATCAGTAATCAGACAGAAAATGAAACAAAGGATATAATTAAAAAGGAAAACTAAACCTACTGTTACTGCTGAAAACCCACATCCAGATTTTCTTTGTTATTGCTTTACATACCGTAACACTTGGGAATATCCTGAGCATATACCAGCTTCTATGAGAGCTAGTCTTGAAACATGTGAGGTGTTTCACTTTGCATGACAGATATGCTCTAAATCTTGATTACTTCCCAATTAAGGGCACTGCTGCTTGTCAAACTCCAATCTCCTTAATATGAAAATGTCTTATGAACATACAATCAGCCCTCAAATAAGAAAAAAGCTGTAGTGAGTTCTGGTAAGAAAAGAAACAATTACCTGCAAAATGGAGATAAGAGGAATCTGAATTCACTGAGGTCCTGCACAGTTTCTTTTATGTGAATCTTGGCATTCACAAGATAGAATACAAGGTAAGATCTGATTTATTCAGAGCCTTCAGGTGAATGAGAGACCCACTTTTCCTTATTCTAGACTCCCTGTTATCAGAACTAAAAAGGATTATGGCAAGTACAAATGATGACAAAAAGCAAGTTTTTCAACTTTCCCAATTCCTGATACTAGACAAAAGTAATGTGTTAGTCTGAAGAAAATGTGTAAAGACTGAAGTTACATAATTCATTCTTCTAGTGGTGAATCAACAAGATATCTATTTGTCTGGGTAAATAACCACACAGGAATGATGGCAGGAGGATGCTTCCCAGAAGGGTTGTCAGTGATAACATGCATAACGCAATGGGATTTTAAATGAGAACACAGCTTTTGTAAATAATGTACACTCTTCAAGATACTCTAGAGACACCAGGCAACACAATTCCTTTAGACAGAGATCGTGCTTAAAATACTGTTTCTCACAGTGTACATGATCTCCATTAGGGACTTAAGTCAGACAAAGAGACAATGCTTCAAGCAGAGTGTTTCGAACCCTAAACGAAAACAGATCTATAAATAGAAGACAAGTTTTCAGAAAACTATAGACCAAGAAGAATATTGTTGCCATTTAATTGTTTGAAATTTCTAATAAATCACTCATACCATTTCTAAAAGAAGACAGAAACTTCTGCTCACAGAAATATAAATTCTGTTGCAGGTCCTTCACTTACAGGCCCCTGAGAGGGAGAGAGGGGAAATAAACCTACTCAACCTACTTCTTGAAATCATTGTAAATACAGTGCAATCCATAATTTTAATTAGAACAAAGACAGATGAGCTTTTTTTTTTTTTTCCTTATTTGAATACATGTCGGGTTTTGAAACATTTAAACAATTTTGAATCAGTGAGAGCTTACTTGCTAGTAGAAGATACCAAGTTATCTTTACCTCAACTGAAAATTTGGAAAATCCCTTGAATTATAAAATTATACCACTATTGCTCCTGCCTTTAAGTATTTTCATCTCTTTTACATCTCATTTCAATTGCTATCCCTTCATTTTATCTGTTTGGCAGCAAGGAAGGATCTTCCCAGGGAAACTAGGAACATCCTCATGAGACATAAATGCACTGCGGTCATCCCCTTTTCACTGAAGTCCTTGGACTTCAAGATTAGAGACCTTGCCAATATTTGAGACCTCTCTTTTTAAAAAGACACTTCAGCTTGAGTACTGAGCTAAAAATAGCATGTAAATAAATCAGGGTTTAAAGATGGACCATTCTTTCCATTGATCTCAGAGAAAATTCTAGATATAGCAAGGAACAAAAAACTGGGGCACAGATGAAAAGCAAACCTCTTTCCCACTCGTGACTCATAGTGTTAACACATAAGCAGGCCTATCTTCTTCTTTGGGGAAGGCAGTTAGAGTAAGTATATTTGTACTGCTTTCTCATTTGCATTACTAGTTTCTACCAAATATGCTAATGTGTTTTATAGAATAGTATATCTCTCTGCAGTTTAAGCTACATTTACAGAAATTTGCCATTGCTAATTTGAAACAATATGCTGCACATGTACTTCCTTTTAAAGCACAGAATCACAGAATTTCTAGGTTGGAAGAGACCTCAAGATCATCGAGTCCAACCTCTGACCTAACGCTAGCAGTCCCCACTAAACCATATCCCTAAGCTCTACATCTAAACGTCTTTTGAAGACTTCCAGGGATGGTGACTCCACCACTTCCCTGGGCAGCCTGTTCCAGTGCCTCACAACCCTTTCAGTAAAGAAGTTCTTCCTAACATCTAACCTAAAACTCCCCTGGCTCAACTTAAGCCCATTCCCCCTCGTCCTGTCACCAGGCACGTGGGAGAACAGACCAACCCCCACCTCGCTACAGCCTCCCTTGAGGTACCTATAGAGAGCGATAAGGTCGCCCCTGAGCCTCCTCTTCTCCAGGCTGAACAAGCCCAGCTCCCTCAGCCGCTCCTCGTAGGACTTGTTCTCCAGGCCCCTCACCAGCTTCGTCGCCCTTCTCTGCACCCGCTCAAGCACCTCCATGTCCTTCTTGTAGCGAGGGGCCCAAAACTGAACACAGTACTCGAGGTGCGGCCTCACCAGAGCTGAGTACAGGGGGACGATCACCTCCCTAGCCCTGCTGGTCACACTGTTCCTGATACAAGCCAGCAAAAACAAACAAAAGCAAAAACAAACAAAAACAACAGCACTAACAACAACACATTGCCTTGTTCAAGGCACTGCTATTCATTATTTCTTCACTGAAGCCCTAGGAAAAGTTTATAAATTCTTATTTATGTGGATTTAAGAACATAGAATACCAAATTTAGGACTTTTTCCTTTGTTTCTTATATTCTCTGACCAATTTTCAAAAGCTCATTTCCAACACTGACTATATTTTCAAAACCCTCTACTGCTGGAAGATATGGCAGAGTGATGGATTTATACAAGTTTAATTATTAAAACTTTTACTCATGCATGCAGCACATAACCCTCGAAAACATTTTATTTCTATTTTATATTGATCTAACAAAGAATTTATAACAAATTGCTGTATCCAAACATGGAAAGACAAGGATGGTACAATGTTCCCAGTGTTAATATATGTTTCCTAGAAATTACAGATACATGTTACTCTGCAATCTCAACATCTCAAGCTTGCCTTGAAGTGAGACCATCACAAGGATGAAATATTCTGATTTTTTTTAGTATTACTGACAGCTTGTGGTTACCTTTATTTCAATTTTAACCTCTGAATCTTGCTATTAAAATGCTTAAACTTCTGTCCCTTGCTCCATTACTTAACTGTTGTGATACATTTTCAGTTAACCATGTTTCTTAATAAATGAACAAGGAATATACCTCTCAAGCATTGTTGTAACCCAGAGATCCGTTTCACCCCTTTCAGTTAAAGGCATCCATTAAGTTTTTCTTTAGGACTATCATCTCTCTGAGACATTCCCATTTGTTTTCCTAGTGCTCAAGAGATATCCAGTACAAAGGCATTTTTTGAATTGCAGCCTAAAACTTAAGTACAAAAATTAATAAAAACACTATTAGCTCGCATCACTTGTCCTCCATGGAAGTATTGTCTATTAGCAGGTGATTATAAAACTGTTCACAGAGGTTTAAAAGGAGACAATGCTTAAACACACAAGCCTTGTGCCTTGATTGCACTCACATCTTCACCAAAGGAGCAGGGGAATAAATAAATAAATAAATAAATAGATGCTGTGCTTAGTGTGTGGTAATGTTCAGTCTCACCACAGGGGTTGTTATTGACAGGCAGACTAGTTTTATTTCTGTCATATTTCTTTTTTTTTTTTTTTTCCAATAATTAGGAAAAAAATCTGCATCATAACCTTGAGATTGAGAATGACAATTAAGAGGGGATGAATCAATTAAAAATAAATACATTTTGATAAAATTTCAAAACTTTCTAGAAGTTTGATAAACTTCCAACCAACTTATTAGTCATCTAAACTGTCTTTGCTTTTCCTATTTTCAGCTGAAATAAGATCTATGTGAAAACAGTATTATACATTACTTTGCACCATTGCTCATCTATTTTGCTCAATATAAAGGCACCAGTTGCTTAATATGGAATAATGTACCAGCTATGGTTTGGAGCTCTTAGGAGCTAAGGATGATTTTCGTAAAACCTGGGTGACAGTCTGGTGACAGTCATGGTTAAAAATAACATACAATAGAGAATAGCAAGAAAAAATATATATTATTATTGGGCTTTAGAGTATGACTGTTTCAAAAGGCAGGCTGATTTAAGGTGGAGGAAAAATAAATAAATAAATAAATAAATAAATAAATAAATAAATAAATAAATAAAACACATTTATTCATTCACTCAATCCAGTCAGGGGAACTTGGTTACACTAAGTAACTGCAATCCATATGAAATAAAGATGTGGTTTAAACTTCTTCAGATGAACCTACCAGGCAGCTGCAACAATAGTTGTTGTACAGTGCAGACAGAGTTAACCTAAACTGCAATCCAACTGGCTCCAGTGCAAGCTGCAGACTACTCAAAGCTGCCCAAACCACCCTCAGTCCCACTAGTCCCACTACGTAAGTAGTTCTGGAAAGATTCCACAGGGAATGGATGCATTTCTTCCTCACCTTTCATATCTTGTAGGTTATTTAAAAATTAAGGCTACTTAAGAATGTGTTCTGTCTTCAAAGAACAGAGTACAAAATGTTAAAATATTTTCCCAAACCTTTGTTGCCCTTGCTCTAAAATGAGTCCATCTGGAAAATTCTCAATCCTTTATTTTATTTTATTTTATTTTATTTTATTTTATTTTATTTTATTTTATTTTGTTTTGTTTTGTTTTGTTTTGTTTTGTTTTGTTTTGTTTTGTTTTGTTTTGTTTTTATGCTTATGTAGGAGACATACAGCACCATCTTTTCTCATTAAAAATAAAATATTTGCATGAAGATTTTGGAAAAAAGTTCTACCTATTCATCATTATTTCAGAAACTCCTGACAGTATTGCAAAGTGAGTGCATTGTAGAATTTTACATCTAGTGGGTAAATGAGGTTTCTCCAGGAAGGAGAGTGCTGAGAATTTTGTTTTAAAGGGAGCTGTTTTCAGACTGCACAATGAATATAGTTTCTACAGAATATTTATTAAAAAAAAAGAAAAAAAAAAAAAAAGAAAAAAAAAAGACATATTACTGTGTGGGGATTAAGGTAACTTTAAAGAGAAGCTTCTTAAGAAAATAAATTTGACTGCCAGGGTGAAAATGAAAGTGATTATCAACTTTCTTTTTGTCTTTAATGTGTTTTTGGGAGGAACTGTGACATAATTCTGATGCTTCCGCATTCAATTCTTTGTCACTTTCAGTCTTTGCTATATAAACGTTCAACAGTTCCAACAAAAAGAACATCCCAAATCTTTAATCATTACGGAAAACACAGTACCTTGACCTTGTATTTTAAAGTTAAATGGAGTGACATTACGAAAATTAAATTGGTTCTTGCTCATTTCCATAATATCCTTTAAAAAGCCTTGCCTAGCCTGGAGTATATGTCCTATTTCTTTATCTTTCTTGATGACCCCTCATGCCTGCAAGTCAGCTCATTTTTCTCTGCTGAAGACTGCACCCTACTGCTGCATGTGCTCTAAAATTTCCATTAAAATCTAGGGCATCATCACTCATTCTTATCTGCAGCAGGCTGCTGAACAGTGCGATACCAGCAACTGCATGCGAACTAAGTCTCAAAGGACAATATAGCTATACACATCGCCATTCAGCATGGAAAAGAATTCTACCTGCATAATATGTTATCACATAGAGTACACCAAGAATCTTAAAACTCTGGGGCTGGTGTATGATGCTGCTGTTAATTCCCTTACAACAGCAAGCCTTACTTAAACAGCAATTTACCATTAGGCAATTAGCTTCTCAAAGAATATTTTTATTAAGTTCACAATAAAATGATCTGTCTCATCAGCTATCGAATATTTCCTGGTTAAAGCATTATTATTTTAAATTAGTATTTATGCTTGTCTGTGTGGTTAACCTTTAGGTTTCTAAGTCCTTCTTCAAGCAGATTCTTAATCTGTTCTTGCTCCCAAACACATGGATACCTTTCAAAAGTGTTTCAAGTTAGCTGTGCTTATTTCCTTCTCTTCACCTTTTCTACTTTGCATGCACCATTGTGTGTACACATATAGATGTGCATATATACACACTTCACAGTACACATAATCATATAACATTCTACAATCTGTATGCTTATATAAGCACACACTCTATAATACTGCAGTATTCAAAACTTCAATCTTGCTGTGCTATTTTGCTGTGTTTCAGCTGTCATAATTGTCATCTTCATCCCTCATTTTACAGCATGATGATCTTTTTTTGATCCTGAGCCCAAGCATGACTTGAAATCAGAGAACAATAACTTAATTTCACATAACATGCAATGGCTATCCTGTGTGTATCTGAGCAGAGCATGGAAGAGAAACCTGATCTGTTTGCACATGCTGTTGAGATGGGCTGCAGTGCTCTGTGTCACACTGGATGAACTATTCTCATCCTGTTGGCTAGCACCTCTGTGTCTAAAAAGATAACTTTGCCCATACAAGACAAGAATACAGAATATCTGACTGCTGTCACATCAGCATCAGACAGTCTTCCAGCAATATGTACCTGAGAGGATTTGCCACTGGTAACAAGTGCTACAAAAGAGCTCGTCATCTATGAGATGCTGAAAACTGGATTGCTGGCTACTTTGATCTGTTTTGGCCATTCATTTTTTAAATATGTATATTGTTGTTTCAAGCTTTTTCACAGTCTTGCCAGCAGCCACCATCAGTCAAGCTCTTCTGGTTTGCAACACAAGCAGCTTTTATTCTTTTTATATTGATAGCCTTCTACCCCAGGATGGGGCAAACACATCAGTGCTCCCATTGCTGTATGGGGAACCTCTGTTTCTCCCAGTGAATAAATGTACATTGAATAAACAGGATAATCCATTCATGACTTTAACTAAAGATTTCAGCAAAGACTTTATATATTTATTTATTTATTTATTTAGTCCCCTTCGTGTATACCACCAACAGCACTTAGCTAAGCTTTGATAGATCCTCAAAAAGACATATGGACAGGGAGAGCTGATGTCTATCCTTCATCTACTAATATAATAATACAGCTATTAACTATTATACTTAGACTATGTCTGCCCTGAATTTAGATGTAGAATATTTCTAGTGGCTAGATGATCTTTACAGCAGGTTTGTGTTAACTTTTTTATAGCTGTCTCACAACTAGGACATTTCACAGTGGACTATAATTAACTAGGTTGGACATACCGAAGATAGCATCATAAGCTATCTGTTTCTGTTGCATAAATGATCAAATGCAAACCAAGCTTGTGTGGCATAAGAGGCAGATCATAGAGCACATAGTCTTTTCCACTGTGCAGACTAAAAGCACATTTGAAGAGTAAATGAAGAAGGTCATTGAGCTTAAAGTCTTCAGTGATACCAAGACAATACGTTAACTTTCTGAAGCAAGTTAAGGAAAACACTGAAGACCATGCATACAGTATGGCTTTCTGTAATGCAAAATGGAACATAAGATGCTCTTACCACTTCCAGCGAGCTTCCCACACTAAGTTCATCTTTCCCTACCGGTTCCACAACATACACGCCTTATGAATTGTATATGGGTCAAACATATCCATAAGATAATGGGATAATCATTGGCTTTATATTTTTGCATATAGATTACATGTGGGAGTCAACAAATTTATAGGATGAAATACAGAACAGCATATATACATGGTTTTCATACTGCTTTCAAGAACAAAGAGAAATCTTGCAAATGCCAAACTCTTATTGGAGATGATTTCAAAAGGCATTACTGGGAAGCATGAAAGGCACCTTGATTTTTATGCTGGGAGACTTACCCCTTAATTATAATCCCCCCCTCCAACACACACTTCAGAGGATTCTCTAAGGAAAACAATGTCGTTGCTCTTTTTCTGTTTCTTAAAACAAGCCTAGAAGTAAACAATCAGTTGATTTGTGGATGCATATACTGATTTGTTACCAAACAAAAACAGTGTAAAGAGCCAAAACATCTTTAAATAATATTCTGAAGATATAATTTGGTCATTTATTTTATTCTGTCATTATCTTCTGAATATATAATATTGGTAATTTATTCTACTCTATCATTACAGATGTATACGTTACTAATTTTTATTTAGCTTAAGTATAACAGTTTGAAGCATGTAAAAATGTATGTCTCATCTCAAAATAATGTAATGAGATGTATAATAAATTTAAGTATACTCAAGCAATACTCAAGCTGAATCCTACAGCTGGAAGATTAAGTCACACAACTGAAAAGTGTGTTGTTACAAGGGCAATATACAATAATGACAAAGTGCAAAATCAATTCATCTTTCTCAGAACTCTGGTAAATATCCAGCTGAACACCTTGGAAAGGCCATGAAGGCAAGACAGGGAAGTATTCACCCACAGGCTCAACATAGTACAACAGTAAAAGAGGAAAGAGAATGAGCTTCTATTCCCTAATGATTAAAAAACAAAACAAAACAAACAAACAAACAATAAGTCTTTATCATACTGAAACTGAAACAAAACAGCTGGTAGCATCAACAGGGCTAAATAAAACATTATTTATGTACTTAAAGAAAATCAAATAAAGCCATTAAATCACACAAATCACACAATGCATATCCAATATTATCAATAATTGATTCTTTTTCACTGTATGTCTTTTCTCTGGAATGTGCATGCAGTATTATTTATTTATTTACTAATTCCTTGGGACTTGAATTGTCTCTTTCAATATCTTCTAAGCACCAAGCATGTTTTTTGCATTATGTAGATTAAAAATACCACATGAGCACATTACAATTGTTTTAGTTAATTAGAAGTATATTTTGAAATAGTGTATGTTATATACTCTATAACAAACTTTACATATTGAAACTAGTGCGTGATAGTAATGCTCTTTTATCAGGTACTGAAGTGGCTGAACTTAATTTGAAACCACAGTATGAATTAATCATTTGTTAGATTTAAAACTCAACGTTCTTTTGCATCTGCAGACTCATCATGATAGTACCATTACTTTCTAGTTATTACTCAGAATTAATATGATGGGCATAATTTTAACAACTTGGCCCTTCTAATCCCTGGTGAAATCTAGATGTTAATTCAAAAGGAATGAAATAGTCATTTTAAGTTTTCAAGACTTCATGAAATACTATGTGAGCTGAAGTTGAAATTCACTTAAGTAACTAATCTTCCATTCCTGACACTGTCTGTTAACACTAAAGAATTTTTAAGACCCTTAGGTAAGGATTTAAGAATAGTTTACAAAAATATATGCTGTAATGAGACTGTTTTCTATAATCAGTCCTAGAAGAAACAGGTCTTTAAAAGACCACAATCCTTAATTTGTTAGCTTACAAACCAGTCTGGTTAAGCAACTGCAATGCAGGTACACAATTTTTTGTTTTTCTCACTCTTTTCCTTTTTTCCAGTTGATTATTATTCTTATTCCAGAATAAGAAGAATTTATTAATGATATTAAATTAAATATTAATTAAAAGTGATAATGAATAATAAGAACTAGTTAAAAAGACATTTTTGATTTTACTTGTCTATCCTTACCGCATTGATTGGAAACCAGACCACATTTTTCTCCACAGTATATCTATTCTAGAGATATATTTGCTTAAGTACAGTAATGCAACAAATCGAGCTTCTCCACACTGACATTTACTACTAAAAACACAGTCAAAGAATTCCACTTGTTAACTAATGAATGTGGTCTATGTGAACCTATTCCAAATAATCATGTTCACATCTTTCTGAGTTAATTACTTAAAGAAATAAGACACGTGTTTTTATGTCTTCTTTACAGTCACCTATCAATCATCACTTTGCCACCAGTAATTTCTGGGTGCACTGGCCAATTTCCACCAGACCAAAAAAGATGTCTACAAGATGATTCAATTCCTACATATTACAAAATACCAACAGTTTGCAAGAAGAGGGCAGGCAAAGCAATGTCCCCCAACAGAAACAGAGTGTAGCCTGAGATCAATAGTTTTACACTGGAACTGGCAGCTAACCTGTCAAAATGTCAAATCTTGCCCAACTCACATGCAATGACAGCACAGGCTGCCTCTTTGCCTTTCTCTACTTAGAGGACAAGTGCTGAATCTGGGGGTTCTTTGAGAAGAGAGATTTTGCAGGGAAGAAACTGCAGGAAATTTTAGTTCAGAAGTGGGGGCAGAGCTGGACAGAGGTTACAGGAAATGTGGCTGTGTGACTTGTGCTACTCATGACTTGCTTGCTCACACTTTAAATACTTGTTTTCAGGTACATTTCTTTTTTTCTTCATATGTTGGATATACTATGATTCTTTAGATTCCATTGTTTCCATACAAAAATAATTAGAAAATTAATAACAGTGGTTGAAAATCATTAGAAAAAGATATTAGACTTATTTAACCGATTTGTTCATAAGAAAATAATTAAGGTATAAATTTTCCTGCTGTTTTTAAATGCAATATCAAACAGAAGGAAGCATAGCAAAGAAGCTCACCTTCACAGCAAAAGGAAGCTGTGCAATCTAATTAAATTATGAATCTTTCTAATTCTTAAATGCTGCTAGGACTGGAGAATCCTTTAAGCTGAGGAGGATCTTACATGGAATCTAAAGAGGACTTCAGAAGGTCTCATGATGTGCTTCACATCTTTTGCATGTATTCATGGGACAGAACAAAAGAGAGCAAGAAGCCAGAGTAAATCTGTTTAGCCAGACCTAAATGCCAGGTTTTCTTCTGGGTTAATATATAGGATCAACAATGATAGTCAACCTCAGTAAAAAGAAATGGAAAACTGAAGTTATGACTAATAGGGCTTTTTAAGCTTTGATTTTATTTTGGTTGATTGGATGCCATGGAGTTTGTTCAAGATGACACATAAGATGACACCCCTCTTCTAAATACATTCTGTGCAATTTCACTTTCGAATGAGAACAAATTTTCTATTTTGCATAGAGATTGTAATATATGAAGAACAAAACCAGACCTTCTAAAAACCTTTAGTATGAGTTTATTATTTTTTCTTGAATAAAATGGAATATACTCGATGATCTTGAGGTCTCTTCCAACCTAGAAAATTCTGTGATTCTGTGTGATATATGAAGACATGACTACCTATTCACAGCAATCAATGTGCATGCATTAAAAGATGTGTTTGTTATCATACTATTTTATACTATTGTTATATTTTGTATTATGGAATACTTAGGCATACAATGTGTATGCCTTCTTTACAAAGAATGGATGACTTAAAAGCATGGATCTTCACAGTTGTAGATAATTCATAAAATTCATACGATTCTATTTATGACAGGATTTCTACATTCCTTATTTTAAATATGGGCTGTGAAACAGAAAAAAAAAAGGAAAGGAAAAAAAAAGGAAAAATTAAGAATATTTTTTTGAAGTCTTCACCATGAAATCAATCCCTTGATTTAGTTAGTTTGATAGCTTTCCTCTTACAGCTTTCAGTTCTATAAGTCTTTAGAAGTGAAAAGTACTATACAAGAAAAACAAGCACTTCACATTAACTAAGTGTGTCCCTCCAGCTATCAGAGGTTAAGTATGCTTACCTCTGATATATGCTTCGGTATATGCTCAAGTCTCAGATTTAATCTAATTTTGGAATTAATACCAGAATAATATCCAACCCATTTAACAGCTACACACATATGATTGAATATGATCACCTACAAGAAGGAATACCACAGATTGACTAGAAGTATTTTAAATTAAATACATAAATAAATTATTCTGCAGTCTGGTGTCTATCCTATCCCACATCAGAACAATGTGGTAGAGGCTGATCAGCGTAGGTAGAATCTGACCAGTGTGCTTTATTTTTCTTCCATAACTGTAAAAAAAAAAAAAAAAAAAAATAGTAAATCCAGGGATCTTTATCTCTGATGTTTCTTGACTCTGCTAACTTTTTGCAACCTGAAATACAAGACTTGTGCCACACCTGTTCACTTTTTAGTTTTGTGTTCTGAATTGCACCAGTGGCAGAATTTTGGGGGAAAGAGGGGAAAAAAGTGGACACAGAATAATCAGAGAGGATAGAAAATAACAAACTGTGCTATTCTATATATTTCATCACAACAAGAGTCTCCAACCCGCCGTGGAAATATCACAGCATCTTTCCCAGGGAACTTCATCAATTTATCAAAATGGAGTTACACCAACCTCACTTTCTGCATTTGAATTAGTAGCTTAATTGAACTTTAACTGTTCATTCCTACCTCATGCTGCCTTTTACGTGCACAGATTTTCTTGGCTATTTTTAATCCTGAAAAATTTTCCTATTCTGTTCACCGCATGGCAGCACAACCTTTTATATCAGCACTGCTAAAGGGGCACCAAAAGCTGGAGATAGCTGGAGATGGATGAAGGCTGCTTTATAATACTGATGCTGCCTGCAGAATACCTGAGAACTAATTTAGAATGCCATTTCTCAAGGTTTTCAGCATCATGTACTCTTTAGCAAAACACCCACACAAGAATTCCAAGTCCTACAGGTCCATATGCAAGCACCCTCTCTCTATCCATTCCTTTATCCCATAGACGGCTGTTCCATCATCTAACTGCAAGGAGGAAGCTTAAACATTCACATGAGGAAAAACAGAAAAATACTGATTTCTGAAACACCATCAGGAGTGCAAGCTAGCCACAGCGCTGCAGCACAGCACATAGCCTCACTCACAACCCTGACTGTATCTTCCCCTGGACAGCAGCAAGGGGAGCCTGCCAGTACCAAGTCTTTGCTAGCAAGAGTTTTGCTGTGCAGCAGCTATTCCCAAGGCCTACCTGAGGTTATGGGTCCTGCTCTGCATATCTGAGAACCACAGCTAGGAGAGGTATCAAGTTCAAGAGGAAATCTTTGCAGAGCCTTTCTTCCTCCTTGGCTCATTCTTTATTTTTGGTGAGAAGTAGCAGTATTTGGAATGGCAGCTAAGAAAGCAAAGACCCTGCATTAGCTGGAATGAAGCACCTTAGCCTAAACAATGTGAGCCTGTTTGCAAATAAACCTTGGTATGCTGAACTCCATAGGAGCTTTACCATCTACTTTATTAAGATAAAAAATTCACTATAAAAATCTATTTGAAGATTTTTTTTTCCTTTCCATTTTAATAATCAGATAACAGAAATGCTTATGGGCTTAATTCATACTCAATGAGAACCTTATAAAAGCTTTCAAGAGGCTCATATATGATTCTAGCAAGCTTTTGCATGACACACACATGAAGTACCTTCACCTAATGATTACCAATGCTTCGTGTTCAAATTGGCTATTAACACGTTACAAGCAGAAAATGAATTAAATGTATATGCCTAAAGCAGCTTATAACATCAGGTTTGAACTTCATCTCCATATAGCTCTCACAATACCTTTGAGATGGAAATTCTGCAAAATTGCAAAATTGAGCATACAACATAAATGATATGCCTTGACACTTCAGGGCTATAAGAAAACTTACTTGGAAGCTGATTTTGAAGCTGATTTAATCTAATCTTAAGGCCAGAATGACTACACTGAAAGTCCAAAAATTAACTTGTTTGACTTGTTTGTGTTTGACTTGTTTACTCAGCTGGGCAGCTGAGCTCCACCACAAACACTCTTCTCAAATTAAAAACTCCCCCTCCTCAAATTAAAAAGGGAAGGGACCTATAGGCTCCATGGGATTCATGGGCTCCAGAGGGACAGTCTGCACCAGAGGCCTCTCCACAGGCTGCAGGGGAACTGCTGCTCAGTGCCTGGAGCACCTCCTGCCCTCCTTCTGCATTGACCTTTTGGGCTGCAGGGCTGGGTCTCACTCCTCACTCTCCCAGTTGCTGTTGCACAGCATTTTTTATTTTTCCCCTTTCTTAAATCTGCTCTCACAGAGGTGCAAACAACATCCCTCATTGGCTCGACTCTGGGCAGCATTGAGTCCCTTCGGAGCCGGCTGGAGCTGGCCCTTATCTAACATGGGGCAGCTGCCGGATTCTTCTCACAGAGGCCACCCCTGAAGGCCCCCCCCGAAGGCCCCCCCCCCCAAACTTTACCATGAAAACCCAATACAGTTTGAAAATCAAGTAATAGGACTTAAGGTTTTTTGTTTGTTTGTATTTGGTTTTAATTTTGCTTTCGAAAGAAGACCGAAAAAATCTTTTGTTTGGTAGGCTGAGACTTTAAAAGGCACTTAAAGGCACAGGGAGTGCAATTCTTCCACTGATAAATATCTTCTTACAGATATCCCATACTTAGGATGACATATTTCTGTGAATTTCTATAAATAAAATCATAAAATAGTCTCAAACTAAAACAAACAAACAAAAAACCCCATCCTTTAGAAAATATATTTTCTACATTTTTATTACTTATTAAGCTGGTGAGGTTCTTGAACTGTTATAATTTTGATTAAAAAATTGTTAAAAAAAATAATGCTACCTTCAAATTACTTTAAAATTTAGGGGATATAGTTTAGCAATGAAGACTGGAGCCTTGGCAGGCTAGAGACACTGTTAAATATTTGGGAGGACTGAGAAAGGATGGCTGAATAAAGTACTGGCAAACAACTAAGAAAATTTTTCCATTGTTTGTTACAGTTTGGGTTTGTTTTCTTTGTTTTTCTTCTTTCTGGTCTTCTTTTAGGACTCATTTTAGAGGAAAAGTTTCAGTGCTTTTTTGGAAGAAGTGGAGGGAGTGGGAAGAATAAACCAGGCCTCAGGGAAGGAGAATGAAGAAAGTGAGCCTCGTTCAGCTGCTTTAATGTCTGCATTAAGAGACAATAAAGACACATTTTCAATTGGAGGGAAAAAAAAAAAAAAAAAAAAAAAAAGGAAGTGATTCCAGATCTTCATGGATAGAATTACAATAAAGTTAATAGCTCTCTAACCTGAACAGAAGTAATCTCTCTCCTTAGAATGAGAACCCATCCCTGCTTTTCTTATCACCATTTTTTCCACAAACACGCTATTATAAATGTGTAAAATGTATCTTTCCAAAATAATTGTCATGCCATTCAACAATAAACATGTCAATTTTAATAGCTAATCCCCTCTTTATTTTTTTCTATAGTCTTATTTATGGATATTAAATTGTTTATTAATATCTTAAATTACCATCTCGATTATATTTCCCAGGTACTGCATTCATTTTGGTCCATTTTTTAAAAAGCTCATGCAATTTAATTAGAGAAAGACTCCTTGGGGTTCATACAGAATGAACAGAGACATACGCAGGTGGTAGTACCTGCAGTTGTCTGTAGAAAGAACTTAAAACAACACCTTAATGCAAATACTTTCCATCATGGGAAAAAATTTAACTAATTCTTAAACCCTGAAGAAGGGCAAAGTACTCTTCGAGTGGACTCAGTTTTCAATCTCTTCCCTAAGAAAGGTATAGGGACAGGGAAAAAAAAAGAACTGGATGTATTAGCTTGGTTTTCCTTGCTCCTTCCACACCAGACCTGTTCTTATTCCCACTGTACTCCTGGTATCATGGGAATGAAACCTGATTCTAGTTTTCTCTGCTAACACAGTTTTCAATGCCTTGTCCCAGCCAACGATGGCACCTCACATTCAGTGACATCCGCACTATAATGAATCCTTTTTGGCTGGTTCCTCCAGGCTGGAATTGTACTGCAAGCCCTCACCAAGAGTTCTGCTTACAAACGATGTGAGACAAACTTCATTAATCCACTCTAAACTCCATTCCTTGAGGATGTCCAGCAGCTAAAGATTAGATTAAAAAAACAAAACAAAACACACACACACTTCATTTTAGCCACCCCTTCTAAAAATTAAGGTTTATTCCTCTTAAAGAGACTGATAATATACTTCCTTTACTCTTTTGTACATTTTTCAACTGTCTAGGTGATGCTCACTATTTTTTGCAGTCTCTCTTTCAGTCTTACAAATGAAACTATTAATATAGTTTTAATTAGTGCAAATGGCTTTCCTTTGCATCAAAGGAGGCTTGGGATTAATGCTGGCTGAGAAGATACCCCACAATTTGTGAAGTACTTTAGAATTATTTCTAGAAAGAAATCTGTGAGGGCCCTAACTATACTCTCCTGTCCCAGGGCTTGGCTGTCTGTATTCAGGGCCAGCTCTAGGTACATGGATTGAAAACTGGCTGAACTTCTGGGTTCAAAGGTTGTTAGCAGTGGCACAAAATGTCCAGTCATTTGTGGTACACCCAAGGGGTCAACACTGAAGCCAATACTGTTTGACCTCTTTACAAGCTACTCGGATGAGGGGACAGAGCATACCCCCCAGCAGTTTTGAAGGCCACACAAAACTGGGAGGAGTGGCTCATACACCAGATGGATGTACTGCCATCCAGAGGGACCTGGATAGGCTGGAGAAGTTGGCTAAGAGGAACCTCACGAAGTTCAACAAAGAGAAGTGCCAAGTTCTGCACCTGGGAAGGAATGATCCTAGGCACTAGCACAGGCTGGGGGCCAACTGCCTAGAAAACAGCCTTGCACAAAAGGTACCGTGAGTCTTAGACACCAAGCTGAGCCATCAATGTGCCTTTACAACACAGAAAGTCAGCAGCTGCATTAGGGACAGCATTGCAGCAAGCTGAGGGAGGCGACCTTTCCCCTCTGCTCAGCCCCAGTAAGGCATATCTGCTACGCTGGGTACATGGACCTTCTGCAGGTCCTTCCCCTGTCTTTGCCACCCTCTTAATATTGTTACTAACTATACACTAAAAGTAGACCTTAGTATCTCTCAGGAATAATACTACGCTATTTGCTCTTAAGGACTTTACTTTTTCCCAGGTGAAAACATAAAATAGCCGCTTCTTTCTCATATGTATTGCAAAGCCATCAGTGACCTTACCAGGTGCTTCTGTTTTCCTAAAGTATTTTGACTCAAAGATGCAAAACCAGTAAAATTCACCTATTTAAACATAGATAGAGCTTTTTACAACACAGAACATGATAAAACTATTAGGAAGTTCATTTACTAAGCAGTTACCACATAAAACTATTAACAACATGGTCTGCCATCAAATGCAGGTCCACAGCACTGTACAAGGTCATTACAAAGAAACAAAGCAAGCCAGCAAGAAGACCTACCTTCTTCAAGCATATTACTTTCGCTGTATACTATTTTGTATACTGAGATTGTACATTGATAATGCAACTTTAGAAATAAATGCTTCCATTTCAGATGTTGCCCCGAATCATTGAATCAGAAGATCCATTAAGTAAAGTTTCAGAAAACAAGTCTACAGAAATCAAAGTGTGCGTTCCTGAATTCAGAGCTAGAGGACACCCAGTTACATTCCTTTCCCAGCAGAGGATAATAACTCATTACCCCCTTGCTGACAGTACAATTTTGCAGTAATGTTTTCAATAATGGAGAAAGGAAAAAAAAAAAAAAACAAAAAAAAACAGAAATAAAAATAAAAATAAAAATATATATATTCTTCTTCAGCTAAGGTCACATAAGCCATTCAGTTCCCTGCCTTCCTCCCTTCTCAGCAGGCAAGGATAAACAAACCCAGGTTCCACCTTGACAAGGCCAAACAGGCAGTGCAACCTCTCTGCAGGTAGAAGCAAACACAATGATTCCCTTCGGGCCTTAGGACAATGAACAATCACAGTTCTTTTCTACCAAACAAAACAAACAAGAAACAAACCAAACCAAAACCCTACCATAATCTGGGTGTCTTTACTTCAGTGCAGACAAGCCCTAAGTTTCACACTCCACAGAAAGGCAAGTTTCACTGCTTTCTATGAGGCTGACAGCACCAGTACTCCATTTCCTTTCCTCTCCAGGAGGAGGAAATTTAATCAAGGAGCTGCTCCAAGTGTCCATTGAGCAGAAAGGAATTAAACAGTGACAATTTTTTCATTTTTCTTTGACATGTAGCTGACTGCCATAGCCTGAAACAGGTATCAACAGGGAAACTCACATGCATCTCAAAAAAAAATTATGGCACTCTATTTGGGTGTAACATAAAATAATGTACATCAATTTGTTCATCAGGATGAACCAGTACAATCTGAAAAGGACCCAATTTAATGCATATCCACTCTTCTGCATATTCCACTCATCCAAAGATTGAACTTTTGCTAAGGTATCTGTCCTCACACTTGCTATTGTGAAAATATTTCTTTTTACACTGCTGGACTTGAGGAATAGAGATACAAGATCCCATGATGTCTAAGACTCACGGGATCTTTTGTGCAAGGCTGTTTTCTAGAGATACAAATTCACAAACTATAAATCAGATTCCCACTGCTTCTTACATCACAATAAACAATGGTTTACAATGATACAATATGTACTTTACAAAATGTACTTTACAAAGTACAATACCTTAGCTTTTTCCAACCATGACTTACATCAGCACATAAATTAGTTATCACAAATTGGCAAAATAAAACATTTTTCTCAAGAAAAAAACAATAGTGCTGATTTGGTGCTATAATACACACACACACACACAAAAAAAGTCACTTAATTCATTAAAATGTACTTAAATCATTAGCAACTATGTGAACGTTGACATTAAAATTAATGAGTTCCCACATAAACTGTTCAGAAGTACTATGGAAGTAATTTTTTCAGTGTCCAAGGAAGGTGGCATCACAAGGCTTTGCTAATAAAGGAAGCGGGTGGTATTGAATTATTTATTCATACAAATACACTTGAAATGGAATGTGAAATCATAGGTTGAAAGTTACAGCTGCTACAACTCCGTATATAATAATAATGTGTATTGTAACATATATTATATATGTGTGTATATATATAACAAATAGTGCTGAGCAGAGTGTGACAAAAAATTTGGGAACAAACACAGTATACCTGAATCAAAACATCAAGTTGAAGAAGCATCTGCATCTTTTAGCAAACTGTTTCAAAGTTAATCTAAGTTTGTTTTTAATTTATTACCATGATGAAAAAGTCCGTTATTTTATATCTAAATACATTTCAAAAGCAGAAACTATAGTCAGTTTTTAATAACTGGGGAAAAAAAAAAAAAGTCTTGTGAGTCTTGTGACAGATTAAATGCTTAACAGGAGTTCAGGTTGCATGTGTGCAACAAAACAAGCAGTTATGGCAAAATCTCAATTTATCTAAAGACTGCAATATTGCCAATATTTTCAAGAACTGAACTATCCTATTGAACTCAGCTTTGACTGTGAATTAAAATAGATTTGAAAAAGGTAATTAAGTTATTTAAATGCCAATTTACTAATGGAATTTATTTATTTATTTATTTAAACCAAAGTGATCCTCTAACTTCCTACTTTAATCCTTCTATAAAAACAAGCATAAAAGCTAGGCTAAGCTACTGTTATCCTTCCATAAGACATAGATGCTTTGTATGTATACAAAATTCACTAAATTAAAACTGATACACTATCTGTTTTAGGAAAACAAACAAGCAAACAAAAACCAGCAGAAAAATGAATAATTATTTTCTTTTGATTATGACACTTAATTTTGAATTATAACACAACAGAAGTAATATATGAACACAAAGTATGCATGAACATTGTTCTGAAAACTTAGACGTGACTTTTGAAAAAGAGACCTTGTGCTTTTATGTGAACTCTTCAGGATTTTCCTTCTCTCTGTGTACTGGATTTACATGGAAAGGTTTTGGTATTAGGGGGGCTGCATGTGTGGCCTCTGTGAGCAGAGCCCAGCAGGGCTCTTTCTGGAAGGATGGCATACCATGGGAGAGACCCCACGTGGAGCAGAGGCAGAGAGTGACCATGAAGGAGCAGCGGAGACAAAGCATCAGGGAATGACCACAGCCCTCATTCCCAAGCACTACTTGATGGAGGAGGTGGAAGAGGGTGGTTGTAGTTTGCTTTTAGTTTCTCACTGTGCCCATTATGGGCAATAAATTGTATTAAATTGTGTTAATCTCCCTATTCTGGGTCTGGCTTTGCCCATGACAATAACTGAGTGATCTCCCTGCCCTTATCTCAACCCTTGACCCCTTTCCATTGTATTTGCTCCCCTTTTTAATTTGAGAAGGGGGAGTAAGAGAGCAGTTGTGGTGGAGATCAGCTGCATAGCAGCGTAAAACCACCACATTCTGAAACAAAGCAATGTCAAAATTTATGTTTTTATATTTTACTGTTAATAAAGTTCTATTATCCAAACATGAAACTATTTCCACAAGCACCTGTGCTACTCAGCTTGCTAGGTAATTAGGTTTAGCTTTACCACTTCTCCTCAGCCTCTAGAACATCTGCTCTACTGATGGAAGAAAGATCCAAGGACAAAGGAGAGACAAGGAAGCTTTTAACAATGAAACATGAAACGTAACAAAGAAGGTAAAGAAAAATAGTACACAGATTGTCAACATCCAGGAAACAATCACAAAAGAATCCAAAAAACTGTGTTGGTTAGAAGAGAAGATTTTGCCTGCAAGCATTGATTGTGAATGTTTGAACCATACTTTGAATCCACCATACAGCCCCAATCATTACTTCCCACTCTAAGTATCCTCATAGCTGATTGTCAAACCAGTAATCCATCTCACTTAGATAGATAGAGAGAGAGAGAGAGAGAGAGAGAGAGAGAGAGAGAGATCGATCTCTCTCTCTCTCTCTCTCTCTCTATATATATATATATATGGGGCATTTCATAATTACCCACAGATATTTCAAAAATTATTCTGGAGACCCATTTCAGTGATTTTTCAGGCTGGACATGATATCCACCCATTTAAAACATGTTAAGGTGTCTGGAAGCAGAAACTTAGATACCTCATCGCTAGCTTTCTTCAGCAGAAATGTGTATCATAGAAGAGCAAGTTAATTTCTGTGACGATGTACTAATGTACACCTGTGTACATCTGTGACTAATTATATGAGAGTATCAGTCATGCTTTTTTTTTATTCAGAACTCAACAGTGCATTAAACATGCTTAAAGAGCAAAATGTTAGCTATATAAATCTATTACACAAATAATGCTAGTCAATTAATCTGAGAGTTAGTTACCATGTACTTGATAACTACACATTATGAAGACAAGTAGCTTTTTCCTATGATTTTTATTTAGATAGTTCCATCAGTCACTAAAGCAGATAATAACCTGGATATAACATAACTTCTTTTTTTTTTTTTTTTTTTAATACATTTTTATTTTTAATATAAAGACAGGATAAAAAGTCATACAAGATAGCATTCTGGGTAAGAATATGTCAAAATTCCAACCAATAATTTGAAAAAGAAATTAATATTTAAACAAGATTTATAACCTTTTCCTTTACTATAAGATTGTAACTTTTACTTGGTAAATTTACTCTGTACACAAACCTGAGGATACACTTTCTATGCACAAAATGTGTGTGCATTAGTTAAGAAGCATATAGGCATCACACGGATATTAAATTGTTTTCAGCACAACATGGACCTGTGTCAATGATTGTTGGTATGTGCATATTATTGTCTTGTTTTTTCATCTGAATGTAATTACCTAACACCATCTAGCTTGCAGGAGACTGAAAATGGTTAACAAAATGGTTAACAAATCTTCAAAGTGTTTACCTTAATGTTTTCTAACATTATTCTCACAGCTCTACAGGGACTAGTCCTTCATTTTCCAGGAAAATAAAAAATCCCAGAAAGATTTTTTTTGTTGTTGTTAGTTAGTTATTTTTATTATTTTTTTTTTTTAGTGAACTAAATTTAAATTTCAGGGTATTACAAATTTGGAAACTTAAAGGTTAAATATTTTCATATGAAGCAATTGTTTTCCAATTTTCTTTTTATAATCACAAGATTTTTTATAATCACAAGCGCATCACTTTTATAGACTACAATTTTAGAGACAACAGCCAACTGAAATAGAAATTAATGCCAAAAAGTTGGAAAATATTTCTCTCATAATATGTCAATTTTGCATTTTTTAAAACCTAATTATTTAATGCTACCAGAAACCAAAGTCATTGAAAAAAGTGTTGATCTACTTTCATCCTATAATGGGACTTAATTTCTACACAGGGTAGAAAATCAGATATTTGAATTTATCTGTAAAAGAAATACACTATGTTTTCACTTAATATAGATGTCAGAAAAATTCTAGTTCAAAGATGAAGAAAGCTATGTAATTATTACATGATCTTCTGAAATCGCAGCAGTGCTCCACTGCTTCTTAGACTAATGGAAGTAAGGCAATTGAGATTTCATTTGGTGATAACAGATGAGTCCACAGTAAATTCTGAGCTGCATGGCTCCCAGATAGTTAGCTTTGTATAAACAGTAATATGTATGCCCGCCCCCCCCACCTCCCCTTAAAAAATAATCAAAACCAACCAAACAAAAGAAAAACAACCCACTAGCTATGCAGAGGGAAAGCTCAGAGTATCTCTTTTCTACATGATCACTTTGGAACCTGAAAACATTATTTTGTGCAAACCTTCACAAAAAGCCAAGCAGTTTTAGTTTATTAACACTAGTGACAGGACCCGCGGGAACGGGGTTAAGCTGAGGCAGGGGAAATTTAGGCTGGACGTCAGGAGGGGGTTCTTCACAGAGAGGGTGGTTGCACACTGGAACAGGCTCCCCAGGGAAGTGGTCACTGCACCGAGCCTGTCTGAATTTAAGAAGAGATTGGACTGTGCACTTAGTCACATGGTCTGAACTTTTGGGTAGACCTGTGCGGTGTCAAGAGTTGGACTTGATGATCCTTAAGGGTCCCTTCCAACTCAGGATATTCTATGATTCTATGATTCTATGATCATTTTATATAGTTAAAAACTAAAAGTTTGGTATCATCAGGACATTAAAATGCTAATGTTGCACAATAGTGAGAAATTTAACATGCTTTCATTACAGTACTACTTTAATTGGCTTTGAAGTAGGTTTGAAATAGATTTAAATTTTAAAAATACGCATTTTGAAAATACACATTTGGATAAAATGCATACAAATTATAAATGCCCAACACTTTAAAACTAAAATTAGATTTTGCTTTCTCAGAGAAAGATTTATGCAAAATGGGAATTGATTTCTAGATATTTTATTGCAAGAGCTACATTAGAAATTAAATTTTAGTTATCTCAGTCTGAAATAGTAGCCCATACCTTTAGAAGGGAAAAAGTGGACGGCTCCAACAGACATCTGACCTACCTTGGGTATTTATCTTAAAATGAACTAAGAAATCCCTGGGTATGTGCATTTTTCTCACATGCATGGATTTCTCTGCACCATCAGGGCAGGTCCATCCCAGCTTTAAAAACTAAAAGAGGAACGTCATATTAAAAAAAAAAAAAAACATGTTCTTGAATTCTCCTGTCCTTATAGATAATATAAGGATGTTCTGGAAAGTTTCTTAATGCTTTGCAGAAAAAAACGACAACCTACTAATGTCTTCTCTAGGCAGGGGAATTATGCCACTGTAAAAGAAAGAAATAAATAAATCATTATCCATTTTGGATAATGATGGCATATTATCAAATTATCAAAAACATTATCAAAATTGTTATTCTCTTCCTCAAACTAAGACTGTCTACACAAGAGGGATGATCCAGTTTATCCTTTTTATTTTCTTGTGTATGCAGATTTAATGGATTCTGTCATCACTGGCAATGTAATGAGGTAACAGCAACACTTTAGAAAAAAGTGTGATCTGGTGTAATATTGTTCTCCTTGTCTGGTTAAGAGAACCTGTTTACAGCTGTCAACCACGGACCTGGTTAAAAGTTAGAGATCATGTTAAAAGGCTGTGAAGACAATAAAAATAAGTAAGATTCTTTGTAGATATCCTAGAGAGGTGAATGCCCAAGAGCTGAACATTAAGTCTGAGAGGTGGTAATTGTCAAGGGAGGGATTGCATGGGACCAGTAAGCCCCCAGCTGCCTTAGCAGGGTTTGACTTTTTTCTGCTGTGTGTACTTAGGAGTATGAAATACACAAAATAAAATGTCAGGAAGAAGGAAACCTTAATAGAGCTTCTTTGGGGCAGAGTAGTCACCAGGAAAATAAGTTTACAATCAAGGCAAAGCAGTTCTTGTTATATCGGCAGTCTGAACATAAACTGCAGTCATCAAATAAATGGCATTTATTATTAACAACATGATAACTTACTGGCAAACAAAACAATTATAACAATGGAATAAGTCATCTGTACTTCAATTTTATTTGTTAGATCTGTTTTCTTTATTAAGCCAATGATATGTTAATATGTGAACACATGTACAATCAATTAATTCTGGAGAATTGGTCTAATCTTCTATTTAATTCCTTTTGTGCTTCTCTTCTATTCAACTATTGTCTAAACAGTATAAACAAATTACATGCTAAGACTTTTTTTAATTACCCATTTTTAACAGGATCTTTACAAGATCCTTTAACAAGATACTTTTCTGTAATATTTGTTACTGGCAAATCAGTACAGTAATAGTTTTCAGCTTCTAACACTTCTAACACATCTCCAGGTGGTTACTGGATGTAAGAAGAAAGCCACAAGAAGGATGTCATTTAATCGTTAAAAGGGTTTACTTTGAAACTAGTCATTCAACAAATTATTCTGTTTCCCACTACCCTCCCTAATACCCTGCAAAATTTTAAGTGGAACTGGGTATGCTTATACAAAAGGATGTCAGCCTAACAATACAGCACCAGCCATGGCCCTGTAGCCATTCTTTTCTAAGTTTGCTTTGACTCAACTCACAGTCCCCACGATGCTATTAGTGAGCTGCAGAAAGTGGCAGATGCTGAGAAAGCAAGTAAAACGTGGGTCAAACAGAAGCACTGAAATCAAAAGGATGCAGGGGAAACACCTGATCTTTCCTTTGAATGTTGTTGGTTCTTTTCCCAAACTAAACAAAAAGCCAAGAACCTCTTCCCAGCAAGCTGTTAGCTAATTGGTATTTGTTGATACAGTCTGTAACTCCCTCAGAAATCAAAGTATGATGTAAACAGCAAGTACCTGGGAAGATAAAGCCTTTGTATTATAGCTAAATGGAGGTGAGGAGGAATCTGAAGCTTTCTTTCAATTAGATTCTACTTACATATTTGCATGTTACCTCTGAAGAGCAGAACAAAAGCCACTTGAATGTGCCCCCAGTGGAGACATGGTATTTGATCATCTACCTTGGCAGTTTCGTCTCTATCACACCTTGATTCATGCACAGACGCAGCAGCAGGACAGATCCTGGTAGGTGCTTATTAAAACACTAAAATGCACTTTCTTTTTTTTTTTTCCAGAATTCCAAAGACAGCATTATTTAAAATAACATCATTCTTTTTGAGGTGATGGGTTTTGGCATCTACTTCACAACTTTTCCTCTTTGTTGCACTATGCATGTGTAATCATTTTTTTTATTAAAGAAATTTTTTTCCACAACTGCGATGAAGCATATCCTTCACACCAGAGCCTCTGAAGTTTTACTGCTAATATGTATTTCAGAACAATGCCACTCACGACTATCAAAATGGACTGTAAAATGAAAAATACTCCAGAAATATAGATAGTTTAGATGTTTAGCTAACTTGCCAGGGCTTACATTTTTTCCTTACACACAGCATTGCTAGCATACTTCCCCTTCTACACAGGTCCCTCCATGCTCAATCAATTTTATGGCTTTAAAGGATTAAAAAAAAAAAAAAAAAAAAAGGCCATTGAAGGACAATATGATGCTATACCTTTTGTTGAAAACACACAGTTCAGTTCCTCAATGCCACCTCTGGAATGAGGCAGCAGAGAAGGAGGGCTGGCTGAGTGCCTCTGTAGCCTTCTCATTCTCTGATATTACAAGACAGCTGCATTGCTAAAGGGCAGCCTTAAATGAGGCTGCTGGGAGCAAAAATTCAAGTACAGTAACTTATATTACTGCCCTGGCAGCTAAGGGTCAACCATACATCAGGCACAGCACTGCCATCTGGTTGAGGGAAGGGATTGTCCTGCCCTGCTCTGTGCTGGTGCAGCCTCACCTCAAGTACTGTGTGCAGTTTGAGGCACTACAGTATAGGAAAAACATAAAACTGTTAGAGTGTCCAAAGGAGGGCAACAAAGATGGTGAAGGGTCTGGGGCGCAAGGCGCATGAGGAACAGCTGAGGTCCCTTGGTTTGTTCAGCCAAGAGTGGAGCAGCCTGAAGGGAGGCCTCATGGTGGCCTGCAGCTCCCCCACGAGGGGAGCGGAGGGGCAGGCACTGAGCTCTGCTCTCTGGGGACAGCGACAGGACCTGAGGAAATGGCATGGAGCTGGGACAGGGGAGGGTCAGGCTGGGGGTTAGGGAAAGGTTTTGCACCCAGAGGGTGGTCGGGCACTGGGACAAGCTTGCCAGGGCAGTGGTCGCAGCACCAAGCCTGCTGGAGTACAAGCAACATTTGGAAAATGCCCTCAGATGTAAGGTCTGATTTTCAGGTGGTCCTTTGTGAGCCAGGAGTTGGACTCAATGACCCTCATGGGTCCCTTCCAACTCAGGATATTCTATGATTTTAAGTGACCGTGCCAGAATGAGCGAGCGCTGTGCCTACCACTGGAAACACTTCCTGTACTTATACCTAATTTTTGCATGAATTATTCCTCTATAATGAACTAGTATATCACCAGTAGAGGTGCAAAGGCTTCTCATTTGAAGAAAGTGATACAGAAGTCTATTCTTCAGACAGAACCTCCAACATTCTGCTCTGTTATATAAAGCAGTGTAAATTGAACTTAACTAGCATGCAATCGTTTTCTCATTATTAGAATTAAACAGTAGTAAGCATGTTAGATTAGATGAGCAACAGTTTTATGTAAGGAAGTCATCCCTTAAAACCTGCAAGTTTGTTACAAACACTAAGAATCAGAAAAAGTCCTTACCTTGAAAGTTATTTTTCCTCAGCTGTAGTAACTACTGTCCAATGGCAAAATAATACTCCCTATTTCACTAGTACAGATTATCCCCATAGGGATACGATATAAACCCAAAAGACTAAGATACTAATCCTGTCTCTGACATTTAACAGTTCTGTTGTACCAAATGAACATGGTTTCAGTTTCTTTGTGAAGCAGAAATGCTAATAGTCATCTACGTCCCCCTGTGGCATTGTGAGGATAAATGTATTGTCATAAAGGTCTTTGAAAATGAAAAGTTGTAAGCGTTTTTATTGATATTTTACTTCCCATTCCACTGGAGTATATTAAAAATAATTTCACAATTGTCAAGTGCAAGCTCTATCTACACATATTTCTCAATTTACCAGTCCTTCCTCCTACAAATTGCAAAGATGAGAGAACAGCTCAGCAAGTGTATTTTCTAGCCAACACTGCTTGTATGCAAAGGATATAATAAGATGTTGAATATGATCAGAATAATTTTATCCAACTACCACTGATTCAATTTGCCTTGTTGTTACACAACAATGCCTAATTGATTTGAGGATTTGATCATTGATCAAATTGATTATAGCTACCATGATAACCAAAGTGAAAAAGTGGTATTAATAAACAATAGCTTGAACAAACAAATAATCTTTCTACTGATTGGGAAACCAATTCAGCATCAGGAAGAAAAATTACCCAGGTTAAACAGTGATTATCTGCTAGAGTGACTTACAGTAGGATGACTTCTACTTAATTACTGATCCACTTGAAATAATTGTCTATTTAAATTGCAGTTTGGCATTCTGCAGGCCAGTTCTAGGGGCAATCAAGGGCAACCTATACTGGAGAGCATAAAGACGTTCATAAGCTAAATAACTGCACAAAACATCTAGTACATAGCTGGAGAAGGAGAAGAAAGAAGGGAACTGGTAAGTTTGTCTCTAACCTTAATCTAAAACCAGCTATCCCTTTGCTTGCCTTTAGATGTTTGATGGTATTCCATAAAGACGCACTCTGTGCGAGCCCCAGTGACTTTGTGCATGCTGGAAGATACTTTTCTAGGCTTTTGTGTCATGTCCATATGAGTTTTCTCCTGTGATACCCAACGAATACACTGGGTTATTCTGAGATATGGTGGGATGTTATTGTTTGTTTCGGTTTTCTTCATAGAAAGCATCTCCATTTTCCTCTATACAGATTTCTTTAGTATATACTAAACAAACAAAGGAATATGAGAAAAATTAATGCCTGCAGTACAAGATGTGAAATACAAAAAATAGTTGCTTGGCAACCAGCATGAGAAATGAGAGTTTATGCCTGTACAAACAGCCAAGAGAGTGGCATGAGAACCATTTGTGACTGCTGTGAAAAGAATGGGTGAGGGAGAGGATGGCTGAGGGGATTTTGTTTTAATTAAACTTGAATCTGTAGTTTTTCTAATTTTTGTGGTTTTCTCACAAATACGTATGTGTCAGAATATAATAAAGGTGTATTTTAGATTATTTTTCTTTTATGCCTCTGTAGTACCATCTTTGATCCTTTTTTTCCTTTCTTTTTTTTTGTTTAAAGAAACGATTTTTTTTTCATAACACTTAAAAAGAGCTAAGGAGGCATAAATAAATCCTGATTTCCATTTGTACGTTGCTTCTTAAAGATTAATGAACTAGACACTTGCAACTACTTTCCTCAGGAAGAATGGATCCATCTATAAAAATTCTGTCAGCTTGGAAAAATTCTTCAGCCTATTTTAACTGTAAATACATTCATCAAGAAAAACTTTTATTTTTTTGCAGTATTAATACATGTGCAATTTTTTCATGTCTCCAAATGATACCAGCATCTGACCACTTGGAACAGCAGAAAAATATACACATGGCTTCTCTTCACAATACCTGAAGACTTGCAATAACTCTATTATGTAAACCTATTATATAAACCAGTATTGATGATAACTACCACCTCTAGTCCAGGAAGTCCTTGTACTGCAGACTCTTGGAGGCTAGAAAGACAATTCTGTGGACTTATCATTAGGACCAGAGATGATTAATGGAATGGAATATCTTTCCTGTGAGGAAAGGCTGAGGGAGCTGTGACTTGCAGCCTAGAAAAAAGGGAACTTGAGGAGACTTTATCAATGTGTACAAATACCTGAAGGGAGGGTGTAAAGAGGACAGAGCCAGGCTCCTTTCAGTGGTGTTCAGTGCCAGGACAAGAAGCACTGGTTACAAACTGGAACACAGGAGGCTACCTCCGACCACCGGGCAGCACTCTGTGCTGTGTGTGTGACTGAGCACTGGCACAGGCTGCCCAGAGAGGCTGTGAAGTCTTCTCCTTGGAGATCTTCAAAAGTCACCCGGGCAGCCTGCTCTGGGTGTCTTTGCTTGAGCAGGGGGCTGGACCAGGTGACCTCCACAGGTCCCTGCCAACCTCAGCCATTCTGCAATTTTATGCTTAAGCTGTTCTTATCTTTAACAATCCATCACTGACCACTGTTGCATATTAGACTGATTTGTGGTCTGACCCATATCATTATTCTAATGTCCAAATTATTTAGAAACATTTAAAAGTGTACAAGAGGGACTGAGCTGAATTCAACACAAACATGTTCTGTCAAGATTATATCAGCATATAAAAACATGTAACCTGCCTGTTTTATTCTATACCTTACTGTTACTCTGAATTAATTTGCCCAACCTAGACCTGCAACTATGTCATGTTCTACAGAAGTCCATGCATTAGTCTATTAGAGTGGTCAGCGGTCAAGTGCATTGATTCACTTCCTTTCAGTGCACTAAAACATCACTATAATTGCTACACTACCTTTTGCATTGTCAATAGATGTAGTCATTCATGGTGTTATTTTAACCTTCTAAGTAACAGCAGTCAGTGGGGAAAAAAAAATTCAAACAGAATAACATAGTAAACTTATTCCCACCTGCTATAGTAAACCATATTTTAAGATCTGTTGGTGCCATTTTAGAGAAAAGCAAAACTTGAAGCAGTTGCCATAGTCTGTATAAAATCCTGTTTTTGTTGGATACCGGTACTATCCTGCAGCTGATGCAGTATGACAAAACTTGGATAGGCATGAAAATAAGGATAAATATCCTCAGTAGGCATTTTAATGCCTAGTGTGGACTAACAAGAAAAGTCCCACCCACCAACACACAACCAACCCATGCTGTACAACCCATGCTGCTTGTGGTTTTGGTACTTATGGGTTTGTGTGCTGCAAAGATTTCAAACTCCCACTTAAAAAAAAAAAAAAAGAGAGAGAGATAGAGAGAGAGATAGAGAGAGAGAGAGAGAGAGATCAAAGAATGTATTTTTACTCTTTGCAATCAATGTTACCCTAATTCAATCTCCAGTATGCTAGTCTTTTGAAGACTGGGACATCTAACTTGCAAATTTCATCAGAATATGTGGGTGCAAGGAAGGGGAATTAACATTGACATATGCTTTCATTTTCTTCCTCCTGCCTGTCCAGAAGTCTGAAGAGTTATTTCTACCATCAATTACCAAAGTAATTGTCAACAGCTGGTTATTCCTCTAACTTTTATTGTTCTCCCTTTTGATTTACTAATGAATGTTGTTCCACGTTTGACATAAGACATCTATTTTTTCCAGCCTAACACAATCTTTACTACTCTTAATATATTCACAATCATGCTTTAATTATGCCTTCATGTTATTTTGAATACAGCAGTAAAGAATTCAAATAAATTTTAGCTTCTGGTTTCTCAGAAATTGATATAAAGACAGAAAATTTCAACCCTCTTTTAAGTCAATAATTGACGATAATTAATGAGAGGCTCTCAGTGACTCCAAGTTCCCAGGAGAGAAGAATAAAGAAAAAAATAAATAAAAAATCCAATACTACATCTTCCTTTTCTGTTTATCACAAAACTTCTTTATAGTTTGAGGAGGTATAACACTTGCAGAATAAACAAGCAAAGGGTTGACTTTCCATTACATTTGTTTTTCAGTCTGTGCAAACACATTCCCTTTCCAAGGCAATCAAGGACAGCATTGTTCCTAAGTCACTCCTAAAGATACAGATCCAGGAAAGCAAGTCTTTCAGCTTAATTCAGTTGCTCCCACCATGCTCATACTCAGTGTGTCTAGATCTACCACTGCTGATGTATCAAAGGAGGCTAATGAGGCAATTTTAACCAGGGAGTAGGCATACATTTTGAAAGTCTCTTCCCAAAGAGAACAATGACCAAAAAGTATCAACATGTTTTGAACTAAACAGAAAGCCACTTTGTCTAGCTGGTCCTCAAATTCTGTTTTGCTTGGCATGTCAACACTTACTTTCACTATCACAAACATATGCTAATCAAGCTACTGATCTTATCCTTGAGAAAAAAGATATGTTTAAATTTGGTCTGTTTTTAAATTCTTGAGAAACATTCTGCAGTATGACATGCTGAAAGGAAAAATCTCTCTATATATATACTTTATGAGGTCTTATTATTAATTATCTATACCACCTACACTAAAATAAAACCTCCCTAGTAAAATTTTTCATGAAAACTTTACTAGGCTAAATTGTAATCTTATTTACATTTATTTCACACTATAAAAGTGCTTAATGCAAGGGCTTAGATGGCTAGAGGCTTATTTTATATTTATGAGATATCAGGATCAGTCATAACAACATAAGAGAGTAGAACAGTAAGACATTAAAGATGTGTCAGAAATACGTAACACTGTCAGTGTTCCTCAGCATGATGTCTCCCATCATTGAAGTAAAAAATTCTGGTGGTTGTTCTGCAGGTGTTGAACAATACTGATACAATGGAACAGACCCTGGACACTCATTACTTTAGTCATATTTTCTGAACACAGTTACTTGTAAATACAAGGTGCTATTCATGCAATCAGTCATGTTTAATAGATTAGCCAAAACTCAGTTTTTGAGCATCACAGAGGATGATCTTCAAGCAGTCTCCATATGATAATAGGCTTAACCATAAACACCAGCTTCTAAGATTTGAAGTATTTGTCCTGATAGAAACTTAGAAGCAAGTCATTTTATGTAGTCAGTTGAAAAGTAATATTGTATTTCAAAGGAAATAAACTATCATGATAAACTCACCAACCCTCTTCTGTCTGTAGAATTACTACAATAGTAGCTGCGCCAAAATATACCTTCCAGGTAACATACAAATATGAATCAATTTTGTAGTTACAGCATCCCAGTAAGGTCAGTTAGCAAATTAGAGGAATGTTATCAGGGAAGTCACTTGGATTAACTGAAGCAACCACCACACAATAATGATGTGCACATCAAGTGCGCAGGTATTCAGTTAGAGCAGGTAACCTTGCCTCCCCAAACTCAAGCTCAAAGGAAAGAAGATGAATGGCCAAAACAGATGGATTTATTCTGCCACATGGCAAGCAGACCATAATCCCATTTACATGAATTACACACAGTAAGTATACCTAAGAATAGAAATTAGCTCATCTTCATTTGGACCTAGAAGACCTACTTAGAAGAGTTTTAAACTCTTATCTCCCTGTTAATGTTTGTGTTTTGCTTTGTTCTTAATACATCATGACTTGAATACACATGAATAATACATGAATATACATGAGTGTCATGAATACACGTAACACTGGTTCATGTGTATTATTCACAATGAAATATGAATGAAACAAGCCAGAGAATCTTTGTTGGCAACTGTATAGTTACATGCAAAAGTACTAGTAAATATTAGTTAAAAATACTAGTAACTTTTTCTGTAACTATAGTTACAGAAAAATACTGACCCAAAGAAACAAGCATACAATGAGGACATTCATTCTCCAGTTCTCGTGGGACTGTTAAGAAAAGCTAATTAGGACTACATCTTTCTACATCTTACTCTATAGCAAGCTAATACATAATTACACAGAACCCTTCAGTAAACCAATTATAATGTACAGTTTAAAACTATGTGTATTTAACACACAGCTAAGAATTTTTAAAATATTCTTTTTAGTTGATGTAAAGAAACCAACCAAACAAGCCAAATTCTCAAAACTGTCTGAAGAGAGGACAGAAAATCAGCTGCCCTTATTCTAAATAGATTTTTTTTTTTGTCCAGAGAAGATGCTTTGCAAACTCCTCTGGCAAAAATACAAAAATATATTATCAGAAAATAAAACAACCTAACTACATATTCTGTTATTCATCTCTTCATCCCCAAACATATCAGCACCTCTAAAAAAGCCAAAGCAAGCAGATGAAAACTTGGGTTTTAAGCTTGAGATGGTGGTTATGGTAATATTAGATTTACATTTTCCTAAATCTTTCCTCTAGGGAGTAGCTAAACAAGGAATAAATCCCACTACTACCTATGGGAGTAGCTAAACAAGGAATAAATCCCACTACTACCTATGTGAAAGAATCCCTTGCAGGTCCTGGAAAAGCATTTAAGGAGATTCAGTAGGTCTCTTTCTAGTTACCTATCATTAAAATGCAATTCTTTAAACATAAGAGCTAACAGCTAACTTATAAACTCCACTTAAAAATTGGACAGGTTTCAGTTCTATTGGGAATATACAGTCATGGTTAAAAAAAAAAAAAAAAAAAAAAAAAAGTCTATGTCCATGCTAGAAATAAATAAAACATAGGAAACACAGGACAAGCGTAATGACTTCGAGACTTTTCAAAGGCTTTATTATTGAAGGTTTATATAAAGTATTCCCTCCCCTCAAAACAATGGTTTTTGTCTTTGTTCCCCTCCCCCAAATCATTTTACTTTCCCCACCAAGTAAGAGCTAGCTATATGAAAAAACAGCCCAAGTGGAAATGTTCTAGCATACAGGCAATTCTGATTAAAAGTTATTTGCTAGACAAAATACTCCAAACTTAGTTTTGTGATATCGGATTTAGCATAAAGAGTTATTCAGATTTTTCCATTCTATAATATGAATCACTGCATTAGGAAATGCTATGTGTCATACTCATTTGCTTGGCAAAACAAACAAAAACTTTGAGAGAGAGTTATTTATTAAAGATAGTAGTTGCATCACATTTTAGTTCAAGAAGGTTCCTCCCCCTCCTCAGGACATTTCTGCTATGATTAACATCCTTAGGTATAATTTAATCTAATGCCAATCACTCATGATCTTTTCAAACCTACACTTTTTGCCTAAGTTTTTTTTTAACAGCTTCTAATTAGAAAAGAATTCTTTTTGAAAACAAGTTTATAAACTGTCATTAGTGGAGTAATGCAGGATAAAGAAGGGCTGGAAAGTCAGAGGAACAGTTCCAAATTTTTTCTGGAGGTTCATATGTCATGAAGTAAATAATCTATTGGCCAATTCCCTGTATACTTCACAGGAAAGAGGTCCTGATGAGAATCTAATTGGATAAAGACTTTAGTCTAATCACAGTTTTAACTATAAATACATAACAATTGGTGTTGTGCTACAAGTAAACATTTTGATCACTGAGATTACGAGTGACACTAAACTTTTCACCACCGAATTTTACTTTGTTTTGACTAATACGCAGCAACATGGTTTTGTTTCCAAAAATTGAGTAGATTTTATCACAGATCACCTGAATCTGTGGGACTTCAATGTAGAAAATACAGGGCACACATATTGCTACCTCTAATTCAAAGGGGAAAAGATGGACCTGTCCATCAAAACACTGAAATCATACCTCACTTCTGATGAGGAATAAGTGTTTCTCTCCTCCTGTTGCTGCAAGTCTGCTCTGTAGCATGCAGTTATGTTTGACTCTCCAACAGAAAAGGAGAGTGAGAGCCAGCAGCTCAGGCCAAGACCTGAGTGTTTCACAAAAGCCATATTCTCAATGCAACACCTGAGTAACACAGAATCAGGCTGCATGCACCAACTGGGACATCAGAAGTACCTTTAGCTTGCTGATTTGCTGCATGACAGGAATCAGCAAATGGAAAGAGAAGCAAGAAAGAGCCCTATGAACAACAGATAGTAGCATGGTCATACTGCTGGGCACATGGTGCTCTCAATGGTGCTCCCCACCTCAGCTGGCATGAAGGCCACTGTGCCCACTCCATTCCCTGTGGCCAAGCAAATCATACTGAACAGCTTAAAAAAAAAAAAAAAAAAAAAAAACAGTTAGCATTTTATTTTATTTTTCCTTCCATCTAATTGCTAATACAGACTCATGGTTCACCAAAGTGAACCCACCCCATTTCTATTGCTTAGACAAAATGCAATAATTTGAAGTACATTTTAATGTGGCTCCTTACCCCTCCCAGCTTCCAGCTTCAAGTGCTGTCTTGGTTGTGCAGTGGTTGGATGAAGGAAATTGAATAGTGAATCATGAAAATGTTGACCTAACCTTGATGCACACAATAAAATCTTTCGACTCGTTGCCTTCTGTGCAGCACAACATAGCTGTTTAAGTGCTTTCTTCAATTACAACTTGAATATCTTTAGCAGAAATAACTTATTTTGGTAAGGTAATACTTGTAAAAAACAAAATCTCTTTTGTTTTTAAGCAACTAACTGATGCAATTTGTAGGCAATAGCATTTCTCAAGAAACACATCCACGCCGTGTACTAAGATATTTGAACAACTGAATGAAATAGATAAGTGTCTATACCTATGCACTCACTAAAATTTGTTTGCTGTTTTAAATAAGCTTCTGGAATTGAACGCAAACCTCCACAGATTCATTAACACCTTTTATTTTTAAATCACATTTTCATTTAAGCAGCGTAAATATTTAAAAGCAGCCTCTGGCTCTGTACATAAATAAAAGAATGCAGCAGTATCCTTTGATAGGTAAAATGGGAGGCAGTACAATCAACTACATTTATTTTATTTTATTTTATTTTTTGGGGGGGGGAGGGGCAGATAAAGGGAAATTTCAGATACAGAAAAGAAGAAAGGTAAGTTGAACATGCTTCTATTCTTTGTAGAAAAGACAGTGATAAAAATGACAGGCTAATATATTTTCTAGTACATTTATTCATGTGCTTATTTTGCAAGCCACAGAGCCAACTGTCAGCTTTTGATACAGCTCAGTAGGCAATGACTTGTGCTAAAAGTTAGTGGATTACAGATGCTCAAGAAAAAAAATAAGGCAAAACACAAGCCCATTAACCCTTCATATGCATACACTTTACTGTACAGTAATTGGACAAAAACTAGGAACATGACTTGACAGAATCAGCAGATAAAGTTTAAATACTTTTAGAAAGGAGAATCAGACTTTTTTTTTTCTTTTCTTTTTTTTTTTTTTTTTAAGTGCAATATACCAAGGTAGCAAAATACAGATTTTAAATATCATGCACAGGTTCCAAATTCATACTAAAACATGTTTTCTTATATAATTATTTATATAACTATACAAGAATGTAACACACATGTATTTATATATGTAAAGACAAATATACACAGCATATGTAAATATGCTTTGTTGCTGAAGAATGTAGAAGTATTTTGATGAAATGTAACAAATATTTTTAAAAAACAATTATACTGACAAAAATGTTTTGCAAGAAATGATAATACTGGAAAGAACACTACTATCTGTAGTAGTTCAATTAGAATTAATGTCAGTATTTTACAAATGCCATATTACAGGTAATGAAGATAAAACCCTTCTATTGTGGAAAACAGACTTAAAAAAAAAAAAAAGTTAAAATATTATTTTAAAATGCCATTGTGAAAAGTGATTTTCTGATTGTTTCACACTTTTGCCTGTCCTAAAAGTTTATGGTAATTTAATTCCATACCTTGCCGCTTAAGTTCCCAAGCTGTACACCTCTCTCCCTTTCTTCATAAACATGCATTCTTTCTTTTTTTTCTTTCCCACATCTACACGTATCCAACGCGTCAAGATAAAAGAGATTTCTGGCACTACATTTTGAAAGAAAGTGTGTTAAACTGATGGAAAGGCAAAAAGTAAAATTTTGATAAAGCAATATACTCTTCTTCCTCTGATTTAAAAAAAAACATATTTAGTTGATGAAAAGTGGTAGCATTTCTTCTCAGGTATAGACAACCTTCACTCTCATTCCCACCCACAATATTTTATGCTGTGTTAGCCCAAAGAAACAACTTATAATTGTGCCTGTGTATTAAATTTATGTATACTTTCGAGTTATTCCCTTCAGAATGCCTACTTTAACGTATTTTTTGATTATTACTATTATCTTAGTTTTACAAGTACTAGAAGATATTGAAAGAGATTCCCAAGCCATGAGACTGAAGGAAATACCAAAAGGTCAAATTATATATTTCTCACAAGTACAGTAAATAAAGTACATAAAAACACACCTTTAATAATTCATATCACTAACAGGGAGCTGTCAATGAAAGTTGCAAATTAAATGGGACATTATCAGTATGTTAATGCCAGAAGACAGGGGAAAAAAAATCAACCTTTTTTTTTTTTTTTTTTTTTTTTTTCCCAGCTAATTGATGCTTTTTAAGAGTTTTAAAATTAATTTTAATGAAATCAGAACATTGTCTTAACATTAATGCATTCATTATTATTTCATCAAAAGCATCTACAAATAAATTATCTCTATCTTAGATAAGTCAATCATAGTAAACAGAGTGAAATAAATACGATTATTACTTTCATCTTTAATGGAAACCAACAAAATGAAATACCACACACAGCCTTGAAACCTAGCCTTTTAGTTCTGTCAATCTGTTAATTCTTTTCCTTTGACCATTTTAAAGACCATTCTCCAGTTTGGGGACAATTTCTTTCATATCTGCCAGAGGAAAAGCCTTCATTCAACATTTTCAGTTGAGCTTCTAAGGAATACAGGAGAGTTGGGAAGTCTGGGCTGGAATGCCAATATGTTATAATATTCTGGAAGACTTCAAACAATCACTTTCTAATTTTTATGTACTTTTTTTTTTTTTTTTTTTTAATGTAATATATGTATATAATCCTTGTAATACTTTACTGTTCCTGTTTAATTACATCACAATTTCTGATAATAAAGGCTTTAAATCTAATTCACTGATGTTTCAAACATGATTATCTTTTCAGCAGATGAGATTAAAACATGGAAATTAAAGTCATGCTAAAGCAGTGCAATATTAGAGTCCATTATATACAGATATTTATAATCAATTTTGTGTCAGTTTATTGACTGCTTATTAATAGAACATTGCAGCAAACTGCATTCTGTGTTTTTAAGGGTAGATTTGTTTTTGTACATAAAATTTGGGAATACAAGCAATATATGTACGTATGGTTTTCTAAACAACTGTTTCCAGAACAGTTGCAGCTAGTACTTGAGAAATATTTTGCAGTGCCATGATTTAACATCTGTTTAGCAAAAGATGTTGTAAATAACTATTTTAAGGCTTCAATTTCCTCTCATGGTATTTTCTACAGGATTTTGATAGAGAGGATACCTATGAATGGACATACATTGATGCCAAACGCACCTGTATGCTATCTCCACTTTTTTTTCCCCGACCTGTCCACTCTGCCCTTTGGATCCCATGCAATAGAGTTGCCCAGAGCAAAGCCATGCCTGCAGCTATGACACTTAAGTTCACAGTCTCTTATTTGAAGAAATCACTTGAATTAACCAGTTTTAATCATTAAGTCATATTTGTCTTCATTCACACTGTGCTATGCAAAGAAACGAGATGGACAGCTGAAATCGCATTTGTCATAACAGCCACAGACAGGTTGCTCACTCTACAAAACCTGCTAGAGGAGAAAATGAACTGATAATAAAGAGGCTGTCTAACATGGGATGTGGGAATTATGTAAACTCTGAGTGCCTATTAGTCAAATTCATCACCACATGCACAGTCAGCTTACACCGTAGTTTTCCTCATCACAGGGCCATTACGCTAGGCCTTTCCCAGAAAATGCCAGGCTGATTACACACCTTGGAAAGATTACAATAATTGCAGACAATTCTGGAGAAATGAAAGTTAGCATTACTGTACAACAAACACTTAGACCAGTGAGCTGAAATAGATTTCTGTAAATAATGCAACATAGGTGTTCAAACGTGAACTAATCGCGGTGAACGACTCTTTTATCAGTTGTGTGAAGGGAAGCCACCTCAGGTGGGCTGGAAAATAAACTGTAAATGCTTATTCAACACAGTAAGGAACTGTTAATGAGAAAGAGATCAAAGCACTTAACTCAAAATCTACACAAAGTAGGCTACATGACTTGCCTCATGGAGATACTCCTCTGCCAGACTCTCAGAAACGAGTATTTTAGTACAGTCAGAGTTTGACTAAAGGTCTGTACTAACTTGTGAGTGGCTTGAAAATAGTCAAAGGGGAAGCTCAAGTCTCCCCATAAACATGGGGGCTCAGCGGCTCCTCAGGAAGGTGTACAAGATGACTAATTTTATGTGTAAAGCTCACGGTTTGACTAGCCTGCTTTAAGGTCTAAGAAATACCTTATGCCTTGCTTCTCAGATGTCTGCCATGTGATGGCCTGACAGGAGCAGAGTGAACTGGACCCTTCCCATTCACACTAGAGCTGGAGTTCAAGTTCACCTGGGTGTCCCTATCCCTGGTTTGCTTTCACCCTATGGAGCAAACTAAGTGAAATAGTGACTGACCTGATACCATTCAGAACAGGAGACCACTAGGAGGCCCACACCCTGGGAGCTGGTCCCAGGCTCTTAGTCTTTCTGGTAGCTGGTCCCCGCATCAGGTACCCCCACAGTTACTGCCTCCAGACCTACAGTCTCACAGGACATCAAAAAGCTGTAACCAGACCTCATGTCCCACATACAATAGAGAAAATACTTGCACATAAAGAAACTTGCATAGAAAATAATCAGCAACAAAGCATGGAACTAAGACAGAACTGACTTCAGTGATAGGGCTAAGGGTCTAACACAACAAGCACACCCACCAGCAGCTTGCCTAAATTTGACTTGAACTTTTTATCAACATTGCCCTGCCAACAGCTGTTCCTTCCACTTTCATGCGCTTATTCTTTCCCACCCTTGTCTCCTTGCCTTTTCCCAAATCAGTCACTTGCACAGCCTAATTACATTTTTGTCAATGAAACCAGTTTTGCTACACTGTTGCCCAATGCAGGCTTTCTGATATGTCTCCTAGGCCACCTCAGCCTGACATGGTATCAGTGACATGATTACCAAGGCATTACTTGCCCTGCAAGGCCTCTCCTCCCCAAAGGTTTCCAATAGTCCCCTCAGTTATTGATAAGGTTTGGCCCCCTTCCTCATAACTCCAAACAACCTGTGACACCAAGTCACTTCTCACTCTGTTCTCTGCAAGTCCTGTCAGCTTCTCACACCTCTACTCAATGTGTCCACTGGCTTTGCATATCATGTCTGGTAGTTTCTCACAGTATGTTCTGCAAGCTGAAGTTAAGGCCAGAATCTGCTCATCTATTTACATACCTATAACACTATATTCTCATGTCTCATGGTTTATAGAAAGCCTCTGAAATAAATAAAATAAAATAAAATAAAATAAAATAAAATAAAATAAAATAAAATAAAATAAAATAAAATAAAATAAAATAAAATAAAATAAATCAGAGCAAGTCTCCAACGGCTAATAAAGTGTCTTTGTCCATGAAGTTTTACTGAAACAGATGCTATTATCATTTTCTTACTGTTGGTGATGTTGGCAGCATGTGGCAGCGCGCCAGAAGTCTGCTCATCTAATAACGGCATACAAAATTTGGAGCAAGACACTCACACACACACAAAAGTTGGCTTAAAAAATTCAGAATTCTAACTTAAGACATGGAATTTTTTTCCTCTCCTTCCTCAATTTCAAACTATCAAAATTGAACATTTACTTGTAGACATTCATAGCAGAGAAGATCAAAAACAAACAAACAAAACAAAACAAAACAAAACAAAACCACGTATCTATCCACATAAATTTGCTTGCAGGTAAATTTATTCTGTGAATAAAGATCCTCAATGGAAAAATATGTATGTATATAAATAAATGAAAAGTATAAAAAGATGCCCTGCCAAACAAAAATGTTTTCCTAAGAACATGGGGAAATAAAGTCCAAACACACAGCCTAGGTTCTTTTCCAATGCACAGTCTCAGTGGTCCTTCTCCCCTCAAGAGTACCAGACAGGAATGAAATTTAGCAGCCTAAACTATCTCTCCTCACACTTGCTGCTGCTATTAATGTTAATTTTCTCATTCAGGCTGTATCATAATGCCAAGATGAAAGATTCAGACTGCTGAAGAATAACCAGCGGCAGTGAGAGGCTGCCTGAGGAAAAGATACAGTTGCAAATCATATAGTATACATATTTTTATTATTATTATTTTTTATATACAGGACTGTTAGAGGATTTGAAGAGAAGGTAAAGGGATGGGAAGGAGAAGAAAGAAGGTAGCACCAACTATCCCTTATGTCCACTTATTTTTTGTTTCAGAAAAAAATTGGTAGCCCAAGCACAAGGCACTTATCTTACCAAATTTGGCCAAAAAATATAACATGGTGGAATTCAAATAAATCATAACAAATACCACAACAGTGAATATACTGTACAAGATAATAGCTACATTATTAAATCATGGACTTGCTGCTACTCATAGCAAGTTGCTTAAAATGCTGTGTCTCCATTTCTAATGCCCTGTTCTTATTTGGGCCTCAAATTTGAAAAAAAGAAAAAGTTAGCTGTACAATAAATATTTAAGCTTTAAAAACTTACAGAACAATGATTATTATTAATAAAAGGCTACTTAAAAATTTGCATTTCACCACTACCTTTTGGCATTGAGAACCTCAGCACAAATCAGGTCTATTTCTGAACACAATTTTTAGCTTCATATGTATCATATGTTGTACAAATACTCTTAACTTTCTTATAGCCATGCGTAGTGCCTTTCTACCTCTTCACTTAACTCTTCTGAAGTCACTGTAGCTCATGAGAAAACTTTATCCAAAACCCAGTATGTGCCTGTTAGTCAGTCAAACTTTTATTTAAATTGATAGAACAAAAAAGATGATACAATCAGCCAGTATTGATAATAGATCAGTATTTTACTTCTCCATTGATACTGCCAATAGCACTACCAATTAATTATCAGTAGCAATAGCATTGTGCAATCCACTGTACAATTAAGTAATGTCTCCAGTAGTTGAAGATAGGAGAAAGAATGGACATTTTACTGAATCATTACTCAGGCATCTGGCCCACGCATCACAAATTCCTCACTCACAATACCACACTTGGTTCAGTACACTACTTTGCTTCCTGCAAATTGCTAGTAGCACCTGGGCTGTAAAATTCTTAAATGCTTGCACCTGCCACTTCAGTATAGCCTGAGAGCATTAGATCTTACTGCACGTTACCACACTGCTCTCAAATAGCTTTTTCTGCTCTGTAATTTGGGGCTGAAATTTAAAGAGGAGGTGATTAATGATTTCTGTCTACTTACAAGTATCTCTGTACATCCACAGTTTTGTTTGATATTGGACACAACAACAAAGATCTTAATTAATTTTTAGAAAAATGTGAATACCAGTTTCCTGTTTATTATTAGGGATTAGTTGAGAGCAACGACAAGAGAAAGGAGAATAAAGTCTTATTTGATATCCAGAATGGCTCACTGGCTGCGTTCACTTACAAACAACAAAGAAGATGTACTTTAAAAATGTGTTGTCCAAGACATATGACATTTTATATTGTTACTGGTCTTAACTTCAGTGTTTATGTTGCTTCATACTTCGGAACCAAAAATTCTCACCCATTGTATATTGTGAATTTATACAGTACCTTTTTCAAGATCAGATTGGATCAACACTGAGCAGTTCATCTGTCCCCACAGCTGACCCTGCTTTGAGAGAGAGGTTGGACTAGATATTTCCCTGAGTCCTCCCTCCAAAGTGAAGTTTCCTGTTATATAAATACCTATTTACAATCAAAATACAAAAAGCAGTAAGACAGCTCTTACTGGAAAACTTGATTTTTGTACATAGATACTTACATGTCAGTTAGCATTTACATTATTCAGTAGCTTACAGACAGCTGATTCTATGACGACTATGACAAGTAAGCCAAATTCATTGCAAAATTTGAACAGACTTGGATTTGAGCATCTGCACATTTTAATGCAAAGAAAAACTCAAGAACTAACAACTATGTAAGGAACACAGTTCAAAAGAATGACTAAGAGGAGGAAAGGTAATGTACAATTTAATTTTATTAAAGGAGAAAAATGAAAAGTAGCAGCAAAAAAATATATTGCCTCTGAATTAAAGGATGTATCTGCAAAATGTTTTTTTAATAAAACAGGTATATTCATTGCTGGATATTCTCTACTGGTCTTGGGTTTCTTATCATTAGTTCTATCATCATCTAACCTCTGCTGAATTATAGTATCTGTCCTCATTCTCACTAGTTAAATCTTAATGGGGCTGAGCACTTTTGGTTTGGTTTTGAGAGAGTTTAAAGCAGCTCAAGTCTTCCTTAAACAACGTACTAATTCATAAGAGAGAGAAGGTAATGAAAAAAATTCCCCTCCTATTCCCCTCCTAATAATCCATCTGAAAACACATTATATACCATTTTTTCATTTTCCACAACTAAAATAAAACCATATTAACAGAGTAAGGTTTGATTCAGAATTCCAGATAACATGAAGCTAGAATCCAAATCAATAGCTTCAGTTCCTTAAAACACAAATAATCATGGAATAAAAAAGGCAATAGGCAGAAAAGCAGCAAATGGTGTTTGGTAATATTCTTACACTTTTTTTAAACTAAGATTTTTAAAATATACCTGGCCTCAAAAGCTGTTTATATCTTTAGGGGTTTAAAGATGGGCTGAAGATAAAATTGAGATTCAACTTTAAATGCATCTTTGAACACAGCAAAGTAAAACTATGTTTCAAAAAATATACTAGCAAATTTATGGACTCCAAATCTTTTTTTCAGTAACAGATATGGAATCAGCATAAGGTGTAAAGTAATTATATTTCTGGGCAACTTGTTTAGACAATCTTATTTGGCCAGTGTCTGGAGCAAATATTGTCATAGAAGAAAGTAGCTCTTGCTCTAAACCTCTAGAATGGGATGATCTGCCATAAAATAGGCACACAAAAGAAGACAGCAGACCAGAAAACTAAACGTTAGGTACCTGGCTCCTACAAAATACGGAATCATGTTACATTTGGGAAAAACCTCAGCTTTTGTACCAGAGTAAGAAATGTACTTCTCACAAAGGATTTCCCTGAAGAAGGTAGTGGCATACATCCACAAGTTTTACTTTTGCAGGTAACAGTGCAAAGGTCCCCATTTGATTTGCCTTTATAATGTTTAATTCATTTAATGCTAATTTCTGCCTATTCTGCCAAGTAAGGAAGGTCAGACTTCAGAGTACAGTTACACAGTTATACACAAAATTCTGTGACTAAGCAATACAAGGATCCTTGATTATAATTGTTCTCTTTTGTTTCATGGACAGCGATTGTGGTGAATGAATCAGAAACACTGCACTTAAAAAACTGTCTGATTTTCAGATATTGAACGACCTTGGGGGGAGGAGGCTGTCATTAAAATGACATTTTTTCCACATAGAATACAATAAGTAACTTAAAATTCTCAAAGCTTTATCTCACAATTATTCCTTAACAAAAATTTCATGCACTTTGCCACCCTGCCACAATCCCTTAGTAAAACATTTTTTTCCAAGACAGTGCAATAGAATGCTTTCTGCTCTATCATAAATATTGCCTACATATTCCAGTACTCAAATTCCATCGTCACACACATGCACATGCATCCTCTTCCAGCTATTCACCTATTTCTTCAACTATTTTCTGTCATTTTTATTGCCTTAATAATGCAGCCCCTATTCTGTTCTGAGGTTTTATATATCAAAATAAGACCACTTGCAAGAAGTAAGCTTTTATCCACCCTTGTTAATATCTAACCCTAAATATCTAATCTTTTAGACATTTATAGAGGCTGAAATATTCTTAAGGGTGAAACACTGGGGAACTAATGGTTTGGTTGCTCTTAAAAGAGCATCAGTCACAAAGTATAAGAGCATTCAGAATAATATGTAATGTACAAGTGTACAGCAGTTCCTGACTAGGGCAAGAAAGGGAAGAAAATTACTTCTTCTCTGAAATTATATAGCCAATCAAAATATCCTAAATCTCCAACTGCATTGCAATATAAGTGAAACCACACATTGCTGTCTTGGAGATAGACACATAAACACCTGCCCTCTACTTCTACAATGTAGCTCTTTTGCTTTTAATATTTTTTCCCTTCTTTTTTTCTATTTAAATCACTCACTGTTTAAATATGGTGGACCCATCTCCTCCTCAGTCTTTTACAACTCTATAACTTTAGTTTGTGAATCTCCTGAGCAAGGCAGTAACACAGTGAATTGAAAAAGCATATTACACCCTTCACCAAACCATATAAAATGTGACTGAGATGAAATGAATTGTTCTAAGAAGAATTTATATTCATTTCTAGTTTGTTTGTCTGAAAACCAAGCAGTTATATTTAAGCATGTCTGTAATATATCAGTGTACTTATTCTTCCTGAGTTGCCTGCATTTTTGTATTTCAACTTTTTTTCCCCCAACATATAGCAGTGAATGTTGGCATCTTTTAGATCTTATCTGATTATAAGGTGTTCTACCTTTACATCATTGTACCTAAATGACATGTCAGCATTTTACCTTGGTGTGAAATCTTACTTTGAGAAGTACAAAACCCAGAGTCTGCAGCAGATTCTATAGTCACTAAGTACATACTATATATATATATATATATATATATATATTAAAGGCACTGCTGAGTTAAGAGTGTCAAATTCCTCCCTCCAGCCTCAAAAAAACCTGCCTACAGATTATCAACTTTTCTTGAAGTTTTATAAAAAAGTCAATACATCAAACATCAAGGGTTCCACCAGAAAAGTACATCAAATTCCACTTGAAGGAAATAGAAGGCTTAGATGTATTTTTACTTATCAGGCAGCAGCATCAGTTTAAACTATTACCATGGACCTAGTGTTTGCTACCAGTACCTCATATCAGATACCTATTTCACTAGTCCTGTTGTGAGTATGACTTTGTGAACATTTATCGGCCATCTCAGGGCAAGGTCTGGCCACTTAGCTCAAACCAAGAGGGGCAGTTTCAACTGCTAAACTTTACAATGAATTAGCTGAGGAATGCTCCCCAGTTGAAACACAACATCATTTGGGGGTGTGCAGCAACATCTTTAACTGACACAGATGTTTTTTAAGTAAACATGTTTCTCAGCTCTTTAATTATTTAAAGAAAACAACTAATTTAAATTTAATCTATTACTCTCTTGACCAGTCTTCAAATGCACCACAGTGACACAAACTCAATTTATTGGTTGTGTTCAGTTGTGGAACATATGCTTGAATTAATTAGTAATGATCAAGTAGGATGGAAAACAAATATACTTAAGTGCTCTTTTCAGAAGAACAAGCAACAAAACACCTCTTAAACCTCCCCAGTGTTGTATTTTGGCAAACAGCCAGAAAACATATGGGAAAAGCATTTCATTCCTATGCAAGTCAAATTTGCATTAAATCTGCATTTTTTATTTTTATTTTTTAAAGTGCTTGCATAACACAATTACACACTGGTTTTAATTAAATCCTTATATTAAGCAATTCACTATTCTACCTTTCTTTAGTGGACAAACCACAAGAAATTTAATTGGAAATACAGACAAACTAATATTATAATTATCCTATTCATTTTCCACAGTGCCTTGTTGATTTTTACTGTTTTGATGAAGTTTGTAATAGAATTCAGTCCCTCATGAAATGATTCAATAAAGATTTCCCTATATTTGGCACTTCTTTATCTAAAGCCATCCATCAAATGGGACTAGTAACAGTAGTACCATAAGCACATTGCTGCTTAGTTAATTCTTTAACTAGCCAACAGCACTTTCCTGCCTTGAGAGAAATACATTAGTGGGCATGGCAGTTGACTGAATATTTTCTGTGAGAAGGTTATGGAAGTCTTTTTCAGGTGGAAATTAACAATATTGTATTGTAAAACATGACTCTAACAGACACTGCATTTCATTGATATTATGTTATGTTTTTTCCAGAAAAAAAAAAAAAAAAAAATTCCTTGACTTTTTTTCCAGGAAGTTGCTTAAGTCAAACAAACAAAATGAAACCACCTGCATTCAAACTGGGAAAAGGATCATTTGAGATTGACAAATTATTTGATAAATCTTGTAGATCTGTCCAAATAGAACTATACTTTGACACAAAAGCGAGGATATGGAAGTGGACTGAAGGACTGTAATATAGTTTTTAATCTGAATAAAATGATAAAGTCTGTTGGTTTATTAGCACATAGTTGATATAGAGTGTGAAAGAAATAAGTCTTCTTGAACAAGAACAGTCACATAGCTATGTTCAAACTACTAATGAAAATCTAAACCAGAAGAGAGTCTCTACATTTGAGACCAAATTAACTCATGTTTTCATGACAAGTGTTTAAGTCAGAACAGAACACGTTTTTCTGCCTATGGATTATCTGCATAAACCTTTAACTTTATTATTATTATTATTGAACATACTACCTCCCCCAACTTCCTGGGCAAACAAAGTGAAAGGACAACTTTTCAGTCATTTGCATACTTGAGCAGGGGAGCTTGACCAGATGACTTCCAGAGGGCCATTCCAAGCTCAACCACTCTGTGACTGTGTAATACCTGAAAACTCTTTTTTGACATTCATGGTCACAGAAGCTTCGTGATACAGCTTCTGATCTCTGATTGAAAATAAGTAAATAAATATCCTGATTTTACAAATAGAACAGGGGAAAAAAAAAAAGAAGTCAAAGCAATCTCAAGACTTCTCTCCATGCAAAGTCACATAGATGTAAATGAATGGAACACAGCTTCATGGAAATGAAAAATAACCATTGACAACAGTATGTGACAGTCAAATAACAGTATCAAAAATATTGCTGCAAGTAAGTATCACTGCATTAGCTACAGATGTCTAACTCTAAAGATAGGCTGAAAAAAGACAAGATAGTAAAGAAAATGAGGTCTGCCACAGACAAACTTGGGTATTATTTACCTTTGGCATTTCAATTCATTAAAAGTAAAAACAAAACACTTGTACTGTACTTCTAGTTTATGCTCATGTGTAGGTGCTAAGATATCCTAATACAGAAGATGAGGTTATTCAGAAGGGAGTCAACTAAGCTGACAGTTAAAGACAGTCTGAAAGGCTAAAGGACAGGTTTACACCAAAAAGTTCTGAGACTTCTTGATTATTTGATATAAAAGAATCACTGTTTTGCTAATGGATAGTTAAAATGAAACTTCAGTATTTTTTCATAAAAGCATTTCTATAAAATCATCCATTTATCTATGGACTTAAAAAAAAAATATATATATATATATATATATATATATATATATCAAACATCCTCTGCAGAACAGTTCTGCAGGTGAAGCCAGTGCAATTGCACTTTTGGAAGGTTTCACTTTAAGAATTTGTACAAGATACAAATGCCTTCTGGGGCTGGGAGAAACTCATTGACTTTCTGTTTGTCTTATGATTCCCTAAGATACTGTCTAACAGACTGTTTAAGTAACTCCTGTACATAATGAGACAGGGATTTAAGCGACTACACCACAGTCTGTTTGCCAACTTTTTTGATAAAGCATAGGGCAAAATTTTAATGAACAAGTCTTTATTGTTAGTGAAGAATGAGACCAGATTTTATACTCTACTCACTTCTACAGAAGTATGCTATCAGTGAAAAATGAAAACCCTGTCACCTGGCCTTGTTGCTTTTCAAATTGGTCTAACACAGTGACAGCACAGCCATTCTGCTTTTGTTGAACCTAGCATACCTGAAGGTTTTAATTTAATGTAGCTAGCAAACCTTCCCACCACAGAGGACTCAGACAAACCAGACCCACAAAGATGAAAACCAAAGCCCAAGTATTACTTCATCCAAAATTTATTCATTGGCACCTCTTTATAAAAGCACACAGTTAAAGCCAGCATCACAGGCTTATCTAAGGTCTTGAATCATACATAAAAGATAATGGTAAAGTATTTGATTCTTGGAATTAACGACTACTTAGCCCCTATTCATAATCATAATCATAAATCATTTATATTAATACCAGTTAGTACCTTAAAATATACAAACTAGAATTGGAGTTGTATGGCTAATGATATTCCCTCCCCTTCCCTCTTTCTGTGAACTTTGAAATAGCCTACTTAGGATGCCCACAGAGTGCAGAAGCCTTCCTTTTCCTTCAGGACCTGGAAGACCAGTTCTAGTGGACCACATGCACACAATGAGACTAGGTCCTACTTTAGTCTTGTATTTGTAACCATGTCTGTCCATTCCTACCTCCACCACCATCTGCCAATCAGTTTGTCATTTTAGGACTGCAGTACCAGGTACTGCAAGAGATTAATGACTAGCTAGGGCTAATGGCCTATAGCAGTACCATAGGTTATCAGCTTTGCCCAGCTGCTCTTTAATCTCCAGACAGTCCCCAGCACCTTCATCATTATTGGATAATTAGCATTAATGAAAGCTATGCATACACACTGAGAGGATAATACACCCTCAAGCTTATATGTCAGAATTCCTTTTAAAAAAATGAAGGTATCCTACATGAATCATATCTGCACTGTTAAATGAAAGAATATTGCACCACCTACCTAAAGGCATAAACATCAGTTACAGACTAATGATCTGTGAAATTTTGTGAAAGACAACATTACTGCAGGCTTTGAACATGTTTTGTTTTATTAAAAAACAAACAAAAAAAAAGCAAAACAAAACAAAACAAAAAAGTCTTTTCCCCCCTCCACAACTTTATAACTTTTCTCTCACATTTCACAGCCCACGTCCAAATCTGTCCAAAATATTCTCTACCTCTTGGCCAATGTCTTCTCCATCAATCTTGGCCCTAACAAATTTTAGGCAAATCATTTTTGTGTTCATTGCTTTAAATCAAGAAGATATAAATATAACTAGAAAAAACAAACAAACAAACAAAACAACAAAAAAACACACACCTGCTGCACTTTGTTTGAGATATTATAGTTGTCTGCATATGTTACATATGATATTCACGGTCTAATGGTCTATAGGGGAATTGTCTATTCTTGGCAAAATGCCAAGTTTTATATAGGTATGTGTGGTTTGCTCTTTACTACTCACTTATTTACTGACTGAAGAGAAATATACCTTAAATTATCTGTGTCCAAATTCACAGCATTTTCATCCCGTGGTTTCATCACACCCCCAACCTGTTAAGCTTTCCAACACCATGTGTTGGAAAACAAAATGGTATGAATCATTGGACCTAAATACCTCAAGAAAAAAGGCTGTGGAGATAGTTATTTATATTAAAAATGAAAATATTGGTTGTATATCCTGCCAGCTACATTTTAATTCAGCATTCACAGAATCAACATTTGTAAATCCAATTACCTCAACACACTCCTCCTGATTAAACACGTTTCAAAAATTGCAAGTTTTGTATATATATGTATTTTCCTGAAGGGTATTCATGGTAATATTGATGTATTTCTTTACCATAAGAGTACAGTTCAAGCTACTTTTTCTAAGGAGTCTGAAAGTACCTTTTTACCTGTGATTTCTATCCTCAATTCTGTAGACTTTCACCTCCTGCCATAACAATCCAAATTCACAACAAGATGTCTTGCTTTTTGCCCACAGAAAAAGGAACAACTTCATCCAATCAACATAATAACTTTGCTTCAAGTGACACGCTTCAGATCATTTGTTGCTTCTAGGGGACGGAGCCAAACAGCAGATCCCTGACCAACTCACTTGTTCCACTTGAGGGGTTTTGTTTGAGCTATGAGTGAGACTCTCCTCTGACCAGATGCGTCCCATCATCCAGACCAAGTTTAACACACAAGGCCAGTGGCACTCTGCAGACTTTAAGTGGTTCATATGCCCTATTGCAATTTCCATTCCAGTACTGAAACTGAAAACACAAGTTTCTCTGAGGACTGTTTATTATAAGTGATCTAGAAAACACTATTCAGATGATTTAGTCAACAAAGTAAACTAAATATATTTTCTGAGAACTTTTTAACTAACCTCATGCAAAATCTAAAAGGGATGGCATACAAAAAAAAAAAAAGAAGTTATGACTAATTGTAGCAGACTATATAAATAATAGGACATATTTTTAATATATTTAATTCAAGTATGCTATATACCAAATAGTTTCAAAATCATCTGCAATTTAAGTCAGCAAATCCTGCATTTATCTTTGAATACTAAAATCCTTTGAACTTACTGAAATTTACAGAGAAGTGCTCTTAACATAAAAACATGTAATCATAAGGACAGTCATACGGCTCATACCAAGGATTTTTACAGCCCAGTTTTCAGCCTCTAGATGTGGCTACAAGTGGATGCCTAGTAAAAAAGAAATTAGGACAAACATAGAAAATAATTCCTACTTAATATTTTCATAGCAGCCAGATAGACTTCCCATACCTAACGTATTTTTCATCACACTTAGTGGTCCCAGATATCTCTCTTCTCCAAGTATTTGTCCACCTGTTTGATCTGTTTAACCCACATGAACTTGCATCTGGAGTAGTCATTGTAGAAACATCTGTAACACGCTACTCACTCATTTTGGAAGCGGTAAAAGAAAACCAATAAAAATCATCACATAAGCAAGAAAAGAGATGGAACTGTTGCAATAAAGAACTACAAGAGTTGGCAAGCCTTTACTGTTAGGGAGCATTAGTATTCAAAATGGTAGGACAAGAATTCTTACCATTTATTTACCCTACATTCATTATTATTTCCAAAGGCAGTAAAATGCTCATCTTGGATTTATCTCGTCTTCTTGATTATCTTGTTCCAGAGATTAAGATCTAAAAGACCTGAATGAGTTAAACATATATCATCTACAACTGAACAATGGACTAACTTCCATTAAGATTTCAAACAGAAATCAGAGAAAACAGTGAATGAACTGCTGCCAACCTAAATGGATATGCAAGAGTTAATGTTACTAGCCTTGCGTGGGACAGGAATTAGAGTAGGACTCTTGTGCATTTCAGGATTTCAGATGAATCACAGAATGGCTTGGGTTTGAAGGGACCTCAAAAATCATGCAGTTCCAACCCCCTGCCATAGGCAGGGATGCCACCCACTGGATCAGGTTGCCCAGGGCCTCAGCAAACCTGGCCTTGAACGCCTCCAGGATGAGGCATCCACAACTTCTCTGGGCAACCTGTGCCAGTGCCTCACCACTCTCTGAGTGAAGAACTTTCTCCTAACACCCAGTCTAAATCTCCTCTCCTTTAACTTAAAACCATTCCCTCTTGTCATGAAATGAATGTACTAAATCTGAGTAGAAATACCCACACCCATATGCACACAATTTCTTGAAATGTAGTTATTGATAAAGTCATCAGATCTCTCAGTTTACATATAATGAATTATTTTTTGTATTCTCTAGCTGGCAGTTTCATCAACAGTTTTTTGTTTGTTTGTTTGTTTGTTTTAATCCATTCAAAGAAAGACATCGCCATACGTTGCGCAATACTTACTGCAAGCAGGAATCACAAAAATATTTTTTTTTTAGACCACAGCAGAGAACTGAATCTAGAAATCCTCACTAGGTTTCACCTACACTGCATTCAGTCGCCTAGTCTAATTCAAAAGACTCATGCCTTAAAGTTTAATTCCAAACTGCATTGTCTTGTGAGCGTCATGAAACTACATTTGCTTTAGGTTGCAGGGTTTGGTTTTTATTGTTTCAAGTTTACTGTCACACACCTTTTGTGTACCATAAGCAGTTCTGTTAACCATGTCCATGATAAACGCTTTTCACCAAAAGAAAAAAAGAATAAACTAGAAGAAGAATGAAAGCTATGAGAGTCAGGAGCAGCACTTGCTTTGCCAATGTCACAATCTCTTCTCCCAATTTATGAAGAATTGAAATCAATTAAGAAACTGGAGAGATGATATCTTTTCAGAAATCATGTGATTTGCAAAAAAAAATAAAATCGCATTGTATTTTTAAGCAAAACATATTTTGGTTTTGTTGTTATTGTTCCACTAATTCATTCCTTCTTCAGAAGCTTTCCCTAGCGTAGATGCACATTCTTATCATATTGAAAGCACAGTTAGAGTGTTAAATAAAGAAATATTCACAGTTAAACGAAGTCATCATTTGTATGCCTTTGCAGATTATTCTAAATAGATACAGAATATAATGCAAATTAGCAAGGAATAGTAGTAATAATAATAATAATAAAAACACTAAAAATACACAAAAAAGGAATAATTAATAGGGAAAAGTAGTCCATCAAAAATTGATCTACTGTATATATGATCTTAAAGTAAATGAGCAAATCAAGTCCTTTCAGTATTAGTGATAACAGCTATAAAATTACAGTCTATCACGCTTGATGGTTTCCCTCTTTACAGCCATCTGATTTAAGTGCATTTCTTAGTATAGCAGCTGACAGGAACAACTCTGCCCAAGTAATCTGTGAAATGGTGCTACTATATCTGAAAGTTGTTATCGCTTAAATTGTTATGGAGGAACTCACTTCCTTCTTTTATTCCCACTGCATTTGGCATTCTTTTGTATTTGGCATATTTTGTTTCGAATGCATCACCAAATATGTATCAGCAATTGTGTAAAGAGCTGCCACGATTCATCTACTCAACATTTCATGGCAATACTCACACAGAATAAAGTTAATATTCCCTTGTTTTTCTCACCATTCTTATGCTTCATCATCTCTTCCTGGTTTTATCCTTCATATTATCCTCCTATAACAATTCATATATATATGCAACTACCAGACAAAATAATTAGTGTAGAATATTGCTTATGTATAACATTATGCAGTGGCAAATGAATCTCCAGCGGGGGAAAAACAAACAAAATAAACACCATACCTTTAATAAGGTATCTTTGAAGTTATCTTATACCTTGTAAGGCTGAATGAACGGATTGACTATTAGGGAAAAGCAACATCTGGAAAAAATTTGGACAAACTGAATGTACTGTATATTTTTTGTCTGTATTTTAGATGTACTTACTGCTGTTCATAACATGTATCACCACAAAACTACTAACAATATCTTCCCAAACTTGTATTTCATCCTTGACATGAATTTTGTTGTTAACATCTCATTTTATTGCAAAATGAATAGAACTTTGATAGTATATTATCTTCACATACAAAACTGAGAGTGCAGACAGTAGCTATAAAGCTCTATGTATGCAAATATTTTAATATATTCAAATGTCAGAACAAAGTCATGGAAGTGGTTAGGTATGAGATGATCACAGACAGTATTCTCCACTTTTTTAAAAAAATGTTTTTTTTTCCTGATAAAAATATCCTAGAAATTCCTAACCAGTATGCCCTTGTCCAGAAAACAATTAAGCATTCACAAGATTTTTAGATAACTTCATATTCAAGTACAAACTGAAGAAAGAATAAACTAGAAGATGCCACACCAGAACTTCATTCAGCCCAAATTTATCTGTTCACTGTCTTCCCCCACCACAGTTTATCTGACAGATATTAGCATACTTTCAAAATTTTATTGTTCCTCGTTCACCATTTGCATCAGCCTCTTCTTGAAGGGAAAAGAGGGGAGGGGAGGGGATGGGAGGACTAACAGATTTATAAAATTACATTTAATTTTCCCTTGGAGATAAAAGGACCTCATGTAGATTTTTATTTTTATTTTTTAAAGCAAAACCTCCAACAACAAAAAACTAAGTATTATTTTGTCACTGCTTGCAATTAATCTATATTTACCCTATTCTTTTTGAAAGCAGTTGCAACAGTGTGGAACGCTCACAAAAAATAATAATAAAAAGAAAATTAAATAAAATTATTTTTCAATTATTTGGGAATTATGATTCATCTTTGAATTATCCTGCTTTCATCTTTCAGGACTACTACAATAATGAAAGCTGTTTGTCCGTGTTCATATGCTGAAAAAGCATTTGTATTAATTCCTGAGTATAAAATGAGAAGAAAGTAATTGCCAACAGTGTCAGAATCTAAGAGCATAAGGAGAAAATACAATATACTTTTATACAAGTACATACAATATACTTTTTTTTTTTTTTTTTTTTTTTTTTTTTTGCCTACCAGGGCACTGGAAGAAAATATTATTAGACCATGAAGCCCTGGAGAAGAGCAGAATATTCTTTGCTGATCCTACCTTCTCTCTGTTTTCACTCTCACCCATTACACAGAAACCTTTATGGAGACACATTTAAATATCATTTGTGAAATATTAGATGATGTTTATTGTATGCAGTTGTTGGCAGATTGTGTTCAGCTACTGCATCTTAATACAAATATCTTTAGATGCCCGGACATAATTAACCTATAAGAAAGTATCTATTTACACTGGAATAATGTAAACACTCATAACTCATAAGTATGTATGTATACACTCGTAAGTATGTATGTATATACACACCATTCGTATATACTTCTAAGTCAGCTAGATTTCTTAGCAAAAATAGTCTTTCTTAGGTTGGTCTTACAACAGTCAATTAGGATTCAAAGAATAAGAGCATAGAAATTAGTTCCCAAGATGACTTTTACAAAGATGCTGAGACTGTGAGTAGGGGAGGTCAGACCATGACCTGACTTTATATTCTCAATATTTTGTATTGAGGGTACAATAGGCTTAACTTGTTTATGTCTACCTAATACAGTAACAGATCAGTATACATATATAAGTTCTTACACTAGACACAGCAGTCAAAGCCAAGAGCAGAGGAAGAAAGTGTGCTGGATGTAAGATAAATACATCAGGGATACTGCAAATTCTAGACTGAAGCTGCATATTATAAATTATATAAAAGTACAGGAACTCCCCTATCATTTCAAACATTTCTGAGAAATTATCAGTAGGAAAAAGATGGCTTTTTTCCCTTAAATGAAATGTTAATGAGTACGCCTTCATCAACTCATCCACTACCCCTCAACTGTCATACATTCCGTACTCTTGACATCTATCCATCCACCAGCTATTAAAAATAGAAAAATATTGTCCTTAACCATTACCTTAACTACTGTGCTACCTCATGTATTTATGACTAAAGCAGATAGATGTGTGAACTAGTTGTAAAATAATAAAATAAAAATTGCACTAACATCAGCAAATATACACACATGCTTGTGCACATATGTACATACACACATGCACAGCCTACTAGATTCCTTAACCCTCCACTCTGACTGAGGGGAGCCAGATAAGATTAACAGTTTCAAGAGTAAATGTGAAGCAGAAGTTCATCAATCATGTTCAATCTAATTGTTTTAAGAGGTTTTGAGTGTAAGCACGGGTTAGAAAGCTGGAAGGAGTCCCAGATTTTGCACATATTGCCCCCTAAGCTGTTTCTCCAGAACTGTCTGAATAATAAAGTAATTTTGCAAGTTGATTATTGCATAATTTTGTTCACCCCACTTCACTACCAGCATTTATGACTGTAGATTTAAGAAATGTCTGAAATATCTGCAACAGATATTTCTCTTTGCCTAAGAAAGTGAAAATTGTTTTGCTTCATTCTATACTATTTGGCTCTAACTTGACTAAGTTTTTTTGTTTTTGTTTTTGTTTTTTTTAACCTAACCAAGATCTGCAGAAAAAGTTAAAAAGCACTCCCTTGAATTGTAAAACTTCAAAACAACATGTGATACCCATAGGGGAAAAAAAAAATAATAAAGTGTATATTTCAAGACAGGAGCCTGAGACTGAAACAGTTTGTCACAAGGAAAATACTTGGATGATAAAGGAAAAACACAGCTCTTGGACTTCTATGTGCACTCTTTAGAGATTCCAAATGCTCAAATACCACTAATTAAAACCTGTTTCACCACTATACTACTTCACTCATTCACATGGCGTGACTTAATTACCATACCAGCAAATTTATAACAGTTCAATGCATGAGTAACTTGGTTGCAGGTTAAGCTGACATTTTTATACATACACAGACACACACATCCATGTTGTAAAAACAACAACAACAAAAAACATAGCTAAGGATTGCAAAGTGGAGTACTCTAAGACTGGGAAATTTGCATTGCCAGGACAACCTTATTTCTGTCATCTTCTGCATATGTACTACGACAAAATGTTTTGCAATGTGATTCTAATCCCCACCACCCCATACCCCCAAGACATTTGTTTCAGTGAGCAAAAATGATCGTGCTCCCATTGCAAACACCTACACAGTATTTTATTTCACCTTTGCAGTTGAGAGGATGTCATTTGCAGTGACACATTCCTGAAGTACATCATACTTCCCAAACCACCCATTACACACAAAGAAGACAATAATGTACTGGTTCAAAACAGAGAATTAAGACACAGTGGAAATTAATGTCAGAAATATCTCCTTTCTTATATCTCTTCGAAAGGCCTGTCAGAGTATCCAGTAATGAAAGAACTTTTGCTGAGGTCAAAATCCAGAGTGCAAATACAGTTATGAAGTTTGGGACTTCTGCCAGTCAGGTCTGGAGAACCACATCAGGCACTTGGGAAAAAATTGCACAGTATCACACAGGATCTCTTTGGCTCAGGTGTTTCTCCAGTACAGTATTAATTTATTTTTGTCTTGACCTTTCTCCTTCTGAAATCCCCTGCATAAACATGAGAAGTCTCCCTTATTTTATATTCTTATTTTCATAGAATTCCCCTAAAAAATAATACTGTGTATTTAATTTATTAAAGGTAGGGATAAATACCGTACTAGATGGCCAGTAGACTATATAACTAATGCTAATCTCTGGAAAAATGCACAAGATTTTTCTTTTGTTGTTGTTGTTGTTATTGGTGGTGGTATTTTTTTGTTTGCTTGTTTTGTTTTTTTTTAATCCCATTTCTACCTAATCTTTCCATTTTTTTTTTTCTGTGGCTTTCATTCTATTACTGGTCCTTTCCTATTTCTAATTCCTTGCCCTAGCCACAGACTCTTCATGGACTAGTGTCACTGTCTCACACCACAGGATTTCCATCCCACCCCACTGTGCAGTGTGGCCTCCTCTTGCTCCTCAAGATGCACCATTACAGTTCCTTTGACACATCCTAGATCCTTTTCTGACTCCTTCCATCTGTTCTCCCAAATCAAGGTTCTGCTTTTTTCTTTACAGCCTATGATTCTAATTCATCTTCTTTTCATATATCCTTCTTCCTTTTCCAGGCATCCAATCTATAATCTGAGTTTCTGGTCCTTTCCTCAGTGAGTAAACATTACTTTTCTCCCTTTAACTGATCTCTTCCATCAAATCTCAGTCCCAACGTTCTTCTCTCCAAGGTGTCAGTATCAACCTGTTCTAATATTTCTAACTGGCTCCTAGCCATCGCTTTCTATTCTCACTTAACGTCCATGTCCAAACACACCATCTGCCAGTGTCCAAGCATTATTCAGCATTAAGTCAAACTCCTTGTTGGTCATAGTTTTGTTGCCTCTCTCCTTCAAGTTCTAAATCCATTTTTCTATTCATATGAGGTCTCATTCACCCTCTACAACTAATGAGGCTTTTTATTTTTTTATTTTGTTATTATTTTTTTATTATTTTATTTTGTATTTTGTATTTTTTTTTTATTTTTATTTTTATTTGGTACTGTCATCTTCATCTTACAGGTAGCTTACTGCATGTGAGGCATAGCAGAAACACAAAACTGGACCCAGCATAGTGTGAAGCAACCTCAAACAGTAATTATAATGAAAAATCTTATTCTGCCTTGAACTGGAATAAGCTCCTTTGGTTGGAAACTTCAGGGCATGCACTCAAAAACTTCCCCCAAGTCTTTACTAAGAACATGTAAAGTGTGGTTTTCAAAAGCTTATACCTTGGTTAAATTGAGCTGTTTCTTAGAATCCTGGAGGAAAACAAAACAAAACAAACACCACCAACAAAAAAAACTATACACATTATGCATCTGAACAAGTACATATATTTTGATCTCTCTGCGACAGCAATAATAGTATTTACCAAAAAAAAAAAAGTCATTAATTTTTGCTTTGTTTCTTCTCCCCTAGTCCTCACCCCCTGAGCAGGAAAAAAAAAAAAAATAATAAAAAAAAATTCCTCATCCTGAGAAAGTGCTGAAGCAAATCAATTGAAAAGCTCCTCAAAATTATTCAGGCTCATTTAGACCTTTAATGTAGAAAAGGTCACTCTGAAAGTTAATCCATGCCTAAAGTGAGGTTTGTAAAGCAGGTATTGTAAACAGAAGTTATGAGAAAACATTAATAATGGTTTAACTTCACCACTTACTACTGGCAGAGCACTCTGGCAGAACATTTGGTTTACTTTAGCACAAAAATAGTTTTGTCATTTGACTATGAGAATACTGACCCTGCTTCAGATGCCTTTCTTCACTTAATTGTAAAGATTTCCTGAAACTCTGCTTCACATTAAACAACTGCATGACAGCATTTTTATTAGCATTTAATCCATGATTTACATGATATCTTAATATCCTGATTTACAGAGATCTGACATTATTTTTCTGATTAGTTAAGAAAAGACCCCTCTTTTTTTCTAAGTCTATTACTCTTTCTTGTTCTTCTCTGGCATACACCTGACCAGAACATATGACAGCATCACAGGTAAAGGTCATAAATGTAATTATCCCTCTTGGCAAAGATAAGTCTTGGAATAAAAATAATTTGTATACTGAACTCAGATATTTTTAAAGGACCTTTAACTCCTTCATTTTGGATAGTGTAACAGTTTATAAATCCTACCATTTGATGAGTCAAAAAATGTGAAGATGCTTACCAGTCTCTTGCTATCTATCAACATACTAAACATATTATATGCCTCAGTATGAATTTTTCCTTTAAAAACAAGAGAAGGAAGCCTGTGCATTTTTTTAATTTGCTCATTGTAGATAATGATTTTTTTATTATTCACACTAGCACACTAGTGATTGATGCTTTTATTGACTTTAAAAACATCCGGTCCAATGTTTAGAATTCCTGGAGTGTGATGATACAAAACCATGCTAATTATCAGAGGACTTTCAGTTAAATACCTACAATGCAACCAATAGTAAACAAAAAAACATTCAAAACGTTAACAACATACAGATGAACTCTTCCATATCCCAATTCTCCAAAGCCATTAGAATTAATCCTTTTTGCCTTAGATTTCAAGTTTAAATTCCAATGAAAAGTCATTAAATGTTCACAATGATATAAAACCTGAGACATTCAAGAGATTCTCTGTGTAATAAATCATACTGAAGACAGAAATCACAATGAGTTGAACAATTTACATACATCCTAGGTCGTATCTCACTGTTATGTGTTTGATCAAATTATACATTCTCACATCACCAGTAATTGAAGATCCACTGTTACTGGAACACTGCTCTATGACTGGTAAAAATTTTTCAAAAAGTAGTTGCATGAGATCTCATTGAAACCAGCCCTGGGTTGCTGAGGAGAGAAGCATGTTTCATAAAAATATGTTTCAATATTACACGAATATTGAACAGCTGCTTCAGTTTAAATCCATTACTTTACAACAGGAGAAAGGAAGAAAGTGGAATTCTGGATTCCTTGATTTTATGACTTCTTCTGACATTTGACAATATATTTTAAGGTTATAACAGCAAATTACAGGATTAATCACATAAAATATTCTAAATCATTAAATAAAACAGTATAATGATGCAACATATGCAACGCCACCAACAGAGAAAGGAGACAAATGATTTGGTGCCAGCGATAAATAAGAAGGGCAATTGGAAAAGAAGTTGTAATGGACAGAAAACACTTGGGAATCTTCATTTTCCTGAACAAAACACCAGATACAGAAGCTAAGTTATTCTTTGTAACAATGCTGAAAAACAAAACAAACAGCAACAACAACAACAAAAAGCTATAAAAGGGAAGATGTGTACTGTAGAGAAAGCTGAAACTACATATAGTATTGATATATTTTACCAGTCTACCACCAGTCTCCAAACTAGATACAAAGCAATAGACTGTAGTTTTCCTGGTTAGGTTTATATTTCATATGATTTTTTTTTTCACAATTATTGAGGAAATGAGACAAATATAGATAAATTGGATGATAAAACAATTATCTACTTGAAAATCTGAAATAACTAACTGTGAAGAAAAAGTGTTTGTCTTCTGCTATATAGATAAATCAGAATTCCAAGCTACTTGCTTTTTTTTCCCCATCATTTAAACTTGCTCCCTCTCAGTTTTATCTGAACACATTGTTAGTGTGACTCAGTGGTGCGGCTGTATGAAACCATATGCTCAGAAGACTGAGGGCTGCTGAAGCCTGTCAACAGTCAGACATATCAACTGCTGACATCTGCACCAGTTGTCAAACCAATGACTATGAATGTCACTGGTCATTAGACTTATTTTCAGTCATCCAGCTATAGTGACATGACCTGTAACTCTTCCTGCTACTGCAGGATACAAGGACTGATAGTCTGACTCACCCAATTTGAGAATAGTAGAATGTAGATAATATCCTCAGTTGCTATGACAGCATCCTAGTCAGGGTGTGATCCAGGATTCACAATGCCTGATAATAGGACAAACGGAGTCCAAGCTCTAAGAGATAATGAATATGCTTGAATATACTTTTCATACACATTTCTGAATGGGAAGAGAGGTCAAGCTGCATGAGCCTAGTAATAATGACCTTTCATTAATTTTGCTTTATCCTGAGGCTATTTCTCACACACGCAAGAGGAGAATGAAAAATCAGGATGGCATGGAATGCTGGAGAGCCCAAGACCTATTCCTGTTCCTTCTGTTCATAGGAACTGCTGTTGTGATCATTCCTAGAAGGAGCAAGGGAAACACTTCCTTGCTCTATTTTCTAACTGATCATGTGGAAGCCATCCAAAATCAGGTTAGAAGTCACACACTCACAACCATTTCCTTCCAATCACAATATGAAATACAACCTAAATATGGTATTATATCTTCCAGTTCTGCAAATACTTTCAAAAACTTAGTAAGACCACTTTGCAATACTGGGTGGGAGCATCTCTCCCTTTCCATGTGCACAGTATGTTGTATTTTAACCTTCTTTTTAAATGTTATACCACTAACATTGAGATAGTTCACTTAAGCTTGAAACAGTTCACTTTTTCTTAAAATAAAATAAATGGCATTTGGCTATTTATTCCAAAGAGTAGTAATTCATGTCCTAGAACTTGACAGAAATTTCTATTACATAAATAAAAGTCTTATTTCCAACCATTTACATACATAATATGTACATAAATATACTACATTGATATTAAATTACTAACTTATTACCTGTAACTATATAACAATACCTATATGTGTAGCACTTTACTCAGAGCAAACTTTATGCTTAAATGTCTGAGGTAATAGTCCCTTTCCTAACAATATTATGAAGAGTGATACCACCTAATGATAGCAGATGACACTACCAAGCTATTCTCACAAAGGAAACAGATTTTATATGAACATTTCTACCATGGTCAGCAAGCCACAGCTTAACAGTTTGTGACACAGTAATCTGCAGCATGACCATTCATCCAATTACTGCTGAAATCGTGATATTAATCTACTCAAAGGGCAAGTTAAGGGTCGATTGCCAGCAGTGGAAAATGCTTGGTGTAGGTAATATATTACAGACCTGGTTTAGTCTGCTCTTACTGATTTCTGCTGCCTGCATGATTTTACTTCATTTTTGAGTGGATAAAAACACAGAATCCAAAACTGGGTCAAATTCTATCTCCCTATTACCTGCGATAAGTATCTTCAGCATTGCTAATGACAAGAGACAAGTCTCATGCTCTGGCCTGCCAAGAGTATTCCAGCAGTGCAGACTCACAGTCCAACACATCTCCATAGGGTACAGGACTAAGGCAAACCACTTGTGCTGGGAGACCTCGACCTGATCTCCCCTAGAGCACCACATTTATAATTGATATGATAATTTTGGACTACAGTTTAAAATCTCTGAAGATTATTTAACAGACAATAATACAAGATTTGCTGGGGAACTTTCAAAACACATGCATACTCTTTTAGAAATCACACAAGATGCAGGTCCTTAAGAAAACAGGAAAATTCACAGTTTAGGGTGGGTGGGAGGCCATAGCGGGAAGTTCGGCACAAGGTAGTCCCAGAAAGTTATTTCCATTCTCTTCCTATTAGTCATGACTCAGACAGCATTTGCCTTGCAGAAAGCATACACCTTTAAAAATGAGCCTGAAATAAGCTTTCCTGCTCCTCATCACATGCTTATATTGCTTGGGCTTTAGGTCTCAAAGGGGAATTCGGAAAAGAATTACCAAATGCTTCAGCCAGTGCCACCTTTTACTCCTCTCCTTGCATTTGGAAAAGGTCAGCAGACCTGTTTGAACCACTCATTCTGCTTCATTTCACAGGAAGCGAGTTACAATTCACATAACTTTCAAAAAACAAACACAATTTATACAATCCAATGCGATTCATAATGACTAGTATCATACTTCCCAAAGCATGTTACAAGGAATTTGTGATTTCTATGAAAAACAATGTGAACAAAAGTATTAGAAGCATTACAGAAAAGTCATACCCCAATCACAAATCAGTCATATCAATTACATTTGTTAAAGTACAGTGTTGTTTTCAACATTCTTTTGCTGTCGAACAAGTGATATCACTTTAAATGCTACCTCAAAATATTATTTTTCTGCGTTGTATCTGTAGTACTAAGGTTTTGTTTGTATTTTAAATAACATATTTCCCCTTAAAGACTTAAGATGAAGTAGAATTGAAAATCTGAAATATGGTCTAAATATTTTTGTGACTGCCATATAGTAATACCTTATTGTACAAAATCTTATTAAATTCGATTTGCTTCTTTCAATTAGCTTTACAGAGCTACAGAATGGGGAGATATCTTACTGCTTTCCTGTATAACCATAAATCATGAAAACTGCTATTTAAGATTCCCAAGGACTGCTCTTTCCAAATTTTACATCTCCTGAGGCAATTTTAGAGGCATAATAATTGCCTTTAATTACTGCACTGGTAAATTAAAACTTCAGCAAAATTGCTGTTACCTTTTCTACCTCAAACAATTGTTTTTAAAAAGACAAAGTACAACCACAAAATAAAGTATTTCTATTATTCATCTTCTCCTTTACTTCAAAGTATTTTTTTGGCAATTGCAAACCTTACAAATTCTAAGAATATAACGTTATAATAAATAATGACAAAATCTATAGGCCTTCCAAGTTTCTTTATAATTCACAATATATTTTTACTTTGTGAATCAGAAAACACACATCTTTATGATTTAATAGGAAATGGGAAAAAAGCCTACTTCATTTTCAGAAGAAAATAAAAGTTACATTGACTGATTTGTATTCATGCTTTAGTTTTAAAGAATAAAAAAGGCTTTCCTTGCAAATACACCCATTCTCTTCTGCTTTCTTAGCCTGCACTTCAGAGATTTTCTCTCTCCTGAACATGCTGCGTCATCATGTCCCATCCTCTCAAAGACTGTTCTTTCACTCAGATTGTAGAAAACCTAACAGGACAACAGCTTTAAGAGTCTAAATTACGACTTGTAGACTATAAATAAACAAATTAAATGGATACAACTTTTCACATTTATAAACAGTATTTCAATTTAACTTCTTTATTATTTCTAAGATACAAGATCACAGCAGCTAGGCTTTACACTTACATATGCTAAGCCATTTCATTGACCATTTGGTCACTACATAATTACCTACGCTGTTCTCAAATTTATCTTGCCTTTGCTTACTCTTTCATTAAAATATTAAAAAAAAAATAAAAAAATCAATATAAATATTTTCCTTCTGAAAATTCTGAAAACCTCTACTGTTTTGAGAACAAAATTGAAATGTTCATCAAGTGAGTTTGAACTGCTATTAAGTGACATTTTTATATAATAATTTCATATTTGTACATTTAAAAACAGCTGTTAACTCTGGATTTTCACATATTCTTGGTAGAACTTGGTAAAATTCTTGGTCAAATCATTAAGAATCAGACTCTTACTTGGTACAAATTAGCAAAATTCCATAGGAATGAACATAAATGCAAACAAGCAAGCAAACAATAACTTAGAACCTAGCTATTGACTTTGATTAAAACTGTTCTGCTTGGCAGTTTATCGTCTAACTAATTATGAGGAAAATTAATTACTTTCTGAAAAATCATATTGCAGATCCTTTGACATAAAATTAAAAAAAAAAAAAAGACAGAATTATTCTATCTCTTTCCGATCTCCTTCAGATACTTCTTTATCTCCTTAGTATCTCCTTCAGATACTGTTAGATTAGTATCTGTTTTTAAATCTATTTTTAACATTTTACAGAATCTATCTTTTCTCACAATATCTGCAAGAATCCCGTGTTTTTGAGACTTTTAACTCAAACTTACTCTTTAAAAATAACAATTTCATCTTGGAGAGTACATCCCTCGGTTTTTAAAAAGGCAATCAGAAAACAAATATCCTGTTCATCCCATCAACCTATATAAGTGAGAAATATAACAAGCCAGATAACAGAACAGCAAAACCATAGTAGAATATAAAGCTGCTTAATTCATTAGGACCCAATTTTACTACTTTTGCCCATGTGGTATTGATTATTCCCATCCATGTTTATATGAGAATTAAAATAGTGTTTTTAAAAGCAATAATATTTTTTTTAAAAAATACTTGGTCTCATAACATTTTAACAAGTTATACAAAGGCAAAGTCATATGGCATCTTTACAAGGTGTTGTTTCCACATTTAAAATGTGAAGGAATAATGCATAGATTGAAGAAGAGCCTACCTTCTACACAAGTTCTGAACAGACCCTAGCTGTAGTACAGATGCTTATCATCTTTGCAGATACATCTAAACATTAGATGGCTTTCTGAAGATCAAAAAAGAAATCATCACCAGCAATGAAATGAGCTTGTTTAAATTTGCTATCACCTATACAGTAATCGAACCAGATATTATAACACCAACAAGAACAACAAAGACAAAACCAAAAACGAATAAACAGAACAACAACAAAAAAACCACAAGGCATTAAATTCAATAAATTGTCACACATTGAGAATGCAAATTGCTTTTTAATTTCCTGACCTTATAGTGTAAGAGAATGAGCTCTGCAAGTAAAGTATTATATCATAATCTCAGGAAATTAAATAGGCTAAATACCAAGTAACAAACACATTGCTTTGCAAGAGACTAAGCAGGAAATATACTGAGCATTCTTAAAGCAGGAAGTTGAATTTTGAAACACAGCAAGAAAAAGAAATTAAATTTTGGTTACAAAGCTACCAGATGATTTTAGAAGGTATGTATTTCTTAAGCCAAATGACTTTTGACATCATATGCCTGCCTGGTAGAAAGTATACAAATCTTCAACTACTCTTAAATGTACATAGTTCCCATGCCCACCCCTTCACTTTACAGACTTCTTCAAACAGTCTGTTTTTGTGTAAACCAGGTGGGTATGTCAGATGGCAACACATTTTTTTTTTTTTAATCTATGCTACTCCCAAAGAAGTAGCATCTGTCTGGGATGAAGTTAATTTTCTTCATAGCAGCCCATATAGTGCCATGATTTGGATTTGTGACTCAAACAGTGTTGATAATATACCAATGTTTTAGCTAGTGCTGAACAGTGTTTGCACTTAATCAGCTCTTATCTTCTACCTCCTGCCCTATTCATCCCCACAGAGAGTAGGCTGTGGGTGAGCAAGAAGCAAGAAGGAAAAGTGCCACCAAAACCTCATCCCTAGATATGGGGAAAGCAGACTTCAGGCTGCTCAGGGAACTAGTCGGCAAGGTCCCCTGGGAAACTGCTCTTGAAGGCCTCGATGTCCACCAGTGCTGGTCATTCTTTAAGCGATGCCTCCTAGAAGCACAAGATCAGGCAATTCCTAAATATCGCAAGTCAGGCAGGCGGGGCAGGAGGCCGGCGTGGCTGACCAGGAACATTCTAATGGAGATTAGGCGGAAACAGAGAGTGTTTCGCTACTGGAAGGAGGGCCAGGCGTCATGGAAAGAATACAGGGATGCTGTTCGTGTTTGTAGGGAGAAAGTTCGTGTGGCCAAAGCACAGCTAGAGTTGAAGCTGGCTGTGTCTGTGAGAGAAAATAAAAAGGGTTTTTTTAGATATGTGAATGGAAAAAGGAGAACTAAAGAATACATAGGGCCGCTCCTTGATAGGGAAGGTCTCCTCACAGACAATGACATAGGCAAAGCAGAGACGCTTAACGCCTTCTTTGCCTCTGTCTTCAATGCCGATGATGGGCTTCGGGACCCAGGGTGCCCTGAGCTGGAGGGCCGGGACGGTGGGGATGACAAACTCCCAACCGACCCTGAACGTGTGCGGGATTTGCTACTCCACCTGGATCCCTACAAGTCCATGGGTCCGGATGGGATTCATCCCCGGGTGCTGAAAGAGCTGGCGGATGTCATCGCGGAACCTCTCTCAATTAGTTTTCAACGATCCTGGGAATTTGGAGAGGTCCCGGTAGACTGGAAGCTGGCAAATGTTGTGCCGATTTTCAAGAAGGGTCAGAAAGAAGACCCTAGCAATTACAGGCCTGTCAGTCTCACATCAGTGCCTGGTAAAATCATGGAGAAGATGGTTCTCGAACTTATTGAGGCGCACCTGGGGGACAAAGCAGTCATTGGTCCCAGCCAGCATGGGTTTGTGAAGGGTAGGTCCTGCCTAACTAACCTGATTTCCTTTTATGATAAGATCACCCGTATGGTGGACCAAGAGAAACCAGCTGATGTGATTTTTTTGGACTTCAGCAAGGCTTTTGACACGGTTTCCCATAGGATCCTACTGGACAAAATGTCCACCATACAGCTAAATAAAAACATCATACGATGGGTGAGCAATTGGCTAATGGGCAGGGCCCAAAGGGTTATGGTAAATGGGGCTGCATCAGGCTGGCGGGCGGTCACCAGTGGGGTCCCTCAAGGCTCCATTTTAGGGCCGGTACGTTTCAATATTTTTATAAACGATCTGGATGTAGGAATAGAAAGTATTTTGAGCAAGTTTGCTGATGACACCAAACTTGGAGGAGTTGTGGACTCGAATGAGGGTGGAAAGGCCTTGCAGAGGGATCTGGATAGGTTGGAGAGCTGGGCGATCACCAACCGCATGAAGTTCAATAAGAGCAAGTGCTGGGTCCTGCACTTGGGACGGGGAAACCCTGGCTGCACGTACAGACTGGGCGATGAGACGCTGGAGAGCAGCCTAGAAGAGAGGGATCTGGGGGTCGTGGTAGACAGCAAGTTGAATATGAGCCAGCAGTGTGCCCTGGCAGCCAGGAGGGCCAACCGTGTCCTGGGGTGCATCAAGCACGGCATCGCTAGTAGGTCAAGGGAGGTGATTGTCCCGCTCTACTCTGCGCTGGTGCGGCCTCACCTCGAGTACTGTGTGCACTTCTGGGCACCACAGTATAAAAAGGACATGAAACTGTTGGAAAGTGTCCAGAGGAGGGCTACGAAGATGGTGAAAGGCCTGGAGGGGAAGACGTACGAAGAACGGCTGAGGTCACTGGGCCTGTTCAGCCTGGAGAAGAGGAGGCTGAGGGGAGACCTCATCACAGTCTACAACTTCCTCGTAAGGGGGTGTCGAGAGGCAGGAGACCTTTTCTCCATTAACACCAGTGACAGGACCCGCGGGAACGGGGTTAAGCTGAGGCAGGGGAAATTTAGGCTGGACGTCAGGAGGGGGTTCTTCACAGAGAGGGTGGTTGCACACTGGAACAGGCTCCCCAGGGAAGTGGTCACTGCACCGAGCCTGTCTGAATTTAAGAAGAGATTGGACTGTGCACTTAGTCACATGGTCTGAACTTTTGGGTAGACCTGTGCGGTGTCAAGAGTTGGACTTGATGATCCTTAAGGGTCCCTTCCAACTCAGGATATTCTATGATTCTATACAAGACGCATAGTCTATTGACAGTACCGTGGCACTTACACGTTTGAAAGTTAATCTGGAGCTCTAGCTCAGTTTTAATGAAAATTGAGGAAACTGGCTTGAAGCCCCAAAGCAAGCATGTCAAGGGCTGGTTTCCCTTATTTTATACAGCGTGCTTCATGCAAGTATTTCAAAAGACTTTATAGCAGATACAAAATAGTTAGAATCAAAAAGCAGATAAAAGAGATATAGATCAATATCACTTCTTAAACAAAAGGAGACATTTCTTCCTGTCAACAACTGGAAAGTGTTAAATCTGAATTTCCCTTACTACTGAGTTGCTGATTATAATGTCATTATAATGAAAATAACAAAAACATTGCCATTTAAGCCTCACAGATTTTATAGCTTTCTCTAATCAGAATTTTACCAACACTTCCTTCAGAATTACTTTTATAAGTAGCTTTGTTTTCTAAATAAAATTAGAGTTTGCTTCTTTTGATGGAAAGGGTAATAATTCTAGAGAAACATGAACAAAATTATTAAAGAACTGATGCTAACTTGAAAGCTTGGCAAACACATTTAATTTAGAAACTGCTACATGACTCCCTTAGTCATTTTCCATGTCAGGTCGAGAGTTTAACAGGCAAAAAAACCTCTCAAGTGTAATAAAAGTCCTTTTATAAAACAAGCACTAGTGCTAGTTATGAGTTTGGGTTCATATATATTGTGTGCAGATTTTATATTTATGAAAGTTGATACAGTTAATTTATCTTGAACACTTTTACATGACCTGCATCTGTGGAGAAGCCAACTCTACATATTTAATAAATGTCTCTTTCTCTAATACTGTGTATATGCTATTGACTCTTCTTGCAAATAGGATTTCTTTTGAAGTCTGTGGGGCATGCAGGGAACCACACATATTCTCATGGGGTTCTTTCAGGATAAGAAACCCTCCAGTGGAATAAATATTTCATGCTGAAGGCCTCAAGGTTTGCAGACAGCAGATTAGCCACACCAGGATTGAGAAAGGAGAGAAGACAACTGCTTGATGCTACATGAGAAAGCAAAAATTGACTAACAACCAGCCATTATTGTTTGTTTGGAGAAGATGGAAAAATAGGGGTACCTCTGCTGCAAAAATTGACTGTTGCACAGATGTCATAGGCTTTGGAGACAGTTTGCCCAACTGGAAAGCTGTAATTAAGTAAGCCTGCCCTCATGCCAGGCTTCCTGTCAGTAAAGTTTAATTCACACACTGCAGGAAAAAAAGCTTCCTTTGACAACTGGCTGATCACCTTCTCTACAGGCAAGGCTACCTACCTCAAGGCACAATGTCATCTTGGATCAGATTTTGGAATTTTACTCAGACCTCAGTGAAAGCATCAAAAGCTCATTATTAGATCTTTTGAACTTTTAGAGTCATTTGTATGTAAGTATTAACATGAGAATCTCATTGAGTGTAAACTGACACAGCTCAACAGATTTCAATGATTTCATTGCAAAAATACAATCTACTAATATTGTTTAATTACTGAGGCATACTACTTAATGTCAAATTAAAAACAAAAACAACACTGCAAATACTATGATATATATGACTGTAGACTACTCTGATCTTTAAAACTATTTCTACTACAGCTCCATTCTCTCCCCCTCCCCCTCCAATCTTGAAACACATAAGTAAAGGAAACATGTATTGGAATTTTCAACCTCAATACATACAATGAGACCTGGAAAAACTTGATAGATAAAAAAAGCCATATCGATATAGCCAGTGTTCAGGCAGATAATGACTGAGAGGGGAATGAAATTCCAGTCAGGATGGCATGTAACGTGTCATGCAAAGTTTTCAGTATCCTCAATTTTTCTCCTTGAAAAGCCTCAAATCTACATTGAATACAGGTATGTGGTAGGTGACTCATGATATTCTTGGCCTTATCCATATTTTTTCAGCTATTCCAGCAGACTGCACCCCACGACTACGGTAATAAACCACATTTCCTTTATTTAGCTATCACACCCTCCCACTTAAGAATCTCCATTTCTCCTCATAAAAAGCAAATACTACAGCCAGTCCTTTAGTCAGGGCCAGCTCTGAATGCTATCCTCCCTGAGCTGCCCAGCACTGTGTTGGCTCCAGTCTCCTCTAAACGTTGGTGTCTGCTCAGTTTTGAAGACAGAGGAAACTACAGTTTCCCACAAAAGTCCTGGAGTAAAGAAGGAGAATACACCACTACAACCAGGGCTGCCATGTGCAGGCAGAGCCATCTGAATGCTCAGCCACCTCCTTCCCCACTGTGGCTAGTGCCTACTCAAGCCAGCAGTGCCACAGGCCTGGCAGTGGTAAGGAAGCAGCCCCTGGACCCCTTGGAGGGAGGCCCATGACCCCATTGTGAGGTGGCACAAAATAGTTTGCATACTGCCACTACATGCACAACCACAGCAAGAGCTATAATACAATACTTAAGCTAGTAATTATTTTTCAGTGAGGCAATATATAATATCACCTTAGTAACACACAGCCTTTTAGCGCAAGTACTTGGGATTAAAATATTCAATGCCTATCTCTCTAAAATCTCAAGCAACCACATTGTTTTGACTAAAAGCAGTATGGGGCCTTTGGCATTTGTCACGTCTTGTCCTCTATGGCATTTAGGTTCTTCCTATCTTAAAGCCATGGAATAATCACCATCATCATCATCTCTTTTACCTCATCAAAAAAAAACTATTAAAATTCTAAAAGGACACAGTTCTTTATATAAAAGTCTGTTCTACTTATTTAGCCTATTTCTGGTGTTGTTATTGAGTTTTACAACTCTAGGGCCATTTTTTTCTTTACATATTTGGAACAATCAAAATCATACAAAGATAACCTAATTCATACTTATTGTCAAGCAATACATGTTGATTTCCTTAAAAGTTGTATTTGGAAATGCATTTTATTATTTTTCTGCTGCTATACTTTTTACAGACTTAACATCTCTACTTCTTAATGGCTTTTGCAAGGCATTTAATTTAGAGTTCTTCATATTCTGACATCCAAATGACGTTTTCCTTCAAATTGCTCTTCTTCAGTTATTTGGAACTGCTTTTATAATGCTTAATAAACAGTCTCCTACCTCCATATAACATGCATGCTGAATTCTGGGGGTGGTGATGAAGAAAAGAATCAGCCTCTACATCTTCCTTTACAAAAAGTACTTGATGGTACAGTGATGTACAAATCACACATTAAATACTATTTTGATGAACAAGCTTTTTTTTTTTTTTGCCATAGAAAAGTAAGTGTACATAATATACTGACTACAGAATGGTCTTGTCTTAATGAAACCTAACACCACCATTCCCTATATATTAAGGGCATCACATTTTTACACAAAAATTAGAGATTTTTTTTTTTTTTAAATTGATGACATCTAACTAAAGATCCCCAAAATATTTTAGAAGACTAAAAGGTAAATCATACGTGCACGGGTTATTACTTCTTAGTAACTAATATTTCTCACAATACCACAACCTGGAACTTTAGAAAGGGAATAAAAGTTTGTAAAACAATGAAGAGAGCAACATCTCAGGAGACAAAATTTCACAACTGAAGGTAATCACTTCAACTTTTACTTTTCAGCAAGAGGAATAACATAGATGACCCTAGAGACAGATTTATTCCTATTCTGAGCACACAATACCATTAGTTTTTAATACATATCAATAAAACACACTGTTTGTGAGAGTACCCTTGGAACAAAAGTACAAGGCCACACTAGCAAATTTCCAGCCTGATCAGGATCTTGGACAGATCTCTAAGAGGAATCAATGGAAAATCACTTGTGTAGTGTGCCCTTCTGACCCCAAGGCCAGTTATCAAGCTTGTCATTTTCCTCTCTTCATCTTAATGAGGCGATTCATGCCTATAATTGCATTGAATTTAACATAAGATTTTAAATTATACCATTAGAGGATAAAGCAATTTTTAGCTCTAAAGCCATTTAAACCTAAATTTAACTGCCTATGAATTTCAAATCTCCAATAACAATGAGTTACATAGTTGATCCGTTTTGTTTTTTGTTTTAGTTATAAATTAGTTTGTGACTCCTACAGAAACAGTTGAAAGTAAAGGTCCCTTTAAGAATGTGAAAGAACTTACTCAAAACATTATGGACTTCTGGTAACGAAGTAAAGATTATATATACAATTGAGTTTGAGGTCCCTACACTGGGGTGTAGGGCTGAAACAAATAGACAAAAAAGCTTTACAGCTTATTTGTCAGTATTACAGTAAATATTTCAAAAAAGAATCCCTCTAACTGAATCCAGTAGTGGGGCAGAGGAATAAAGACAGACATACATGTATATTTATTTTAAATGCACATATACAAGGTTCCTGTGGGACCTTGTATCATTTAGTCTCATGATTATTACAGGAGGAAAGTCCAGCATTTAAATACTCTCTATTATTTTTAGGATCTTACATGAGTGCTCTTCCACCTGAGCTATAATGTTTGTCTTTCAATCTATTAAACTGGTTTACTTCATATGAAAAATTAGACATTCATTATACCAAAGAAGCAGGCAGAGTATAACTCAGTGGCATACACCTGAGAGTCTCAAAAAAGACTTCAGTGGTCAATGTTAAAAGCGTCATGTTGACCAGTAAGCAAATATTTTTTTCAAGTAGTGCTCTTTTTAATACATATTATAAAGCTACAGGACACAGTGTTCTCTGCTTGGTATCTATTAACAGTCTAGAGGTAGTGGGATGAGACCATGGTCTGCTGCATAGCTCAGTAAAGTCTCAGGGTATCATTTACTTTGCCGTGGGGATTTTTTTTGTTGCTCATTTTTGTTCTATATACCTGTTGCTTCCAGTACTATACTCAGAATGAAAACTCTGTTTTTGTCTTTAGTACTATTTCAGCACTCAGATAAGCAGTGACCTGGCCTGCAAGCAGAGCTCCTTGTATTAGAACTGTAGAGTATAGAGAACACATCGCAATTACAGTAATAACCTATAGACTAAGATATGTTTTAAGGTTGCAGTAAGAGCAAAGACACATCTAGGTATAATAATGATGATATAGCTTTTGATATTGAATGCTTCACAAAACCTATTTCTAAAAATTTTTGAAGTTTATATTTGACCAAGAAATGCATTGAAAAATTTAGCAAGTAGCCTATGAAAGTAAGAAAAAACAGAGATAAAGAAAATAAACTATATGTATGCCTGTTACAGGGAATAAAAGGAAAATAAAAGCTTATGAAATAGATAAGCACTCAACATCCAGATAGAATATAAATGAATCTTTGGCTCTTCATTTTGTGCAGTCCCCCTCTATTGCCCCTCCACATCACTCTAGACACTATATATATTCAATGCTTTGTTTACGCTGAATTACTATGAACTGAAGATACAACAAAGAACCTTAATGTTTCTCTGTACAATCTATAGGTACCTGGTGTTAGCAATTACATCATCCTTCAAGGAAATTTAGACTACATTGCTGTACTGTTCATTCTTTGATCCCTGAGACAAATTGCATAGTTGTACAATGCAAAGCAAATCTGCAACCACGATAGTTTATAATAATATATATAATGTTATTATACATGTATATTATATATATATGTCAGCATTTGTAGAGTTCCTTTCTGAACTCAGCCAGTCAATTACTCAATTAGCATGGAGGTAAACAGAGTGGTCCACGGAAGTCCAAAATGGGTCCTGAGGCCAATTACAGAAAATATGCAATTATCCAGTCATAAAGATTACAGCTTGGATTAAATTAATATTGGCTGGTTTTCACAGGTACAAGTAAATTCTATCTTTCAGTGACCACTCCTTCTGGCTCATCCCTAAACACCGAATCCAGGCTCTTTGGAAGCAGACTTCCAGGCTGTCAATAAGGGATACCCTCTCTCATCCTGCTTTCCACTGAAACTCCGAGCCTAGCAAGATCTGCAGCTGGACTCACTCAGAGTCAGGGCAATCAGAAGTCAGTATCTTACTGGACAATGACACATGTCCCAGCAGATAAGCAGAGATCCAGCCTCAGAGCCCACTGCCTTGTTCTAGTTCAAATCCAGCCCTACTTCTGATAGAAGTAAGGTCTGGAAGGGACAGGAGGAGATTTAACGAAGACTTGCATTAATAACTGTAACAGTGTTAGCACAAAGAAAAATCTGTCTGATTTTATCCACTTAACAAATGGAATTTGGAGAAACTATGCAGAAGTATTGCTATTCTTTGGAAATACTTGTTTTTGTTTTTATTTCAGACTAGGACAAAATGCCAAAATTCAGGAATAGTGAATTACTTCTTTAAATATTTAATTAAACATTTTTATGTTGCAAAAACAAAAAATCTTTTTACTGCTTGTTAATTTAAAATAGTGATTTATTTTAATAGAAAAATAGCAGCAACAATAATAATAAACAAGACACGTGAAAATTAAATAGCATTTTCTTAGAGCGTTGTGATTCTTCATGAGACCTATCCATTGGAGTCTTCTTACATCTATTCTCCTGTGAACAAATTATATTTCAAATAATGTTCCCTCAAGCTAACAGGAAAAAGCTAATGCAATATGGAGAAAGTAAAAGCAGATGCCTTCCCAACCCCCCAAACCAAAGACACCACTCCCTGCAAAGAATAAGAGGACCACCCATCCAACTTGGAGAAAAAGAAGTGACAACCTAAACAAGAATTACAGTAAAACTGAAGTATTCTATAAGAAGATTATTGATTTTCCAGAAGAGATTTCCAAATGAAACATTCACAGTTTTAGAAGTTTGTCATTAAGAAAAAAAAAAAAAAAAAAGAGGAAAAAAGGGAAAAAAAAGAGAGAGAAGCATGAGTAACAGACCTATAGTCTTAATTGTTCCATATACAAACACACAGATGGAGTGCACAGTATTCCCTTCTGCACCTCAACCTACACATTTGACTTATTACCTGTTTCTATTTTGAGACTATTCATTATATGCAGGATCCTCTAACTCAGAAACCTCTTAATTCCCAAAAGTAAGGAAACAAAGGATGTGTTTACAGTATTTTTTTTTCATGGCATGCACCTTTTGAATGCCTACTAGTTGTTGAATTCACACAATTGAAAACAATTACAGGCAATTAAAAATACCCTTATAGAAATCGCTTTTCCTTGCTACTTTTCATGTGCCAGCTACTGTATTTTGCTTGAAGCAGAGCTAGAAGTCTTAGGCTAGCAACCAGACATTACATAGACTTCTGGGACTAGCCAGACTTTTACTCTGTCTCCCAGTGACAATAACCTGGTGGTACTACCAACAGGTGGTGCTACAGTTGGCACTACAGGGACTAAAAATGAAGGTGAGACACTAAACATGAGACAACAGCTAGTTTTACTTCAAAAATCTAGCCATACATTTGTGTATACTTCAACATTCAGAAGAAATTTGAGATACTTAGGGAATCCTGTAAAATGTTTGACTAACGTGACTAACAAAGAGAGAAAAACGTACTCAATTTAAGTACAAGGTTACATAATCCCAAAGGTGTATCAAATATAGGAAAACAACCTGTCAAATTTACCAAATTACTTATCACAAAGCACATTCCTTGATTTCCTTGATACACACTCCACATATCCCCAAGGTATGGATTAAAATAGTGTTGCAATTGTAAAATACAACACCCAAAATGTAAGAATTAACAATTCACAGAATTAAGATTGTTTCTGAAAATTTAATTACACCTCTTGGACAGACACAATTTTGATACAGGTTTTAATTAGCCATATCCACACCATGTAATATGAAACTACTCAGTATTTCATTTTTACTCACATCATTTCATAGGTGACCTCGTGCTTCATTTGCTGTGTACTACTCAATTGTGAGTTAGGAAGGAATTATTAATTCCCATCATGACATGTTTGGTGGCACACATCACACTAGCATCAGAGAGCTCCCTAATTCTATATATATATATATATTTTTTTTTTCCCAGAGGCCTTTATTGAGATGTGGATCTATCCCCATTACACAGAAAAAGGGTCAAGATGAATGGAGTATAAGGTCGTAGTATCTGCTAATTTTGGATACCTAATTTGAGATGAAGAGGATGTGATTATTTACTACAGTATATCACTTTGTATTCCTAAATCAGAGCTCTCATTAATAAATTCAATTAAACATAAAGGGCTTGAAGACTGAGCTCCAGGCCATTAAGATTATCTCTTTCCCCATCCTCTTTCTTACTTCATCCTTCTGTCACCAGCTAAGGTTGCTAAGACTTCTCTGACCAGCTCTCATTCTGTCTTGTGAGCTACTCTTGTCCAAGTTTCTTTTATCCACTCCTTCCAGTCCTTTTTCCAGCCTGTTCCTTTCATGCCTGGTTAATAATGGTCTTCTGAATTCCCAAATCTGTCAGCACCTAATATAATTTTCTTTCCTCTATCCTAGCTTCCTTTCATCAAAGCTACCTCAGCTCTTTTCCCTGCATTTCAGGTCCATTATCAGACTCCTTCCTCCAGGACCAATCCTAGCCTTTTATCCTTTTCCCTGATCTGTCTCTACCTGTGTGCATTAATCAAAATTTTCCACTTACTTTTCATATGTAATATATGCCATTATGAAATATATGTATAAAAGGAGAGAAGTGAAAATGACCATCTTCTTTAGGTTCCAGCTCAAGGAAACCAAAAAAACATTACATGGGGTGTTATGTGCTAAAGAGATCTCACAAATAACTGGAGACTAACACCTTTATGGGGAAAAAATAGTAGCTTGTGTAGCTTTAAAATATTTACACTTTTCAGAGAATCAAGAGCAAGTATGTTTGAAAAAGCAGCATCAATATTTGTAACAGTCTTTGCAGGTTTTATGGCAAATATATTTAAATGTACAAATATTCTCATTTGCAAGCATACTAAGGCAATGAGGAGTTATACATTCTTTGCTGGCTAGCAAGGAAGTAATAAAAATAAGCATACTTGCAAAGCAGATATTCCCATAGCTAAATACAGACTGTGAATTACAGCAGTATAATCTGCTACTAGAGAAAATCTTACATCAAATTTAAACCCTGCAAAGCTGAATTTCTTTACATATCTATTTAAGTAAGAACTCCTATTAATCTAGTACACATCATGACCAACTGTACCCCACACCTCTAACAGAAAATGAAAATCCTTAGCTATGAATGCATATAATAAATCCCACAGTTTGATTAGCATCATCAGAGTGAAAGTAAAGACTATGGCAAAGAGCCCCAGAGGCAAACACAAAGTTCATCAGCCTGTTCCAATTTAAGTCAGAATCAAAGCACTGCAAGAGATTCCTACTGTATTAAGTGAGACACTTACCAAGGGCATTCCCCCACACCAACTCCACTTCTCCAGTAACAAAGCCAGCATTGTACAATGCTGGAAGAGTTTAAGTTAATTTCTTCTTAGGGGTTAATCTTAGGGCTCAGTCACACTTTGAAAACCATACACCACAATTTAGACTGTGGGACCAAAACCACAAAGGGTTACAAAGACTGCTGTTTTATACTCCGCATTGGTATTATAGCAATAATGGAGGCATAACCTTAAAGGCTCTAACAGATCCCCTATACAATTCCTCTTTAGGAAAACAAACAACTAATTTGTACTACATCTGCCTTTTATAATGCAGTCTTTTATACGATAGCATTTCTTTCTTTTCCTTGGCCAGAACAATACCACAACTATTTGCAGAAGGCAAAAAAAAAAAAAAAAAAAAAGCATAAAAAGCATACCCACCCACCAAGCTGTAGTTTATCACTAAGAAGTGCAAAATAAGGAACAACAAGCATTCTCTTCTTTTGTCTGGGGAATATCTTGAAACTGTTTCTGAAGGCTTGTCAATGACTTATCAGATTCCTCACATCTAAGAAAAGTAGTCCTAAATTAGTCTGTATCAGAAAAGCCTGTTCTCACGTTTCCCTTTGCATTCCCACACCAAGACAAATTCACATCCCACACTTCTGACACTAGACAGTTGACTGAGCACTCAACCTGCCTTACAGTGATTACTGCGGAACAAAACAAAACAAAACAAAACCACCACTACCAAAAGAAACAACAAAGAACAAAAATGCAGATCAGAAATGTCCAGTGCTGCAGCAAATATTTGAGATAATTTCACAACTTCGGTGAATGGCCTGGCTCGCATACCCCCATAGATGAGATTTACTCAATAGTAAATTGTAAATTTACTCAATAATACTGGGGAAAAATAAGTGTGTTTGAAAACTAAGGGTTTTCTGATCTTATTATGTGAATGACAATGTGAATGACTACCAGACTGAGTAAAAGCAGACCAAAAGTAGAAGTATTGCCCTATTGTCTGTGCAATTAAATACTCCTGTGAATCAATTCAAGGTGATCAATACTTTTGACAAAATCTCCCATCTTACCCGATCTTTGTTCTTACTCTCCTGTCTATGACTTTAAGAGGGATACACAGTTTAGGAAGATTATATTTAGGAAGAATATATTTTGCATTAAACACACCTCAGAATAAATATAATAATTGATTATCAGGATAAAAAAGGCATAATGAGTTTGAATTGTTAAGGACTGCTCATAAACGGAGCTGTTAAAATCTTTCCTTTCCTACTCTGGTCACATCTGAACCAGATAAGCAGAAGCCTAATTGACTGGCACAATTAACTTTCTCCTGCTGTGCTAGAGATTTCTAACAGCAATATTTATAGAAAGGAAAACTAATAAATGTACTATATTTTCCACCTCTAAAAATATTTTCTTGTATTTAAATAAAGAAACAGTCTGAAATGCACAATCTGAACAAGAACTCCATACTCAGCAATATGAAAAAAATAAATAAAAATCAAGCCAACCCTTTCAAATCCTATATTTAGGTTTAGCTTTGCACATAAAAATATTGACTTTTATTTTTAATTATCTCAAATTTTTGCATTAATTGGGATAAATGCTAAAAATCCAGCAAACCCAAACCATACAATTTTAAACAAATATTCTCACGTATTCACCTCCATCCCTCTAAAACAAACTAAAACTAATACAGGGCACATATTATGTATTTTACTAAACATACTCAAATTCTTCACATGCAAATAGACATAGTTATTCATTGAAAAAAAAGGAAATATCACTTTGTTGTCCACTAAGGATGCTTAATACCATGTTATGAAGTGAGAGTTCTCATTTTCTGAAGCTGTTATGCTTTGTAATGTAAATGCACCAATGAAAGGAGGGTCTCATGACTGCAGATGAATTGCACTACATGAGTGAAAATAATTACTGCTGTTCTAACAAATGTATTTGGCTACTTCAGCACATTTTATATAATGATAAATATAAGCAGCTGGTGCAGGTGTTCTCAGACAGTAGAACATATTTCTTTACTATTTCAATTTTACTAATTTCGCTGCATAATCTGTTGCATAGTCAGATGCAATGAGAAGTTAGGAGCAAGACCATAGGTTTTAAAGAAGCTAGCTTACATGAAAAATAACTTTAAGTACACCAAAAATACAGTTCCACCGAAACATTCAGTTTCACTGAAACATTCAGTACTACTGAAACATTATGACAGCATTTTTATGGATATTACCATAGATATAGAGAGACATCCTGAGACTCTGAGGTGGCAAGAAGAAAAGACTTACCTTTGGAAATATAAATACTGATAACATAAATGGGGAATTTATGTTATCATTTCCTACACCAAATTATCAATTCCTACACCAAAGAGTAATACTAACGATACAATTTAATTACCAGGGTGGTGTCCCTAGCATCAAGTCTGGCACTGTTTATTGTATTACATACAGTAATATTTTGTGGATCAGTATGTACACTTGGGAAAGGGAGGTCTAGAAAAGAAAAAAGACCACAATTCTATGTCCCTAAAATGATAAAATATTCAAAAAGAATTTTACTTAAACGTGTGTACAGTTTTGAACTAGGCTACATTAATATTTGATATCCATACTACACTAGAAAGAGAGACAGGGATCTATACATTGATGCCTGACAAAGAGATATGTCCAATACCATCTTCCCCCTGTCCTTCTCAGACTGAAGGCCTACCCTGACATGCACAAGAGAGGAATGTATACTTGCCCAGTGACTGTCAGGATGATACGTTAATTAAAAATAGTGATACTTCATCACACACCAATTCAGAAATCAAGTTAAATATTTAATTCAAGACAACAGCTGTATTTTTTTCAGTTGTTAATAGTGCCCAATAAATGATATGCTTCATTCTACACATAATGGAAGGAAGAAATATGTTTTCTAGAGCATTCTTTGTGGATTCTTTTCTGTTACTACAGTTTTATTTTTATTTGCTCATTTCAGTCTACTTTAGTGTGTACTGATGGAAACACTACTGTATCCCCACTTAGGAGAATTCATATATCTATATGGAATGAATTTCTGTTTTCATTTTCCATTTCCCGCTTACCAAATATATTTTCTATCATCTTCTATTTTACCTTCTATTGCAAAATGTCATCATAGATCCCACATGCCTTCCTACATTTAGACGTCTGCAGACAAAAATGCAATGAAGTATCTTTTCACTGGCATTTGTAATACTTGATAATAGGAATGTTTCAGAGAGACTGCTTGTTTCTGACATAGCTCTGACAACTGCAAACAGTTCTGATGAAAGTCTGCTTGGTTTCTATCAAGCTCACACAGCTGGACCTTTGGTAGATCACTTTATAAGCTTGGGAAAAATGAGATACTTTGCTCTGGAAACTAAAAGGAAAACATTTGTATAAGATACACTGAGGAAGAAGAAGAAACATGGCAGGAAAGGTGGTCATGGGCAAGCAGCAATTTAATACAAACCGCTGCCTCTGTGTATGTGTGATGTTTTTCTGAAGGAAAAAGGACAAATGGAGAAAGCAGCTCTGGAATGAAGATGAAGGGCTTAGCTTTCTGTTTACATCTCAAAACCTCCAAGACAGAGGAAGAAGAGCGATATAACTTTGACTCACAAGGACTAGTTGCACTAGTGGCATCTAAAGTTGCAAAGCAGATGGTATCACTGCATTTGAACCTGTAGTTTAAAACTGTTAAATTCAGGCCTTAGCTGGGGCTCAGTCTATATCCAGGCTTCAGAGTTAGCTCTAGAATGAAACAAATCACAGCATACAAATACGGGAAAACTAACTTTTAGGAAGCCTGGTGCAAAATACAGTCCTCAGACATGTATTTATTTATAATAAATCATTTTAATATGGGAATGTCTAATTGCTTAAGATTTTTATTTGATGTATAGCTTCATTATTGGGGAGCTAGTAGTTCCTCTAATGAAAGATGAACTGGCTTCAAGTTTCATCTGAAATAAATTTGGCCTATTTATCTAATTTTTAATTGTATAGAAAGACATTTAATTGTATGGAAAGACATTACTCAGTTTATATTTATTTATTAATATAGAAATTTTGTAACTTCTCCCCTTTTTGGTCATAAGAGTTAAATGGATGCAATTTGGTCATTCAGTAATGGTACTCAGTAATTAGATTTGGAGTCTGCTAATTTAAGGAGGCTCTCTGTAGGAATTTGTGCAGTGCTATTACATTAAATCTGTGGATAACATGTATATAACTATTCCAGCTAGATCAGACTATGCTTAAGAACAGTTTCAGGAGTGAGGCTGGTCATTTCATTAGGCAAGACTATGAGAATTTACAACCCCCTTTAACTTTTATTTTATTTGTTAATAATAAATATTGTCTGCACCCTTGCTGTAATTCCCCTCCACAGAACTAACCCTGTTATGCAGTCAGCAGCACTTACAAATGAAATGTTTTGTTCAGCAGAGTGCTTATAATCACCACAGCTATCCCCAGCAGACAGGTACATGTCACAATAATACAGATTTGAATTTTTAAAAAATTAGGTTATTTTTGCATGATATGCCCTGCTTAGTACAAAGACATATTAGAATTAAGTGTACCCAGTCCATTGCCACCCCAAAATCATTGATTACTGCTATATATGGTCTCAGTCAAGAATCATGAAGAGAAACAGATAGTACTATTTATAGATTTGTTTGTTTTGGCTTGTTTGTTTCTTTTCAGTCTTACAATTCCTCCTGTCTCCTGCACCAGAAAAGTCTGGAGGGAAGATTTAACCTGCATTTTCAATTCACTGGAGGACATAAAAACAAAACCAAGAAGGTAGACTATAAAATAATTTAGCATGATAGATAATCAAGAGTTTCTCTGTAAGGGATACAAATTGAAGAATAAGTTATGCAGAAACACATGACCCTTCCCTAAAGAGCAAGTGTATTTAGGAAGAGAGACAGAGCTATTAGTTTGAAGTGCAACTGCACAGTAGAGTTAAGTGAATCAAACTGCAGGCTGCTACTGAAAGAGATGGTTGCACTCTTCCTTTTGATCCTGGCGTTATGGTCCCATTTCCTGACGCTGAATCTAGCAATGCCTCTACCGCTGACACCCAACTAAAACTAAAGGATTATAATTAATTAAAATAGGCAAGTCCAACAACCAGACCTAGTGTAAGGGAGAGTTTCGGAACATGCTGCTGGAAGGGAGGATGGCGGAGGACTGTCTCTTGGCAATATCCTGTGTTACAGCAGACTGTACTGCCAGACTTCACCTCCACCATATGCAGAACAAACATTTTTTTTTTACTCCACCCCCCCCCACACACACTTTTTTTAAATCTGCCTTTTGTAACCATTTGCAGCTGTTTTCTATTTGAATGCTATGAACACCGCTCTTTGCATTATGACATAATCTAAAATGAATTAATAATTGTTTCACTTTTTACCCCATTTATTTCTCTTGCTCTCTGGCATATATGGCCACACCTCATCTGGTATGACAGCCCCTACAGTCATTGTGCTTACCAACTAGCAAATTCAGGTTGTTGGTATCACTTCCAAAGTTTGTGGGGAAAAAAAAAAAAAAATCTAGGATTTTTTGAAATAATTCTATGCATCATAATGTTCCTAGGTTGTTAAACCTCTGCCAATATCCCTATATCTGGTTGGATGTTGGCTGCTTCTTGCAAAATTAATGTTTGAAAATAATTTCTGCCTGATACCAGCTTCACAATTCCACCTGCCAAGCTCCCTTTGTATTCTCATTTTAAGCCTTCAAAAAGCCTTCCCCTTCCCTATTTTACTAAAACACTTTTTATGTGTTAGACACTTCCACTAAACTGCCCACAGGCAGAGCGCATGTTGAGGTTCCTGAACTCTTGGATAACATTTAGCATATTGTGGATTCCACCTTCAGCTAAAGAAATGATACAAATAAATCTCAACAGTTTCCCAATTGAAATGAAAAGATGTCAAAAAGATGACCAAAAGGTGTTTGGTCACTTCTTGTGAATTTTCAAATAACTCATCTTTTTTTATTTCCAGTGGAATCTGTTACTGTATTATTAGGCACACATTATTCATAATCTCCATCATGTTTACTCCATATCACATAAATAATACAGGTTTGTATGCATATACCCTACAACAAACTCTGCATGGGAGAACTAGTCAAGGGATGTTAAAAGAACTCTTTGTTAGTGATACTCTTTTAATAGAAGTGTTTTCTAACTTTAGTCCAGCAATGCATTTGCAAAATGCTTGCCACACTTCTGGAATTAAATGAGAGTCATCACAGATCTGAAACAGATTTACTGTTGCATTTTCATGGCCTAGGCTGAATACTGGTGGCCTGTAAAAAGCATCCCTTAGTCCTATGTAACAGAGATTACTTTTAAAGGTCATTTCTGTCATTACTGAAAGCTGAAAACTCCCCAATGTTTCTTGACCAAACATACAGTCCTTATATTCTACTTGTTTCACCTTCTCTACAAAGCATTGAAATCAGTTTGACATTTTCAGTAAGAACTACAAAGCCCACAGTATAAAAGTAAAAAATACATATGAAGTGTATCACATGATACACACTTTATATACATTATCTATCCATACTTTCCCAGGCTGTTGAAACTATATTTTTGCCAAATATGAGCTGTATGGGGCACACATTTTTATCATGTTTGCATAATTCTTCTTTTAACAGGAATATAAAGAGAGCAGGCCTCTCTATATACATTATTTGAAGATCTTAAATAAAGGTTAAATATATGACTAAATTATCATATTGAACTAGCAATATAAGTGGTTACTTTTTTTTTTTTTTTTTTTTGTGGGCAATTGATTTTGTTCCTGCTCTTAACTTCATCCACGAAGTGTGAGAATCACCTGCCTGAACACAGGTATTGAGGTCCATTTTTCAAACTCACTGTAAGGCTTCCCACCCAGCCTCCAGCTGCTGCTCTAAACTGCCTTTTGCCTGCAATCTGTATACACCTACAAGCCCTGTGTGACTCTCAGAGGTGTGTAAAATGGCACTACATGCCCACTTTTGGACAACTGAAGTAACTCTTTAATACAGAACCTTCTAAAAGTTTAAGTAAGTGAAGGTTTGGGAGCCTAGAGAGTCTTGTTTTCAATGAAAAAAAGAAGTTTAATGGAGAATAATGACTATTTTAACTCATGTCAAAATAATGAGTTTTTCTAAAGAGTTCTAAATACGGGAACTTTATTAAGTTCTAAACACAGGAACTTACATGTAGTGCATTCACTACTATTACATCAAAAGATTTGGCCTCCATTTCAGTCAGATATGTAATGCTGCATATTTGCTTCCCTCTCAGGCCAGACACACAGACACACAAATACACTTTAACAAAGTGGAAATGTGGCACCATATATACATATTGTAGTTATAGATCTACTGGTAGAATATAGCACTGAGCCCAGAGTTCTTGCCTTTCCTTGATTTTATAACAGGGCCAGCATTCTTTTCCAGGGTGTTTATACAGATTTTATAAAACCACAATATTCGTTAAGTCCTGCTGACCTTTGGTAGATTATCCAAGTCAGGAAAAGGAAAGAGTAGGGATTACTGCACAATTCTACCAAGGTGTTTATTTAAATGACAAATTCTTTACAGACTATTGTTATTATTCTGTGTCAAAAATAAATAAATAAATATATTTATTTGAATATTTATTGAAAAGAAGATAGAAACAAACAAACCTGAAGCACCAGAATGGAAAACACTTCCTTAATGTTGTAAGAACCTTGTAAATAACTAGCAGTAGTCTTGTTGGTAATCATAGCTGCATAAATACAGCTTCAGTTTTCATCTTTTCTGAGAAAGGATATGGAGTAAACTCTACTGAGCTCATGGCAAGCAAGGAAAAACAAGATAGAAATTTATCTCCGTAATACAGTGCAGTGTATTCAGAAAATATATTTATATTTGAAGCTTTTTCAGTTTTAAAAAAATAATAAATAACAATCCTTACTGCTTTTTGCCACAGGCTTTAGAGAAAATGTTTGGCATCTCAACTATATTAAGACACTAAGTGATTTAAATGAATGGGTTGTGTTGTCCAGACTAATGAGTAATTATTTGTCCCTTGAAGGGTTTGGACAGCAACAGTATCAACACCGAAATCTCTCTGAAGCTTTCCAAGCCAGTAAGTCTCTCTACTGAAATTTACCATTAAACATTTACTGAAAAAATGAAGCCTAAATTTATGCAACAAAAAGTCCATTATGCAGCATTTTGATAATCTAATACTCTCAGACAAAGGATAATTGAGTAGATCCTCTACTATCACAGTCAAAGAGCATTGCACAGCTATTTGAATTGGAATAGGTTCTTTGTCTCAGAAAGGTGTTAGAGATCCACAACAGCTTTTCGGAAACAACAAACAAACTAACGGTGCACATAACACCTTATGTGATCTACTACATACCAGAGACACCATGGGCAGATGAGCAACAAAACATTTTAAGGTTTTATATACAGGAAATACCTGAACATTCATAAGCTGGTCTGAAACAGCTTTTTGAATTTATCCTGTAAATCACATCCCTCACAATGCAAATATGCTTATGCTACTTTTTGTTATTGTGAATTAGGTATTGTGAATTAGAATTCTCAAACAAAATTCTACATTGCTGTTTTAGAAAAATAACTGAAGTAAAAGAAAAAAAAGTAAATGTTCATAATTAGGCCTTTTATTTTAATTGGACATCTTTTCAGATAATGCCTCTGTGACAGTAACTTATTATAGTATTATCTCTCTCAGTAGGAAAAGTGCAAATAATATTATAGCAGTATTTACAGTCACTTTATTAATTAGTTTCATCACACAATTCTAAATCCTTTTTCAAGTGAAACATTGTCTTTGATATTTAGATTTTATTCTGTTCTTTTAAATACTGCATTAATATCTTACACACTTGGCCCAACTTCTGCATCTTCTGTTACGAAAATCATACTCTGAATATGTTGGGGGTTGAAATCAGTTGATTTGAATATAGTTAATTCCAAAATATGACTGTTAGTGTTCTTCAATATTTAAAATATTTTCAATTGAACTGTATGTCCGTTGGGAAGATGGACTGCAGAGCTGTTATTTTTAGAATATCTGGTTTGTGAAAACATGCAGCATGAAGAAAATCTGTGCCTCTTGAATTTTAAGTAAGTCAAGAGCCTGTGATAGTGGCATAATATGTGAAGACTTCAACACAGTTACCCTGTTTCATTGTTTTATTACCATTGCATGTCTACTCTAGCCACAAGTGGCTAGATAAAAAGGTAAAAAATCCCCAAACAAAACCATTCAATCATCTGTTAAATATATGTGACTATGTTCTTGCGTTAAACTGTAACTACATGTAAATATTTATAGAGGAGTCTCTCTTTCTTTCCAACTCTTTTACCTTTCCAACTAAAAAGGAGGCTAGGGGAGTTGCTTAAGTAACCGACTTCACTAAAAAGGAGGCTAGGGAAGTTGCTTAAGTCAATTAAAATTTAATTGTGTCCAAAATCTTTATTTTTTTCCCCCACCTATATTCCCTGTAAAATAGAAAAAGTATGGGAAGCCTTATTGTCCTAAATAGGCCTGAATTTAGCTGAAAGAAAGACAAGAGGCCTAGTGACAGCTAGGTACATCATTTAAACAATTAAACTTTCTAATTTGACACATTTTTCAGAATACTTTATTTTATATATATATATAAAATAAAGTTATATATTATATATATATATATATATAATGTAGAAATCAAAGAAGAAGGGATGACATTTCACCTTTTAGGTTAATCCCTTGTGTTACCTCCCATACGAGGTAAAATTTTACCTACTACCATTAACATTTATAGCAATTTAACCTGGAAAGAGTGAAAGTATGTAACGTCTGTTAAATACTACTTATTTTAATGTAACCCAAATGACATGTCAAATACTGAAGATTTTTAAGTAGAAGACAAATTCCCTTTTCTTGCAAATGTTATGGTGAATAGAAATCTATAAGAAGAGAGAAAATGTTTGAACCTATATTTAAAAAAAAACAATTAGCTTCCTGCATCCAGTAAGAAAAGGACTAGCTGCCGGTCCGTATCGATTACTGGGTAAGACTTTCTCAGCTGAGGCATGAATCCTCTCTTCCTCTGCACTTTCATGCTGGAAGATCCGGCACCACTGTTAAGAGTAATAAGCGTGAGAGAAAGAAAAAAGAAGCAAAAGCTTCTTTTTATTAAGGGCATGTACAAATATTCTCAAAGATGTTCACAAGAATACTGTTATCAGTAACAGATTGTGCATCTGTTAGTTTTACTGGAATCATACCTCATGCCTACAGGGAAGAATTTCTTTTCTTCCCTGTAACATGACATAGAAAGTTAGCCCTCATAGCAAAGACTCCTGTTGTTTATAAATTTGGACAGAATTATTTTGCTAAATGTCTCAGCATGTATGCCAAAGGTTGTTTTGTAAAAAATCTTACAGTTTAATATGAATCATCTTTAAAGAGGAATATGAGACTATTTCAACCACAGACATCGATCAATATGAAGAAAAGTTCAAGCATCTTATCCATTTACGTTGAGCCATGCTCTGAAAAACACAATAATCATACATCAGATTTTGAGAGAAATAAAATTCTGTGGGAAAAAAAAAAAAGAAAAAAAAAAAAGAAAAAAAAAGAGAGAACCAGCTGATTTTCTGTATATAAAATCATTGAATACTGGACGCAGGATCAAAATACAAACTAAGAGACAGTGAATAAAAAAAATAAAATAAAAAAAAGATCTTTTCCTTACACTGCTTAAGGTTAGGAAGCTTTTAGCTGTTTTAAAAACTAAATATGGAAACAAAACAAAGTAAAAATAACAACAAAATCAAACAAAAACACATATACAAGCTACAATTTCTCTGTTGCTTTCTGGTCCCTGGTCTTTGCTTGTTTGCTTGTAAGTACTTAGTGACTTCAGAGTGAAATAATAAACCTTTAAGAAATTATTTTGTTGCTTTTGGCTCTATTTGTAAAAAAATAAAAAGAAAAAAAATAAAAAGAAAATCATTTAAAACAAGCAAAATATGCCAAGATATTTGTGCAGCTTACACTTCAGATCGGAATATGTTTTTAAAAAAAAATTGATTACAGTTATCAAGATAAGACTCTGTCCCCCCATGATAACAGGATGATTATAAAATAATGACAAAACTCTATTAAAAAAAATGTTGAAATCCATTACAGATATTCTTTATAGTTGAGATCAAAAATCACACCAGAGCAGACTACAGTGTTATAGATGAAGTCTATAGTCAAGGAGGTATTATTGGCCATTCTTATCACAGAATCACAGAACTGTAGGGGTTGGAAGGGACCTCGAAAGATCATCGGGTCCAACCCCCCTGCCAAAGCAGGTTCCTCAGAGCAGGCTGCCCAGGTAGGCATCCAGACAGGCCTTGAATATCTCCAGAGAAGGAGACTCCACAACCTCCCTAGGCAGCCTGTTCCAGTGCTCCGTCACCCTCACCGTGAAGAAGCTCTTTCGCATGTCAGTGCAGAACTTCCTGTGCTCTAACTTGCAGCCATTACCCCTTGTCCTATCCCCACAAACCACTGAGAAGAGGTTGGCTACATTTACATCCTTGTCCCCTTCAGTTGTCGCCACTGAGCAAGCCTTGTTACATCCTCATGCATATGAAGAAGAACATTTAGATTAAGATCATAAAGATTAATTAATATTAATACGAGGAGAGGAAAAAAGAAAAAAAGAATTTTTAAAAATCTGTAGGGAAAAAAAAAAAAAAGTATTTATAAAACTAATTCTAAAACTATACCAAGAAAAACATTATTTTATATTGTGGATAAAAAGAAAGTTCACGATGCAATACACAAAGTGTGTATTAAAATGACCTTGAAAAAATCTACAGTTAAGCAATCTTTCAATACATTTTATCACTTATGGTTCTGTTCTTTTTAAGACAATGGATGTCTTGCCAGAATGTTATAAAAAAAAGTTAGCATTTGCCAAGATATCTGAAGTATTGGTTGTGTGATATTTTTTCCTACACATTTTATTTGGACATTTCTGTGGCAACAATGAACTACGTGCTGTCAAGTGTCAGATTTTTAATGGCACACACATATGGGATGTACAGAAATGCTAAGACTGAAGTTGCTGTCTTTCTCATTTTTGTCTGAAATTGAAGAAATTAAGGAGTTACACACTGAACGGTCTTCAATTTGTGCGCCCTTGAGACAGACATCAGCATGGAAGCTACACAACTATTCAAAAACCTGGCAGTTTGGGGTGTCACTCTGAATATCTAGTTTGAGTTTACTGCAAGGTCAGAAGCTACTGCAAGGAAAAAAATTATTTTAACAGAATATCTAATGAAATAAGTTCTGACTGATGATTTATGCCTAGATCTCAGGAGGTTTGCTGATAAATCTGTAAGAACAAACTTTGACAAGTCAGCCAGCAAATCAACAGTAATTAAATATATTCTTCTTGACACCATTTCAGGCAAAATTCTGGTGTCAAAGGTTGACTTCTTGGAATACTTGCATTTCTTTAAGTAAGGGCTGTTCCTCCAAATACCTTTTGGCTCTCAGACTACAGGCTTCCTTTCTCTCCAGAGATTCTTGCATATACAAGAGAAATAAGAACTACTTCTGAGTCACACAAACTGTTCAGAATGTGAGAAGTTTTTTTCCCTCCCCTTCAGAACTGAATGATACCTACTGAAACATGCATCCCTTAAAATGTAATGGCCTTTTTAAGAGAAATTTTTCATTATTGCATTAAAACAAAAACAAACAAACAAACCCAGTGTTTTAAATGTCAGCTTCCTCCATTGTATTATTTGGATTTAAGAAGAGATTGGACTGTGAACTTAGGCACATGGTCTGAACTTTTGGGTAGACCTGTGCGGTGTCAAGAGTTGGACTTGATGATCCTTAAGGGTCCCTTCCAACTCAGGATATTCTATGATTCTATGATTCTCTTTTTTTTCCCCCCCCCACTGTTCCTATTTGTGTGTATGCCTTTGTATGAAAACATGTTTTGCATCCACATCTACATACCGATTTATATTTGAAATAAAAATGTAAAACAATACAAAATAAAAAGGTACCTCTGTAAAATATGCAGCACTCAACACAGGATAAACACAAACCAATACTGATGTAACAGTGAACTTATTTTCAATACCAGTTATTTTTATATTTATTCATGTTTTGTAACTTGGGGATTTAAAAAGTCCCCGATAGTAAATAATTCACGATTCTCATTAGAACTGTTTCTGTATTTGTGTAATGTAGGCAAAAATATACTTTGGAGATTGGAAACAACTGATAAGGGTCAAGTTTGCACCAATGCTACCACCTTTCTTTTTTTATTTTTTTATTTTTAAAGTTTTGGAGTGCAAGTGTGACAAAGTCAATACTGGCTATTCCCAGAAAGAATAGTTGAAATAGAAATATTGTTGAGTGTTCTTTAGTAATATGAATACAAAATACCAGCATTATATAAGTGATGCCATTTTATGTAATTCCAAGTATACAGAAAACCATCTATTTTTTGATCACGTAGCACCCATTTTCATAAAGAAAAAAAAATACTTCTGTTGTTTTATTATTCTGATGCTAATAATATATAAGATTTGAGAAAAATCTTGATACTAAAGATATGAAGGTAAGTAGAAGATGAAGCAAGAATCAATGTGGGGCTACTAAAGGCAGTTTATAGCAGTTAAGTGGACTGACTCTGTGTATTCAGATAATAATTTTCTAAACGATAGAGAGGTGTCACATTTCGTTTACCTGAAGTTCAAGAAAGAATATAATACTGTGCCACCAGAAACAAAAACTACATGTGTTGGAGAAATTTGGATCACTGAAGTGGAACTAACAAAGGTTTTTTGTTTGTTTGTTTTGTTTTATTTTGTTTTTTAATGTAGCAGTCTTATTCCGTATTTGTTTCAAGATGAAAATTGGAATTGATCAGTTTAGATACTTTCCTTAATGACTGCCCAAAACACAAGAGCACAGTGATGAAATATATTTGGCACTACATTGTTAGAAAAAAAAAAAAAAAAAAGAAGAGTTGGAATGCCTTGAAAGAATTGGACAACCTTGATCACCAGAATAAATAAAAATAGCACTCATAGTTAAACATGATTGCACAGCAATTTCTGCTGTAATTACAAAACTAAATAAAAAATAAGCAGAACAAAGCATATCTGCATATAAACAATGAAGCACTTTTAGCCCTGAGCACACTGGAAAAGAATTCAACAAAACAAAACACTTTCATGCTCTGAAGGGGGAAAAGTTAATAACAGTGCTGATAATAAATTCATTGAGGCAACATTGAATGCAACTTATATTGCTACTGCTTGTATGTTTTTGAACTAAAGCAATAGCTTATTCTAAATGAATAAACAGATACAATCAGTTTTCTGAAAAGCCACTGCTTTCCTGTTTTGCTCAAAGATTTAAGTATAGCTTAAATAAATGTCATGGAAAACTAGATGCCCAAGAAAGAGTTATTCTGGTGAAAATATAGTAGCAAGACGCCAACAGAAATACATTGTTAAAGCCCAGTGAAAAATGCAATATAGGAATTGTGTGCAGACAGAAAAAGGAGTAAGGACACAGTAAGGACAGGGGTCACAAGTATGTATTTTCTTGGAAACTCTAGCACATCATCATCTATAAAGTCACTAGAAGCCAACCCTAGAAGAGAGCCACACAGGGCTCCTGTCTCCTGGGCCTGCAATATGTTTGAATTTCTGAAAGTTTGACACAAAAGTATTGTGCCAACTTTTTAGTACACGCCTTTCTGTTTGAAAATGTATAAATGTACTGATTGGGAAATCCTTGGTAATATTTGATAAGGATTAACGATAGAACACCTACACCTATAGAACACCTATAATAAATTAGAGGGGATATTCAGCAAATGTTTCAGAGTAGTAATCACATGGCAATAAAATAAAGATACACACGGTTACTACTTTATATTGTCCAAATGATTGATTTCTGACCAATATAAACATTTCCATAACCTGCCAAGAGAATTAATGAAGCAAAGTACACTGAAAGGAAGATGAAAATCTTAATGTCAGAATAGGGAAGATAACAAAAGTGCAGGGTTTGACGAGATGGAAGAAGGGTGTCTCATTACAAATATTTTGTAGAAAGTGGATGTTTAAAGTCAAATTGTTAGCAGGAAATGGTTGAAAAAGACTAAACCAGCAATGACTTTTGAGGATTCTTGGTCTATGATATTGATTGAAACTAACTAACGTAGGTAAAAAATAATGCCTTGAGTAAAATCTTTTCATTATTTCTTGGAAAGCACTTAGTGTAAGTGCTGTTTAAGCTGAATACTATAAACCTATTTCTTTATTTTTAAAAGTCTTAAAATAATCAGGTAATAGTTAAAACTCACAGTTCTATCTTGTGCATTCTGACCAAAAGACAGAGATGGAAAATAGGGAAAAAGAGAACAACAACAACAAAAAAAAAAAGTAGAAAGGAGAAAGATGACATGAAAGCTCAGTTTTTCTTTTCATCTTGATTAACCTGTACACTGGAGCTCTTTGCTCTTCTACAGGCCTCAAGAATCTTCACTGTTTTCTTGTATATATTCACTGTATATATATCTTCACATACTTACACTGAAAAAAAAAATATGTTACAAGCCTTACTAAAGTCTACATTGTTATAAGCGATGGAGGACACGTGGCACCAATGAAACCATTGGTTTACAGCAAAAATCATTAGATATCTGTACTCAGAGAATATTAATCTACAGTCAAAGATCAAAATGGAAGAATATATTGAATATGGCTGTACTGTAGCTCAATATTTGCATTAGTGATTATTTAAGTAAATCTGCACGTGACACAAAGCCAGGAGTGTGCTAGAGGACAAAACTAGGATTCAAAGTGCTCTTGACCATTTGCAGAAGTGATGTGAAAAGATGCCAAAAAAAATTGAATTCATATAAATGTGTGGTAAAACACTTAGGAAAAATAAATTGCACTACTGTAAACAGGGTTACAGCTGGATGCATAGCACTACTTCAGCAGAGGATCTCAGACTATAATAGACAAAACAGGAATATGTATAAATCTCGCTCTTACTCTGCAACAATGAAAAAATCAAATGTTCTGCTGGAATGTGTAGAAGTTTGAAAGACAAATGAAAGATAAATGAATCTTTGCACTTTAATTATCTGACACACAGTATGCACTTTGAAACACTGTGCCTCAAGAAACATGAACTGCGGTAACCCAAGTGAAGGGGATGCAAAAAGAAATGAGAAAGGTCAGACATCTAGAAAACATGACCTAAAAAAGAAGAGTGGAAGAACTAGATTTAAACATATAAAGGGTCATTGCAAAGAGGACAGGAATAATCTGTATAACACAGTATGCAACAGACTTTTAAGTGTAGCAAGAAAGATTAATATTAGGTGTTAGGAAAAACTTTCAGTGGTTGAGGTGTAAAAGCTGAAGAGACTAGAATGAGCTGTGATCTTCTCAAATGAAAAACACAAAAATCAATGAGGAAAGATAGGTTTAATTGATGCTGCTGCAAGGAGTAAAGGAATTAGATCAACTTTCAAGATCCTATCCAGCTCCATGTTTTTTTATGGGTTTGAGGCATGTGAAGAGACACCAAAAACTATTGAACAAATTTAACAAATATGAAAACATCATTCTAACTCAAAAACTTCAGTGCACATATAGTTTTCAAAATACCATGTTAGTCCACTTCTATACATGTATTCACACAAAATCAATGCCTGTCACAGAATCACAGAATCATCTAGGTTGGAAGAGACCTCCAAGATCACCTAGTCCAACCTCTGACTTAATGCTAACCAGTCCTCCACTAAACCATATCACTAAGCCCTACATCTAAATGTCTTTTAAAGACCTCCAGGGATGGTGACTACTTTTTTTACAGTAGCAAAAAAGAGATGGGGAATAAATTTCACTATTAATTTATCATGTACAAACCAGCAGCAAACAAAGCCAGTGTGAATCTCATTTTTCTTGGCAATTTGCTTAACAAAAAAGGCTTTACTAGCCCCAGTACAATCATCATATTTTTTACATCCTATTTGGACATTTCTCAGAATTTTCTTCTTTGGCATGATGGACTACGATGTTTTTTATGCCAGTAAATATTGTAGGGATTATGGGTGTTAAAAATAAATTAATGAAAAAAGCTCCTGAACCCTATCATGCCAGAGCTCCTGACCTCTATCATGTCAGCTGAGCTTGTAATAACAATTTATACATTTTTTTCTGAATATATATATAAATATAAATATATGTATATTTCCCCACTAAACCTATAGTCATTATTATGTATTTGATACTCACTTTTCACTTAAATATAGGAATGCTTCAACAGATGTCTGTCAACAATTCTAAGTCACATCTACATGTAAGCTAACAGTTCAGGACTGGATTTTAATCAAAAGCTTGAGAGCTCATAAATCCAACTTTGCGTCTTCTAAAAAGCAACTTAATTAATTCTTCAGACTAATGAATGATAGCATTTTTACAAATGCATTTTCAAAGATAATATTTGTTCTCTTCAACTGTCCCAAAATAAAAAGCAATAGGCACTACTTTCTGCCTACATCTTCAGGAGGGGATGTGAAGCATTGCCTTTCCCTCAGGTCTGTTTTGGTTCTTCCACGATGAAGCACAATGTAGATATAAAACCAGGGTCCACAAATTCCCTCTGATATCCCATTTTCCATGCAAAATAAGCCATGTAACACTTAACAGAATTGATTCATGTCCTCTAAAAGATCCCCTAAACTGGGCAACCACGTGGGCTAGGATTTGTGAGATTCACTAGGGAATTGAATTCAAAATAGAGATACAGTAAACAATGACTTGCAGAATGTATATGCAATTGCAGAACATATATGCAATACCAATTTAAGACAATAATAAATATTCACAGATTATTTGCAGCTTTCAGTAACAATGTTATTTTCTTAATTATTTTTTTTCTTTTAATTTTATCTTCCTCAAGTACAAAACCCTTCTTCCTGTTGCAAACTACAAAAAACATATTCTAGTCTATTTCTCCATAGGGATAGATCTGTATAGAAATTCCTTTTACAGTCATATTTTCCTGAGCAGAATAGGGCTTTCCATTACAAAAATCACCGACCTAAATCACATTAAAATCTTCCTTTTTTTTTTTTTTTTTAGTACCTATGCAAAAGAAGCTAAACACTCTCCTCTCTTGTAAGCCTGTTTTGTTGTTGCTGCTTCAACCTTTTAAAGAAGCATTAGAAAACATGGTTTCAAAAAATAAAAATTTCCTTTACTTTACAAAGTGTGAATTATGATTAACCTTGCCTTTGAAGTCCAAGGCACATTTATGATGAAAGACATGAAGACATTAAAGAAAAGAAAGATGTCCTTTTTTAAAGTGAAAAAGATAATACTACTATCTCAATGTGTTATCATCCATGTTTTGTATCAAGTGCTTGCATTTGTTAAATAGTTTCAGTATTTCAGCCTCCCAGAAAGGGTATTAAATACTATTTGTGTTTTAAATGTAAGGAAAAGTCGGCATAAGAAAGTAAATTGATTTCCTTTAGATTACATAGCAAATTGTGGAATGGGGGCTACAGCCCAATACATTTGACCAGAGATATTAGGAAAAACAAACCATCAAACATGTAATCTTTACAAAACTAAGTATTTTCCATGGGTGAGAACTAATTCAATTAATTTTCTACCTGAATAGTCTGTCCTTTTCTTTTAATATTATCTTTTGTCCTGTTTCATTATTTGACTTAATAATTATGCTTTTGTCTATTCAAAATCTACTTTTTCAAATAAATTAAAAACTTATGTTATATAAAAATTAAGCCTCAATCTCTCACAATAAATGAAAATGATTTTTAGAGTATCCTTATCCAGCAACTGACCTGCCTTTAGGGCTATGTACCTTCAGACACTCAAACAGGAATCCATACTCTTTGGTTAAAAATAAATAAATAAATAAAAGGAACAAATAAGACTTTGACTGAGGTTGCTTTTTAAAGTGGTCAGGTTATTTGGTGTCATCTGTGCTTGCCACATTCTGCAGGTTTGTTGCCATTCTGCCTAAGCTTGTTGCTAAGGATATTGGTTAGACAAGACTTATTTTTACATATATTATTCTCTCTCACAAAACTAACCAACATATTTGAAAATCTTGATAGAATCTTTGGAAGACAGCAGCAGAAAAGCTTTTGCATTATAGTTTGCATATTACTGTTCTATCACACAAATACAGTTAATAGTAAGAATTCAAGTGCACCAAACAATTCTATCATGAAAAATGACCTGTTTTCCCATATCAGTTCTTTACATAACAAATGTTGGACTTCAGTTGTACTAATATAATGACAATTATAGCCTAATTTCAACTGCTTTATTTGCTTTTCTTTTTAGCTAGAAGAAGCTTTTGAAACAAATTATAGGAGGTAAAGTTTCAAGTATAATTAGACGTAGAACATGCTTCTTCAGTCAAAACTAACAGTGTAGGTCCCTGATGGTCATTCTGCTAAGGATTTACAGTTGAAATCTCTAAAATAAGTCATATAAGGTAAGTGAAGCCACTCCCAGCCAGAATATTTAAGTCCTAAAAGAGAAATGTCACAAGTCTCCTGGATCAACTTGGAAAAAGCACTGTGAAAATTGACAGGATATAAATGATACTGTTGAGGAGGGTTGCTTAAAGTTGAGAAATATATAAAAGTGTTTTAAGTATCAGGACTTTAAGAAGGATACCTCAGAAAGTAAGTATGGTTTGCACATCAAAAATAAAACACCTTCCCAGAATCTTCTTGCATAAAGATGCTTGATTGCATATTAAACTCCATGAGCACTGTATGTCAGTACTATATGAAGAAAAAATACAAAAATAAACCACAGACTATTTTTAATCATTAACTTCTTTCAACAGTAAACGACCAGCCATTTTGAAAATAAATAAATAAACAAACAAATAAACAAACCACACAGCATGGTGAAGTTAAGTAGAAAACCTTATTCCCCGCAAACATAAAAAAGAGACTTGGGTGTTCAAAGTCATGACTATGTGAGCGACATTTTCATGCATATAAAATGAGACAAACACTGTAACTCAGTGCATCAACAGAACATCAACAAGAGCAAACTGCAGCTGTGGATTCTCTCCCACATTTCCGGTCTTTCACCTGAAGCACCCAAGTTTCTAGCATACCCTCTAGGTAACAGCATGCACATTCCATTTTATTATTTCTTTGACTATTTAATATTTTTAGAATGTGGCCCATGTTTTCCTAAAACAGAATGTATTTATAGGCATGAATACATTCTTAAAAGACTTCCTACAAAATTGGCCTAGCTTTTAAAAGCTTTATACATATATATATGCCAGTGGATGCATTTTAAGTATGTGAAAAAAGCTGTCATATTCTGAAACAAGAATTTATCCAAGTGAATAAGTCTACTTTTGAGGTTTAGGGAGACTAATTTTTATCCAATGGAAGATATGAATATTTTGCATTTTTAAATATTTCCTCATAGCTCCTGCTGTGCGTATTTTCTACTTGTAAAACAAACTTTTAAAGCCATCTGAATATGTATCATCATTTTCAGCAGTAATTAAGAGAGAAAAAGAATGCTTCATAGACCACCCAGCATATTTAATTAAACTGTCAGTCAAGACTTTTTTAAAGGTTGGAGGTAAAACATCACAGTTATGATCTGCTTTTCAGAATTAAACCTTTATATAAGAACAAAACTAATTTACAACAAGGTCAATTGAAAGTCAATGCAAATTATGACCATATGGGATAATGACCCATAATTATGACCAAATTATGACCATGCACAGAATGCATGTATGGTTTTAGCTTGAATTATCAAATGTATTTCAATTCAATATCCGTATATGCTAATGTACTATGCTATAATTCTTCATAGTTATATCTAAAGAACAACCACGAGTACATATTGCTCCAAATTTGTCTGAATAGTTTTGAATAAATCATTTCAAAGAATCTCCACCCTCAAAAATATATGCTGAAATAGAAGACATGAGGATTCTGTATAATACAAAGCCTTAGACTTACATTAAAATAATTGAGTTTAATTTGCTATTTAATATTTCTGATGGTAAAGGCAAGAATGTGTAAGATATTGTGTGCATAGTGTTGTTCCAGCTAATAACAATGTTGACATCTCAAAACAGATATGTTGCTGATTGTCCATTGCTATTAACTTACTCATTAAACATGTTGGACCAGTTTCTCAACAGCTAGTAGTACTGAGCAAAGTAAACAGCTTTATAAAAATAACTATGAGTAGGCTTTTCTGACTTTACTAAAATGTAAGTATTACAAAAGAATCCAGTTCTAACAGATAAATAAAAATATTAGTAAAGATGGGTAAGATATAAAACCTTCCTTCAGATAACCATCAAAGATAACTGATACAGTCAGTTATCTTTATCAGAAATTAAGATGACTGGTCAATCATGCACATTCACTTCTCAGTTATCTTTCTTAATATATACACAATACATAATAGAGGTGTTCAATTGGGTTTTAGAAAGTTTTACTGTCATCTGCCAGCGCGTGTGCGCACCTTAATACCATACGTGCATCTCAAATATTCTTTAACATAGGTTTGACCTCTGACCTGCCATTATGCTTTAATTGTATGCTAAACAGTAAATTGTGACTCTCTATCGTAATTAGCCCATGACCAGCTATAAAAGTTCTTTGAAGCACAGAAATTCATAAATGAAATAGAAAAAGTGCTACATGATATTATTCAAACTCAGGGAGAAGTTGATATATCTGAAAGTAAAAATGAATGTTGAACTGCAGCCAAGTTGTCTAAGGATCCGAGTTTGTTGTTTTCTTTTTCTCTTACTTTCTTAACTCTACAATACTTCAAAATTATGTTACTACAAAAAATAAGTTGTTTATATTTTGCCCAGATTCCAAAAGTGAATGAGAACTGACTCAATAGCCAATGAAACAGGAAACAGAGATGACTCTTACAAGAAAAACAATAGTGAAGAAAGAACACTTTTAAGGTTGTATGAAGTATGACCCTTTTTGTGACAGCGGTAGATCTTGTTAGTTTGAATTGAAGGTTATTGTGACTCTTCCATTAAATGTAAGGCATTGCAATAAAGACTGCACAAGACAATAGTATTACAGTTTCAAGCTTAATTTGCTTTTCTTATGCGAAATCTAGTTTAATTTGTTTAATTTAATGGCTGAGATACGTTTGCTAAGAATATCAGAAATGAAGGAAATATGCCTGCTGTCTCCTTTTGTACCTTAACAAATGGTACCTTCAAAATTGTACTCTTCAGTAGTGGAAAGAAACGGTTTTGAAAAGATAACTAGTTCTTGCTCTGGAATTGAGCAAGACCTGACAATAAGCTTCCCAAGGATTAACTGAAACCTAAGAAGAATGCAGTGTTAATATGTGGTCATAGGTGTCTGTTACTGTTTTTTCCATTTTAGCTGAAAAAAAAAAAAAAAAAAAAAAAAAAAAAAAAAAAAAAAGGAAATTTCATACACTGAATATCATGCCAGTCAGCCATTTTTCACCACAGATGTTCTTGGGGAGGGAGCAGAGGGGATCGATTTTATCTTACCTTCTCACTTGCAATTTAGAAATACAGAACATAACTGACTAACTCCAAAAGACTTTAGACATTGAGATTAATAATAACAATAGTATCTCCCTGCAAAATATGGAGTCATTACAGAAGAGGATTATGAAGTTCTTATTAAAATACATAGATACCACAGTTTCAGCTTCACTATAATTTACTAAGTCAGTTGTCAAAATTCAAGATTGTCCTTTCAGCACATTCTCCCTCCTTCCTCTTATTAAATAAAGTGAGAGTCTACACAAAGAGCAACTCAGTCTGCAAAAGCTTGGTTTTCAATTGCTCCCTCCAGGCAAAAGCAGCTCATAATTTATCTCCCAGATATTCATGTCACCTTAAACAGATAGGCATGTGAGCTACTTATCTAATTTGACTGCATATTAGCAAAACTACAAATTCCAGTTGTAATTTCAAGCTTTCAGACTGTTATCTTTATTGACCTAAACTTGCTCTTTGTAATGCTGAAGGGTGAATGCCATTCACCCTTCCAAAAAGTAAGCAAACTTAGCTAAAACTCACACCAGGAAACTCACCAGTCTTTGGCAGAGAATATTTCCTCTGAATCCATGTTGGAATAAACATCTAGGTGGTAGAAACAAAATTGAGACTGTTTTAAGACAAAAACTGTTTCACATATAGAATTGAGTGGTCCAGTGAAGAATCATACATTTTTCCTTTTCTTTCAAGGGGTGGCCAACAATTTCTGAATGGGCCTGATCTTCCAGGTCTTTTGGGCTCCAGCTCAGGACTCAAGTTTTGGACTCAACTTTTCACTTCATTTCTTTCCAGGAGTTATCCAGGAATCCAGGAGTTATCTATTCCAATTCAAAGCTGTACTTAATGTGTTTTTTGGGGGAGGTGATTCTTTTTACTTATCAGCTCAATGACTTCTGGTAACCTGTACATGAAATTGTTGCCTGTTATTTGCACAAAATAATATGCAAACTGGAGAAATGAGTTTAAGGCCAACTGTAAACTTGGACTGAAGGGCTAAGATTGATACTATCAGTGAATATCTTGATGCAAAGTATATCCCTGAAATCACAGAGTCACTCAAGAGATCATTCAGCCCAAACCAAAGTCAACACTGAATTCAGACCAGATTGCTGAGGGCTTTGTCCAGTTGTGTTTTGAAAACCTCCAAGAACACAAATATCATAACTTTATTAAACTTTTTTTTTTCCTTATGTCCAGTCAGACTGTTCTCTTTAGTTCATGATCACGGTCTTCTCTTCTCCTGCCTGGCTCTGTCTTCTTGGTAACCTTCCAAGGTGAGGGCAGATTGCTATTAGGGTTCCCTATGGCTGTCCCTTCTCCAAACTGAGCAAACTCCATACCCCTCTAATCACAGGGTAATGGCTCCAGCCTCCTGACCAACTTGGTTTGCACTGAGTTTATCAATATCATTCTTGTACAGTGGGGCCAAAAACTGGATACTTTGAGATATGGTCCAGTAAAGGGGACCATATCTCAAAGGGGATCATATCTCAAACTAATCAATTCCATGGCCTCCTTACTTCTCTTAATACAGTCTAGGATGCTGCTGGCTGTCACTGTTATTTGGTCACATTGTTACCATGTGTTCAATAGCTAACAACAACAAAACAAAGCAATTCAGATTTGTAACATTCATTTTTTTTAATGTTTGCTGTCTGAAACTAATGAAAGTGACCACAAATTCTTTCAACTTCTGCAAATTCAGAAAAATCCATGTAATTGAAGTTATGTGACTAATAAAAACCTCCAATTCCCTTTTCACATACATATTTTTGTTTCAGCACATTGCTTTCTACTAAACTACCTCTTTTTTTTTTTTTAATTATATTTTATTTTTTAAAATTCCTGCTTTCAGGACCCTTCAAAACTGGTACTGTGCTTGTTCCAGTACTTGAGACAGAATGTGTACTTCGGTGGGGTAAAAAGAATGATTATCATATAATGCAACTATGATGCCAAGAAACACCTGCTGTTGACAAAAAGTGATTTGCTCTTCTTACAAAGGGCTCAGAAATCAAATTGGTAAAAGTAGAACCACCCACTTTAACGTATTATTCTATTGTGTGGAAGGGAATATATTGCCTATTTATTTTCTCCTAGTTATCTTGATATTCATCAGGTATCATGAAGCAGGCATGAAGCAGGCATGAAGCAGAGGTACAGAGAAAGGACCATCTGCCTTCAGTCATAAAAAGTCTGTATTTTTGTGGAGCCTTGAGCGTTTTGACAAAGGTGCCTAAAAGGCTATTCAATAGTTCCTCTGGACCACTAGCTGCTGTGATTCTGTCGTTTCATTGGTTGGTTTGGGGATTTCTGGTCATTTATTTTACATATATTTTAATAAATGATAAAAAAATACATTGTGCAAAGTAAAGGCATTGCTAACACTTTGTATTTTATTTAGTCAGTATGCTATATCTTGTAACCATATTTGAAAGATAAGAGACTTCTGTTACAAAGGCAGAAGAAAGGAAATAGGGAAAACGACTCAAAACTGTCTACTGTGATGATTTTTCATCTAACTGGTAACACTAATTTCAGGCTGTAGAAGAGAACAAGCACACCGACATCTCAATTCTGTTCACGATTAAACAGCCTATGAGATCATGAGAAAATCAAAAACCCATACTTGGGGGTTCCTGTGGTTTTCCATTTAATGAAAGTAAAATTAGGTTTTCAAAGACACTAGTTTCACTGCTCACAAAGGTGTCTTGAAAACATAAACAAACTTGTTACTAAAAGTTTTATGGCAATAACCATGACATTTTGAAGGAATTGATCTCAATTTTACTACAGACCCACTGCTGAGAGAGTTGAATTTATAACTACAATTTAAATACATGAGTTCACATTGACTTCAATGTGACCAGCATTTTTTTTTTTTTGATTTTTGATCCTAAATAGAGTCATGAATACCTGAAAAGGAATGTTCTTCTCCTTCCTTTTGAGTTACAGTAAATGGCCTAAAAATGAAAGAGCAAAACCTAATGTATTTTAAAACTATACAACAGGTAGTTTCAAAAAACATGTCTGATTAATATGGTAACACATAGTTCAACCAACTCAATAGCATTTAACTACAGTTATATTGTGTGGGTTTTTTTTGATCAGGATCTAAAATGAGAAATTCAAAATAATGTCTGATCACAATAGTAAGCAACAAAACCAATATATATATTGTTTCGTCTGCAATGTAGTTTGCCCAGGTGAAACTCCGGTTTAATTACACAGCATTTTTTATTGTATATGATCAGAATAAAAAACACTATGCATGTAAAATATATAAACACTATATTTTTTTCATAGATACTGATAAGAAGATGATAGAATAATTATCAGCAGGGAAATCTGAAACAATTTCCTGAGAGTATGCCTGAAATATGTAAGCTTTCAGGAACATTACTATGTTTTCATAGAAAAAAAGGCTGCAAATTTCATTTCTTTCTAGTAGGAATATTCAGTTGATAAATAAAACATATTTATACACATTTTTTAACATACAGTAAAATATTAATTATGATACTAAAATATATGAAATATTAAATGCTTTAATATGCTTAATATTTTATTATGTTTCACAATTTTCTGAATCAAAATTATTCCATATGTCTCAGTTTGAGTCTTTTCAGAATATTAATTAAAGGGGGAGTTCATGTTTTATTTTTTCTTTTTTTCTTCCTGATTTAAAAGGGAAAAATACCTTTTTTCTTTTTTTTTTCCAGGGGTGTGGGGAGCTGCAAGATACCATTAGGACAAAGTATCTTTTCAAAGGCTAATGTTGCACATAGAAGAACATGGAAAATTATAACAAATTAGGATTTGTTAGCTCCCACTCAAACATATAAACGGATTTATTATATATATAGCAACATACCTTCAAGAGTGATCTGAACAATCAAGGTAGAAAGAATAGGAAAACATATCTGCTAAAGACTTCTCCCTATTCATTTGTGTGTTTCCTTAATATAGATGTTATTAGAATTAATACATTGCAAATTTGTGTCTATATTTCTTTTACTAAGCACAGGAGATAATTACAATAACAATTAGTCTTGTCTTAGCATAATTGGTATTTTAATATTGTCTAGTCCTTTTTCTGAACTGAAAACATAACACACAAAAACTAGAAGCCTACATAGTAGTTCTCTACCCAAACCAAGGAACTGATCAACAAACCCTTAGGATGGAAGAAGACTTCAAGGAGATGGGCACAGGCAATGTGCTTATGAAGCTACGAAAAGAACAGAGTAGCCACAGCTGTTGTAAAGGAAGCCAGAATCATCTCAACACCAGGGGGACTGGAGGGTGGCTGTTCTTGTTGGTAAATATCTGCATCAGTTGAGTGGGTTAACAGGTTGTATAAATAGTCTTTCCTGAAAACAATCAGTAGAAAGCATTATTCCTGAGCCAGCCAGGCCAGCATGGGGGAGGTGTAGATGCAGCTCAGCTAAATAGAGTAGAATCATAGAATCATAGAATATCCTGAGTTGGAAGGGACCCTTAAGGATCATCTAGTCCAACTCTTGACACCGCACAGGTCTACCCAAAAGTTCAGACCATGTGACTAAGTGCACAGTCCAATCTCTTCTTAAATTCAGACAGGCTCGGTGCAGTGACCACTTCCCTGGGGAGCCTGTTCCAGTGTGCAACCAGTGAAGGGGGTTCCAGTGAAGAACCCCCTCCTGACGTCAAGCCTAAATTTCCCCTGCCTCAGCTTAACCCTGTTCCCGCGGGTCCTGTCACTGGTGTTAATGGAGAAAAGGTCTCCTGCCTCCCGACACCCCCTTACAAGGACATACATTTTTAGTGTATATATATATACACTAAAAATAAACAAACAAGGAAGGAAAAACACATTGAAATGAGCTGCTCCTCAGTGAGTAGGAATGCCCACAGTCCTGACAGTGAACATATAGAGACCAGTAATGGGAATCACATTTGTAAACCTCATTCAGCTGTACTGCAATTGCTTATCACACCTGCTTTGTGACTTCAGTTTATTGTTGTATCACTTTGCTAAATCAAAATCCCATGCCATATCAAATATTTTCAAATAAGTAAATTTGGTACTAAGCCCTCCTTGTGCAGAATCTCCAAAGGAACCTGTTTAGAGAATATTGGACTCTAACAATCCTGCAGAAGCATATGACTTGAAGAAGAATAGAAAGGAGCCCTTCAAGGGATGTGAGCAAATTAAAATCATTCTAAATCATTCCCTGTTAAGGTCACATTTCTTGAAAACAGATGAGAAGCCAAAGAAAACAAATTCTCCCTTTCCTGGCACAACACAGCAACAAGAAGGAGAACAAACAGGTACAGTAAAGGGCACAACAGTGTACTAAATCTTGCCAAGATCTGGCAGTAAGAGCAATAAGGTGCCCTTATTCAGATGACTGCAGCTTTCCAGATTCACAAGTTTAGTAAAACAAGAGCCTCTAGTTACAGTAAACAAAAGAACTTAAAAATACGGACTGCATCTGTTACATACAACTAACTTCTGCTTTATTAGGTAGGTGAATGGAAAAAAATAACCAAATGTGCTATCCAAAAAAGTTGAATATTTCATGCTTTATTCAGAGCAGACATAACAACAATAGAAAAAGTGCATGCTAACTTGAAAGGATATATTTTAAGTATGTGAGATGATAATTAGAATCCAATAGATTCACACAATATAGGTAGCCTTCTCATGGCTTTAAGTTAAAATTTGTCACAAATATTTTGTTTAAACTTAGTAGATGTACAGGAAACCTTAAGCAGAAAAGAACCAAAAAAGATACATGTCATATTAAAGAAATCACACAAGGTGAAATACATTTCATAGCACCACACAATGTCACCACTGTTGCCAGTGCCATAAAAACGTTTGCTGCTTGCTGATCTTTTCTAATTTTCCTTGAGAGCTTTTGACATGTTCTTGTAATGCCATAGGCAAAGTCTTTGATCTCTTGAACAACCTTTAATGATACAATACTGGTTGGCATAAGACAAATCATTTTCAATAAGAAATACACATTTTCACCATTTTCCTGAAGCTAAGTTTCAGGATGACTTTCATAAAATTGTTAAGAGTAAGTCATATTATTTCATAAGTTAGAAAGCGATTCATATTTGCTTACATGACTACTGCTATGATTTGTCAGTTACAAGTTATAGAGAAACCTTACTTTTTCTGTTATGTCCCAAAGGAAAATCCAGTATCATGGCTATCTCATATTTCTGTTACTAGTTTGATTCATGATTTACTGGCAAGCACTGGCAACAATGTATTATTATATTTGTATTTTTCAGCATGAAATACATTTACTAAATGGAAAAAGGTGTGCATTGTTCTTTGAATTTTCACGAATCTGCATACATTGCAGGACAAATCCTTGCTTTCCCCTGCCTTCTTAGCTAGTATCTCTGCACAGAGTTCATTTTTTCCTTACAAAGTAGCATCTGACAAACATCATGAAGATAGAAATAAATGACATTAACAAGACAGATTATATAGGTGGAATGGAACAACTGATTTGTTAAAATATGACACAGAAAATCCTTCTAAAAACTAAACCCTGTGTGACAGATACAGTGTAAGGATGACTGTGCACAAACATCTAGTCTTAATTTTTATGAACAGCACAGACCATTCTGTTTCTCAGGATACTAAATCTCAACTGGAAATTAAAGTCTGAAAACATGACTCTGAAAACTGAGGTTCATTTCTGCTTCAGTGCATTGTAATAAAGTAAACATCAGCTGGACCTACACATCAGACCAGGTGTTTCATTCCTTTTGTGTGGATCCCTACATAATTCAGACCTAACCCTTGATCTCATACCAAAGAATTCTTTATGTTCAGGTTTATTATGGTTTCTACAGATCTACCTTGTCAATGCCAGATCTCCATTTCTGAAATTGGACATCTTGCTGAAAACAGAAAGAACAAATTTTAGCCATCAAATGCGTGCAGTGGATTTATGTGGCAAGGTTTTGGTAGCAGGGAGCTGCAGGGTGGCTTCTGTGAGAAGAACCCAGCAGCTGCCCCATGTTTGATAAGGGCCAGTTTCAACTGGCTCCAAAGGGACCCACCGCTGCCCAGTGCCAAGCCAATAAGGGATGTTGTTTGCACCTCCGAGAGCAGATTTAAGAAGGAAAAAAAAAAAAAGTGTGCACAATAGCAGCTGGTAGAGCAAGGACTGAGAAGCAGCCCTGCAGCACCCAGAGGCAGTGCAGCAGGAAGGCAGAAGGTGCTCCAGGAAGGCAGCAGCAGTTCCCCTGCAGCCTGTGGAGAGGCCCCTGGTGGAGCAGGCTGTCCCCCTGCAGCCCATGTGTCCCACATGGAGCAGATCTCCACGCTGCAGCCTGTGGAGGAGCCCATTTGGAGCAGGTGGATGTGGCCTGGAGGAGGCTGCGGCCCCTGCAGGAGCAGGCCCCGGGCCGGAGCTGCAGCCCGTGGAGAGGAGCCCTGGCAGGAGCAGGGGATCTGGGGGGAGCTGCCGCCCACCCGTGGGGGACCCGTGCTGGAGCAGTTTGCTCCTGGGGGATGGACCCCGTGGTACAGAGCCATGTGGGAGCAGTGCTTGAAGAGCTGCTGCCTGTGGGAAGCCCCCACAGGATCAGTAAGGACGGCATCCCGTGGGAGGGACCCCACGTGGAGCAGGGGCAGAGTGACCATGAAGGAGCAGCAGAGATGAAGTGATAGGGACTGACCACAGCCCCCCTTCCCTGTTCCCCTGCTGGGGGGAAAGAGGTAGAATAAGGTGGATGGGGGGATGTTTTTTTTTAATTTGCTTTTAGTTTCTCACTGCTGTAGTCTGTTAGTAATAGGCAATAAGTTATATTAATCTCCCTATGCTGAGTTTGTTTTGCCCGTGATGATAATTGTTGAGTGATCTCCCTATCCTTATCTCAATCCTTGAGACCTTTCCATTGTACTTTCTCCCCCTTTCTCTTTGAGGAGGGGGAATGAGAGAGCGGTTGTGGTGGAGCTCAGCTGCCCACCTGAGTAAAATCACCACAATGCCTTAAGGTAAAACATATTTGTTATCTATTATTAATGTTCCTTTCCTTGTGAGTGCTAATTAATATTAATATAAAATGCTGTTTCGCTCCTGTATGAATCTCTTGGCTTTTTGTTTTTAAAAATATAAGAATGGTATACAGTGTTTTAGTATTCCAGCGGAAACATACCCGTGTGCCCTGAAATTAAAATACTGATTAGGTATGTTATTTTTCCTGTCTTCATCGTCTCTGGGGATTTGTCTGCTACACAGCCCAGAAGGGAAATTGGAGAACGAGGAGTAAAAAAAAAAACAAAACAAAACAAAAAAAACAACAACTAAAGGATTTTTCTTTATTTTAGCCTGCTGCAGGAAGTTTAAAATTATTAGGTATGTGTATTATTATTATTATTCCCTATTACATTGTTGAGTATTCGTGCACAAAAACATAGCATTTTTATTTTAAAAATCATTAAAATATTTTTATTAAAGCAGATTTCTATTCTACCTTAGACATTTAAATTACTGTATTTATCCTGAGAATAATGATGAATATTAGTAATAAAACAACAAGAGAGGGAGAGAAACACCTCAGAAGAATTGTACCTTTAACTGGTGAATTGTTCCTTCCATACACAGTACTCATGCTCATTAAGTACCACAAGCACATTGCCCTTTTACAGAATAACCAACCTGAGAGAACGGCTACTTAAACTGAACCAATAGGACTTCTGCAAATGGTATTTGAGGCTTCCCCGCCACCCCTCTCCAGGAATGCCTTGTTCAAGGAAATTGAGCCCAAGTGTGGGCTGCTACTGCAAGGCATCTTTGGTCCCTATCTCTTGTGCTAGCACTCCTATGGCCACACAGAGCTGTGGATCAAAACAAAACAAAAAAACACCTTCTACTCCTGGTTAGTTTTCAGACATATTTTTTAAAAAATTAATTTTCAACTGGTAAACTAATTCCCATTTGTTATCCCATTCAGTATAGAGTGGTAATTCCAATACAGTGGTGGGACTATCACTAGCAGTCCACGTTTCTGTCTGTACGAGGTAGCTGTGTTGTACTCCACACCTCTGAAGGCAGATTATATGCTCTTTTAAATTTGTGGGGATGGCAAACCACTGTTTCCCCACTGAGGTAAGTGCCTGAATAAATGAACATTCCTCTCCTGTGCCACCCATTGCAAAACAAGTAACTAATTTTGAAGGTTTACACAAATTGGTTTGAGTTTATGTTGGGAAAGGAGAGGAACGCTATGACTGGAGCTGACCTCAGCTGAGATGCAGCAACAAGCAGAGGTTCACTGCTTGTCACCTACCCATCTCAGATGCGTGCCCTGGACACTCTCAGGCTGGGGCTGGTGAGAAGGTAAGCATGTAAATAGTATTTTGGAGGCCTTCCTGATCTCTCAACCATAGCATAAGCAGTGGGTTTCTGAAAAGGTGACAGAGCTTTGCTATTCCAGTTAGGGACTCTGTGGAGATTAACTTCTCACTGCCAAATGTGTCTTCCCCATTGCTGTGATGAATTTCAGAAATTCATAATTTTCATCGAAATAATCCAGCTGTAACTGTGAATTTGTTTTACTCGTTGAGATTTAGCAGTGATACAGAGGAATGCAAAGGGTATAGATTTATACCATTCCAAGCACTAGTGTTAGGGTATATTCTGATTGCTGCTTCCTATGATTTTTTTCGTACTGTGTGGTATGAAGTTTTTCCAATAGGGGAAACCAGCTGCACTCACAGTGGTATTCAGGCAGGTATTTTTAAATTGGAGTTTACTGCCTGAGAGGATATAGCATCAATAACAAATTAAAGTGATATACATTTGTATCTGTCATATGTTATTAATAAGGTAAGCGCTCCCTCCTGGGTAAAGGTAGGAGAAGATATTCTCTTGGGTTTCTGCTCCTGCAGGCAGACTATTGGCTACCTTCAGGAAAGACATGGGTTATTTGTTCCACATTTGAAAAAGTGGTATCAACACAGTTAAAATCTCCTCTTGAGGGTGAGTTGAGCTGGAAAGTTGCCAGTGTCACTAGAGTCTCAAAACCTGTATGTTCTATAGAAAAATTCTCACAAAAATGTGTAGTATAGTTTATGTGCTGATTGTTTAATTTGCAGTTAAAATCTCATATAATCTTACACATGGCTCCACTGAAATGCTAGTAACCCTCAATATCTATATGATCTATTAAAATAATTATATGGCATCTTAAATCCTTTTGCTTTTTTATATTTACCTTCTCAGACTATGCCTTCTTTCAAACCTTACTTTTAAGAGACACAATGGTATGCTTAATGTTATCACAATATCATCTTTCCTTCAAATTAGAGAATACCAAATCCTAAATTATCCAAATAATCCAAATACTAAATTATTTTTCTTAATCTCACCAGTCAGAAAGGAATCTTTCTCCACTTCTATGTCATTTGTCCCCTTTGTACATAACCTTAGCAAAACTCTAGCTCTAGAGTAATCCTCCTCTCCAAACTTGTTGTGAAATCTTTCCTTGTACTTTGTGGCATTTATTCCACGTCTTCCTCCTCCTATTTTTTCCTAAATTTCCATTCCCAAATTGATCAACTCTATCTTAGCTACTGCCATTCCTTCTTCTTCCATAGGTCAGTATCTTCTGTGTGTTGCATTCTGTGTATGTTATGTGCATGTATTCTGACATATGCCAGGACTTTAGTCACTGTATCCTTTATCCATCTATATGCCTTTACACACTCTGTCAAACTGCCCCAAAATTGTAAAATGTCTGTGTTACCATTACATATAATCCAAACCATTTACTTCATCGACCTCATCATTACATGAGATAAAATTAATGAAAATCAGCATTATCTTATATGGGGGTGTATGTAACAGATGGTAACAGTGTTTGTTTCTTAGCGTAAAGCTTACTGTGCATGTACTACGTATTACACATTTCTTTAAAATGCAACACAAGCTGGGCAGTAGGGAAGAAGTCTGCCTGCGTGGTGCTGGCTGCAGCACTGTGTATCTGCTCTCTGGAGAAAAAGCAGATTGCTCCATTCCCCAGTGTGTTCTGTGGGGTGAAGCTTCAGCACAGAGAGCAGAGCAGGTAGTGACAGCTAATGCTGAAGCCAGCCAGAAGAGAGTAAACAGGAAGCCTTTTGAGTTGAGTAGGGATGTGCAGCAGAGAGCAGGTTTCTTTTCAGCCCAAAGGTGATGGAGGGGAAGAACGCTTCCAAAGAACCCAGGGGGATGTTTTAGAGTTAATTCAATTGAGAAGCCACTGAAAGTCAAGGAACTAGTAGGCAAGGCCAGAGGAAAAAAACAACTACCAGACAATCACATAGTAACAAAAGAGTAACTTATGGTTTAGATGCCCTTGTTTCATCTGTCTCAGTAGATCTGTATTTTCTATCTCTTAACAGCCACTGTATTCTAGCTTATTAGTTTGTATTCTAATACACTTAGCTTTAAAGACTGGGAGCCTTTTGATGTCTTTTGTTATGCTCACTTCAAAGGAAAAGGTGGGGTAGTTCCACTTTAAGGCTCTGGGCATCTCAAGGTCCTGTCACAGAGGGGAAAGGAAGAACCTAGGCAGATGTTAATACTGGATGCATTTTGATGCACCAGAGCTAATAGGCTCAGTCCTCCATCTGGAGAAAGGCAAAAAGGATAAGTAAAAAGAAAAGCTAATCCCATCCCCTGTAAATTGGAGCGTAAGTACTGCAGTAGCTTGAATAGAGAGGACTTGAGAGACTGAGTAATGTTAATGGTACAACAGCTTTATTCAAGCTATTAAAGGGAGGATTTCTCTTCAGTTCAGTCACCTACTTGTAACTTTTAGATGAGTGCCATAAGCAGCAACTTAGGCAGCATCATTCAAATAATAGTGAAAAATAACTTATAGGTAAGAGATGCCTAAGCAAAATATTGCAAGACTTGTCTTCATTTACTTATGTAAGACAGATATAAACTGTATAGCAGGTGAATTTCTCTAGGTTGATGGACAGATAGAGTGAGACACAAGAAAACCAATTTTAGACCCCTAATGGTCCTTTGAATTAACAATTGCTTGGTTCTAGCATTTTTCCAAAACATGTCTCTCTACTTTGTCTTTAATCCACAACACACTTGCTGTTTACCTCTTTACAAAAACACCTTCCCCATAGATAAAAAGCTAATTTTGCCCTGCCTTCAGAGGATTTTCTGCTATTCCATGATTTACTGTATTTTTTCCTTCCTTTCCCCCCTCTGAAACAGTGGACATCAAGAAACAAAGTATTTTAGTATTTTCCTTCCTTTTTTTTTTTTTTTTTTTTTTTTAATGACTGTATCTGTTTTTCTTTCCCTTCTGCCTCCATTCCAAACCACTAAACATGATTCAAAAACATTTCACTGGAATCTATATTCTATCCTTCCTCTTCTTACCACTTATAATTCAGCACTCTATTCTACCCTCACAGCACTATGCACTTTCTTTCACCTGCTCTTCCTTCCTCTTGTTTTCCTACCTTAGTTGTCTTTTGCAGATGCTTCTTCCTGGAGAGCAAAAGGATAGAGCAAGCATGGAAGTTCTCTGAGGGATGAAGACTGCACACTTACAGTCTTTATGCTAACTTTTGCACACAGATCTGTATGCTTTACAAATCCCTTCCTGAATTTTTCGATTGTACAAAATTACATCCAGCTTATCGAAATCTTCCAGACGGGGATCCCTGTGCCCCAACACTTTAAATATCTTGATTGCCTCTCCACAGCTTCCTCATTCTCTTTGCCTGGCTATAGCCCAGTATTACAGGAAAATGCTGTATAATGGGTGATAGAGGTTTCAAATAAAAACATGCAAATCATGCACAATTTGTCTAAATATGCTTATGCAGGCCAGATGCAATCTGCAGCTGCAGCACAATCCTGTTTATATTCTTGATGGGTAGAGTTTACAGTCAAAAAGTTCAGCTATATTCTCAAAATGTAACACGGGCCTCTGTATGTCCTCATCAACAATCCCTCTACAGCCTACATAGCTCTCCTGTGTAGAAATAGTAAACAATTTTAAATGAAATACAAATGTTAGGTTTCACAAATCAGTGTGCTCCAAGACAACATGAAACTAACCACTCTTTATTTAGCATTTATTTACATATACAGCTTAAACAACAATAAAATGGTCTCAGGAAGGTAAGAAGGAGCAAATAAATGTTCCACACTATGCAATCGGCAGCTATAAGACTACTTTAGAGAAGGGTGCCTCGTCTCTTGGAAGTACTGAGTTGGCACAAGTCAGCTCAGAAAAGGAATATGTTGCCTTAGTGATCTGCCAAGTTCCATTAGCAGATCCTTGGATCTGCTTAGCTCCACTGATAAAACTGTCTTTCCAAGATGAAATAGAGGATCCCTTCCATCTAAGTCATCTTCAGGGACAGTACGCTAAGACCAAGCCTTGATTCACTGCTGACCAACAACCTGAAGGGCAAAACATTATACAGCCCTCTGCACCATTCCCTCCAATGTTATCCCATTCCAAACTCAGCTTCCTGGAGTTTCAGCCTCCACCTTCCTTAAATCTTACTTTGCTGTGGTCTGTTTCTCTAAATATTTTAAAGAAGTATTATTCTTTGCTTCTTCTTAAGACACACCCCTCACTCATTCACTGCTTATGTATGAATTTAAATTCAAACAAAGTGATTTAAAATAGTCAGGAGAATATTTACCATGCTTTCATGTTGTATGGAATAAATCATATTTCATTTAATTGTCTAATTGTGATATACTAAGATAGCACACATATATGTTATGTTATATATGTTATAAAGTAACAACTACTGTATGTAAATTTCATTAACTTGATTTGCATCATATATGTTAGAAAATAAATCTGGAAACTAAAACTGAAGGTCTGCAAACAGTGGTTGAGTACACTGACAAGATCAATATCTTTAAGTAACTGATATACAGTGGGGAAAAAAAAGGATTCACTGAACATTATATTAAGAAACAAGGGATTTGGTTCCTCCTATGGTCTACATATGTGAAAAAAAATCTAGACTTCATTTTGCTTATTGGGGCTTTTTTTTTTTTTCCCCTTTTTCAACATCAAATGGAATAAAACAGTAAAGCAAAGCATATAACACTTAATTACAGTTTTCTAACTTTGAAGAAGCTTAAAAAATAAAAATCAAAGTAACTACTTAATCAATCAAGGCATGAGAGGCTTTTTCAGGCCTTTTGCCTAACAAAATAAAATCAATTAGATGCATAGGAAATTTTGAAATATTCCTTCCCCCCCCAAAAAAAAAAAAAAAAAGAAAAAAAGAAAAAAAAAAAAGCTATACTTACATAAAGCATATGAACAAGACTGGTCGATATGTTTTATTTGAACTCTTGAATTAAAAGCCTCATTAAAATCTTAAAGAATCTGCTCCTGAAAGATCAGAAACTATCATCTAGAAATGAATTGCTATTAAAGAAAAGACATAATTTTGTGTTTATAGAAAGATTACTTACAATGCCACATATACCATCTGTGACAGTTTATTTCTACACTACAGCAAGGAACCAGAAGAGTAACTGAACTCTCTTTTAAAAGAAAAAAAAAATATGAAATGGCTGGTAAGCTACCCATTTCATACTATGGAAATATACTCAGATGCATTTCTGTACTGGTGAAACTATAAACATAAAATACATGTTTGGTTGAACACAGATTCATTTCTGACATTTATTCACTATTAAAGCATAATGGTATTTAATACAATACACATGGGGAAAAGGATGCAAGAGAAAACTTGCCAAGGCAGTGCTGCATGAAACTTTGCATTAATAAATAAATTAATGAAGTCACTATACATATTAAGACCAGATCTACTATGCTCTCTTTATTAAAACTGAGTCATTGTCAAAAAATTGCTGATGCTAGGATTTGTTGTCATGAATGATATGAGCAGCACTGCCAGAACTTGCAAGTCATAATAGACTAGACACACAGAAAATGTTATGAATGATGTAACATTTGAAGCTCCCTGTAATGTTACTAGATATGCCCTCTAACTGATGCTATATTTAGTTAAACTTCCTTGGCATCAAACCTGCTGGTTCTCATGAAACTAGAAAGCAGAGGTGTTTTAAGCTCAGTGGAGCTTGCTGCTATAAGATTCAGTGACTCTGATGATTCTCTCTCTGTAAGGTTCTAGGGTGAAGAAATAATCTCAAAAGATGGTGTAGTGTCTGTATGACCATTAGGTGAATTTCTCCAGAGTTCTTGCAGTTTGATCATTTAGTATATATAGCTAAGAAAAAAAGATCGGTGGAATTAAGTATTCTAACTTACAATTACTTCCATTTAAAAAAAAAAAAGACAGTGATTAGTTGCTTACAAGGATTATGCTTTTCATAAATACGTAGTTTCAAAAGTAAAAAATATAATACTGAATTACAGCTGTAATTAAAATATTATACATTTAAAAGTTCTATCTCAAATATCACTTGGTGCAAGGCTGTCTGATAAATCAAATTGACATACTTTCTTCAATTCATAGTAAAATTTTAGCCTTCTAAATTTCTTTTGTTTCTTCACAAAATCTCCAAGACAGAGCTTTTAATCTTCACAAAGTAAATACAATGAAGGACAAACTACAGTTTACCAAATAACATATTTTAGGAGGAGACAACACAAGGGAAAGGACGTATTTGCTACTTCAGTGGTGTAACATTCTTGAACTAAAATTCCTACATAATTTAAATGATCAGTATCTTTGTATCTGTAAACTGAGGATGATTATAGAAGTAATAATGCATTATAGGAATTAATGCATCACCCATATTGGCTACTTTACTAATATTCCAGAGGAATCTTAAAATAAGCTAATCTGTTCCAATTATTCCTAAGGTTTGTAGAGTAGGTATTTTCTGTAAAAGAAGCAATGACATGATACAAAGTCTAAAAATGCTGAAATAAGGTAAAACTATTTTGAATATGGAATTTCTGGCAAGGTTTTATCTTCTTGCATTTCACTGGAGAGAAAGTAAAAAGAATATGGTCTTCAAGCAGAACATACATACTTCTGCAGGTAGTATCAAGGACACTAAAAATTCAGTTTTATTTTTTTTAAATGTAATGAGATTTATATGTGGTTCAGCCTCTTAAGGACTTTCTTAAGGACTTTTTTTTTTTTTTTTTTTTTTTTTCCAGAAGCAATGCAAAAGGTAATATATGATAGTCAGAAAGGCATAATGCTTTGAGATGGCAATTCCTTCCACTTACACCCATGATATATCTAAGGTAGGTGATGAGAAAAGACAGAAAAGGCAAGATAAGGAAAAGACCACAAACTTGTCTAAGCCTCATTTCTAAACTGAAGAAAGGAGAGCAGAGAAAGAGATTTTTGGTTTCACTATAGCTTGGATATAAAAACATAGCAAAGGTTTCCTCTGTGGCTCCTACCAATAACGTTGATTGTCAGATAGTTGGCAATAGAAACAGCTTCTGTGAAATCAAGGTAGGTGCACAAGTTAGATGATGTAAAACTGCAACAGGCTGATCATGGACATCCACAAAGCTAATCAGAGCACAGGTAATACTACCTGATAATTTTAAGGCTTTCGGCCATACATACAGTTAGTAAAACCACTGGTAAAACCTTTACTGATTGCTTTTACAATCCACACTAGGATGTTTGCTATGATGGTCACCTTGCTATTATTAAGCAGACCAAGTTATGCCTGTGATGCACTATAGCCACAACTGTTATCACAACACAGGTAACAAAAGGCCTCAACTTTCTGGCCAAATGATTTTGTTAAGACAGAAGACATACATGTGGTGTCTTTTGTACAGAAACTTGCAAAGGTTGGTCAGAGGAAAAACATAAAAGTAAATATTTAATGAAATCAAACCAGAGGCTAAGAATAAAAAAAAAAAAAAAAGGCACAGATATAGAACAAAATCAGAGTTTTAGTAACTAATTCAAACAGAACCATACCTGTGAGGCAAAGAACTGGAGGCAGAATGACCTATGTGATACCACTAACTTCAACACCCTTCAGATATCCAAAATGTACAGCAGCTATGATCTTTTCTATCCTTACATGGGAAAAACATGTTGGAAAATAATTATATATTCACAACAATGTATACTACCATTTTAACACAGTTGAAGTGTCTTATGCCTACCATATGCCTGTGCCCAACTTGAGTCCAGATCTCAGATTTCACACAGAGCTATACAGAGCTGCCATGTGGATGATCATAGAATCACTCTGCTTGGAAAAGACCTATAAAATCATCTAGTCCGACCCTTAACCTAGTACTAAAGTCCACCACTAAACTATGCTACAAAGTTCTACATCTACGCGTTTCTTGAAAACCTCCAGGGTTGGTGACTCAACCACTTCCCTGGGCAGCCTATTCCAATGCCGCATGACCCTTTCAGTAAAATAAATTATCCTAATATCCTAACCTAAACCTCCCTTGGCACAACTTGAGGCCATTTCCTGTCATCTTAACATTTGGTGTATGGGAGAAGAGCCCAATCCTCACCTCACTACAACCTCCTTTGAGGTAGTTGTAAGTTACAGTAAGGTCTCCCCTAAGTCTTCTCTTCTCCAAGCTAAACAACCCCAGCTCCCTCAGTCACTCCTTGTAAGACTTGTTCTCTAGACCCTTTACCAGCTTCATTGCCTTTCTTTGGACATGCTCCAGCACCTTGATGTCTTCTTGTAGTGAGGGACCCAAAACTGAACACAGTATTCAAGGTGCAGCCTCACCAGAGCCAGTAAAGTATTAGATAAGCTAATACTGCACATGCATATCACAACTGTCATACAAAATGCATACTGGACTAAGGAGTAGCTACTATGGGGACTTAACCCAAAAGTTTGTTCAGAGTATGCCTAACACAAACTGATAGAATTGGGTTTCTTGTAAAAAGCAATTAGGACTGCCATTTTCTCTTAAAAAAAAAACAAAAAACAAAAAACAAAAAACAAACAAAAAAAACACACAAAAAAAACAAAAAACAAACAAAAAAAACACACACAAAAAAAACAAAAAACAAAAAAAAAAAAACAACAGGGGCTTCCTTTATTATGTTATAGCCTAGAGATTAAGTTACATTCATCCTAGAAGTAAGACTGAGCTTGAACTCCCTCTTTTGCCAGAGGCAATGCAAATCTACATTACTGACTACGGAGAAGTCAGACTGAAAAACATTATTTTGCAAAAGGGATGGTCATTCATTAAACTACTGTAACTTGATCAAACTCATCACATACTCAATGTCCATCAACAAAATTGCAACAGCATGCTTACCAGCGTACTTAACATAATGTGAATGTGTCTTACTGCCTCTGGACAATATAATTTCTCATTCTGTCCTCACACAGGGCTTAGAGTAAATAGTCAGCATTTCAGAGGACTAGGCTAAAAAATAAGAATCTATGGAAAACCATTTTTAAAATGTCCTTTACCTATAATTAATTTCACCTGACTTTATAGCCATTATACTAACCATAAGTAAAAACAGAAATGCAAAAATAGTGCACATTTGTTTTAGCAAAATTCTTTAAAAAAAAAAAAAAAAAAAAAGGAAGAGGGTGAGGAAAAAAAAGAATAAAATAAACAAATAAAGGGTGTCTATGACTGAATATATTTTCAGTAAGACATTATTAATCTTCATTAAATGTCTTCTGGAGCTAGCAGAAATGTCTTAGCTGTTTTGTGATGATCCAGGACTACATTGACATCTAGCCAGTCACTGCCAGTGACCAAAATGGGAAGAAAGGAGGAAAAAAAAAAAAAAAAGAAAAAAAAAAAAAAGAGGGAAAAAAATAAATAAAAGAGTGAGAGAATGCCATAATAAATAATGGGATGGAGTAGACAGAAGACTCATCTTTTACGTTTTGGTAACAAAATGGAACAAAGAAACATGCAATATGACTTTAAACTCCACTAAAATCTGTAACAAAAAAAATATAAAAAAATCAGCACCTCACAAAGTTTTTAAAATATTGCTTAGTAGATGATGAGGAGACGCACATAGAAGTGCCACTCCACATTGGGCTTATTTCTTACATTTTCTGCTGGAAACATACTACTATTTACATATGATACATAATGTTAGGCTAGACAGTTGTTCAGTCTGATCCAATACAGAATTTGTTTAGTGTTCTTTCATAATAGTTTAGTTAATTTAGGTAAGGGGAAACAGATATTGATTGGTTTTGTTGTATATATCAGTTGTATGCTTTTCTATTGATAGACAGTGAACTGTTCTTACTAGTTCAGAAGGGTTTTATGTAGAGGATGTAAATGATGGCATACGTGTGTGAAATGATGCACAACTGGTATTAACAAAATTTAGCAACAATTGACATTTTAAGCAGAGACACAATTCAGGTTAGTTTATGCCCCATGATGTTGAGCTTTTATGTCTATCAATAGCACAAGTAGAACAACATGTTTACAGAATCCATATTACGTGGCTTCATCAACGATATCTTTCTTTCCTGTATAACATGTTCTAGGTGACCCTGCTTGAGCAGGGGGGTTGGACTAGATGATCTCTGGAGGTTCCTTCCAACCTCAGCCATTCTGTGATTCTTTCAGTCTTTCTTAATCAAAATTTTAGCTAAATCTTTCAAAGGGTGAGAGGAGGAAGATTTCAGTTATTTAAGGTTTGTGTTTGTTTTCCTAGAAAATCATTAGAACTAATGACCCTGAAAGAAGTTGTACCCAAGAGTGATTCTTGTCTTGCCACAACCTGTTATTCCCAGGGAGAAATAATCAAATAGTTGCTAAACAAAAATAAAGGAAAATGAAAAAGCAGACAGAAAATGAGACTTCTGTTATGAAAAAGAAATAGTCTTTCAATATCTAATCAACAATGTAAAAATATTATGATGCAAGATATAACACTGTTGCTAACTACATATCTTTAATAAAAATTATGCTATTTAACAACAGGTAAGAGTAAGGCTAAAGGCTAGAAGTAGTTAGGCTAAACCCATGTCACTGTACTGTGTCCAAATTCTACCTGCCTAAGAACTGCACTGTGACAGTTCAGTGATGGTTCAGTATCAGACTGAACCATCTTAATCCATGTCCGAAGTCCTACATACCATTAAAAAGTTGCCTGTGACCCACACCAGGTAATGTATTTCCCACATAACATTTAGGAGCATGGAAGGGGGAATCCTGAGAAATAATTATTTCATGTTTGTTCAAACCTGTGAGATTATTAGGCAATGGGGTCGGGGTAGCAAGAATCCCACTACCCTTCCAAGTGGCTCTGTTGCTGGACAGTTCCCCAGCTCTGCCAGCAGCAGCAACATACACAAGAAGAAATTTAATGTCAGAGATCTTGTGGGGCCAGGGGCAGTACCCAGCCTTTTTGTCATTCCACCATCTGCATGCATTCTATTCTAAAGAATGCAACAATGCAGGTCCATACTTTTCCATATAAAAATAATAATAATAATAATAAAAAAAATAAAAAAGGTCATTTGATCTTTAACCACTTTTATAGGACAGGAAAGAAGCATTGGACCTTCTCTGCAGTTTCCAAGACTGGAAATGCGAATGATGTACACTATTTAGAGGCAACAGCCATATCTTCTCTCATGCTTATTTTTGGTGAAACATTATTATTTCATGTGCAAGCCAGGTATGATCTCTGAGTTATATTTTGATAGTTTTCTGAGTTCACTGCAAGCAAACAAAAATTGCTATGCAAGTCCTCAAACAGAGGAAGATCTTCATTCTGGATTTGCAAGAGAGACTACACTTACTGACAGTTGTGACCAGATGAAATATATATTTTAGTACTTTTCAAACATAAATTGATGTGTAGTCCTGAATAAGGCGAATGACAGATTGGAGACATAGAACTGACTGTAAAAGTGACATTTCAGTGAAATTCCAGTTCAAATGTTAACAAGAATGTTTTCAGAAAGGTATACACATACACATCCACAGTGGAATTATATACAGGCATTTTAAAGATGCCATTACCTGTTTTAAATATCTATGAAATATCTCGCATCTGATTAAGGCTACCTTTACATGCTCTGTAAGTACAATAGTTCATTATAATTTGTTACTGATGTACTTACGTATCCATAGACAGAGAGAGAAACTGATTTATTCACCTTTCTGTTCATATAGAGATTGACAGTGATATCAATAAATTTAAAAGTGGGAGAATAAAAATGCAGTATTCCAGCACCATGCTACTTAACTTGCCAGCATATAGGTAGGTGAAAAGCAGTACAAGCAGATTACTATAGACATTCCTCTAAAATATTTTTTTCTTTAGCCTACACTGTATCTTTCCTTAATTTGTTTACTAAAATATTATGTTTAAGGTTTAAAATTTTCTTGGCAACTCTTCTGTTTTGTGCCTTCACTTAGTAAGGTTATTTTTCCCCTTAGATTACATATTTTTATCCTGAAGAACATTTATTATAATCTAACTGCACATACTTTCAACTAAATAATCAATGACCTAACAGTTTGTTTTCTGAACTTTTATGAGGAAGAGGACAAATATCCATCATGAGGAATGCAAAGCACTCCCTCACAAGACCAAAGCAACAGTGCATGAAATTGAACTCAAAAAGAGCCTCCATTCTGTGTGACTTCTTGGCTGACACAATTTAGATATTTATAGCTTTACGAATAGGCCACTGGAGAAGAACTTGAAGCTTTTTCTAGCCAGGAAGGATTAATGAACATGTGCACCTGGTAATTACAGCACTCCATCTTTCTCAAAGCCCTCACATTGCCTCAATGGCAGAAACTGTAATGAAAAGCCATTGAAAATATCAATCTGCAATTCCACAAGTCATTTAAATATTAAAATATATAATCTCCTTTCACACTTTCTATGAAGTAGGCGAACAGTGGCATGCAAAAAAAAAAAAAAAAAATCATACATAGGTATTTTCTGCTTCATGTTATTACCTGGCATGCCTCATTTAAAATGTAAAACTAATCTGACAGGAATTCAGGCTTTAACTTACTCCAGACTCAAATTAGAAAATCCACAGCAGTGACTGTCAAATACTTCCTTAAGTAACAGCAGAAAGAAATATCAGCCTAGGGTAAAATGTGCAACCCTAAGAAGGCATAAATTCCACAGCACATTTCATAAAAGTTTACCAAAAAATAAATGCTTTAAGAGTCAGGAGAAACATTCTGTACATTTTTCATTAAAGAGGTTTTCAGAGGTATTAGTTGGTGGAAACTTTAAGAAGTATGCATGCTACCACAAATATTTTTCTAATTTACATACTACTAGGAATCCACAGAACTTGGTAGGAGGATTGTTTGTTTGTTAAAACACCACCTAGATTAACTTGAAAAATACAATCCACTTCATATTGAATTTTGAGATTATAACATACTGAAAAAAAAACTTGGAAAACACTGTGATCCATAAAACCCACTTCACTATCAAAGTACTGTAAAAATCAAATGGTCTATGACCATCAATATTACAATTTGTCTGATGTTATTCTGATATTTGATATAGCATTAGACTGAAGCAGAGAGACGCATGAATGGATGAAACAGACAGACACATGAATGGATGAAGTAGACCAACCAAAAGTAAAAACAGCATTACCAATACAGGTTATTTTAAAGAAAAATAATTGTTTTACAAGTGGAATTAAATTTTAAAATACATTTTAGTGAAGCACCTAACTGTTACAAAATTAGAATGGAAAGTCAATCATTGCACAAACATCTATATGGCTCTAAAAGTAGTCTTTCAAAAGACGTTTAAGCACAGTACGAGATTTGAGCATTAAAAATGGCCTGTTATTGCTAAAACACCCTGTTCCTTGGTGGATTATAGAAAAAGAAAAGACTCCAATAGAGATAAGTGTGCATGAAATGCTCTCTCCAGAGTATTCAGCCAAACTGACTGCAATAAGGGGACTTCAAAAAGCAGCAAGAGAAGAGATGTTCAAAGCACCTTGCAGCTTTGGGCTGCTGGCCTCTACTGCTGTTTTTAATACACTTAGGTTTAACTTGGGAACGGATAAATAATTGACAGAGAAATTTCCTGCAAGCTTTGATCACCGCATCGTTTGTCACCAGCCTTAAAGTAGCCCTTACGTTAACACTTAATCCGGGGCGTCTTATTTCAAGTACAAAAGCATCCCCTCCCACCCACCGCTCGCTGACTCCTGCATCAGAACAGAAGACTTAAGATGCAGCCTGCACGCCACTAACATGCCGTGCTCTTTGCCAGCCGATTCCTTCCCCGGCACGCATATTTTCGCCTCCTTACCTTTAAAAGGCTGTCCAAAACCTGCTAAGTTCCCCCCAGACGATTTTAGCTCAGCGCATCCAGCAGTGCATCCGCACAAAGCTTTGCCATTGCGAGTGTGAAGAGAAAGAGCTGCTGGGATGCTGAATGGCACATCAGCCAACTTTGTGTGTACCGGCGGCTCCCTGAAAAAGCCGGACCGAAATTCGCCTCGCTTGCGGATTGGATTCAACAGCACACAGTCACAGGGTGGCAGAACGAGGATTTAAAAGGAAAGAAAGAAGGAGAAAAAAAAAATAGAAAGAGAAATCTTCCCCCCTTTAAATTAGCCTTGCCTAGGAAAAACAAGCTTGTCTTCTGAGTCCAACAAATACTTGCAGAACCACTCGACTATAAAGTTTTCATGGCACTATATACAATAGTAGTCCATCAATTTAACAGCTAATATATTGATATAGAATGTATAAGTTATTTGCATTACTAACATAGCATGGAGTAACATGAGCATTTCAGTCTTCATGCTATAATCATATAAAGAAAATGTAATATGTGAATAAAAATCATTATAGATTTAGCTAGTCTTCAATTCTATTAATTTTCTGTGGATTGTATTTCACTTAGTTTAGATGCAATTACCTATACAAAAAAAAATCATTCCGCCACTCTTACATGCAGATTCCTTTAAGAAAATATACCTATAACACCAAGTCCTGGCTTGTGTCTTTCTTGGTATAGAGAGTCTGGAAGAAATGAGGGAATTTGCTGAGACACTACTAGGTGGGTACATTTCACCATGATAAGGCTTTAAACATTTATCAGCAGGATGTTTTTTACACTTTTCCATTGAACCTAAACCAGAAGAATTTTGTCACAGATAATCTTGTACACTGACTATCAGTTTTAATTTATTTATCTAGTGTGTTTTTTTTTTCTCCCCTCAAAAATGCTCCTTGTCATTTTAAGAATAATGTTGAAAAATGTATGCTTTATCATATATTCCTTCTGAACCCATAGTGTACCAATTTATTTCCACTTGCTGACAATGAAAATACCATTTTCTAGTGGCTTTGCAGTTTGGCACTGGAACAGCAATTTGAGGTTAGAAGCAGAAGTAAAAGTGCCAGGAATATAAGAGGCCAGATGTACCATAGAGGTGATGACCTCATTTGGCAAGAAATACAATTTGGATATATAGTTTAAATAGCACAGTTTATTTCAAGCAGTACCTATTTTTAGTGAGGTTGAGTGAGAAGAAACGCCTCTATCACCTCCAAGGTCTTAGGTACCATTAGAACACATAGGAAAGACAAGCAGAAAATAGGACCACCAAGATAAAAGGAATGGCAACTTTCACAGCCATCTAACTATCTAACTATTTCTTTTCTTCACAAACATTGCATCTGTCTCAATGACAAAGACTTTAAATTCCAAATTTCATTGCCAATTATAAGGTATTAAATCGGCCTGTATAGTTCTTTTGGCTCCTATTGACCTCATCAAACAGCTGTGATTTCTAAGCAATCAGTCTCTAATGAGCTTAGAAACACAACAGAAGTTAAAATGCCATATGTATTTCATTTATCTTTTTTAAAAAATTAACACTCTTAACATATACATCTTGAAAACTTTTTTTTTTTTTTTTTTTTTTTTTTTTTTTGCTAATGCATGAAGGAATCATTCTCTAGTGATAGAAATGGAAAAACAATACATATGCTGCATCTCTGTCTTTTTAATATAGTTAGAGCCTTATCAGCACTCAAACACACTCCTGTGAGCAGCTATGGAAAACTTGCTAGAACGCTCAAATACTTTAGTGCTGTCTTTCAGACTTGTCTCCTTTTATTGTATTATTATGAAAACATCTGTAATGTACAGAAAGATATATTGCACATAAAAAAAAAAAAAAAGCAAAATCTGTGCACCTAATGAAAGAAACATCTCAGAAATAGATAAAATACACAGTGTAGCTAATAATTGCAGGAAAAATGCTATATGCCCATCATAAGTAAGTATCTTTAAAACTTTAGATACTGACAGAATACAGAATACTTTTTCTTACAGAAGCAGGTTTTTGTCAGCTTTTGTTAATGTTTCTTAGGATTACAAAAAAAAAAAAAAAAGTTTTAAAAAATACTTTAATATATTAACTGCAATTAGAAAATGGGCTCTTTGAAAGGGTTGTGAAAAAATAATTCTTAGCTGCAAGCTCAGTGATTATTTAACAGCATTTAAGTGCTGTTAGTCCATCATCTTTCCTGTGTGCAAAGCACACTGAAAGCGGAACAGCCCAACCCTTTAAACGGTTTGTTTGTTTATTATATTTGATGACCTTTTAATCCAAAAGGAATCCAAATACCCTCTTGGCAAAGATTTCATTATGTAGAAATGGTACCACAGCACCATTTTGTGTCCTACATAGAAATATTGCACACACATAATAAAGATGCCTTCTTACTTCCTTTTAACTGTAGAATACAAGGGCCAAATGTAAAGCAACTTCCTTGCAAAAAGATTCATGCACTTTATCCCAGTGTTATTTTATGCCACATCCTAAAATAGTTTTACTTTCATCTCGGACGTCTTGCAGCCTTTCAGCTGATGATAAAAGTTGACACATCACTAACTTTACAATCAAACACAGTGCTTCAAGAAAGCCACAGAACTACACCCTGACAAAAAAAAAAAAAAAAAAAAAAAAAACAAAAAAAAAAAAACACTAAAATGACCCTGTTGATTGCAGCTATCAGGGAGTTACACAGAAATAGAGTGGTTTCTAAGTGATCTAAGTTTAAGTGTATTGAGAAAAAAATACCTTGACTTGGTGAATAGCAATTCAACAAAGAGCAAAGGAGTTGATGTGCTTGCAGTGAGCTCTCCTACCACAGATGGGCGGCTGTATGTAGGTAATTCATTGCAGCTTCTAGATAATATAGAAAACATCTCATCTGAACATGGGAAAGAAACATAAATCAGTGTAGAAAATCCATAACTGAGAGTTCAGTTGCCAGCCAAACCCCTTAAGACTTTCCTATACTCTGTAAGGAATATACAGCTGGTCTTGCCCTGATTACTGACACTTCTGTTTATGACCATGTTGGAGATTTTATTTTGCAGAGTGGGATGGGTAACCAAAGGGAGGACAATTCAGGAAAACCCTAAGGAAAAGAATGGCTTACATTAGAGACAGTGAATGTTATTAAAGGAGACTGACAGATCCAACAGCTTTGAGAACTTTGTTTCACTGCCAAGCTGAGCCTGACAGGTTTTGGTCAAATAGATACTGTATTAGGAATGCAGAAGAAAAAAATAATTTGGGCAGCATTATAAGGACCGTACCTCAAAGACAGCTTTCATTCTTTGCAGGAACAGCAGAGAAGTATAAGGCAGTAAGCATTAGGACTTCATAGTTGAACAAGACGTATATGAGTAGATGATCTATAAAAGTCTTCTTTTTATACAAATTACTTATTCTTACTGCTAAAAATATTACCATTTTTGCTTTAAGGCACTTTTGTCATTACTTAACATGGCCAAAGACTCTTGAAAATATAAGCTATAAAGGATTCCTTAACACCTGAAAGCTGGCATAGGCTACTGTGGCATGTAAGGGTGGAGGGAATAGTAATATTGCTGGTGAAAGTTGAAGGTTCACAACTTTACACTTTTTCACAAAATACACTTTTCAGTAAGTGATCTAACATGAGAGTTCACTGATGAGAGTTTTTGAGTCTTCATTAGCCTTTTAGAACCTACTTCCTGTGATTCTGACAGAAATCCGTGTGTTACCACAGTTAGGGACAGAGGCCAATCTCTCTCCTTGCTGCCACAGTACACAAGCAAGAACTACAAGTACTGAAGTGGAGGACAATAACACAACTAGGATTAAAATCAAATTTATAGCAAAATGATAAAAGGAAAAACTTTCAGTTAGCCCTGGAAAAAAAAGTGAACAACCCTACATAGCAGTTCTGTTCTCTGTTCATCTCTGCATAAAATATGCATCCATAGGATATAATGATCCTCCCTCCCACATGTGCCAAGCAAGTGATGGAGGCAAGCTCCCCTTCGTTTATATTTATTTATTTATTTATTTATTTATTTATTTATTTATTTATTTTTCACAGACTGGTAGGTATTGGAAGTAGATATTTCTATCTTTCATTTATTAGGCAAGACCAGGTCTAGTTATAATCCACTATGTGCTTTCCTGACAGCACAGGTTTTTCTGAACCTCCACGGAAGGTGCTAGTACAAAGTCCTCCTTTACTCACCTACATCTTCTTTCTAGGTGACTTTACCCTCAGTGTGCAGGAAACTCTACAGATCCTCAGCCTTAGGCTTTGAATGTCATCCTTCAGAGCTATACCTTTCTGCCAGCTGCATCAGATCATTCAGATAAGCTTAGACAGTAATTAGATATTATAACATAAATAAGTGCTTAAATTACATGGATCTTTTTTTGTTTTGTTTTGTTTTTAACGCAAATAGATATATAAGAAATTGCTTAATATCCTTACACAGAAAGCAGTGGAAACTCTTCTTTACCTGTAACCACAACAAAACTACTGCCTATTATCTGCTGCAGCCCCTGCTATACTAGATCTAGCCCTACTGATCTTTGTGCTAGTATATTTCCCATTTATTTTAATATGACTGCCATCCCCTGTCTTCAGATATCAGGGAGTTAACACTGAACTCTGTTCCTGTAGTTTACATCATCCTATCTCAAAAGATTGGGCTTGGCCACACAAGGACATCAGATACAAGATTTTATACATTACTACATTTTTAGAGATTTACTATTGCCATAGTGAATTACCATCTTTTAAATGCCTCATTCTTATCATCCAACAAATACACAAATACCTTCATAGTTATTTCCATCTTCAAATTATAATTTTCCTTATTACAGTTGAGATTAAAAAAAAAAAAAAGTCAATAATTATTTTGCTGCCTAGCATTTTTAGACCAATTGACATACATGTTGAAGAAAACTATACAGTGCATTCTAGGAAAGTTGTCAGCTACATTAAACATCCCGAATAGTTCCAGTAGCTATAACATATAAATTTACATATATAATCTTACCACTGAAAGGCACATTTTAAAACTAATATTTGATTTTGCTCGTTCTGCACATCTTGTGGTTCCATCCAAGATGAAATTTAGCATGAAAAATTGTTCTGTGATGAAATAGAGCATCACTCAGTGTGCACATCAGTTAGAAAGATTAAATTATCCTACTTCAAAGAAATGCATGTTCTATTTAGACTTGTATTTCATCACACTGGGCCTGGATCTTAAATATTCATTTTGATTATGTATTATTTTACTGATTTATTTCCTCATTAATTCACTCCTATAGTAATGTGATCAACTTCAATGGATATATTTAAGCTGTTACATACATCTTATCTCTTTGTGCCGCACAAAATTCTCCCATCAAAATAGTTAATTAAGAAAGAAAATCAAATTTTTCTTAATCTTACACTGAAGGATAATTTTTTCCCTGAAAAAATCCAACTTAATTATGAAAATGAATCCATGAATTTTATGAGGACAAGTGGATAATATTAGAAATGAGCATAGCAAATGAAAAGCCGACTACAGAATTCATGTTTAACATACTACAACAAAAGAGAAGGAAGAGTGCATCTAGAGCACTCACTGGTGAGTGCACTGGTGAGCACTTATGAGAGATACATAATGCCTTAGTAAGTTTAGATAAAATAAAAATGAGATATATCAGTTTTGCTACTTAATGGTTTGTAAAGTCTTGTCATTGTTTGTATCTTTTTGGAGTCCCAGGCAATGCAGTGCAAAAGGACTTGGGACATCTGAATCTTTTCTCCTCAACAATACTTCTTTACTAAGACTTAGGGCTGGATCACTTGATTTGTTTATTCATTATTTTCAAAGAACCTAAAAGAGTTAAGGGCTCTTATCACAGTAGAATTGATATTTTTTTAGTACCTTGCTTTCTCAGATTAATTTGAAAATTCTGGTTGTTTCCTACAGTACAAAATCTGCTTATCAGGAATATCTAAGTTGAAAAATATACACACATTCCGGGACGATGGTGATGAGGTGAATAGGCTGATAGGGAAACATGAAGTTACATTCAAGAATAAGGCAGTAATGATTCAACTACTTTCTTCTAGCAGATAGAATCTGCTTTTTTTTTTTTTCTCAATTGCAAAAATGGAGACTGTCTTACAGCAGATACAATGCCATCGAATTACAATCAGTTAAGTCATTACATGTACATTCCTCTTTTTTTTTTTTTTTTTTTTAATCTGCTTTCTTCTTTCTGCTTAAGTCACAAAAAGCATTAAGTCACAAAAAGCATTAAGGTCAAGCAGCTGCAGAAACTCCACAGTTTCAGGAGCAGAAAGAACTATCATGTTCTATTAGCGTCATAGATGTGGCCAGTGTGACGAGTCAGAGTATTACAAAGATACATGTAGGTCATCAGTAAAAAGTGGTATCATAAGAAAAAAAAGTTACACGAAAGACAGGCCATACTTAGTTACTCCCATTTTGTTCTGTCACCCTAATTAATTTACATATTGATGACAGGGAATTCCAGACATGACAAATGCAGACTACATTTTAATTACTTGAAAGTACCTATGATTGACAACAGTTTAATCCATCAACTAAAAACAAAGCAACAAAACAAAACAAAAAAAAAAAAAACAAACAAAAAACAAACAAACAACCACTTCTGCTAAAGTGTCTACAGTTATTCAATATAGATTTCTTATAGTGCCATAATAGCCTATCAGTTTCTGTATTTGGAATTTTCAATGCCTCCTTTTGATGAAATAAGCATCAGCCAATTTTCTTTTTTCTTTTTTTTTTTTTTTTTAGGGGGTGGTGGGGTGGGGGATGACGGTGGGAAATAAATCCAACATTTTATTAAAACAAATAAAAAACATCAACTAATTGTTTTCTCTTTGTATGACTTCATTACTTGTATAAGCTTGGAATTAGATTAAAAAAGAATATGCATATATAAATGTATATAACTTAACTCATGTATTGTATCAGTGAATAAAAATAGATAGCATCTCAATTAAATAAATTCATTGTTACAGACTTGAACAGAAATCATAATAAGGATAGAATACTGCCACAGTTTGGCTAGATAATACAGTTGCAGATAATAGATGATTTTATCCATTCTATCCATTCTATCCATCTTAGAAAAGCTGCAGAAGAGCCACTGAGCATCTTCAAGGTCAAATGTAAACTTGACATAATATTGCTTACACCTCAATGTCAGAAAATAATCTGACATCATAGCTATAAATTTATTAGGGTGAATAAAAACTTATATGGTATTTGCATTTTGAAAGCAATATGGAAACATCAATTCCTTAATCCTCAAAATAACCTATGAAGAGCGAAGTAAAACACAGTAGAGCAAATCATAAAAATTAAAAAAGAATAGCTGAACTAGATTAAAATTTTTCCATGTGCTGTCCATAAAGAAACACTAAGAATTTGTTACAGACCAAAACAGGAAAAAAAGAAACTGGATGGCTGTAAGAATTCCAAATATCTTGGGATCGCCTATGAATGAAAAAAAAAAAAAAAAACTTTTCATTTTTCAATAGTTTTTCACTTGTGAAAGTGACTAAAATAAATAATATTAAAATGGACATTGCTGTTCATGACCTTTTCTAACGTCACGACCAGACATATTTTTTGAGTGAGAGTAGGTATGAAGTTCACCCAATAAATGACGTGAGATCCCATAAGATAACAGAACTAGTATATTTCCACCTGATTCAAAAGACACAGATTTTTTATTTTATTTTATTCTAATTCTGTCATAGGTTCAATATTAGGGGAGGGCTAATTTTATTGTATTCCAAATCCATTTTACACTGAATTTTCCAATGTCTGAGACATGGAATGTCTCCCGTTCTCCTGCTGTCTTAGGTAAAACCAACACCACTACATCCTCAGTCAATTCTAAAGCTTAAAGGATGGATGATTATCATTATGTTCCCCTCTTGCCTCCCCCTTTCTTCTCTCCCAGCCTTGGTTATTATCATATTGTCTAACAGACTCCTAGGATAGACCTATAGTGATGGAAATGGTAATACCATTGTCCTTAAGAAGGAGAGAAGAAAATTTCTGTATTCCTTACAGACAACATTAGTCACTAGACACCTATTTACAGAGTCAAAATAAATGTCAAGATTGATACAGTTCCTGAAGCATGTTGGATTTGATACAAACACGGATACTAATTATCAGCAAAGGTGATAGTCAGATCAATGGCTACTACTTAGAAGGTTTGTTTTGAAGAGTATTTACAGATGATTGTGACCATGATACAGTGAATTTAAGTTTTAACTTCCTACTCTCCAGCAAGTGTGATGATTGCAAAGCGCACTATAGCATAAGACATTTTCAAAAGTTATGTATGCATATAAAAGCCCAGTGGTAAATTTTGATTTTATTTTTAGTTCTCAGCAAATATATTTTATTTTTCTGGTTGGTGGGAGCTATCCCCTTTAAATGAGTGATTCGTAAGTTTTCTGCATGAGGTCTTTACTGTAGGTGCAATAGATGATCAAAGCACAGCACTCAAGACTATGCTATGACAACATTAACATGCAAGGGGTATGCAAGAAGCAAAGAAGCATTCCAGTATCCCCTCTCCCTTCCTCTCTTCTCCCTTCCTCTCTTCTCACTTCCCCTCCTATCCCCTCCCCTCCCCTCCTCCATATTCCAATACTAAATGCTTTTGTTTGCAGTAGATGAGACTGAAACCTGATTTCTCTTGTCATATCATCCCTTTCTGTAATACTTACCTTTGCTTTCAGTAGAATAGGCTTCCCAGTAATCGTGATTGGGTCAGTCCTAGTGAATGTTTTACTGAAATCAAACTTTAGGACAAGGAAACAGACATTCTTTTTTTTTTTTTTTTTTTTCCCCATTGTTCTGAAATAAATTCTCTGGTTATATTTCTCTAACGTGATAAGGGGAAAGGGGGAAGGATATTCAATCTAAGAGATGCAGTTGTTAACATATACTCCAGTTTAAACAGCTGCCTCACTCTTAATTAAAGTACTGTAATATTTTCTGGTTGAAACCTTCTATATGTTTTATATATTTAATAGATCTGCTAAGGCTCTTTGGTCAGAGCTTTATATTTATGCTTTAGACTTGGGACAATAGGACTTTTATAGTTATACTAAAGAAAGAAGTTTGGCTATACATGTTGCATATTTGGCACAGACTTTAGATTACTCACAGTTTTCCTTCTAAACTGTACTGAATGATATATCTGAGTGTTAGTTACTGTGTAGTGCATTCAACATAGAAATATCTGTCAGATTTTGAAAATACTAATTTGCTAAGGTTTAAAGTAGGTTGAAATTGCAAAATAAAAATAAAAATAAAAATTAGCAAACATAAGTAAGATGATCAAAATGAATGCTTGGTAGTTTTTGGCTTCTTAAAAAGTATGGAGCTAATTCTGATCTAACTGTCACTGAGTTAATAAGATGTGAATACATTGCATAAAAGGGATGCCTGCATCTGCTTTTCCCAGTAGATGCTGTTGGGGAAGGATTCATTCCCAAATGAATCCTGTTTTGGTGACTGAGAAGACAGAGCCACTGCTTTAAGCCAGCTATTCTGTTTAGTTTCTTATTCAAATGTGTTATTTGTTATTTAATGCAAACCAAGTATTTAGTCTTTCTGCTTAACTAGCTTCAGTATGTATACTAGTTTTGCAGTAGTAGAGACTAAGTAGAATAAATCAGATAACCCGGCCAGGTTAAACCACGACAACCTTTTAGATAATTTGTATGAAATTCCTTTCATGGGTATATAAAATGTGTGTAAATAGTAGTGCTTGGGAAAAGCAGAGAGAAAATACAACATATTTATGAATGAGTCTTTGCTAGAATCGAACATTCATATCCTGTACCTATGAACTTTCTTTCTCGTATTTGTTCCAGTCAAGGTATAGTTACCTTTCTCACAATTCATGCTTTTAATGATTCAGAAGTTGAACAATATATGTCTCATTATTTTATAACTGAGTTTAAACATCAATATATAAGGGCAATGGTTCAACTGCAGAACCCACATCCACATCCCTATTATAAGGGAATGAGATATGAATAAGTATTAGGGAGCGATAACAGCTTTACGATTAGGTGTGAGAAGTCATTTAGTATGAAATTGTCTTAGCATCTTTTCCTTCAATGTATGAATTTGTTTCAGAATTCTGCTAGATTACTCAATGAGAGTAGAGTGACTTCTTGCTTCTGGTGTAATTTTAAGAACAAGTGGCTATTAACTTTCCTAAATGAACAATAGTTCTCATTCTGTTCCTTTCTGTTGTTCATTTCTGAACAACATTTTCTTCTTAATTATAAGTGGAATGGAAGTGGTACAATAAAGCATTTACTTGCATAATATTAAATGATCTACAGAGTGAGCAGCTATATCTACTCTTTATGCTCCCCAAAAACAAAAACGAAAACTATTTCAATAAGAAAGAAGTTCTAGCTACTATTTTGGGGGCAGAATTGTATTTCAATGCTGAGTGAGTAGAAAATGAAGAATACCATAGTTAAAAGACTTTTTTCTTAGTATAATACTAATATAAAATATTAAGACAGGTACATTAAAGGGAAACGTCTTTGTCCACTGAATGTTTACTGTAGATGACTACTGACTTTCTGACTTTATGGGATCTTCATAGTAGTGAAAGGATTCAGCATGAAAATTGATGGTGGATGCCACTGATTGCCATTTTGTTATATATATTTTATGTTGGTATAGGTCAGATTTCCCTCACTTAGTATTTGGACTGCTGCTTTTTTATTTCAACATTGATTTTTATTTAATTTAAATTTACTTTTCAAAGCAATTTTATTACAGCATAAATTAGAAAAGATATATCCTTGTTCACTCTGTATGCACAGGTCCACTGATTTATTCTGTAAATAAAACAACATAAAACTTTATGACACCTGTTGTAATTGCTTTAGGTCTGACGTCAAAGGCCAGTGACAATGACCACTTTTCTTTCAATCATACTTTTGAGGTGCTCTATAAAACAGGTATTAAAATTAATTTCTAGATTGCTGTGGTGCTCAGTGACTTTTTTTTAAAGGTCAGAAACTCCTGGTTTCTGGCAAATTTTCTCGACCTAAAATCACTGCTGAATTATTTCTTTTATATGTCTGCTGCAATTAGGGGAATTCCTGAAGTTTTTAGAAAGATCCCTTATGATACACCTTCCAAAAAAATCCATTACTTATTTTCTTCAAAGCTTCAGGTACTTCGTTGTTCTAAGACAGCAAAATAGCAGTCATAGTAGATCTTTTCTAGGAGAACACAGAAAGATAAAATGAAAAGGCAAATCTAACAATGCACTTACTCTAATGGCCACTTTCAAAAAGGTATATTTTCTTACAGTATTCTTTCTTACTGTTTTGTTTTCTTTCCTACTAATATATTGTGAAATCAGCTGTTTGCCTTTCCATTGAGTCTCATTTTTATCAGGTGTGAAGATTTAAAACTACTTTTGTCATGCCTCAGCATAGTCTCAGCATTCCTCTTTAACTAGCAACTAATATTCCATAAAATAAAATAAGATCCATAGATACAGCCTCATATTTTTGTACGAACAAGAAAACAAACAAACAAAACAACAAAATCATAAACCCCAACTCCTACATTTTATCTTAGGAAACTTTCTTCATAGGCCATGTGATTCTTAAATTGAGGAGGAACACATCTACACAACTGACTGCAACACTAATTTATGGAAGTACGTGGATGAATTGCAGGGAGACATGACAGTTTATTTTTTCCTTACTTTTGGTGACTTGCTTGACACCATTTAAATACTTTCATGCCCAGGGAGAGGAAACAGGACCAAGTCTCTCAAAACTCTGGTCATCCTGTGAAGGATAGATTGAGATCAGATTCCTAGATAAATTTCTTCCAAATAGAAATGGTATGTCTTGACCACTCATTTATGAGCCAATTCCCAGAGAATTTATAAAAGAAGGCCTAAGCAGAAGGGAAAAAAAAAAAAATCAGAGCACTAAGAGCCCACATGTACTGTCTGCATATAGAATAACATTCACTCGGTACTCTACTATAACCATATAGAGGTGTGTACCATATATGGTATCCAGCAACTGAAGTTGAAGCAGTAAGTAGGTGACACATTGCAGCAACTGGAACTAAAAACCAAGTTCCAAGGATGCTATGAGGAAAAAAAAAACATGCATACCTAGGCCCTCTTTCAAAGGTGCATTGTCCTAATTTTCAGAAATCAATTAGGCATTTATGTGCATGTTGAAACATAGATAAATTCTAGGAAAAAAAAATGCAACATTTAAACATAGCATATTTTAAGAAACTATTTCCAAATCATCATCATAATCTTTTTGAATCTTAGCCTTCATTTCTGACCTGTTCTACCACATTTTCTGAAGTTTGTTGTGAGATTTCGAGTCATATCTGAATACGTCTCCTATATGTACTTACGTACCTTGCACAGCTTTTTCTTCCAATCTAGCCTTGTTAGCTTTCTTCAAAGAATGATTTATTCAAGGTATAAAAAGTGTTACTTTCATATGTGAGAATTATACTACAATATTGTTCTCCGAGGAGTCATAAACAGATCAGAGTCCAGTTTGTGCTACGAAAAAAGAAATATGAACCTCACAGGGACTTTTAATCACAATAAGCTGGTGCTGAATTGAAGATCCATTTTGTATCACATCCCACTGGGCTAACAAAAGTCTGTTTGTTTACAGTAGTTTAATTAAAACTTTTAGCAGAAAAAAGGGATACTGAAGGTGCTGCCCAGCTTTCCATTAAACTTGGTCTTACTCCAGAGAAAAGCTGTTTGTGTTTTCAAATCATAACATTGTTGCATAGTTTCAAAACATCTAAATATGTTTCAAAAAACATATAAATAGTTTCAAAACTTCTAAATATGTTTCAGTGATCCAATATTGTTAGGAAATACCCTTACAGAACTTGAAATAATTTTATTCTGCACATTATTCTGTGGATTTCGAGAAAAGTGTAATTTTAACTCTGATGCAGTCTTACTTTTCTATCAATGGCTTCAGACTCAGATCTGCACTGGTATGTTTATTTAATTACAACAGAAATTAGTGAAGCCACTATTAACTTCATTACTCTGCACCAATTTAAACAGAATAGCTACCCAGAAAACAATGACAAAAACAGACAAAATACTGTTCACAATGTCACTCCATGTAACAGGCTGCTGAGATTTTTTCAATGAAAAATAATCTGAGATGGCATGAAGTGCAGTTAAGAAAGATTAATCTTACCTCTCTGTATGCCTTTTGGAATTTGGGGTAAGGGGTAAGATTTAAGTGAAAAAGCTTTTGATCTTGCTTATATCTATCTAAGGCGTTCTGCTGACTATGGACAACAGGATAATTGGCTTTGAGACAATATTCTACACTCCTTGACTTTTCCCAAACTTTTTTTGGTTATGAAGATTGGACAGCTTTTATATTCAGTAGGTAGGGCAGATGATTTCTGATTCATTCTAGTATTGCATATGTTGGAGTGACAACCATAGTGGATTGGAGATCCTGAATGGAGGGAAAAAGTTTGTCTCTCAGAAAGACACTGGTCATTGTTATGAACTACTTTAGTGGCAATGATATAGTGGGAATGATTTTGTTTTAAATCACACTTACTGCTGAAGAGGTACTTCAAAAACAATTCCATTCAGAAAGGGAATGTTCCCAACCTGTGTTAAGACCACAAACTTGGACAGAATGCATTTCACGCTGAAATATGCACATTAGATACTATTTGCTAAACTTTTCAGTACTTGACCTGCTCTGTCATTGATCAAAAACTGTTAGGTGTATAATTAGATATATGTGTGGAAACCATCATGACATGCTTTCATGTCAGACAACTGAGATCTGAAATTTTCACTGATATAATCACAGCTGCGTAAGACTGAATATGTTTGAATGTATATGGCATCACTTGCTCCAGCCTTTTGTTGTCAGAAACTTAAAATCTGTATTATACAAGTCACTGGCAAGCAAAGTTTATCTCAGTTCCTAATATCGTGATTGTTCTATCTTGCTACTTAAACTGCTTTTATATTCTCTTGCATAAAAATCCTGAATTGTTTCTTCAACCCTATTATCTGAGAATACTTACGAGATATCAGAGGATAAGAGAGAGCAGAAAAATCTTAAAGATCTTGAAGAGATATTAAAAAGTATAGATACTTATGAACAAAGATCATAAGGACTACACAGTAGTGTACAAACCAAATCCAACAATCCATCTAACAATGACAACAATAGATTCAACAGGGATTGAGTTAACTGTAATAATTTAAATATTTAGTAAGAGCAGTCAAAATTGGAAGTTTCACAGTTACACTTAAAATATTTATCTGGATGCTTTAAAGTTTGAATTTTTTGATTTTTAGATTTATTTTTTTTCCAGTTGTGAATTTTGGACAGAAAATTACTTCATCTACTCTTATATTATATCATCACTTGCTTAATGTGACTAATTCTTATGAAACTATCATACATAATCTAGTAACATTCAAAATCATTACGTGTTAGTACAGATTCCAAATTTGTACTGTCTTTATAAAATCAAGTGCAGCTAACATGATTGATTTCTGTCATTGTGATAAACTGTCTCTGATGTGAAGAGACTTCAGAAGACTTCAAATCCATGTTACATAGAAACTACTGATATTAACTGAAAAACAATTATATACTACTTGAAGTACTCCTGATAACATTATGAATAATACAAAGATAATGCAACGACCTGAATTAAAGAATTTAATGAAATTAAAAGCTTAATTAGGATTCTAAATTTCTAAACAAATTCTAATCTATTTTTCTTAGACAGAAACTAGTATCAAAATAAAACAGTAGAACAGATTACATATTTGCACTTGTGAACAAATCCATCAGATCTATTGTTCATAATAAGATAAGACACAGTAAGTTCTTGCATCACGGTCATTTTGATTTTAAAATGCATCTTAGAAAAAAAAATCCTTGCTATCTGCCAAAGATATACCTATCTGCCAAAATATAAAATGTATGCATTTTTTTAGAGATTTCATTTTAAAAAAAAATTCTGTTCAAATCTAGCATTCTTCCCAGATTTAGTATTCATTCCATTCCTCACAACACTCTGTAATTACCATTCTCTGAGATCTTCACATAAACGAACATGTTCCTTTGCAGAACATTTTCAAGATAGGTAATACATATAAACTATTATCGTAAATACTGAAAATGTTCTGAAGGTTACCCTAAGTGTGCTACCTGAAAACATTATGGCTTTAAAATGCATAAAGTCTATTGAGAGCTCAATAGAAATCAATCATCTGAAAAGAAGCAAACAAACTCAGTAAAAAATATTCAATATTATCACTAGATTAGTTCTTTAATTTCCCAAGACAAACAAGACTATGACTTTCACCAAGCAAAATATGTTGTTGTCAGTGTTGCCCTCCTTTCTTTCCTATTTTTAATTAATTCCACTTATTCTTCTATATTTATCAAATGAAAATATGACAAAGAGGCTATTTTACCTTCAAAATAACTTCTCCGAGAAGTGAGGGAACAGAAATGTTCCTATCCACTCCTTTACAGCATTCTTACAATTTAATCTCAGTCCAGACTGATAGTCCAGTTTCAGAAGTGCTTGCATTCAGAGATTCTGATTTTGCTAATACAGAATTCTTAATGCTTAAAATATATGCTTAAAATATAGCACCTTAGTTTCTTAAAACTTATATTGACAGAAATGTTTTTTTTCTAAGCAAACCTTTCATTTATATTGACTAGTGTCCAAGGTTTTTAGGAAATCTGTTGGAGCCTGAGAGAACTCTCCTATTCTTCTTTTAATAACTAAAACAAAATATCTATTTTTTCTTTTAAGTCTTAAAAACCTATTCTTCTTTTAATTACTACTGTTACTACTAATAATACAAGCAAGTCAGCCCAATTCAGAATAAAGCTCTTACAGAATTTGAAAATCAGATGCAGAGGACCCAGCACTGGTAAAGAAATACATATCTGCAAAGAGAAAACCAAGCAGAACATGCATCAATACGATGAAAAAAAGTACATCTAGGAATAAAGAATGCAAACCTCAAAGCCTTAAGGACACTTATAATGGAAAACAACAATTCTGAAAAAGATATAAAAAGAGAAAAAGTGGACAGAGGAAAGTGGTAAAGAATCAGTTACGCCTGGAGTTTTCATTGTGACACAGACAAAGGTGTTAACAAAATCCTTTGAAGGCATATATGGAAACAGGGCATATAAAGAAACTTCCTCTGTGTTTAAGTGATATAAGTGTCACTGAAATTCTACACCACAATACAAAAAAGATGTCAGAAAAGATGGACAAAGCCAGGAAAGCAAAGTTACCTGCAACATAGTTTTAACACAAAGAGTACTATACAGCTTTTAGATTACATGTGGATTGATGCTATACACTAAACAGTATTGATGAGTCATCTCATTTCTTTATGAATTTAATCAAACAGTGAGTATGGTTTTATAAAAAACCCACAGAAAACTGGTGTTCTACTGTTTTCTGTAGCTTTTAAAAATAAACTAGAATTCTATCATGGAAAAACACGGTGACCTAGACATAGTGCCAGCTGCATTTCAAATTTATATCTGAAGTATAAATAGCCAGGTAAATAACATTAGCTTTCAGTTTAAACAAAAAAGACCTATTTATTAACATGAAATATTCAACATATTCCACTGAACTGACTTTTTCATGGATTTTGGGGGATTTTGGAGAAACAAATAGATAAAGTACATGTATACGTACTTTTATATTATTCACTTTTACACTAAAATGATTATCAGGATGATATATTTATTCCCCTAACCATTCTTAATGCTTAAATTAAAGCACTGTAAGTCCCATTTTTATTAGTCTTGTCCATCATAAAAGAAGCTACAGTAATAACTTCAACAGATCCACAGAGTTTTGATATAAATAAATCAGTAACAGAATAAGGTCTTGGCTATATATTAAACACTACCTGTATTTAATCCTTGCTGGTTAATAATTTAGTATTTGCAAACTGTTGAAGTTTTCATGCTCCAAAAACATTATTTCCTCTAGCAAGAGCATCAAATGACCAGAATTAAGTGTCGGATTGCTTCTCCGTTTTTAAAACTAAGTGTGTACTGATTGGGTCATTACAACTTTTTTTTTTTTTTTTTTTAATATATTGTTGTGGTTTAACCCGTCTGGAAGCTAAACACCACACAGCTGTTCACTCACCCTTCTCCCTCCCTCTCTGAGATGGGGGAGAGAAATGGGAAAGTAAAGCCTATGAGTTGAGATAACGACAGTTTATCAAGACAGGAAAATAACAATAATAATAATAGTATTAGTACTAATAATGTGTACAAAACAAATGATGCACAATACAATTGCTCCACACCTGCTGACTGATGACCCCAAGGAGCTGCTGGCCCCCCCATCCTGGCTAGCCACCCCTACCTATTTAGCATGACATCAGAGGGTATGGAATCAGAGGGTTTGGCCAGTTTGGGTCAGCTGTTCTGAATCTGTCCCCTCCCAGCTCTTGCTGCACCCCTAGTCTGCCTGCTGGCAGGACAGAGCGAGGAACTGAAAAGTCCTTGGCTTGGTGTAAGCACTGCTCTGCAACAAGTAAAACATCAGCATGTTATCAGCACTCTTCTCATCCTAATCCAAAACATAGCACCCTACCAGCTACTAGGAAGAAAATTAACTCTCTCCTAACTGAAACCAGAACATATACAATTTTAAAACAAGCAAACACAGAGATAATTTATCATCCTAATTTTATTGATGTCATATTTGGGCAAAGTCATTGTGTTATTCAAACTTATGAAAACACTCCTGTCATCATCTTGCAGAACACTCAGATGCCAGTACCTTCCCACATAGCTTCCCTTGCTTATGGCAGGGTTGGAGAAAGGTTTTGAGAATCATAAGTCAGCCATCGCTGAAGGCATTACAGTTACAAAAGAGGTAATGAAATAGGATAGTGACAGTAAATTTAGAAAGTACCAGAGCAGGTTGTATTTGAAGCGGCTTAAGGTTACAATATGGCAAGGAACTTTCCCAGGTGTGTGAGTTCCTCTTTGTTTCTAAACCCTGAAATGCTGAGGAGTAATGTAAGGGCTAACAAAAGATGCTCAAGAAAAAGATACGTTTATGCTGTCAGTCATCACAAATGAGAATGTGTCTTCCAAAAACCAAAACAGAGTTTAAATAATACATTCTATGGCTCCAGGATGCTAGAGTATACTTCCAGTATAGTCCAGTATACTTCAATAGAATTATATAATTTTGACAGTGTTGTTAAATCAAGATAAAAGAAAAAAAATAAAAATAAAAGTAATCACAGTAAATATTTTTAGTCTACTACTACATTCCCTCCTCTGTATTCATCTCAAATGCAATGATTACAACCAGTATGATTTTAGCTCTGAGATCTTGAAGGAGGGCCCAGCTAAAACTAAGGACCCACTACACCAATGTACAGTTACAAACACTACTTGTCCTGAGGTCTTTACGGTCTGATAAAAACACAACAGTGCTATCAACAGCTCTGATTCAAGAAATACCAAAAAACAAACAAACAAACAAGCAAACAAACAAACAAAAAAACCAAACAGTAGCTGGCATTAACATGTTTTTAGAGTCTAGCTACTGAAAGGGAACACAGAAGTGCCCTGTCTTGTTATGGAAGGCAAAAGAACATAGCTTATCTGGTGCCAACAAATCATGAGAAATAAATAAAACTGATCACTTGCTTATATAAAATAGCACCTATTTTGCCAGCTTTTAGTAAAATAAATTTTGTCTGAACTTTCTTACATAACACAGGTGAATAATAGCTACAGTTTCTACCACACTAATGGGAAATTAACATTAAGAGCACTCTCCTCATCTTAGGAGCACAGAAGCATTTTTATTACAGAACCAAATCATTTTCTGATTATTTTAACTTCACTTATAACAGCTGATTTTCATTGTACACTTACGAACAGATATTGTAAGAAAACTCATATAATGTGAAAATAGCCTAATATACTCGTCGCATATCGGAAAAGCTGTTCTAAATATGTTCTCTTCCATTTCTTCTTTCCCTTCTCCTAGCATTTCTGTTGGGACAGAGTCCTGTTTAGATTAACTTCGTGTAAGGGTTTGTCCTTCATTAAAAAACCCTCAAGAAACTATTCTGAAATTTTCGAAGGTTTGAGATATGTAAATATCAAATTTAACATAGTCAGATGATGAGTGCAGCAGTCTATTACAATCTTGTTCCAACTGATGCATAAACTAGAATTTGCCACACTCCGTTATTCATTACACTCCATTAAATCATTCAATTAGAACGTAAACTTTAAAATAGCTTGAGTCTGTGAGGCAAACACAACATATTTATTTCTCCTTTTCATCAGAATCAAAGCACAATTATTGTTTGAACTTAGAAGATATTCTGCAAATGCAGAAAACTTTGACTTTTTTTTTCTTACTATAATGGTCTCATTATTTCCATTATGAAAAATCAGATTAAAAAAAATCTGAAGTTTCAATAGCTTGTTGGGATTTTTGTTTGTTTGATTGTGAGTTTTTATTGGTTTGTTTGCTTGTTTTCAATCAATGCAAGCTAAGATTTTGGGTGAGATGCCACAGCATATTTGTAGTGTATTCATTTTTCAGGGAAGAATCAAAAAAAAGATGTTATTGGGTGCTTAGAGGGGAACAGGTGCAGTGTGTAAACTTTAGTAAACAGCTGAGAATTCACACAAAAGAGAAATACCTTATAAAGATCCCCCACAATTTAGGACATTTCACCTGGAACTTATAGATAACTACATGACACAAATGCCTATGAATTCTAGCTTCAATACTTCTAGTGTTCACAGAGCAAACTGGAAATACAGTTAAACATTTTTATTCTCTTCTACTACATGCAGTGAAACATTCAATGAATTTTATCTTTGTACTGTGGCAAAATGTCTAGCCCAATTACGAAAATTTATTCCAGCACAAATACATTACTTTATAATATATCCCAGCTAGCATTGGTTCACTAGCACTTGTAAATTTTGAATATTCAAAAGCTGTTGGAAGATGCATAAAAGGAAGGAAGGAGCACACTTGAAGTACATTCAATCTTAAATATTTTAGGTTCCCACACTAAATTAAATTTACCAATAGAATACGAACCTTTTTTTTTTTTCTGTAAAAGTTAACGTATCCAATGTCAGTTCACTTTCAAATATTTTGTGTATCTCAGAAAGGTCATGTGACCTTCATCTTAGAAATGCCTATTTCTGTTCTTTGTCTGTAGAGAAAAACACCAACTCAAATATAGATGTTTGCTTCGCATCTGTTTTGGTGAGATGAATCTTACTTCCATATACTTAGTAGGAAAGGAGTATGTTGGAGGTTTGCTGTAGGGCAGAAGTAAATATTTTATTTAAACAAATAAAGTGTTTTACTGATATTTCCACACCTGCTACATTCTGTCTATGTATATAACATAGCACCTTACAGAAATAAATGAAATGACAAAATCATCCTGAATGATCAATAACTAGTAAAACAATCTAGTCAAAAACTCCATTCTCCAGTGACTATTCAATTCTCCCATGACTACTGAAGCTCATACCCAACTCCCTTGACTCCTCTCATTGTATCAAAAATAAATAAATAAATAAATAAATACTATCAAAATAAATAAATAAAAATAATAATAAAAAAAAACAACCACAAAGCCAACCAACTAACAAACCAAACAAAAATCTCCATAAAGGTGTCTATAAAGGTTTTCAGTGAAAAGGAACTCACTGTAAAACTGAAAACACCTAAGTGTAAAAGACAAAAGATCATTTGTCGTAGCCTGACAAAAATTGACTTCCAAAATTAGGATGAATAAATACAGCTTAATATTCTAGACAATTTGAGGACAGATGCTGATCCTTTGCTACTTGCTTTTGCATTAAGGACTTATACAATGCAGGGTGCGTTGTTTATTTGTTTTTAAACAGTTTACTTTGTTTAAAGCAATGTGAGTTTATCTTGTTTTTTTGACCAGTGCACTTACTACGACATCTTTATGGCCTTAGACTAAAATAAGATGGTTTTGAAAATCAGTGTATCAGAATTTGCAAAATCTGTTGTGATGAAAGATTCAAAATAAGATCAGTACAGGTATCCATGAAAAGGGCCACAGCAAAATCTTTTTGCACGACTTTATATAATTAATCTGTATAGAATGTTTTCTACCAAGAGTCTCACCTTTCCATGATTGTTTCACGCAAACAATTTTTAATGGCTAAACTCTCCCATCAGAAGACCTAGGAAGATACCCAGGCTGCCCAGTCATTAACTGACACAAATCAAGTCTCACAAGTTTGTATCGCCGGGTCTTACTTTTACATCTATGCATCAATACTCACAGATTCAACCACATGCTATATGGATCGCAGATTCAATGTGAGAAGTACTTTTGAAAGAAGCAATCAACATAAACATTTTGTTAGGTAAAAGAACCAGTATCATCCTCCTTCAAAGCAGTCATTCAGTCAGTCACTCATTTTTCAAACTTCTAGGACATGTCCAGATTAACTGTATTCATACCATGGCAAAAACATTTTTTTTTTTTTAAACTAAACTGTATTATCTGCACATGTCACTGACTATAAGTATTCTAAATAGCCCTGAAACTAAGCCAGATGCATTAGCATGTAAAAAACACATTCTCCATTTCCTCTATCTTGTATACACTTCTAAATAATATTTGTGAAATGGGTATAGACCTCAGATGTCCCTCCAGATCCCCCTATGCCAGTACTCTAACCTTCTCAAATGAACCCCCAAATAGCAAGGCAGTCACAATTAGGTACCAGGAAATCTGTACCACGAAATCTAGGACAGTATCCTGTCTAAGAACATTGTTTTCTTCTAGACAAAGAAAATTACAAGATTATGCATTTATGTTAAAAAAAAAAAAAAAAAAAAAAAAAAGACATCACTATGCGTCTATGCACAGTAGTTATAATAACAGTTATTTCAAAGAGTTTCATAATGAAATGTTTGAAAAATTCATTCTAATTAATTACTCATGAGAATTAACTTGGTTATCTGAATAAACAATGCCAAGATTTACAATAAGATCTGAATATAAGCAATGAATTCTTAATTACTGGTACAAGAGTCGACAGAAACAAACCATTTTATAGCCTTTGGACATCTTAATGTCCCACTACATGTAGCAAAAATTTACATTAAAGTCGTCTAGTAGGATACAGTAAATTAGGAATGAATAATTATTTACAACAGTGTGCAGTAGAGAAGAATTAAATGTCTGATGTAATTACAAAACAATGCTTCTTATAGGTTAATACAACATGAAAATATTTTTACTATTAATTCAGGATACACTTTCAAACAAATACTATACTAAGAAACAATAACAGCAACAACCACAAAACCAAACCAAACCAAACAAACAAAACCTCCTGTATCTATTTTCAAGGCACCTGGATGCTTTTGTTAATAGTGAAATATTAGCCAATAATACATTGTTCCTATAATAGTGCCATATATGAACTTGCAATGTGAAAGACATTGCAATATCATTGTTCTAATCAAAGACTCTGCTGAAAGAAAAAAAAAAAAAGACACTAGATTGATTTCTCATTGATTAAATTTCTCTGGGGGAAAAAAATAAAAATAACAAAAGACAATAGTCCAAACTGAACCAGATGGAACAAAATTGATCTAAATGGACAAAAATGAACCATTTGGATCACAATGGATCCCAAATGGTACAAGGAGTATTGGGGATTATCAGCACAGTTGGGAAATAAGTCTAAAACACAAAATGTGAATGATGAAATCCGCAATCATTATATAAAATAGTTTAATTTTCACAAGCTTTACATTTGGGAAAATTTAGAGCATGCTGTCCACCCTCTTACCACTGTGTTTTTGTGGTATGAGAATATGTGGCCTGAAGCACTAAAACATTTGTTTTCTCCTATATCCTCTAATTCTATTTGTGCTGCATTCCAGAAAGAACTGTTTAAATTTAGTGGTTATTAACTCATCAATATCCATAAAATCCAATTTAGATATAAAAGAGAAAAATTATTAGCATGACCATGACTTTCAGCACAGAAGCCTAGATTCTCTGTATTTTTTTTTTCCTTACAACATCTGCAAAGCAAAAACATGAAGTTCCTGACATTATACTGCAGTAGAAGGAAAGTCTAAAGAAGGCATGAGTCATTCACAAGCCTTTTTCAGACTTGGATAAGTACTCTAAAATGTAAATGATGAAAAATTCAATGTATGAACAATTTAAGAGAGACCTGTAACTCAGAAGCACAGTATGCTCAGAAGGAAGAGTATAATTAATAAACTTGTCATCTGATAATTTCAAAATTTCACTGGTTTTAATAAATAAAATAAAATAAAATGTAAACATAATTTCCTTCATAATTATGTCTGTAAATGAAAGTATAAAATTTAGAAATTATTATAGAAAGGTATTATTTTTGAAGCATTTAAATTATAGAAAAGAAGTTATAAAGTCCAGTCCTTGCCCATCCCTGACCAAACACAATAGATGAACATCATGAACACAAGACATTTTTTCACAATTCAGATCCAATTATTTTACTATTTAAAAATAAAAACCCAAACAAAACACATATAAAATTCCAAACAACAGATAAAATAATAGAATAGAATTAAACCTGCAACTACAAAGTTGATACTAAATAGAGATAGACTGCTGACCAATTCTTAATGCCAGTTTAAGGAGTAAATATTTTAGATGTTGTGTATTTTTGAAATAAGGATACTAATTTTAAATTTCCAGGCAATGATTCAGAATCATGTCAGTCTAGTTCTGATACTTTTGAAGAATTCGTGTTTGTATAGCAGTCAATTTAGCATTTACCTATGGTACCTGAACACCATGTCCTCACACAGACACACACACACCACAATAGTAATTATTCTTTGCCTCTTCCCCGCATATAAAACTGGCACCAATTTCCAATGTAACTTGTATTTTATTTTTTTCACTTTAAATGGAATATATATTGCGGTTGAAAGGCAGACCACAAGAAAAAAAATTGAAATGTTGACTTTTAGACAGATGATTGCAAATGATATTTGAACATTCAGCCTTGGTAAGATCCAGCCCGTAAAGTGTAACACCTGAGTTACCTTAATGACAGTATGGATGATGTCTCAGCTGGAACAACATTGTGCTATTTTGAGAACTTTTTAGAATGTTTTAGACTGTGTTTTAGAATGAGGCATAGGCACAGGAAACAAGACACAGACACAGGATTTAAGTGTGGAATTAAAGAATTAATATGAGAGCAGATTAGAAAACTACAAAATGAGGTCCTACAGAGGACCTGACTGAAGTCCATAAGAACAGAAAGGAATAAACATCAGGGAGTAGATAAAACTGAGCTACATCTCAGTATTGGCAAAAGAAAAAATGTGTATTAACTAAGTGCAAATGGAAGAGATTGAAGTTGAAGTCCCAGTGAATTAAGGAGTGAAGAGACAGAAAAACTTTTCAACCAGACTAATGAGAGAGAAAAAAAAAAAAGAAAAAAAAAAACTACTTTAATGACTGAGTTCAATAAGTTTCAAATAAAATATATGATATGTTATCTGTTAAAAAATCCCTTAAAAGCCTATGTATTCTAATTATAAAAGTCAATTACAATTTCTTAAAAAATAAAATGTGTTATTTCTTTTTCCAACAGCACAGTTCTGCTCTCAAGAAGTCCTAACAAAATTTTTTCAAATAAGAGTATTCAAGTATTCATGACCTGAAATGAAACAATTCTATTATTAGGCTTTGTTTACAATATAGTATGTGCATAAATGTTGTGTAATATCCTACTGCATTGTGTAGCAAAAAGGAAACAAAAAAAAAGACATCTGAAAGAATGTAATTATCTCTTAACCTATATTAACATAATCACCTAATCGTAGTGTTGACTATTTCATTTCACATTAACATTTGACTCCATGTATTAAATGAACATACTCATCTTTACTTTTCCAAAGTAGCCCTGTCTAGAGATAGGACTACACATCTGAATATTTGGTGTATTTCTTTTCCTAAAACAGCCTCTTAGTCTGTATAAGACTATTCACTTGGTTGTGAAAGAATTTTCAGACAAATCCTGTTAGTTCTGAATATGGTTCACTGAGCAGCATGATCTTATCAATTAAACAAGTTGCTAATCTAGTAAATCAGAACACACAGCTGTTTTAACTTTTTAACCTAATGGAAATTCTAATGGTATCTCCTGTCAGACTCATAGAAGCCTAATACGTTTCAAACAAGAGGCTTTCCTGCTGCATTGCACTATCAGTGTATGCTGTGTAAGCTTCATACTCTTTCTGCTAACCAAGAAAATAAAGAGACGATAAAGAAAACTGTGAAAATGGAGCTTCAGACTAAACATTCTTTCATAAATAAATGTAGAACAACATTTAGTCTGTGTTCTTGAAGCTAGTTGGAACATTTCAAGTGCCATGAATTTTCATCAGAAATGTAGTTTTTACTGTTTTATTGAATTAAATTATTTATTTATTTATTTATTTATTTATTTATTTATTTATTTTGGAAATATGCTGGGATTTCTAACACAAGGAAAAAGAAAGGAAGAGAATGCTTGATGGACTGCAAAAAGAAAATTTTGGTAGAAATCCACTCTGCTAGCATGCTGTCCAGAGAAATGGTGCATGCCAAGCGTTCAAGGCCAGGCTGGATGGTGCTTTGGGCAATCTGGTCTAGTGGAAGATGTCCCTATAATGGCAAGTTGAACTAGATGATCTTTAAAGGCCCCTTTCAAACCATTAGATGATTCTATGTTCAGATGTTTTCATTATTCTTATGTTTTAAATATAAAATATGAAACATACTTCTTACATGAGAAGGAGGCTATGTTAAAGAGAAACGTAGAACAGAAGCAGTCGTGTTCTACAGTGAAATCTAAGCCTCTTTATAGCAGGGCATTACCTCAGGTTCTTTTAGTATGAAGTTTCTCCTCAACAGTGAGAAGACTAACATCTGTAATCTGTTGGGACTGTGAAATGTTCTAATGCATACAGTACATTTGTAACATCTATGACACATTAACTTGGTCTGGAAACCCTCAAAGATCAAACTCTTCACAGAAAGAAAATATCATTTTAGATACTGTTAGCAAAGAAGGAAGAAACACTTTTTTCACTGATCTGAACATACATTTGAAGCTGCTTGAGGACACTAGAATAGCGCAGAGAAGGCTGATGGAGCAGGCAAGGCCAAGCAGAAGAAAGGGTGAGGCTTTGGACTGCCATATTACTGTCTGCCAGATAGGTACTAGAGTGTATATTCGCTTTTCAAAGAAATGCTTAAAACTGCGAGACAGAAAGCCAAATTTTCAGTGGTTTGGAAAAATACATGATGTCTGCTACTTTTTATATATGCATTAGAAAGCATCTTTATTCCTTTTTTTCATCCAGATCTTGGTGTTCGATGTGGTGACGGTAATTCATAGAAAAATATTTACGAACTATTTTAGCTTTTTCAGCTCAATATATCACTTAGCAGTTACATCATTTTTATACTTTTTGATTTGTTTTCCTTTTTGGTTCAGCAGTATTACAGGCAAGAAATAGCAGCCTAAATTTAAAAAAGGTAACTTTTAATATTAAAGTACCAAATACATAATTTTATTTATTTATTTGTTTATTTTAACTCCAGGCTATAGATTAGTAAAAGCCTGAGGACCAAAACGGTACCTTTAATGCTAGACAGACCTAATTTCTTTCAACCTGAAATCCAATAATTCAATCCAGCAATTCAAATGTACAATGATCAGTTTAACAGTGATTTTTCTTATGCAGAAGTAAGAATTTATGACATGAAACCTGAGTTTAGTCAAGCCATTTTATTCAGCTGAACCTATCAACTTGCAAAATATCAGTTTAGAATTAATTCTTCATACCCATTACCATTTCAATCATACAACAGAGAAATGAAAGAAACTACCAGGAAACTAGAATTACTATTTTCCTTATGTTGCTCAAAGAGCTTGTAAGATGAAAAGCATACAAATTGGAACTGGACACATAGGCACTAAGTGGCTATTCTGTCATACCACATTTGTCAAAAAGCATCCTCAAGGTTCTTTGATTAAAACGTGAAGCAGGCAAAATGAGCAAGGCACTTGCAAGACTTAGTTCATGAAATATTTCTTGTACAACTCAATGGTTAATCACATTTCTTCTACAAAATTAAAAAATAAAGCCTGTTACTTTTGCTGGTTATAAACATAAAATGGAAATTAATGGGCATTTTAAATAAAGACCAAATTGAGTCCGTAACTGTGGTAGTACTACAATATACCATGTAATCCTATATTTAATAAGGACAACAGAAATATCTTACCATAATTGCCACTAAACACTCTACACTAGAAATCTACCTCAAACGAACTGTAAAACTATACAGACTATCCAGACCAGCAAACTTCTAATTACTGCAGGAAAACAGAAAATGAGTTAATCAAAACATACCTGGAGAAATTGGTTGGTTTTCGCATGACCCACGTCTCCAGCCTCTATCTGTGCTCTTGACAGCTTCTCTTCGGTTTCAGTTAGCCAATGATTAAAGCTCTTCATGTCAAAATGAAAAAGTCGCCACTTCTCGAAAGATTTGTCAAACCGTCTACAAGCATAAAAGGAGATGAAGTAATTATCTATTTATTGACACTTTATTTATTTACCACAGGGGAAAAAATTAAAAAAATAAAAAGTTGGATTTCTCAGATTAAATTTGTGCAACGTTGATGGCATTCCATATTAAAAATTTGTAAAGTTGTATCAAACAGAAACATGGTAGTACTTCTGAATAGTGAAAGTATTGCTAAACATATGTGTCAAAAATCAGTCATCCATTTTTAATGTTTTTTGATGTTTCAGATGAATTCCATGGTCATAACATGTTTTCAGTTAACAGCTTTAAAACCTACTCTAACTCACATCACAGGTTTAACACACACAGACCACAGTGTAACTGGGTATATGCCCATATACTTAGCATGAAGAAAACACTAGTACTGCTAAAACGCTCCTAACACAACACAGTTCAGTAACTTGCTGTGGCTACCAACACTGCAAACATTCTCTGTGGGTTAACATACTGGTTTTGTGTTGTGAAAATACAACTACTTTCAGATCCCTTTTCAAAGGGAAAATAATTTAAAAGATCTGTGACACATCTGACCCACCATACCATAAAACAAAGAATGAAAATCAGTAGGCAGATTCTTGACATGCTTATTAACAAAATATAGTCCCATGACCCTATTATGATTAAAGGACTTTTCTTTTGTAGAAATATGATTTATAATATTATAATATTGCATACAGATGCAAAAGGCTACATAATTTATGAAATCTGCTTTTGTGAGAGATTCCATAGAATCTATATGCCCCAGATAATTCCAAGCATATAGTACAATTCTGCTCCAATTTTATGGAAAGAAACTTATTTTTTCTGCCTCCCCAGTGGATGCAAATGTCCATCTGTTTTTATTGCAAAGAAAAAGCAACATCCTTCAAAAGACTTTCCATTTTTAGCGTGTAAAGGGAGTATTCTCCTACTTTTATTAAACACTTTTTTTTTTTAATAGTTTTATGTGTTTCATTTCAATTTGAGTATTTGATAAAGATAGTTATGCAAAAATAAAAATGTCTGAAATACATGTATGAGTGAAAAAAAATTAAGATATTTAAAATATAATTTTTTACATTAACTTAGTATGAAAAATATTACTTCCACGTCTACCAGTATACAGTCCACTACACACAAGACCATGTACGCACTTCTGGCACTTTGGTAAATCTAATCTTTTTTTGTGCAGAGTGACTGATTAATCTTGTGGTTCAAGATCTGTTGACTCCTGTCAAGTATGAAAGACATGAAATGAAAACAGAATTTATTTTGAAGATGGCCAATGTTTAAGGAATTCAGTTATCCTACATTTTGGATTCCTGTTGACAAGATCACTAATCAGAGATTAGCTAGAATGCTTTGTTAGCAGATCATCATTAAATATACTACTGTTGTTTAGTTTAATAATCCTTCTTTGTAAGATTATAATAGGTTTTAGGGTGTACTTAAAGGATAACAATAAAGATGCTCTATTATTTTTCCAGGAAGTAATCTGGTTCTGTGTGGATAAACTGTAATATTCAAACAATCATTAAGAGTTTACCTCACCATATAAAAACAGGTTACTAACAAGGAACACTGGTGATATCTTCAATTGTACTGATGATTTTGGGGGGGAGGGGAGGAGAGAAGAGGAAGACAGAAAACAGATTTTTTTTTTCTCTTGTTTATATACTCCCAACTACATTTTCACATTTTAAAAACCTGTAATACCATATAGTATGAATAACATTAATCACTTCATAACTATCTATGTATGGCTATATACTTTCCTCATAGTAACCAATTTTGATAAATAATACGCTAAACTGAGTTGCACCAGCAATCAGAGACTTTGAACTTCCTCTTATATTTACTATAAGATAGGGAAAATATAAGGCAAATACACACTTAAAGATCTACGAGAAGATTTTTTTTTTTTATTAAACAAAACAACAAACATTCAACCATGGGAAGTAGTTGAGATAAAAGTACTCTGCCAGTTTGGTAATAAGATGGCCAAGGAGAGTGTTCCCCCTCTCATAAGAAGAAGGGAGATCTGGTAATATCAGACATGGACAAGACAGAGGTACTCAACAACTTCTTTGCCTCAGCCTTCACTGCCAATCAGGCTTCCCACATCTCTTGTTTCTCTGAGCATGAAGATGCTCAGAGAAACAGCTGGGGGAGCAAAGTCCCTCCCACTGTAAGCAAAGAACAGGTTTGAGATCATCTGATGAAATTGAACAGGTACAAGGGGGGTGGGCTTGGTGCTATGCATTCCAGGGTCCTGAGAGAACTGATTGATGTAGGTGCCAAGTGTTTCTCCATCAGGTTTTAAAAGTCATGGCAGTCAGGTGAAATCCCTGGTGACTGGTAAAAGGAAAACATCACTCCCATTTTTAAAAAGGGTAGAAAGGAAGACCCGGGGAACTATAGACCAGTGAGCTTCACTTTCTCTGCCTGGGAAGATCATGGAAAAGATCCTCCTGGAAGCCATGTCAAGGCACATGTCAGTGGATAAGGAATTGGCTTGAAAGATGTACTCAGAGAGTTGCAGTCAATGGCTCTATGTCCAGGGGAGGCTGATGACAAGTGGAGTCCCTCAGTGCTGTTTAATATCTTTATCAATGAAATAGACAACGGGATCAAGTGCACCCTCCGTAAGTTTGCAGATGACCCCAAGCTGAGTAGTGCAGTCAATACAACAGAAGGAAGAGATGCCATCCAAAGGGACCTGGACAGGCTGGAGAAGTGGGCCCATGTGAACCTAATGAGGTTTCAACAAGACTAAGTGCAAGGTGCTGCACCTGGGTCAGGTCAATCCCAGATATGAGTACAGATTGGAAGCAGAACTCACTGAGAGCAGCCCTGCAGAGAAAGGCTTGGGAGTTCTGCTGGACAAAAAGCTTGACATGAGCCAGCAGTGTATGCTTGCATCCTAGAAGGCCAATTGCAGCCTTATCTGCATCAACAGAGGAGTGGCCAGCAGGTTGAGGGAGGTAATCGCCCCAGTCTGCTCTGTTCTTGTGAGGCCCCACTTGGAGTATTGCATCCAGGTCTGGAGCCCTCAGCACAAGAAAGATGTGGGGCTGTTAGAGCAGGTCCAGAGGAGTGCCATGGAGATGATCAGAGGGCTGAAGCACCTTGCCAATGAAAAAAGGCAGAGATGTTAGGGATGTTCAGCCTGGAGAAGGCTCCTGGGAGACCTCATTGCAGCTTTTCAGTGCTTAAAGGAGGCTTATAAGAAGATGGAGTGCAACTTTTTGCTCAGGCAGATGGTAGGACACAGGGGAATGGTTTTAAACTAAAAGAGAGGAGATTTAGATTAGAGATTAGGAGGAAATTGTTCACTCAGAGGGTGGTGAGGCAGAATAGGTTGCCCAGAGAAGCTCTGGATGCCCCATCTGTGGAGGCATTCAAGGCCAGGTTGAGGCCCTGGACAACCTGGTTGAGTGGGAGGCATCTCTACCCATGGCATGGGGGTTGATCTTGAAGGTCCCTTCCCACTCAAGCAGTTCTATAATTCTATGACTGCATGAACAAATGATCAGTCCTGCCATTAAAAACAATGACAAAAAGATAAAGAAAAGTGCAGCCTGGTACAAAACAATCCTTTCTAACATTCAGGATACACAGTCTTACTAGCTAAAACTAAGAATCACAGAACTGTAGGGGTTGGAAGGGACCTCGAAAGATCATCGGGTCCAACCCCCCTGCCAAAGCAGGTTCCTCAGAGCAGGCTGCCCAGGTTGGCATCCAGACAGGCCTTGAATATCTCCAGAGAAGGAGACTCCAAAACCTTCCTAGGCAGCCTGTTCCAATGCTCCGTCACCCTCACTGTGAAGAAGCTCTTTCGCATGCCAGTGTGGAACTTCCTGTGCTCTAACTTGCAGCCATTGCCCCTTGTCCTATCCCCACAAACCACTGAGAAGAGGTTGGATACATCCTTCTGTCCCTCACCCCTCAGATATTTATATACACAGAGGAGATCCCCTCTCAGTCTTCTCTTCTCCAGGCTGAACAGACCCAGGTCTCTCAGCCTTTCTTCATAGGGAAGATGCTCCAGGCCCCGTATCATCTTTGTGGCTTTCCGCTGGATTCTTTCCAGGAGATCCCTGTCTTTCTTGTACCGGGGAACCCAGAACTGGACACAGTACTCCAGGTGACGCCTGACCAGGGCAGAGTAGAGGGGGAGGATCACCTCCCTTGACCTGCTGGCCACGCTCCTTTTAATGCACGCCAGGATCCCATTAGCCCTCTTGGCCACAAGGGCACAGTGCTGGCTCATGGTCAACCTGTCATCCACCAGGACCCCCAGGTCCTTCTCCTCAGAGCTCCTCTCCAGAAGGTCATCCCCCAGCCTGTACTGATACTTTGGGTTGTTCCTTCCCAGGTGCAGGACTCTACACTTGTTCTTGTTAAATCTCATTTGGTTTCTTCACCAATTCTTCAGAAATGGGGAAGAGGGGAGGTGATGTGGAGGGTGAGGGGAGGAGAGGAGACTTAAGAACAAGAATTAATTTACAGAAGGACTCCTCTAAGCTTTATGCACTGATTGCCTTCCCACAGGAGCTAAGTCTCTGTTCCCTACAATAGCAAGCTGTATTAAGTTTTTAGTATACTGTGAGGCTGTTTATAAATAGTATTCTCCCATATTTTGTTTTGGAACTCAGAACCAACCAACCAAGAAATTGTCAGAAAATACCAAATAATAAATAAAAAAAAATCGGCACACAAACCTGGGAAAATAGAGACAGAGGAAATTCCTAGGAAATTTTATGACAGTTCTACTTAGCTACAGATGAACACAGGAGTTGTGCAGGATCTGCCATATGTGTTGCATTTCTTTGCATCATTGTAAACAAAGACTATTGATCTTCTAATTAAAAACTGAAGTCAATCACTTATTAAAATGATCGTGATGATTTTTCAATTATCATGCTATTTTTCCAAATTTAGACAGAGCTGAAAGGCACTTTTTTTTAACCTTACTTTTCTCTGAATTAAATGGAAAAGTCTTATTTTACATTTAAGAATATCACATGGAAAATAAAAGTGAAAATCCATTTCTTTTGGTCCAGTATGGTTTCTCATTTTGAAAAATACATTAGAGCAGAACTCCTCCTATTCCTCAGGAAATGAAATTACTTTTCCACAGCATGAGGAAGTTTATCAGCAGCTTAAATGCAAAAATTCAGTAGGGGTTGATATTAATATCATAGAATTTGCATTCCAACACTTGCAAATTGAATCTCCCATCACTCTCCATTTTTCTTCCCTTTGCTTTGGATACTAAAAGTTGCAAGGAGAAGAAAAGACAACAGTTGCAGGGAGAAGATATGTACAGTTAAAACTTACAAATTGAAATACTAGTGCTTGTTGTTCAGGTCTTAAAAACAAATAAAACTTTGCTACCCTTGGTATAATAAGTATTAAGCATCAGTGGGGAAAAAAAAAAAAAATAAAGTGGGAATTTATGGACAAGCAAATCCACTAAAAATCAGTTCTCCTTAGGTGATTGGCTGTACTTGAACACTATCATGCTGACAAGAGAAGTTTTGTTGCTGCAGAGGCAGCTCCATTCTAAATGGGATGGAAGGGAATGTCACCATGCAGCTTCATGATCACACTGTTTTAGAGGACCACCTCCAGAACACTGCCCAAGTATACCCAAATGAGAGCTCCCCCTGCTAAATCTGTGTAACACAGTATTTTATATAAAGTACTACTTTAAATAGCTTTTTAAAATTTAAAAGATTTTTTTTTCCATCTGCAGTCCTGTTAATATGCAATAATATCAAAACTCACAAAAGCAGAAGAGTAAACTCAACATATATTGAGTAACTGCTAAGATGTTGAAGTCTTGGCACAGCAGAATGTAGATAGAAAAAAATCACAAGTGAGTACATAACAGAGAAATCCTCTGAGAACTACAAACGTTCATGAAAACTACATCTTCCTCAAGAATCTCCAACCACACAATTTGGAGGCTAGTATTGTTACAAGCCTCACAATTCTTAAATGCTTACCAGCCTTGTTTGCAGTCAGAGACAAATCATAGAGCTAAAACAAACAAAATGTGTATTGACTCATCCATATCTTCATCTACTAAATCCCTTTCTGTTTGATGATCACATGTAGAAATGGGGGCAGATAATAGGTAACTGTCCAGTATCTGGGCAGTATTTCCTCTTTGTTACCCTGTCCTGTTTTTCTTAACATACACTTGATAAGAAGATAGAAGAGAACACGCTGAAGCCAAGCATGAAGTTCCATGTAGACTCCAGACTAGAATGGATGACTTGCATAAATTGCAAAGGGCTTAAGCAGTGTACATGAGCTCTGACACTTATCAAGCTAGCCTTATTCTTCTAATTTGAAAGTTAAAATTAACAAGTAAAAAAAATGGAACACCTGACTAACTTTTCTATATACACAGCTCCTTCAAGACAGAGCTTAACATGTTCCCTCCTGGGATGTCAATTTCCTTTCTTCTCATTAGTACATAATGGACTTATTTATTTATTTATTTATTGTTGGGGGGGGGGATGACTGGGGGGAGAGGGGGACACTCTGGAATGCAAAAAGCAGCCAAAGGCAACTCCTGAAGCAATTTTCAGTGCAGTTTACATTAAGTTATAAAAGTATCAGCACTCTTGCTTCAGAGATGATCACTCTCCTAACTCTTCAGACTTGACTTGGAGGGGGAAGAAAGCAACTCAGAAGACAACATCAAATTAGATATAAGCAAAAACTGAAATTCCTTGGTATTATTGTACCTGATATTGCACAGTTATTTACAGATGTTAAATCAGATATGATTTCTGTGGAACTCTATACAATGTGGTTGTACTTGATGTTCCAAGTCACAACACTGGCATTTTTTGGAAGTTACCAAAATGTAGGTGAAAAACTTTTGAGTAAAGGAAAATCACAAACATTAGACAGGGTGCAAAAGGTTTTTGGTTTGTTCTCTTAGAGCAAATAATCTTAATTTTGCATCTGTGTCTCAATTTGTTCCCTGAAATTTTTATATAATTCCTTGATAAACTGTGAAATCCACTTCTATGATCTATTCTGCTTTAGCAAAGCTTCACAGCCAGTTGGCCTACATGAAAAAGAATACTATTAGTTATAAAATTTTCTAAGTATCACAACTTACATCATTAAAAGCTTTATCATTAAAGATACTCAATCTTCATTATATTGCAAAAATATTCAGGAAACTTTATTTCTATAGTGTTGCTAAACAACGTACTGTAGGATTATGTTAATATTAACCTACAAATTATGCAATTTTGTCAATTTGATTCAGCACTATTAGCACCTTGTAAAAACACACAAAACTTCAAAGTAGTATAAATAATTATATATTAGTGTGTGAGAGCATTAACTTTAATACTTAGGGCCACTCTTATAGATAATAAAACATGAAAACGTGTTTTTGTCAAGTATCTTCTGCAATTAAATTGCTTAAAGAAACTGCTAACCCATTTCCAGAGGATTTAATATTTTCATTTTAATTCACAGAATTCATCTTTTGAGTGTATAATTTATATTTAATTTAGGTATCCTCACTGCATTTGGACTAAAAGCGATGATCTCATTTTAGACACTGATACATCTAGATCTTGCTATACATTACAGGTCCATTCCAGGACATGGCTCAGGTGTACACATTCTATCCACACCTCTATAACCTTACTTTCACCCACAAAATAGCAAATGATCAGAAATAAAAAATAAATTGCACCTGAAATAACCATTAGAACAATGCTATCCATCACTACCAAATGTAATCTATCTCCTTTTCCCAGAAAGCAGGTTCTGTGGCACAACATATAAATTACAAACAGTATAAGTTGCAATTAAATTATAAACATTTTTCTGTCTTGAATTGTATGGAAGTTCTTGCCCCTGAAGTCTGCGACTCAATTTCCCATCATATAATTTCTGATATCATACCATTTAGTGTCAATCACTATACCAAAGACAAAGACAATTAAATTGTCTATGAAAAAGCAAGATCATGTCAGTCATTGCTGTTTTTTAGGCATGAAAATTCATTTTTATGAAAAGTGAGAGACCAAGAAACTTAATAAAAAATACAATTAATTATTATACTAAAACTCCATTTTGTTCTAATGGATTCTAATGCATTGATAGTTTAAAAAGAACCACTTCACATAATTCATAAATCCTACATTGTTCTTCTACACTAAGTAAGATTATTTACAATGCATATTAATTTGAACTTCATAATTCTAACTTTTTTTTTCCCCCAAGGTTTTCCTTCATCAGAACAGAGATGAAGTTATGTGTTCCAGAGAACTTTGCCTAGGCACCTGGATTTAAAGCAGGTAACTACTTTTTTCTAGAGAAAATAAAAAGCATTTGATTAATCATTTCCTAGGGAAGAGAGTAGCATATTGCAAGTCCCTTACACAAAATAAATTATTAATGCAATTAGTAATAACACAACCAAACACAACTTTGGTGGAGTGAAAGTATAAAAATTGCCACAGTAAGAAATCTACCAATCACACATTTTAAAGAGCATACATAAAAAGAACAGTTGCTCAATTTTACAGAAATCCTAGTTAGTATATATGCCTACATACAAAAGGTATGCAGGCATCTCATCCTCACAATGGTTTAAAGTGTACACTATACTCCCAGCAGGATGCACAAATACATTATTACTACCCACCTTATGGTAACATACAACTGAAAAAAACAAAAACAAAAACAAAAACAACAACATATGAAAATCACATTAAATTCTGACTAACCATCTGAGCCCTACATACACCAACAAACTCTGCACATTGCTTCACCCACCCAAACCCTTTGCAGAGCTGCTTAAGGCCAACTCTGATATTGCCCAGCGGCAAGAGGCTTTGGTGAGCCCAGCTACATAGTGAGAAAGAACAGTGAAAAGCCTCACCTGGGGTCCTGGGGTCTCTGCTCTGGGCTTTGGAGACATTTTTAAGCTCACATCTTCACCTGGGCTACTCTGTAGTTATGCACCTGGCATACCTCCCACACACCACCTCTGAACACGGTGGGACAAGGCCACTGGGGAAGGTCCCTAGTCACAACACTCTACCCTGAACTCTCAGACAACTCATTTATACAGTTGTAATGCCCTCTGCTACTACCTCAAGACTCAAAATACCTGTGTGCTCATATTTAAGCAATGAGCAACTATTTCTACTTTTCTTCAAAATTCCCACACCTGTCCCCATAGGGTGGTGGCTGGAAGGTGGGGTAGCTGGTCTGGAGGACACTGTTATTTTTCTGGCAAGGGGAGATACTCTGCCTGGACTGCCCAACTGCACTCCTGTCCCACAGATTGAGTAACTATTAACCTGAGTGTGTTAGACAGACTCCTAGAGAGCCACTTCCAACTTGGTTTCATCCAAACTGAACCCAGTTTGTGGACTTATTCTGATCCAGAGCACACTGGACAGGAGATCTTGACCCAAATCAAAATACTTGTGGTTGTATTCCAAGCTAACATTGCGAAACCCAGCAGCATCTTCTGGTTCCCCAGTTTTGCTGCAGGTCAGATCCATTTTGGGACAACTCATAATAATTGTATGTGTGATAAATTGGAAGACTAAATTAATAAAAAGAAATGGTGGTTTCTACAGCCTAAACACAGAAACAGGTGCTACACTCAGAATCATAGAAAACTGACAAGTCATGCCCAGCTGGGAGAAGACAGCTCTCACAAATTCCCCAAATTACTCATGTCATAATTCATAACTTAATTTCATTGAATCTGTGGCCCACAAAATAAGTATGTGTAATGCAATATTGAGGGTGTATATTACAGGATGTCCCCCAGGTACTTGCGTGTAATTATTATAAAGTATTTAAATCCCATGACAGAACTATAGATTTTCAGTTCAACCTGTAATGATGCATAATGTATCTTCCAAAACTGCCTTGTTCAATTCTCTGTACCCACAGCCCATCTCAAAGTCCCTCTACAATGGTGACTTCAGAGCAGAAGGAACAACAGAAAACTGATTATACCAATTTATGCTAGCTGCTGACTCCCTGAGCCTGAAAGATGTTGTATACATAGACATTTTATCCCATTTAAGGTATGGCAGATGTGTTCAAAAATATACATACTGGCATAAGAAAATCAGTCTTCCTAGTATCACTGAAAATCACAGAGTACTTAACATTACCTTCCTAAAACATTGATGCCTGTGTTTGTGCTGGGTGTTTTTTACCTTTCAGAGTTTTTCAGTCAGTTAAAAGCCTGATGTATTTTTCTTAAAACTTTATAATGAAATTTCATTTAAAATAGCTTTTCCCTTTCATTTGACAATTCATTTGAGAATCTTAAATCTGAGTGTTACTAAGTTTTAAGGGAAACATATAGTAAACAGTTCTATGTCACTGAAACTAAAGGTTGATAAAACTTACAGAAATTTGGGGGATAGGAAAATTCCCACAGGAGTGAGATAAATGAAGAAAATTGTATTAAGAGAGAGAACATGCATCATACTGCTACCCAGGAGAAAGTATTCGAGTCATAAAGAGCTGTTTGGATACAATATTTTACTGTATTTTTTCCATGTTTAACAAAAATATCTTAAATATTTGTGATACCAATTAGTACAACAGAAAAACAAATAAGAAAACCTACTATACAAAGTCAGCATGTGTTTAGAGTGGTGGCATTTGAAAACTTGCTTTTGAGGTTTGACTACTGTAAATGATCATTTATTGTAGTTAAATAAACTATTTGCAATATTTAGCATAAACAGTAAAAATGCAGTGCATTTTGTGGAAAAGAAGGTGAACAGTAAAGGTTCCCAAAACAGTGGTGAGTGAAAAAAAGCTCAAAATGTTAAATGGAGGTGGTTAAGGGGGACTTTATGCATAAGTTTATATACAAGTATATATTCTCTATAAATATACATATACGTTAATTGCATATATTCATCTACAAATATAAATGTTGAGTATTATATATACTAGTCTCATGAATAATGAAAGACCTTAGACACTCTTACTTATCATGCTAGAAGTTCTTACAATATTAATTAATAGCAAAAGCCATTTTAGCTAACACTTGTGATTGTGCTACTGCTAATACAGAGAATTTGAACAATGTGTAGTTGCCTAAAAGGGCCAACACCAGGCCCTTACTAACTATATCATAAAGAATGTGAAGTAGAGAGCAGGTGCTCAGTAACTTGATAACTCAATGAAAAATAGAATAATTGCTTTCACCTTCTCAGCCAAATTATGAATTTAGAGACTAAACTTCAGCAAAGTGACTATATGTTATCGCCAGTCTAATAAATATTTGCCTTGTCATTTACTTTCAAATAAATGTAATATATTCCTAGACAAATAAGACCTTCTAATGACAAAACCCCTGTATTCTTTGGGGACCTGGAAATACATTTAGTGATGATAATTTCATTTCCTCTTTATATTGTTGATTTGGAGCTTGTTGACACCGATACATTTTCTGGATTACATAATTGTGTAGCTCAAATTAACAAAGGAGTACACTGTTTTCATTTCTATGCTTTAAGAGTGATTTAAAAGCAAAAGCTTCTGTTTTTCAAGGATTGATTGTATGCATCTGTTTGGAATATGTAGTCTTAATGGATGTGCTACATGCTATGCAGGGAAGAATCTCAAATGTATTTTCATACCAGCCTACCAGCTATACTAATTCTGGCACGAGAGTGCTGCTTTTAGACATAATTATTTTTGTACTCTTTTGAGTGGAGATTTACTATGTTCTCACTCTGACAGTCAAGGTAGCTTGAATCTCTAGGAATCACAGATGAATGGCTATAGCGGACCAAATTTAATGCAATGGCTACAGTGTCTACATGAATGAAATTTACTGCATATGGACTACAAATGTTGCAGTGTCTCCTCAACACTAGTTCTCAAATCTAAAAAAAAAAAAACAAAACAGGTATGTAGACACAGGGTAAAATAGAGAAGTAAAAAATAGCTATCTTTATTTGCTCAACCAGTTTGACAATAAGAGCTGTAGGATTATAATATATCAATTTATAGTATGTTATACTTGTTAAATTATGATGCAGCCAGTTAATTAGCTTCACTTCCCCCCTCCCCCTTTCACTCCCATTTGTCCGCCAAAGAAAAGAACAGAAGAATCATCAGGCCATTGGAAGGCAGAACATGAAGCAGGGGCATGTGGTCAAAGACACAAGCAGCATTATTCCCTGGAAACAGAACGATCTGCACCATTAAGGGTTTACAATATCTGTAATCAGAAAATAGTACTTAAGAGGCATAAAATGCCATGTTTGACATTGAATGATCCAGAAACAGGATTTATCCAGCATTAGACATCCAGCATTAGATATGTATACACATATATGTTTATGTATACTATATTTCTAATCATATATATACATATATATGTATATATAGACACACATATATATACTACACTATTTATAACATATTTCTAATCATCCATTCACTGGATTAAAAAGCTTTGTAGCAAGAAGAGATGAGTGACAAATAACCTCAATCAGGAAAAGAAAGTTGCCAAGATTTTTTCAGATCATGAAGTTGTAAAAACTTTTAAATCAGAAGCTGCGCAAAATGAGGATTACCTCCATAGCAACTGTGATTTAAATTCACCTGCGTAAATGCACCCCAATGGAGCTGATAAAGCCATCTAGTCACTTTAGTCTTCCTTTACAGTCAATGTAGAGGACAGATAATATCAATATCTAAATTCAGGTATAGATAGTATAGATATAGTGCTAAATATAGTTATACTGACTTTGCAGGGGCATGCATAATTTCTGATTCCCTTGAAACTGCAGATACACTCAATCTTAACAAAAAAACAAACAACAACAACAAAAAACAAACAAACAAACAAACAAAAACAAACATTCACATTTCTTTCTGCTCTCTGAATGCCTAATGGAAAGGAGAAATTCTGTGTATCCAATTCTTTTTCTAGCCCAACAGTTTTTTGGTCATAAGGAAGCCAAAGTCATGTGAAAGCAGGGAGATATGAACTTACACACATTCAGCAGACACAGTAGGAATTTGCAAGTATTGACAAGTAACCCTTGCTTCTCCTTCAAATGCTTGCCCGTGTTTATCCAGTCAGCTTGTGCACAGACTGCTCGCAAAACTCACAGCTCCAGAGTGCTTTGGAACATATAATATTCTGCCTCCAAATTATGATCAGTCTTATGAAATGATTCAGATCTTCAACATCATAAGCACTCCTGATTTATTACTAGGAAGTGACTCTGACATTGGATGCAATAATTTTGGAATTTAGCTGACTTTCAGTGCTGATAAAGGAAATCCAGTCACCATATTTGCTCGTATAGCACAATTTAGGAATATTGTAACATGCTACCTTTGGAAGTTAAAGAGAAATGATGACGTGATCTGAAAATCCAATACACCAATGACATATTTGGAGACCAAAGACCATTTGCCCATGGATTAGCTGAGCAAGTAACTCCAGGAAAGGAAAGGGGTGTCTGGATCTAGTTGGTTGCTGAAGACAAATGGGGGGCCTTAAGGCTTGACTTGTTACCATTGAATAGAAATTACGATGGATAATGGAATTGTTTTTCATACACTTAGACCATGCTTGGACATGGCTTGAAGCCATGGCGGGGTGCAAATAATGGAAGAGTCAGCAATGCAAGTACATGCTACCACTATGCTAATTCAGGCAACTTTATAATGACTGGATGGAATAGCTTCCAGAAGAACTGTTAGTTCCTGAGGTAGCTCTCAGTGCTACCAACAAGAAAGGTTTAGTAAAGAATCCCATTTACATAGTGCTTCTGCTTGTTATCATTGATCTCAAGGAGTAACAAAGCTGTGAAGTTAGAATGAATTCTGGCAAGAAAGTTTTCCTTTAAAAAAAAAAAAAAAGTTGTGGTGAAGCTAGAGGCCAGCTCTGTACCATGGGTGATGGTCAGCTACTTCTGCAAACATCTTCATGAATCTTCCTGGGTAGTGGAAAGTCCAACAGCAAGATGACATGGTGGTGATATGTATATGGAACCATTAAAGGAGAGACAAAACCTTTCATTTGTTTTATGAACAAAAAAATCTGAAAATAGCACATTAAGAAATTGCACATCCTTTTCACAGGGAGAATCACCAGGGAGAAAAAAATAATAATAAAATAATAATAATAATAATAAAAAACAACACACAGAGTACCAAGACCGTAAGGTCATGCAGATTAACACTATGACAGCTAAATTGACTATAATTTCTGTCTTTATTTATCTCCTACTTGAAACCAAATTTTTAATTGTTTTTTATTTATTAGAATATAGAAGCTAAACAGAAATCTAGTCTTTTGGGAATGCAGCAGCATAGCACAAATCAATAGAAGTTGAACAGACATAGTCCATTTATCAGAGGTTCTTATTATTATGAAGCTCTGATCTCTCGTATAGTCTGTATGTTATTCCTCCTGGACTATGAGAATTTGTCACAAAACTAAAGATATGAAATAGAGTTTAATAGGATACTTCATTTTACAGTGACTGGTTCATTTTAACAGTATTTATTCATTCACCATAAAGAAAGTAATTAGTAGAATATTTGTGTATTTGGATTAGCAGTGTTTAAATTAGTCATAACAATATTATAGGCTTGTTTACTGGTTCATTTAAACTTTGCATTGAGATATTAGAGCTTTATTTAATAATATAATGAATATATTCAGTTTTCCTCTGATTTGAATATAACAACCTTTACATTCCTGTACAACATGTAATTATAATCTTAAAGAACTACAGCAAGATTTTGTGCATAAGAAATTATGAAGAAGAATAAGATAGATTTCCAAGAAGTTACAGTTAATTTGCAGTTAGTAAGTATCTCAGATAGCGATATTGTTGGTTAATAATTGTTAATTGAACTGTCAGGTATATTAAAACATACTTGATAAAACTGTCCATACTTTGCCACTATTACTATGACCTAACCATTTAATAAAGCTTATTTTACATCTCAGTAAACAAAGAAAAGTGCTACTTGATGCTATACAGAACATTTGTAGTGTGTATTTCACCAAGTGAAGTTTTCATAACTCATTCTGATGGTTTAGAAAGACCTACTTTGCTATGAAAATTCACAGATATGAATCCTTTAATTATTACATCATAGCAGAAAGTTTTGGACATTTTATTAGAATATAGAATATATTTATTAGAATACAAGGGGTTGAGAAGTGTGACGGAGCTGCCCCTCTTTTAACCATACAAGCATGGGGATATTAACACATACTGACTTTGGAGGTCTACAGCAATAAAAATATTTGGGGCTTTGCCACCCCTCTGTGGCTTACAAATCTATTAATCAGCCACTATGAGACATGGAGCCCAGGAACATTTTTGGAATGAAGTACACCCAAAACAAAACAAACAAATGAGAGGGAATTTGGCCTCTTTTTTTTTTTTTTTTTTTTTTTTTTTCCCTGCTGCTGCAGCCTCAAGGGACTATAGCTGTTCTGTGACATAAAAATGCTTCCACGAAAAATGTCCAGAATCCAAGAAAATAATTTTAAATATTATGGAGCATAGAGTTGTGCTGAAACTAATGTAGATGTTGTAATTTACCCATAAAATCAATGAGTTTGGAATATGGAGAAAAAACTCTTCCAAGAAAGTCTTCTCTTTTCCTCATAATTAGATAGCTTGAATTGGAACTCCCCTGCCCTTATTAATTGTATTGCCCACCTTACCCAGCATCTGGTATCTCACGGATTTCCAGGCTAGCAACACAATTTTCCTCCAGCTCTTCATATTCACTTGCCAGATACATGTGTTAGAAAAGAAATGTCAGTCTAAGCAGCCACCAGAAAGAAATGGCAGTGTCTTCCCAAATCACAACCCAGTCCCAGCAGTGGTACATGAATTACCAGCACTGACTGCAAGAGAATTGTATCTAATGCTGTTTGGACAAATAGCCAACAGTTTTAAAATATCATTATTTTTTGCTCAGTGTTTACAGAAGTGCAGTTCTATGGTACAGACTTGCTTATTGGTAGAAAAAAAGCACTGAAACTGATTTTCACAAAAAGATCGCGAGATTCTCCCTGCTTTATCTGCAGTGCTAAAGAAAGTCTTCAAAATCCCTTCTTACTCACCAGAGCTGCATCTAACCAGAGCACATCTAACTGCAGCAGAAGCTCATGCCGTAGAATTTCCACAGATACTTTATTTCCCTTCCTTCTGTAACTAGGAAACACAAAGCTAAAGTCTCCGGAGGATAAAGTACCGACAGCAAAATAGCTCTTTAAACTACAGCAACTTCCCCTGTCGGGAGGGAGGAGGGATGCACAATTCCATTTACAAGATGACAGTCAGCTGGATTTTTCAGAAATGAAAACCCTTAAAGTAGTTTGAAAAAACAGGTTCCCAGGCTCCTGCCAATTCCTGGGGATCAACATAGCGTTCTGCCATGGAAATAATCTCTCCCAGATCACTACGGGAATAGACATGATAAGTTATTATACAAGGGAAGAACAGCTCTTTTTGATGAAGTTGTGGTAAACTATATTTTTAGTTCTGTTGGTCCTGTTTATTTCTGGTTCAGTCCCGGGTAAATCTAGTGATTGTCATTCCAGCATCAGCAAAGATCCTTACTGATATTAATGGGGCTTCTGCAGCAAAGCATCTGTACAGGACAGGCTGAAATTGTTATGAAAGTGGTGCATAAGTGCAGAAGAAATAGCTGAGTATGCACAACATGCTAACACAGATAAAAATACTGCAGTCTCCCCAAGATCTGCCTCATATTTGCTTAGAGCAATCTTACTTTTATTGTGCCTTTAACAATGGAAGGCCAAATAAATAAATCAAGTTTTTAAGAAAACAGAGTTTAAAATTCCAAAGTTATGGCTCTTATATATCTGCTTGAAAGCACAGAGCAGGTGTTCAGCTTGCATGAAATTAAGCAGGAAGAAAAGGTGCTGCTCATTCACAGACACACACATACAAAAGAGAGGGAGGGAGATGAAGGGTAGAAGGAATCCTACTGCTTTCTGTGCTAGCCAGGAAAAGGCTCAGTAAAACAAGATGTAGAAAAATAAAATTATCTTTCTTATTTTTGGACATTACCCGCAGGGAAAAGATTTGACATTGCATCTAAGTCTACTTACCTATGCTTTGCTTCCCTTACATGGCAAACAACTCAAGGCTCCACTTCAGGGGGTTTTACTAGATGGAATTACATCCTTGTATTACATGGTTCTGTAATTAATTTATTCTACTTACTATAAATATGTCTCAGTAGAAAACTGGATGACAGAAGAAGATGTATATTAGTGGAAAACATACACAACACACTGCTTATCTTACTTCCAATATCGAAAGAGTATTAAAATAAGAATCCCCCAAATCATATTTAATCCTAATTGTTAGCTTCTTCATTTTCACAAGTAAATCTCCTTAAATGTTATTTTAAATATTTTTTTTATAATTTTAATAGTAATTTAATACAGTAGTTGAATCCATAGAATAGTTTAGCTATGTATATGTAATATACATTTGTACACTTTAATGCATGTGTATTTATATGTGTATTGTACATAGAAAGGCTTTATTTCAATTGTTCAGTCTTTGCATGGTATTTACTGATGACTTCAATGTCTAATTTACATTTCAAAACATGCTTCAAGTACAAAAACGCTGACTAGAGAAAATGTTTAAATTCAAGGATTTTTACATCACAGTAGTCAGGATTTCTTATGCCTTTTACTACGAAGTGGAAAAACCAGTGATGCAGTAAAAGCACAGGATGGAAATTCAAACTTCCCATTCAGAATCTGTGTGTCATGCTGGATTAGTAACCTGGCCTTTTTGACTGAAATTGCACTAACATAAAATCTAACGGTAAGAGATCTGTGCAGATGGAGTGACAAATTAAATTTGTTTACCACTGTTAAGGCTGAGGTGACTGGGTGCTGGGTCCAGTCCAGGGTGGACATATGTTGCACAGCCTTCCACCTTTGTTAGTTAAACAGAAATAGCCCAACTGCAGTGGCCCTTGTGTTTGTCAGGCAGTCAGCTGTATCAGGGCAATGTCACCGGGCAATGTATAAAGATGTGGGAAAGATGTAAAAATTAAACCAAACGTAGTAAAGCTGTCAAAATCCAGTTGTCTCATGATGGTCTTCACAGCTTTAAAGCTCTAGACCATGGTCAGGCTTCTTTTTTCTCCCTTCATTAGACACCAGGCTAAGGGAGAAGAAGCACTGACACTCACAGCCTCTTCTTTCAAACATCCACAAAAAAAATGGTAAAACCAGGTTCCCAAGGTTAGCAGGAACCACCATACCAGAAGAGTGCCAGGGCATCCTGGGTATCAACAGGCCTTGAAGGCCCTGACCAGCTTCCAGGACCACTGCCCATGGGTCCACCCGTATGGACCTTGGACCTACCATGAAGGTAGCTTGTCTCCTTGCCTCTACTCATGTTGATGTCCTTCTTCACATTATTTAGGATCAAAGGAGACTATAACACAGTTATGCAGCTAGCTATTGCTGTTCCTTCTCTGTAATAGGGAAGGAATGTGCAGTACCTTGTCAGCTTGGCCTTCTTCAAAGGTGCTAAGCAAACAGCCTGCTGTTATTTAGCCTAACTGATGAGGAACCTTGGCTGCATCCCAGGACTTACAGAGGTAATAAGAATGAAAGAATAGTATATTAACAACAACAGCAAATAAACAAACACACAACAAAGGAAAGAGATTAGCTGCCTGGCTGTTCTATGGAAGACAATAGTGTTGTTTTGAAGTTAGAAATAAAGGATGAAGAATAGGAAAAATATTTTAGTAGAGATGTTTTGTTTTGTTTTCATTTTCTTCTATATAATACACTAATGACTAGCCAATTCAAAGATAAAATACACAATAATAATTGTATGCACTTTGACCAAAGTTTCAAGTTTATACCATATAACAATCTCAAATGACTGTAAACCCTGGAAAGCTCTTAGGTGTTTGATAGCTCTTTTTATTTTTCCAGTGTGACCTTCTCCTACTCTATTCATAGACGATACTTATTCAAGATTGCAGAAGCATACATATCTTGGAGTCAACTATATGATAATCTCCACAAACAATATGTAATGTGTACCACTTCAGTCTCCATCAGAACTGTAAAAGAATCTAAGAGGCTGTTTAGCATTCCCCCAGTGTCACCAGTTATCATTCTTGCTAGCATAAAGGGCAAACTGAATCAACAATCCAGCTCACCATCACTCTTGGTCTGGCTCAGCGTGTTATACAATGCTCAGATGATGGCAAGAATGTTCTATATTACTGTTAAACATTTCTAGCAGGTATTCTCAATGTTATATGCACCATTTTTCTACGTTATTATGCCAGTCTTTTCCTTGCTTTAGCTCCTTTGGAGAATGACTAGAGGGTGAACACTAAGCAGTTACAGAAATAAGCTGAGTTGGTGAAGAAAAAGGATATGGCTATTGTGACTGGTTCCTATATATCTTCCACCACATAAGACTCTACGACTTTGTCAGATTGTTGTCTTCAATGAATATTATGGATCTGATTTAAAAAGCATCTGTAACTTCTGCTGATTTCTACTATTGCACTAGATGACAACTCTGATAATGAGTCCTAATAAAAGTGTCGGTCCAGGTGGGAATTGACTTGGAGACTCAAACTGACTGATAAATCTCCTTCTATAAAAAGCTTTCATATACAATTGTACAGTATTGCACCACAGACCACAAGATAAAATAAAAACTTGTTACAAAATGATTCATATCTCCTTCATGAGTTATGAGTTCTAATTCTCTTTTCCTACTGATTTTATAAATAGTGCAATTCAACTGAAAGCAGTGGAGTTCTTTCAGATTTACAGTGCTATAAAAAAAAGAAGAATTAGCAATATAAGTGCAGCAAGCACATGGTTACAGAGCCTTCTTGCTTTGTTACTATAGATCTCTTCCTCTTAGTCTAGTATGGAAAACTGTTCTCCCTTTTTTCCCATCTCTACACACCCCAAACAAACAAACAAACAAACAGTTTACAAATCTAACTTCATTTCCAGACAGGAGAAATTATGCCAGAAAAACATCATGAAAAGTTCAATATATGCTATAGAAACTCCATCCTGGTGTTTCCATACAGCATGAGATTACTCTGGGGCAGACATGTAATCGATGTACATATATTTTTTGAAAGCTTTATAGTTTTCAAAAGGAGATGGTTGATAATTGCTTCAAATTTCTTCTCCCCCATTTTTGTTTGAATGTTGAATAAGAAGAAAAAAATTAGAAAGAGGAAATGGCACATACAACTCTTTGCATGCCAATTACTATTCTTATTCTTCAAATATAACATTTTTTATTGTTTTGAATAAAAAAAAAATTAGAACAGTGCAGCATCAGAGGCTGAAAACTGTAACTATAGAAGTGCATTATATACATAATTTGTGAATACATGGGATGGTTTATAGAAACAAATTTGCTAATAAACTCATGTTTAGCTGTGATCCTATCTTTGTTCTCAAAGTACTTTTACATTTCTCCATCCTAACTCCTCATAACCCTAGCTTTTCTGGAAGCCTCTCCTATACCTGGCAGAACTCTGAAACTTTCTTTTCATTAAGAAGCAATCAAGGGATCTTGCTTGACCATTTACCAAATTCATATTTTTGCTTAGCTCTTTAGCAACTCCTTTGGGACAGAAATTACAAGATAATTTCTTGTAAGGCTTCCAAAAAAGGAAGTTGAAAATTTCTCAGTTTCCAATCTATGATCCTCTCTAAAACTTCATTCTCTGCCATTAGGATTTTTCTCACCTCCAGTGCTGAGAGTTTTGTTTCCCAGCCTCACAATACAAAAGGTTTTTAGGCAGGAAAACCTGGGGAAAAAAATAACAGCAAAATTATAATGTTCCTGAACTTGAAAATTCCCATTTCACAGTCTGTTCTGACATTTGAAAAGTTGTTCATTTCTGGAAGAAAAAAGAAAAAAAAAAAAAAAAGAGAGAGAGAGAAAGAATCTCATATATTTATGTATTCCCATGAGAGAAAATTCAACTATTTTTGCAAAGTCCTGCTTCAAGATATATAAAAGGAGCTGAGTGGCCCCCTGAGGCTTAAGGAAATTCCACCTTGTCAGATTCTTCCAGTCCATATTTTGTGGTTGTATTTAGGATTTACCATGCTCGTAGGGTACTTCCCAGGCAGGCATCTCGGAAACAAGGTTTTCCCTGCTGCAGGACGTGGAAGATGACATCAGTACATAGAATGCCCAAAGATTCAGGGAACTGAACAAAAGATTGTGTATCAAGATTGGGAAGATGAAGATGCAGTTTAACTGGCACTGTTATTGTGCAAAAGGATTTAAAGATAGTAAAGAGAACTGTTGATCTGTTTAATGCACTGCAGGGACAGACACTCTCATGGTTATTAGAGGAATTTATTTCTAGGCTTGCAGATTCCCACGGTGTCTACTTAACAGCATCAATTCAGAAATGCAGAGATTTGCTCCTTTATATTACTGGCAAACTACTGTGCTTGTCATTAATCACCCTGACAATATGAAAATGCAGCATTATTCTGCTAAGTATTTCTATGCCTTACTTTTTTTTTTTTTTTTTTTTCTCCACTCACCTACCATGTCAAATGCTATAAACACAGACAAAATATACAGTAGTTTGTAGTGAAAAAGGAAAAAAGAAAAATCCTTAAATGAGTCATAACTAAAACGTGCTTAAGCTTGGGATATCTGTATTGAAGTTTTCTAACTTTGTTTTCTTGCTTTATTATATTAAAATAATAGTTTCTAAAAATAATATTCATTATAAGATGACAGACAGTCTGCTTAGCAAAGTCAGAGGTACTCTGTTCCATGACATAAAACTAGCGAACAACAATAAAAAGGGTTAATTCCTACTTTTTTTTTTTTTTTTTTTTTTTTTATCTATCTCCCTTTTTACACTGAAATATGAGGGGAAATAGAAATAAGTCAGGAAGGACGGCAGAGCCTTAAATAGCAGAAAAAGACTCCTGTCACAGTCGGGATCAGCTGCGTTTCCGTAGTACATGAAGTACCGGGAATCTGAGCAGAAAAGAACGACCCAGCGATGCCCCAGATCTACGTTTTATCTCAGTTTCCAGCTAGGCAGGGGGTATCTTGTGTGCTGGCAGAAAGAGAAAATCCCCTGGAAAGAAGGAAAAGCCGACGTTAGCCCTCCTGTGCCGGCTCAGCGCTAGGCGCACCGCACGCCAAAGCTGCCACCTAGCGGGGTCCCCGACCTGTCTGCAGCGCCCACCGGTGCCCGGCTCGGCTCGGCTCGGCAGTCCCCATCTCTCAGGGGTAAGGGACAGAAAGCAGCTGGGAATAGCAGCCCAGCCCTGGAGATCGCAGCCGCCTCTAAATCAGGAAATAATGGGTTCCGACGTTTTACTGTTTCAGAATGCAATGACTGTTCTGGAAACTAAGATTTATTATTGTTGTCAGCATCCTATCTTCAGCTGCACTTTTTAAAAAGAGGCTAGGTTTTTATCATACTGGATGCTTTAAAAGCACCTAGATTTTGGAATGCAATTCTCAGATAATGGATCAAATGTCTACTACCGAGTAAATACTGAATACACAAATCCCACTCATCTGAATACTTTAAAATGTGCTGGTTTTATTATTCTAAACAACTATTGAAAGTAGGAAGTTTTTTGTTGTTTGTTTGTTTTGTTTTCTCTCTTTGAAAACAGAAACATAAGTATTTCCTTCTACTTCAGAGAATATATAAATTTGTTGATCGTTGATTTTGTTGCAGTTCAGAGAATATTGAGAACATTCTTCAGCTACATTTTCGTGTTGTACTTTTCAGTAACTATGCTATCAGACAAACATACAACTCTTGATAGACTATTTTGTTCTCTTGTGTATTCTCATTTTCTCTTTAGAGGATTCAGATTAACAAATCTGCCCGTAAGAATTCCTTTTGAAAAGGTAAGGGATTAATACATGATACCTACTGATGGACTCACATGGCCTGGTATTCCTCTTATTTGTTTTGCTGTGAAAAAAAGTAATCTCACTGAAAATAGTATTATTGGAACATAAGGCAGAATTTCAGTTCATGTAGTAGGGATCACTGCAAAAGACAAAGAGGGAATAAAGAGAAAAAAATCTCCCCTCCTTGGCCAGGAAGTAGCATAAGTCACACCTTTCTTAGGCTGGCATGAAACAACTTCTTAAATATATGCTTAATTTAAAGCCAATGAGGCCAACTTCCACATATGCTATGTCTGGAGGTTTCATTTCAAGTTACCTCTGGTGTGGGACAGTAGACGAAGTGCCCAGTTGCAGCAGAAGCAATTTGAGTGCATTTCTGGAGTGTATCTTCCACATTTGTTGAATCACACAGGAATCCAGTTTAGATGCTCCAAGAGCGCTCCCCCCCCAGCACTGATCAAAGCACGCTGGGGATGATTCAAATATGAGTTTTCAAAGTCCTCTTCTGATCTGAACTAAAGCACTATTGCATCAGATGTACCTTTTGAAGGCCTTCTACTGCCCAGGAAGACCTCCCTAGCAGTGAGTGCTCTTTAACCCTATACCCCAAGTCTAAGCTCACAAGACCACTCATAGAGCTAAACTGTATGGCACTCAAGTGTTACAAGTATGTATGATTTAAGCTGAAACCACCATGCTTCCATTTCTGTAGAATGGAGATGCATCTGTGAACAAAATCTGGAATGCAAACTTTACAGACTCATAGAATGGTTTGGGTTGGAAGGGACCTTTAAAGATAATCTAGTTCCAATCTCCCTGCCATGGGGTAAAGATAAGCAGCTTCTTTACATTTCCCTTCTCAGATTGGTTCCAGATAGGACTTCACTGACTCTCCAACTGACGAAACTTCTAAACTTTATGCTAAAGTTAACCATGTTATCCAGCTACGTTAAAATTAACCATGGCAAAACTGAATGACTAGAGGCAGTTTTGTACATGCATACAGCCATATACACATGGACATGCATAAAGAGGATTTAGTTATAACAGTAAATATTATTATAATTCATAAGTCAAATTTATGGCTAAGAAAAGCAGTTCTACAGCCAGACACAGCACCTTACAAAAAAAGCTGGTAAAAATGGTAGAAGGGAGACCCTAGTCAAAAAGTGATGAAGGGAAACCAAACAGCACTGGTTTTAGAATAATATCAGTTAGAGCTGCCAATACAAAGCTTGCAGGTTTGAAACAGTGTGAGTAAAATGTTGAAGGGTAAGAAGCCTTAGAAGACTTCTTCTAAAAGTTTGTGTAGTTAGAACTGACATTTTCAAGGTCTGATGTGCTGAGAAGCAGGTGCTTGCTTTTCTGCATCACTTCTAAAACATTTGAGAATTCCAGGAAATGGACGGCCCTTCTTTGTTAAATAAAGTGGGCAAATACCTCAGGACCACAGAAAATAACCTCTGATTACTAATATAATCTAGAGGTCTATATCAAGCAGGTTCTAAACAGAGACTGCAGGAAATCTTACTGAATAAGTGAGATCTGAAGAGACCAACATCAGAAGGTCTGGATTTCTTTGCAGAATTGTACACTGGATGCAGTATCTCCTACCATGTCAAAATAGTATTATGTTTTATTCATGATAGTTGAAGACATTAAATAGCTGGACTATTGGAGTTCCTGGACCATGTATTTAAAAGTGTACCTATCACTGTGAGACAGTTTTCAATGTGAATGAATAGTTGAGTTTATATTGCTTTTTTAGAAAGCACACGAATTCATAAATAACTAAATAGAAACTGTTTAACTGTTCAGCAAGGAGCAGTATACAGAATAGTAGTGAGGTTATTAATGGTCTTTTTATTCTTCTGCTTGGTTGCAGGGTAGCATGTAGACTGACTCCTGTTAGAGAACAGCTCCAAGTGAATAAAAAAATTAAAAAAAAAAATAATAATAAAAAAAATCCAGCTTCCTCTTGCTGTTATGAATACCAGAAAAAACTTTGATGGATAACTTAAACTTTGTGGCTTCTTAATATTTAATATTATGGACATATACCTATACCGCTTTCAAGTTTTAGCTAGCAATCTCATAATTCAAGTCATTTTTCTATTAACTGATTACTTCCAAAAGATACAAAATACCCCATTACCAACCTCATAAAACATTTCATAACTTCCCTTTCCCGTCCTGTCAAAAACTAGAAAGCATAAAATTATGTACTTATTCATAAAAATAAATCAATAAATACATTGAAAGTACTAAAAATTAAATCTCATAAAAGCAAATATATATCACAAGAATGCAATATAAGAAATGTTTTCAAATTTATCTTTTTTTAATTTTCAAGATTTGTTCAATATTTTTTCCTTCTAATTTTAATATTTATAAGATATGAAAAGATATAAGATATATATCATCTTATATATCTATAAGATATGAAAAGAGGTATCTTAACTCAACTACTTATAAACACCTCAAAGTAAAAAACTATAAATAGCAAAACTTTGTAAATTACAATTTACAATTACAATTATAATTTACTTTGTAAATTATTTTGTAAATTACATAACATTTGGCAGCAATTAAGGTCATTTCCATACTAAGACTAGTCTTTCTGAGTAATCTTTCTGAGGTCTTCTCCCACCCACCCCCCCAAATGGCATCTCCTGTAATAAGTACTCCCAAGGAAAATTAGTGAGAAGAATGAAGCAGCCATTCAGTACATTCAATTTATCCTTTGGCTATCACATCAGTGTGTGCACAACTATGTGCATGCACACTTACCCTTGCTTGTTCTGCACTAGGAAATGCTTAACATTCAAGAAACAAGCTCTACATAATTATTTCTTGAAGAAAATGAATACTGCAAAACCCAAACATTTTCACCAACGTTTTTCACTAAGTTTTCAAAGAGAACTACATAAAAAAAAAAGTTCTGAAAACATCATGTAGAAAATTCTGAAAATTTGAAAAAGAGAGAGTTCTATAAAAATAAAGCTTCCAAAAGGCTGAAAAAGATAATGAGCCTAAAAAAAAAAAAAAAAAAAAAAAAAAAGGAACCCAACAACAGCTTCCAAGCACCTGTGAGAAGGTCACCAATAAGATGCAGCCAAGCTCTTTCCAAGGGTGCATGCTGGGAGGATGAGAGGCAACAGGCATAAAGTAAATCGAGATGCTCAGAACAGACATAAGACAAAAAAAAATCACCGTGAGAACAATCACAATGTGGAACAGGTTCCCAAGAGGTGGCGCAGTCTCCATTATTAGAGATTTTCCAGATCTGCCTAGCCAAAGCCCTGAGCAACCTGGTCACCCAAAGATGACCCTGCTTTGCACAGGGTCCTAAGGTCCCTTCCAACCTGAATTATTCTGTTATGTTATGACATTAAGGAAATTAAAATCTCTCACACATCAACAGAGCTACATCTTACAAAACACTTTGATGAATATCTGTGGACAGATGGAAAATTAAGGAGCAAGGACTAATCACACAGGGATAAGTTCCTAAAAGTGATTCTAGTGACTTTCATTATGATTAACAGGCTAGGAAAATAAAAGGTTCTATTTTTAACCCAAGAAAATTAGGCTTTAGTGGTTGTGCTATCATTCATTTCCCACAATAAAATAATAATATTCTGAATAATAATAATAATATTTTTCTAGCTTTTTTAGCCAATTTCAAGCAAATCTGACAGGAAAATCAGTCTCAAAGATAACTGCTGTTACAAATGTCTTTTTTTGAAAATTGGTTGGCGGGGAGAAGAGTGAACATCCTGTTTGTGTTGTCCCACAGGAAAAGACAAGCATAGTGTCACTGTAGTCCATTTTGTTTGGCAGCTGTATTCCAGCCAGCCAATCAATACACCAATTGATCCAGGTTTGATACAGGTATGTTCTTTATACTGTGTTAAACATATGTGAATTTTTGTTCTTGTTTTCAAACTTTGGCAACCACTTCTTTTAAATTTTGCTGCTGTCATACAATACTTGTAGACTCGTAGATCATCTACCCTGAACTAAGACTATATAATGTTATATTATCATCATATTGCTCTAATACATAGAGAACTATGTATTAGTTAAGACAATGTCTTAATGAAATTATTACTAAAACTCAATTTTCTTGACTGATATCATGCATAATGATACAGTAGAACAGCAAAATAATTGTCTTATTTATTTTAGTATAACTTTTGAAAGAATGTTTTCAAGCTCATGCTATGAATTAATCCTTTTCCTTTTATGGGAAAAGCAACCAGACACTTAAGATAATTACAGATCAGATTAGATGTCTTAAAATTAAAGTCTAGTCTAAAAGAAAATTATATACTCCAGGAGGCAACAAAGAATATAATATCAGAAAGAGATACTTGCAGTGGATCAATGGTATTGTTCCTCCAAAATAACAGCAAACAGGCATTTTACTTTTACAGAAAATATCTGCAGTGCTCTGCTTCACTTTAAGAAGTCAATTTCCCTTCCGTGTTAAATAAAACAATATTATCTGTGAATCCCCAGATGAACAGATACAGGGCTAAATTATCTCAAGCATATAGACTAAAAAAAAATCTGGAACAGGAACTACTCTTGCAATCTGCAATGTATCTAGTGCTATAATGAAAACAAATTTTGTTCAGGTCAATGTCCATAATTTTCGGGATCAATCCAGAAGTCTCGAGTGGAATTTGCACAAAGCACAAAAAAAAGTTGTGCTTTGCACAAAGTTCAAACAAGAACTCACCCTTCAAGAAAAATAAATTTGAATGATCACCTCTACTGAGTTACTGAAGCTCACCTGGATGAAAGGCTAAACTTCTTAAGTGTTCCAATTGTCACTACCAAGATCTGTGACTACCACAGAACTTGCTACTTTGTACTCCAAATGTAATGTGCACCTCCTTTGACTCTTTGACATATATGGTATGTAAAAAAAAAAAAAAAAAAAAAAAAAAAAAAAAAAAAAAGATAAAAATTGAACTCAAACTGCCTTGGAAGAAGAAAGAGAAAATCATGTTTATTAGAAGATAGCTACAACATGAACACAGCAGAGAAACGACAGTGACAAAAGCTGTATAAAGCAGAAAATTATATCTTCTGAATTCATCTACAGATGTTAAAAGACTAGGCTGCCTCTGCTGTCAAAAAATGTTCTTCCAGGAGGAACTTAAAGGTAGGCGTACACTGCACCACAGCAGCTACAGAGCAGCAATTCTTTGAGAAGCATCAAGGGAATTCTGCAAAAACACACTTTAGAACATCTGTTGTGTTGAACCCAATAGCAGTTCTTGCAACAGAATCTCTCATTCAGTGCACAGTTGACCAAATATTCAACTAGCTAAAAAATGCTTTGCACATCACAACCTAATGATCCAATACCAACAGTGAAAACGTACCTTAATTGTCTACACTTAAAGAAAGTAATAAAGTCATCACAAATAGGGCATCAGACTTGCATGCACACAGACACACTGCAACTCTCTGTGTAGGCTATGCCTACACAGATAGCTGCAGCTGAGGATGAATGAGAATGCCAATGGTTTGAGATGGCTGGATATAAATCAGGGGTTTCTGTGAAATTACATAGCTGCACCAACATACCATTTCTCTAAAGCAAGTATATCCTGCTTTCCAGCCATGTCTGTTAGCTTATGACACTAACTACCATGTTATATTATTTTTGATATCACACGAAGGCCCAAGATAGTTAATTTCCAGGCAACTCTAAGCCTATTTGCTTCTGGTCATATTTGTCTTCATACATATTTGCATTTTCATAGTTCTACAGCCCACATACTCATGACTAAACTCTAACATTTCCCAGATTTTTTAGTGTAATTCTTTGCTTCAGTCTGAACAGCAGAAGAAACCACTACAATGAAGAAACCAATACAATGACTTTTGTATGAATGTAATGCTTTTTTTGTCACTGAGAATTTTACAGTAAAGTATGCTAAGTTATGAGAATCATCAGGTTTAGTGGTTAGTGACTTAAAAACACTCAAGATTTTTTTTTTTCCATTGAAACACTTTCACGGGCAGCACAAACACAAGCTATTTCAGATGAGATAATAAGACCTATGTAATAAAAATAATTCTGAATTATTTATTTTCAGTTTTATTCTACTCCACAAATACCTTCAATTCCCATATCACGAACTGTCTGCATTAAGCTCTAAAACTATCTGTATGACAGTGATTCAATAAATGTCTTCCCCAAAGCAACAATATTATTTCTCATCCTGCCTCAAATTTGCTATATAAACTTTAACAAATAATTTTAAATTTTACTTGTCTCTATTCCGTTTAGAATGGATGAATAAGAATTAGAATTCCATGTAGAATTTAGAATGTCTTATGTGTATATTAGGTCATGAAAACAGGTATTTTAATAGGAATATATAAGGCAAATTATTTTCCAGATTATATTGTAAAATTAATCTTTCTAGTTACAACCTAGACAACAAAAAATATTCCCATATATTTTGGGTTTCTTTACATTATAAATATTGACAGAAAGCCATATCTAGACTGACAATAATAAATGCATTTTTACATTATCTTATGCGTGTTTGTCATACAGCATTTTATACTTGTTTGCAAACAATTAAGGAACCAATGAAACCTACCAATATGTTAACTTGATGGTGTGATATTGTGGAGGCAAACCAAGTGTCAAATCTGTTGCATGAATTAGATTCTAAGACAACTGCCAGGCACTTTTATAACTTATGTATGGTATGGAAATAAATTAACTAATGCTAGCTGAATGGGTCAATTATTATAAGCTGCTTCCATGCTTTCTTTTTCAAAAATTTCAAAAAACCAAACAAATAAACAAACAAAAAACAACAACAACAAAAAGCCACATTTGAGCTGCTGTGAAAGCAAGGGAAAAACAAACAAACAAACAAACAAAAAAAACCCCTACCTCTCATGTAACTAAGGCATGGTGGCTATTTTGAGATTTGCATTTGAAAGGAAATAATTTTCTTCTCTCATTAAAGATGACGTCCTGTCCTGGCTTTACCGCACATATTGAATCCTATGCTTTCAACAAGTTGCAGTCTTCCCTGTACTGCAATAAATCCAGTTAGCATTCATTCTTGTCATTCACTTTGTCAGAGGTAAGGCAAGGAACAAAGAAATGGCCATGGTGAAAAAGAGATCTACAACAACATTTTTACACGTAAATGGACACTCAGATGGGGATTAAGGCCTAAACATAGTTTTATAGCTGTATTTTAATGATAAATCCATGCAAGATTGGCACAGGATGCATGAGTTGTGTGCTTTCAAAGTAAGAGATTGAGGCCATGCAGGATATCTTCAGGCATCAAGATATTTCTAGAAACCTGTATTTAAGCAACTATATTTCCTCAGTATTTTAAACCTGCCTGGCTTTGCACTCATCAATGCTTTATAGATATTATCCTAAAATTATCCTATTCTAAAAAGAGAGACAGACAGTAAGTAGGTCCCTGGTCTGTATCCAGATGTCTTAGTATCCTATCTACACGTTTTCATCTATTAGAGCGCAGAGGCGGGATCTGATTCAGATGCCATAGATGAGCAAGATGAGGCCTACCAGTGATGTTCTCTGTGCTTCTTTTTTCTGTTATCTTGATCCACACATCAGATCAGCTCTCAACTCAACAACATTTATTAGTAAGTGATTATAACAAATGCTACAGTGAGGTGTTAAAAAATATGACCACAAAATAGTTACATCTCTGCCAATGAAAAGAATATTATAAGAAATGCTTTTCATCAGGTCTTATCAAGTTCTGAGTATCAATGCCTAATTTGCAAGGCAACTCACAAATGATTACCAATTGCACTGCTATCCAAAAATGAACTTTCTTTATGGTTTGTTCTTGTTACTATAAATATTGTTAGCTGTTTGTCACTTTTATAATACTGCCAACCTGTTTTGGCACCATTATTATGGATTTGGGATCTTCTCCTTGGTCAGAGAAGGGCAACCTGCTCTTGGTGTCCCTGCTTGAGCAGGTGGGGTTGAACCAGATGACCTCCAGAGATTCCTTCCTACCTCAGCCATTCCGTGATTCATGATCAGCTAATAAAAACCATTTTACAAAATATTTTTTTCTGATATAACTAAGACTGACATATGACTTTTATCATCTTTTCAGAATTAAAAACATTTTGTAAGGATATCTGATATGAACTTTCCCCAAATCTCTCAGAACATTTAAATTTAATTAGATTTCAGATTAATTAGCTGAGCATTAGTCTAGTCTGTAAGGTATGCTCTGGAAAATAATTCTTAAATAAAACATGAAAAAGACAAAAAATAGTTTTCTGAAAACTAATAATAGGCTCTTTAAGACTGTAAGAAGAAAACAGTTTAAAAATGTTTAAGGTCTACAATATCTGTAAAACAAGTATTTTGCTTTTAAATTAACATCTTTTGAGAATTTCTCCATTTTTTTTCTGCCTTGTGCTTCTAGATATTATATTCTTTGTGAATGATTTGCAACACCAATAGAATAACTTAAAATGAATATATTGTTGGTCTATTCTGGAAAAGTTTATTGCACTTTATTGATCCAGTAACTGTTAGAAAGGAACACTTTCAGAGAGTACGTGCTGTTGTTCACAGTAACAAGACTGCGGCAATAAATATCCTTAGAATACAATATCCTGACAAGAGAAAAAAGGTCTTCCAAAAGTGTTAAGTTGACAAGACATTATGTAGACAATCTTTAAAACATTTATTTTCTAATATAGATTTAGTAATTTTTTTTTTTCAGTTATTGTGTGTTGTTATTGAAGATTTAAAGGGACCTGTAGTGATTTCCTAAATATTAATAATTAATACAAAAATACACTGGATAAAACTGCTAAAAAGAAGGGAGACTATTGTTAAATTCAGGTATAGTGACAGGAAAACTTACGGTATCTAAATGATTATTCTTATTGGCACTTTAACATACATTTATAACATTCAGATTGTATTATCTTAATGTGACTATTGAAAAAAACATAAAAATTTAGTATCTCAAGTACACAGGTTGAAGTTACAAATTAAATGAGTTAGGCTCACAAAAAAACAAATCATGGCACTGCTGCTGCTGTTTCCCAGGGTTTGCTATGTACTCTGAAAACAAAGAAGCAAATTCCACTTGGAATGAGATGGTGTCACCCCATACATCTGTCAAAAGTACAATCACTGATCATGTTGTGAAATTAATTTGTACAGAAAAAAAAAAAATCACCTCCTATTAAGAAACAATGACAGACCTAGGCTATCTGTTGCAGACTTATTTTTTAAGTACATGAGTTTGTGAAAAAAAGCAAAAATTTGCATTCATCCTATGTTTCTGAAAGGCAAACAACTTTACAACTAAAAGAGCACAGAAAGGATGATCCCAGCATTTTTTATTGTACTTTTGCATTTAAATATTTCCTGTTATTTTACAGCAAGTACTCAAATATAGGCAAAACATTATAGTGACAATGTGAAGCAGCAAGGTTTTCAAAGACTTTAGAAGACTGGAGTTGTAACGCTATTTGAGTATGTATGATCACAATGAATTTCATTAAAATTGGCATGCTCCCTGTTGTAAAACAAATTGAAAATGTATTTTGTTTTATTAGCAAAAGGAACACACTAAAGTTAATTACAAAGTATCTAGATATAAATTGGGACATCCTGGAAATCTATTTCACACCAAAGATGAAAGATTTCCAGAATACGCTAACACAGTCTGCAGCTAAGCTTTAAATATCTTAATGTTATCTACAATTAATAACTTATTACTGAAAAAAATAGTGAAGATTGGGGTTAATATCCAAAGATAAAGACAGAGGTATATTTCTTTGCATTAAAATTTGGTGTGTTTTTTAGAGAAGGCAAATAAAAGTAATGCAAAGAACAATTACTTCATCTTTATTTTCTTTGCCAAATAAACAATCTGTGCTTTAATATAAGCTTCTAAGGCTTTTAGTAACATGTGAGATGGCGGTGTACAAACCCTTCTTTCCATTCCACCTGAAGTCCTAAAGAGCACCTGATTTACACATGTCCAATTTCTACAAAGTAATAAGTGTAATTTCCTCAGAATTGACCTTAGATTTTTTTCAACTGTTTGTATAGAGTATTCATGACTTCTAAGTAGCGCACAAACACTTAAAAATTAATTTTCATTTCTGCCTATGTCTAATATACAAATTTACTAAAAATAATAAAAAAAAATCCCTACAGAAATGTTTTTCCTTTGATCCACCTATTTGCAATCACTATTAAACAAGACTTACTCAGATATTAGATTTTAACTGAATTTCTCCTCTTGGGTCTGGTGCCAGGATGTTCGGAGTGGACAACATCAGCCTCTATTGCTGTCAACTTCAGAAGTGAACATATTCCTTTTCAATGCTACATTAAGAGCAGACATTTTAGCTCCAGTGATTTTTTCTAGTAACTATGTAGTGAATTCATACATCAGCCACTACATGCTAATCTAGCCTATACAATAAAAATATTACTGAAAAATAGTCAGAAGTTATCCTATACATGACAAAACTATATTGAAAATAAATGAAGAAAGAGATTTTGTTAAAGTTTTGCTTGCTTACATACGGTTGTAATGGAAAATGACAAAATATTCTCCGAAGTTGTACACTGCAATCTCAGCTCAGGGAGACTTACTGAAAGTATCTTACTGAAACTTACTGAAGTGATACTAGAATAGCAGTAACTTTATTTATAAAATATGAACTTTAATGGGAATTCAACATGAATGTTTCTATTTATTTCTATGAGATTTAGAGTAAGCTCTCTGCTAATAACTGTGAAGGTAATGAAAGCTCTTCTGTGTTCCAGCTATCACAGAGATCATTGTCTCTGCATTTACTTAAATAATAATTTCCTAATAATTACTTATTACAACCTTTTGATTACCTAAATCCAATATTCATAAATGAAAAAATAATAGTAAATTTCTTTCTGGATTCTTTCAAACATATAACACATACTTTCTCTAACACTCCCTTGAAAGCAAGAGAGTGTTCCAATAATACTTCCAAAACTGTCTTAAAACATCATCATCAGTAATGCTTCTCATAAACACAGGTTCATCGATGTCTCAATGGAAGACTTACACTGATGGTTTCATCCCTCACAGATACAAACAGCTAGAAGCAAAATGCTGAAGGCTGTATTGTCTTCTTTCATCTCCTCCCAAGCATTTGTGTGCAGTCCATTTTGTGTGCACCTCACAAAACTGCAGAAGCTACAGGGACCATCTCAGAGTTCAAACAAAACCAAGTAAACAGTGACACAGTAAAACTGACACCACAACTGAAATATTTAAAAGAAAACAAAAAGTGTGTGATTCCAGACAGCAGTCAAAGCTTATCACCTTGAGTTGGTGCCAATCATACTAAAAGAGGAATGCACCCCCAGTCAAACTCCAGATGGAAGAAAAATCATATTTTATACTTCTCTAGTACCTTTACCTGAAGATTTCAAAATATTTGACAAACATTAGTTCATTTTACCTCCAAATACTTTCTGCAGCTGGCTAAATATCACTGTAGTCCAAATAAGGGATAAACTGTCAGTGTTGGGGGACCAAGCTTTCAGCTAAGAGTACATCCTTGCTATGCATCAGTGGAAGAAAATGCACGTGGGGAAATTCTGAAGGTTTCTCACAGCTTGGTCTCTAAGTTATTGATTCCAATAACTAGAAGTTTGGTCAAAGCCACCTCTGGAAAAAACGCAACACCAAATATCCCCAGTTTTTATTATCTGTGAGAGCAGCTCTTGTGGTTTAGCCCAGGCAGACAGCTAAATACCAGATAGCTCTGACTCACCCCAGATGGGATGGGGGAAAGAATTGGAGAGGGAAAAGTGCAAGAACTCATGGTTTGAGATAAAGACAGTTTACCAGGTAAAGCAAAAAACATAGCCAAGCAAAACAAAACAGGGAATTCATTCACTACTTCCCATTAGCAGGCTGGTGTTCAGCCATGTCCAGGAAAGCAGGGCACATCATATGTAGTGGTTTACTGGGAAGACAGATGGCATCACTCTGAATGTCCCCTCTTCCTCCTTTACCCCAGCTTTTATTTCTGAGCACGATACCATACAGCATGGGATACCCCTTTGGCCAGTCTGGCTCAACTGTCCCAGCTGTGACCTCCCCAGTTTCTTGTGCACCCCTAGCCTCCTCACTGATAGGGCAGCACAAGGATCTGAAAAGTCCTGGGCTCTGTGCAAGTGCTGCTCTGCAGCAACTAAAAACTATCACCACAGTTTTCATCAAAAATCCAAACCACAGTTTCATGTGAGCCTTTACAAAGAAAATTAACTCAATCCCAGCCAAAATCATGACAGCAGCTTGGCTCCAGACTTTGCTTCTGACTTATTCTTCATTTTTGTATATGTCATCATGACAAACAGAAGAACTTCTCTTACCACACTAGAACAATATAATATATTATATATACTTCAAAAAGAGTTAAATGCATATTAGAATCTCAAAATTTAGCTATGTCTGAAGATCCAATCTTGTAAAATTCCAATGAACTGACAATTTCAATGAATAGGACTATTCTTCCATATATACATATTTTCACTATCACATTAATAGTTTACATTCTCAGAATTGTCATGGATTTTTTGTGGTAATTCAATAAATGTTTTAAACTATAACCTTTTATTTACAGTAAACTTATTTGTTAACTCTCAAATAACTCATACCACAAAAGAACAACCTTCCACCACCAACAAAAACAATAAAGCACGTCCCATAAATCAGAAACTTTGTTGTATCACTGCCATTAATATCTCATATACCATCAAATTAAAGAATTGGAAGAGCAATTCTAGAAAGTATAAACCTAGGTATTTTATTGCAAGATGCCAAAAATTTTCAACTTTGGGTATTGATAATAAATGACTGGATTGCTAGTTTCTGTTATGTTACTAATGAGCCACAACCAACAAAACAGGTTTCATTCAATTTGCATCAGAATGCAATTCCCAGATTACAAGTATACATAGAATATACTAAGAGAAAAAAATAAGTACCATGTGTACCATGAGATCACAAATTTATTATCCTTTTAATACCTTGCTATATTTCTCTTCATTCTCTTGACTTACTGTATGACTTCTAATATACAGAGAGATTTATAAAAAGATGACACTGGATTTAGAGCTGCTAATAATTCTAACTATGCTTCTTAGATATAAAGTGAGAACTGTCCCTGGAATTAGTAAATCCTTTATAATTACAAGGGATTTTACTCAGATACTCCTATCACAGGTTAAGATGTTTATATCAATAATGCTGTGTACAAGTACATTAGAATAACTAATAATAACTCAGAGTAAAGGTATATATCATTTTAGTGACATAGAAATATATAAGCAATACCCTGTTAGGTTTTCATCCAATGCTGATGATAGTTGGTCAATATATTTTCAATTTTACAAAAATGCTTATGAAATAAATAGCAAATTTCCATATACTTTCTATTTTCAGTTAGGAGAATGTATGGTTTACAGCTTTAAAAGGTATTTCCACAAGAAGGAGAGTAGGAAACAGTCACCAATAGTAAAACAAAAACTAAAGGATGTCATCAGAAATAACAATTTTTAGAAGGTACTTACGCCTGTCGGTCCCTGTACATCTTGTTAACTTTCTCCCATTGGAAATTAAGCTGAGTCAGCTTGTCTTGTATATTTGCTGCTTCCCTTGGTGTAGCACTTTGCAAAGCTGGTATCTTCTTGCTGTGAATAATATCTATATGACCCTGCAGTCTCCCCAGGCAATCTTTAATGTTCTGTAATATCAAGATTTTAAAAAGGAAAACAAAACATCAGCTGTAAAAAAAACCAACAACATTGTTCATAAGCAAAATAAAGGGGAGGAAAATGTACATTAAGCAGCAGCCTGGAAAATAATAACAATGTTACAATACAACCAGGTAGTAATGCCCATCCTTTCTTTGAAGACATAATTAACTATAGCTGAGAAAGGTGATGTCTGGAGGGGAAGCAAAGTGCTGTTAATTCAGTCACTCATTAATTCCCCTACGACAAGGTTACAACTGTTTTAACCCCATTTCTTCTTAAGAAAGCAGAACAAAGTCCCATTTTACAGGCTTATGTTTAAGAGTGTTTTTAAATTATTTGCTGTTTAGGCTCCTCTTTTGTACTTGTTTCAGCAGATATTACACAGAAGTCAAAGTTACAGCATGAGAAAAGTAGCTTATCACTGTTTTTGCCTTTTGCTGGATATTCACAACCCAATATTTGCAATTCTTTACTTAGTCCTTTATTCCTATTAATACTCAGTTCTTTGTGTTTCAGAGTAAGACAAAATAGTCAACAGTATTCCTTCATAAATGCATAATGCCCTCTGTTGGAAAACCAAGGAAGAAAAACTGAATTTACTTGGGGCCCTTAACATCTTTAAAGTGTGTGAAAACATTCAAATCTTCATACTTTGTCAATGGCCATTCATTAGCCAACTATCAGTCCACTCACTACCATGGCTGAATTACACAGATTTTCATTATTTTTTCCTTGATAAACAATATTTAAATATGTTGTGCATTTTGTGAGCTAGTTCAACAGCTCTCTTTCTACTAAATCTTTTAAAATCATTTGAATGACTGAATTTGTTGGAAAACTCAATGCTGAGTTTATTGTCATAAACTCTGTACTGACTTCACTATAAGGTATTAAAAGTAACAAGAAGTCATACCGGAGACTTTCTTCTTGTGAATCCATATGTATGTAATGAAGTCCTTAAGCAGAGTATTTCATGATACATTTCAGTCTACCATGAACAAAAGCACAGTTTGGTACTTCTATGATTTTCTTGTTCTTTACCAGGAAGAAGACACAAATATATTTTGGATCCACCAAAAAACACAAGTTACATAAGCTTGCCTTTCAACCTCATGTTGTAAATACTAAAGCCAGAGAAACAGCTGCTGGTTTTGATGGAAAAGCATGCCTTTTATACAACTAATTTATACAGCTGTCATATTGATACAATGTTACAGTCCTGGTAACATACAACATAGTATAACCAGAAAGGAAACTCAAGCAAAATGAATGCTTCTGAAATGCATGTTAACCATTCATTCTTTAAAACTTTTAATTTTTGTTTCTTCCAGATGTCCTCTGGCCTCAGTGCCACAAGGAATGTGATACTTGTTTTAGGGGTTTTATTTTTCTTTCTATGGTATTTCTGTTTGGAAGTAAAATGTTCTTTCTTCCAGATTAGTCAAGATATCCATGTTAAGAAAGAAATGTCAAATCTGGTAATTTCCTTCAGCAAATCGAAAACATTTCTTCACTAAAATGAACTCAATTCTTTTGAAAAGCTCTGGGCATTGTTCCTTACAAAGCTGAACTTCCCGTTATACATCTTGCTGCATAAATAAAATGAAGCAAGGCATGAAAGAATTTAAAAAGATGCTTTGGATTGGTGACTGCATCAATATGTCTCTAGTATAAAGTTAGACTTCCTTTTTCTGAAGTTTGTAAAGTTAAGACTTCTCCTTCTTCATAATGAAAGGCTAACAACTATGACAATTTAAGCATTTGAAACAATAATTTGGATGGTGCAAACAAAACTCACAAAAATCTGGACAAAACTAGACAAATCATCTGATATACCAGTGAGACCCTAAAAGCCTCAGATGATTCTTGTGATAGGTATACACAAATAGCAGTGCAAAAATTAATGTCTTCTTATTACATTGTTATAGTATCTAGCTATTTCTCACCATTCCTGCTTTTTAATGAATTCCTAATACAGGCATGCATATGTCTTGCTGCAATTGCTCCACAAAGATAGGTATACTATCTGCATAAAAATCTAGTCATATTCAACTCCAACCATTTCTTCTAGCTCCCTAGATTTCCAATGCCATTACCTCTAACTCTTCTATGGTGTCTCTTATTTCTTCCAAAATACATATGTCTCACATTGCATATTGAGAACTTACAGCTAGGAACTTATCAGACCAACTGACGAATTAGTCTTAATTCTTGCTTAACACAGAAATATTCTTCAGTTGCTGTGCACAGCTCTGCAGCAACTTTGGCCCATAGGTAAGGGAGAATGCTGATTTGACAGAGTTATGAGAGGTACAAATTACCAGTCTGTGTGTGAGCTCTTTCACACTACCAGCACTTTCAAAAGGAGGCAGGGATCAATGGATGTTGGGCTACTTCACAGTAAGGAGAAAAAGAAAAAAAAAAAAAGCTCTATTTCATCATGCAGAAAAATATCAGACTTGGATTTCCCTTGTTAATGAAGAACAGGCATCAGATTTGAAGTAGTATGGGAGAGATTTTGTAATTTGGTTATAATGTAAAAGAAATAGAAGAAAAAAGACCATTAGTATGAATGGGATCTTCCTTAACCCATTGCCATTCTGGTTATTGCAAATGAATCTATCTAGAGTCCCTCAGCCATTTTCTTAGAAGGTTTCTGACAGATATGGACTGAATTCAGTCTGCACTGAATGTTTTTTTTGTTTGTTTGTTTGTTTGTTTGTTTTTTTTTTAATAGTTGTTTTATCTCTATGGGCTGTAAAAGATAAGAATGCTGTAGTTATTGAGGTACAACAGATATCCAGTGTAAGCTCACACCATCCAGTGGAGTTATCAACAAGAAAATAAAAGCTGTACTAAGCATTTACAAGCACATATTCCATCACATTGTCATGCCTTTCCTGTATTCCCACTCAAAGTTATGTCTCAGGCATACAGCTTGGGTTTGGTAATACAAATGAAGAACAGAATTGTCTTTCCTTAGTTTCTCCCAAAGAAACAGCTTTCATCTGTTTTAAGTATAATTAAAAATAATAATAATAATAATAAAAAAATAACGCTTCTTCAGTGTTCTTCTGTTTACCTATTCTGAAGGACAAGTACCCCACTTATATATCAACATTGTACAAAAAGAATGAACTAGAGGTCTGATCTTGAAAAATCTTGCTTAACTATACAAGCACATTCTTCTAGCAGCACCTTTTACAGCTAGAAAAAAAGTGCTCAGTTTTGTAAAAATTTGATTGTCTCTGTTTATAATATTCTCAATGTTACAAGCTTCCAATTAATGCATTTTTAAAAGGTTCTTTTATATTCTATGATAAAAAGAAAGAGTCTTATCAATCACAAATTATTAACAATTTAAATGTAGTTTAAAGGTTATTTTTAATTATGAAAACTTGACACCAAGGTTTTACTTTATCTGTAAGTATTTCTAGTATTATCAAATAGAAACTGTGGGGGTGTATTCTTTTATGCATTCTCTGTTTCAGAAATAATGACACTTGAACTTTAGATCCTGGATATAATGCTCACTGGACCATCCATGTTTTGTATGTTAAAAATATTTTCTTTTTTCTTTTCTCCATTTTAATGGAATTCATTTTTAAAATATTTTACACACTTTTATTGATACATATTATTTTAATTTTAAATATTCTAAAATTCCTGAATGAAGTCAATCATGAAATAAACAGTGCTATACTTAAAGCACAGTGAAAGTAAATACGAATTAAGTTAGATGCACAAAATAAATTAAAGTGTAAGTAGACAGAGGTGTGAGGAACCCGCTACCTACTATTTCTAGTCATTATTCCAACGTATGAACTTTGGGAAAACTTACCAGCTCTAAACATGTTAACTTGCATGCTTTTTGCACAAAGTTGATAATAAAAGAATCAGTAGCAAACAGTGAAGAACAGTAATTGAACTCAGGTAATATATTTCAGTAAAAAACAGAATTAAGTATGAAAAAGGTGTTCAAAACCTGAAAATTATGATAATGTTCAGAACGGATATAAAATGTCAATTTAAATGTTAATGCGCTTAAAGAGATATGGAAACAACTTCAACAGGTACTACTCAAAAAAGTAGCATTTTTTTAAAAAATACTATGACAAGACATAGATTGCTAGTAAGTCAAAAGTTAAAGGTTTACAGTGACAGCAGATATTTTCACATTACTGTTATTCCCAAAGCAATGAAATTCTGTACTATTTGAATTACTTTCTTTTTGTTTGGATACGTTGTCTTCTGTCATGTGTTTTCTCTCTGACTCATATAACACGATATTCAGACAGTAAGACATTTATGATTTATTATTAAGTACCTACAAATGTTATTTTTCTGGCATAGGAATTTAAGTAATGGACCAAGGAATCTATGTTTATATATATCATGTAGCTGACCAAAAAAAATATATATATATAAGTATTTAGTTAAAAAAATAAAAGCTTAGGATTCCACATATTCCTAATGCAGAAAAGTCAAAAACTCAGAAGTTTGGAATGTCAGTATTTACATGTCCTGACCTTTCACTTCCATTTACTCCCCTACTCAAAAAACACACCCTGAAGCAAACACCAGGAAAAAAAGCCCGAGTCCCATAAATCCAGATGGAGCATGCTGAGGTTTTGTAACTATATTGTGCACATATAATTAGATTATTGCTGGGAGCTGTGGGAGACCTTACTAAACTGCAAGGTGCTGATCTTTAATAGAGATTATGAAAATAATGATTTTGTGGAGGTGATAATAAATTGGACATTAATTTCATTTTGATGGTAAAAAGCATAATATGGCACAAAATTTACAATGTGTCAAATTTCACGTCCCTGAGAAATGACAGTTAAAAACACTATACCTAGTGAAGGTTTTTGGTTAAACTTGAAAAGCAATGTTGTGTTGTTTTGTTTGTTTTTGGTTTTGTTTTTCCTCTCTATTCATGTTTCCCAGAATGTAATAAATATGTTTCTTGAGATCTATAGCAATGAAACAGCAGAAATGCAAGAGAGACATTCAGCAAAAGAAATTGCAGCCCTGTTGATTGAAATATATGGTAATTTCAAATCTTTGTGTATTATATAGGGAATATCAACACAACTTCTGTAACAATGCAGTATAAAAAAAAAATGATATCAAGTAATTCAAAATCTATTTCCTTTCATAAACAATATATTACTCATAGTATAAACAAATACCCCATTATGTCACTATTATAAAAAAAAAAAAAAAAGTTTGAAGAATGACCTCCCACACCTTTTTTTCCACTATGCTCCTTGTCACCAATTATTGTTGTCTCCATACACAATTTAGTTTCTTCTCATGTACATCTTGTTTACATGGCTCTGACCTCTATTTTTAACTTCTCAGAATCTTTACTGGTTATTTTCTATACTTTCAAACGATTTAATATACTTTTAAAATTAAACACAGCAAAGCTGTACTACTTATTGAGAAACTGTTACATTCTGAATACCATATTCTGACTCTTATTGCAGAACACAAGTTGCCTTCTGGACAATTAAGCGTGGAGAAAATATTCTGAACCTATAATTCAGTTCACCAATCTTACATATCACCATTTTTCCTGTCATTGCTCTGCATCATTATTTAGCTGCATTTTTTAGAAAGTTAATTCCTTTTAGTTTTTAACCAAACTAAATCGTTGTGTTCATTTTTGTTCTCAATTTACTGCACACTCTTTCCTTTCCCAACATTTAATAACTGCATCAAATAATAGTAGTTTTCATGAAGGTTTTGGTGGTTATCCTACTAGAAACTTTCTTCTATGCAGAAATTTCACATACAATAAAGTTGCATCACAGAAGCATGAGCTAGCCTAGGCAGAAGACTAGGCAGAAGCATTTAGACTGCAAAAGCTATTTTTAGTTTAACAGTCTTCATAGACAGTCTGAGCTGAACTGAGGCTCTCCCCAGCCTTCTAATGTACATCTTATACATTCATCAACTTAACTTCTAACTCTGTGGCTCCTCATTTTTCTTAACAAAGAAACTTTAAAAATATCTGCATAAACTACATGTACTGATTCCTTTTTATTCAGCATTTATGAATTCTTCTGATTCTACTAATGGAGGATTTTAACACTTTTTTTTTTCTCTCTCTTACAGTAACAAAACAAATCAAACACATAAGAGACTCAAACAATCTCATATCTAGTTAATATATTTTGGAAATCTCTAATAATGAATTTCGTAGAATCATAGAATGGTTTGGGTTGAAAGCAAGACCTTAAAGATCATCTAATTCCACTTCCCACTAGATCAGGTTGCTGAAGGCCCCATTGCCCCATTCAACCTGGCCTAGAACTCTTCCAGGGATGGGATTAAAATTGATTCAAATTCTGTATATTTGAACCATGGGCACAACAGAGTATACTGGTATATTAGTAGTAACACTATGATTAAATGATAAGGTAATTAAAAAAAATAAATCATTTTATCCAACAAAATCCAGAAATACTTACAAATAAATAAATAACTAATTTTATGACAAAATCTGAATGCCTCTGTGACAAAACGTGGTTGTCATTTTATAACCAATTAAAGAAATCAGGCTGTATTTACTATTTTGTAAATCACTGAAATCAAAATCCTTATGAAAATCTGACATCAATGCTCTGAAATAATTGCATACAAACAAGCAAACAAAAATAACCTAGGTTCCTAAAGCTCTGTAGCTGTAAATGCTAAAACAAATTACTCTGCCAAAAGAGGAAAAGGAATGTTCCGTAAGGCCTCTTTATTACTAGTAACTTGAATCCATGTGTCCTGAGAAATGTGGCTTACTAGCAAACTAGAGGAAATACTTAAACCAAAATGAGAATGGCAGAAGCCTTGTCTCTGGGATGATTCACACTAAGGAAAATGTTTCCTCCCTTGGCAGCATTCTATCACCAAGAGCAAAAGGTGGCTGGACCTGTGGCATTACTCAACAAACATCATTTGACTTTCCCAGCGTATCTTGCACTCAGTGTTCCTTATTCTACCTAAATCTTGGTTTTATATTCTCAGGCCATGGATAAGTAAGGTTTTCAATGTTATTAAACTGACTATAAGATACATCAGGGGATAAAACTACAAAATATCTCCAAATCTTCTCAAATTATATCCCTTGAATATAATAGAGGCATCCTCATCACAAAAACACATCCACAACTAAAATTTTAATGAGCAGGGAAAAATGTAATTAAATGTTAACATCTGCCAGGCTGCACTCATTCAGTCAAGTTAACTAGCCTTCTTCTCAGTAAGTCTGAATATCAGCTAATCTCATCAGCCCAAGAAGCACTTACTGTGTTTGACATGGTAAAGTAAATAAATGAAAAGTAATGTGCCTACATATATTGAAATTGTGTGTATATATATATATATGTATAAAACAAATAGATCAATTTTCTAAACATCAAAAATAGAGTAAATGCATTTATTCACTTTAGAATTGATAAATGGCATATTCCTTAATGTTGAGAACTAGTAGCGTATGGAGAGGCATATAATTTCTGATTTATATGTCAGACTCGTGCTTTTGTTTAAAGCAGAGCTGCTGTAGACAAAAGAAAGATAATACAGCTGACCTTCTGTAAGAGAAATACACAACTGAATGGCATAAGGTTGTCCAAGAGAAAAAAATGATATCATGTATATATGTGTCTGCACAAACCCACGTATCTCACATATATACCCCATTCATGTTCAGGAGAATAGCTCCAAGCAGTTAGTTATCAAAAATGCCTTGGGAGACTTTGTAACATGGTTAAGAGAAGTGCACAAAGCTTTAATTTTTAAGAAAAAGAAAAGGATTATAGAAAAACATTAGAAACTGAAGTGACAGTAGCCTTTGGGGAATGATCCATCTCATCTCATTGCTCTTGAAAACAGAAACCTGAGTGCTAGAGACTCAACTCCAGTTTGTTTTCACTACCTGAAATTTGCCTGTATCTGACAGGAAAAGACAACTTTCTGTAATAATCCAGCTCTTTCATAGTTCGCGCACAAAGCAGCCACTAGCACTGTTTTACTGACATACAGTTAGATAGTGCATTTGATTACACACAGTTCTAAGATACAGTTAATTGAGTTTTAGTGAGTTGCATCAGAAAACTGCAACTGCATGAACATCATGCATCATGTTAATAGATGTTTCTTGATAAGAGTCACCTTAGACACACCAAATATGGATTTCAATATGCAAAAATTAAAATTTACTTTTGGCAATCCGAACATAAATAGAACAATGCTTAACAATTATATAAGTAGCAGGTTTCTTTTGATATGCAGTGGTTTTTGGACTAATTCCAAAAACAGCAATAGCACAGTTGATAGTAATCATGAATGCCTGGAAAATTCCACAAATTATTTATAATATTAAAATTAGATATGGGTATTATTTCTTTAATAAACATTATTGAAAAGGGGATTATGTAGGTATTCTGGCTGTCAGAATACACAGATGCATAACATTAACATTACATCTCTGTATCCTGAAATAAGCCACAGTAGGAATCTGCTCAAAAAAGAGCTCTGTCAGCAGATGAAGGGTTATAATTATCATACAAAGGCAAAAATAATAGAAAAAATAAATATAGCAGAGAATGAAAATACCTATATTTAAGAAACAACAGCAACAAACAACCCAATTTTTAACTAAGTGAAGAGTTGACTCAAAATACACGAGAATGAACTAGAACAAGAACTATTACAATGATTATGCAAGGAGTTGCATATATAAGAAACCTCTTTCTCAAAGAACCAGATGGCTTTCCATATTAAAACTATTACATAATTGCAAAATATTATAGCTAAATGTAGAATCATATTTTACAATACAATGTTCCTGCCAAAATTAAGAAGATTTAAAAAAAAAAAAAAAACAAAACAAAACAACAGCCTGGTACGTATAGGCCTTACTGCAGATTTGCATTGTTAATTATGTTGAGTAAGTAGCCTCAGAAAATAAGTGTTTTGAATTCACAGTTAACATAGTTAATTAATGAATAGGCATGACATGCTGTGACTATAACAATCCTTAATATGAAATTCTACTAACCAGTTTCTCACATATGGCTATAAATGCAAGTTAGATTTCCCAAGTTCCAGATAGACTGTTTCATGTTAGTGCACTCATTTTTGCTATGTGTTAGTAAACAGAAGTAGGTTAATTCTCAAGTTAATAAATTTATTTATTTTGGTGTACACATATCACACTAAATAATCTGGAATTTGTACAAGCTTACATGAGATCATCACCACACAGGAAACCTCTGGTGTAGTAAAAGTAATGTAACTTATTTTCTAGAACAAGATTAACTTAAATAAATGCAAATTTGTATTTTCATTTAACTTTCAGGGAGCATTTGGAACATCCAGTGCCAGTATGGATAATTAAACTCTTTGAGCTGTCTTCCCTATGAAGGTATTTAATCCTTGCACTTGATCATGTCTTGAAATCTATTGTAATTACAATCAATGTTATATGGGGAAATCAGAGATTATGAACATAGAACTAGCATGAAATTCCAGAGAGTTATATTTAAAAAAAAAAAACAAACAAAACTCTTGTCTCCAAATTGAAATGAAACATCACCATTGACAGCAGACAAAAGTACCATAATGTTTGTGCCTGTAGCAAAACTTGTCCTATTTTGGGAGCATCTCATTAAGTCCAATATATTAATCTTTCTATCTATGAACTATGATTTCCCATATAATCAAATGGAGTTTCATCTCTGACAGAACTATAATATTTAAATTGTTTCTTAAATAATGTAAATGCAGTGATGAACAAGTATGTAGAGTATGTTAGGTATATATGTATTAGGACGTACATAACAGAGCTTTTAATAGGATAATAAAAACATTGAAATTGCTGACTTTATGAGATAAAGAGACAAGACCATTCTCTATTTCTTCCACTCACTAAAACTTGCGATGACAAGAACATTCCTAGAATCTGGTTTCAGCAGATTTACTAAATGTGCCCATAAAATCATTACAATTTACTAAATGTTAGCAGTTACAAGATTTTGGCTACAAATAATCTTATTTTGCTATTTTACATCTATTTGACATAAGAAGTCAGTATTAGAATTATCTTTGACAAATAATACAAGCATTTTTTAATTTGTATTAGATATTTGTCCCATTAGATTTCAGGTTTAACTTGACTGATTTCAAGCAATCAGGTTTAAGTCTTACTATACATATTTACTTTGCAGAAAAACATTCAAAGAAGTTAACACTGAAGGTTCTTGTAAATAAACTTATTTTTCCTTTTAAGGATTAATTAAAATGGATCATTTCTGAATGGGAGTGGAAAAAAAAAAAATCACAAACAGTTAAAACACAGAGCTATTCATGACAGCTTTGTAATTTGATTCATGCAAATCTGTCAGGGATAAAAATCAACTACAATTTAATTTCAAACCTTTTCCAACCAACTGCTGAACAATTTATGCACTACTTTTCTATTTTTACTGCAAGATAATGACAATGATGAATGCTTTTACTCGGAAATAAATATTCATTAAGCAGGCTCAGATCAAAACTATACCCTTCCAAAAGCCCTCAAATGTGTGAAAACCATTTGCCTTTTCTAAGAATTTATTTAGGAGAAAGATGGAAATGTTCCCACAAATGCATCTCGTAACAATTTAATAGTTCAGTTAAATTAAACCTATGACAATACTTGCTTCTAACCTAATCAATATTATTAAAGTTGGTGTCAACTCTAATAATACCTAATATATGTGGGTAAACAAGAGATTACTTATGGATGTAAATCAGATAAAAGTGGCCCAAATGTAAAGCATTAAAAAGCACTAATCAGAAGTCAACTGCCAGTAAATTGCTTGATGTAGGTCACTGTATTTCCAGCTCATCTAGTAATGAACATAACGAGTTTATAGACAAGGACCAAGTGGTAGCTCATTAGGTATGATTTACATGTTCTATGACTTTTTTTTTTTTTTTGGGGGGGGGGGTGGTTCATGAGACATTTTGTTGAGATTAATTATTTTAAATGAAGAATGACAATAACTGGCACATTGTATGCTCTAGAAATTAACTTGGGATAGACAATACTCATAACCCTTTTAATCTACTGGTACTAAATCAGAAGATGTAAAAGGAATAGTCTGCTGTTACTTCACACAGTCCTATTATCAGTTATATTGTTTCCCTTGCTCCAGTATTCTACTGATACGCTTCACTGGATGAGCTACACTGTGCTGGCTAAGGAACTGAAAACACCTTAATTTTTGAGAGCTAATAAACATAACTATATCTGTGTGCATGTGCATGTATACACACACCGACGCGTAAAATATATAGGATTTATAGAGATATCTATACAAAAACTATAAATGGCCACTTTGAATGTCCTTACCAGAGCCCCTATTCCAATTCTTCAAAAAAGCTTCTTTCAGACATGACTGTGGAAAAATTCTAGCCTCTCTAGGCTAAAGTTTCCTTTTGTTAAAAACTTTCTTTCCCCAAAATTATCACAGCAAAAATGGAAATGTGGTCTCTTCATGCTGGATGACAATTTGAAATTTCTGTAAATATATATAGAAGTTGAGCATGATTTTTTACAAGGCTTTACTCACAAACATTCTGCTGAAGCAGATAACTCATTCACCTACTTAGGCTTACAACTTTAATCTTGTTCTCTTCTTAAGCTATTCTGTGTTGGAAAAATTCCACCAATTTCAAGGGATTTCACTTTTACAAGTAATGAAGAAACTAGACAGTACTATTTAAAGGTATATTAACAATACTGAATTAGCTTTTTCTTAACTACAATAGCTATCTACTGGCCAGTATTTTCTGTCTGGTTAATTAAACTCTTAACAATTACACAGAATATATCTCCAGTTAGACTGCAAGCTTTTGTAGTCTAGCATGCAATGAAACAGCTGAATTTTACTTGTTTTTTCTTTGTTTTCAAAGAAAAAATAAAGCTGCCTAGTGGACAGGTTTCAAGCATTTACTTTATATACATATTTTACATATTTTATTTACATATTTATTTACATATTTTATTTAAATTAAACACACACACACATACAAAACAAAAACAAAACCAAAAGAAAACAATAAAACTTGAACTACACATTTACAATTATAAATATATAACTGCCTCTCTTTGTCCTTTGTTTCAGTCCTTCACTCATGGCCATGCTTTGAAGATACCTTAATGCTACTGCTTTTCTTACAAATGAAACAGATAAAAATAAATGAATCCACCGCTGTCCTTACATTTCATGCCAAATGTAAGGACGCTTATAAACACTTATAAACTTCCGTATTTGCACATATCACAGAGGGGCTGAGTACTTATAAAAGGATATATATGAGAGTGAGCACAGGCTACCAATATACAGAAGCCCCCACATCACAGAAACATACCACTGTAAAGAAAATTGTCTTACCTTGAGACAATCTTCTTGTCTCAAGAGATCCTCATAATCCTTAACCTGCAGAACAGGAGAATTAAGGCGTTCTTCTACTTCAGACAAGGCTTGCAGAAGCTGAAGGATCTCTGCCAGGTATGTAGAAGGCACATAAGTGGTTTCCACAGTCATACTTTCAGTCATCACAGAAGTTGTATCTTCATGAACTGTTTGCTAGTATAGATATACAACAAAATGCTTCCTTTAGTTTCTCAACATTACACAAATTTATAATTTAATGCAATTTCCAGTTCAGAATTTAGAACCAATTAAAATAATTTATAAAGCCAAAAGAAGGAATTATTTGATTTTTTTACATAGATTGCTAACATTTCACTAGTTTGTTTGAAATAGCAGGTACGAAATTAATCCATGCACAAGTATGCCATCTTTTCTTCTCTTGCTCTCTTTCCAAGGAAATGAAGATAGAAAACACAGACGTACTCTGAGATTATCGTATTACTAAGCTTTAGTGCTAACTCTTTCATTTCAAATTTTCACACCTCTTTAAGAATCTGTCCTTCATTATAGAAATTCCATGCATGTAAAGTACTAAGTCATTTCAAGTTGTCAAATAAAATAATGACTCATATAACAAATATGAGTTCTTAAAAAACATCCAACACAAAACAACTAGATCTTCTAAGCACTCACAGCACTATACCTCTCTCTTCAAACAAGAAAGTATAATATGGAATTTAATGATTTGAACAGTCTTAAATGAATCAAATTCCAAAAGAAAGGAAGTTCCAGCAATACACCTCCTCAGGAAATAAAAATTTCCTTTATTTATTTATTTGTTTATTTATAAAATCTGTAATCTGGACAAATATGAACTAGATGCTCTATTCTGAAAACACATACATATACCAAATGTAAAGAGAACCCAGAATATTTTGGTTCTGATCAAATAGAGAATTGGTCTATGGCATTTGGAAAGATATTGACAAATAAGGTGACAAAAGTCTCTAACAGTAAATTCTCTATATTTATGAATTGATATGTTTGTGGATCATAGGAAAAAAATAATAAATACCAAAAAGTGTGCTTGGAGCTTCATTTAAATAAGCTCCAAATAGACAATCACCTTCATCTCCATTAGAAAAGGTAAAAGTCAAAAATATAAACTCTGGTCTTGATAAGCATAGGTTATTAGTTGTTTTATCACAGCATATAGGATTTCTAATGTGGGACCAGGATTCGTTGGGGTTGATGCCTGCCTTCTCAAAACTATAAACTTTACTTGTTGAGGACCACAAAGAATTTTTACAAGCAATCATTGATAAACATTATCTTAAAAATGATATTACTTAGTCCTAGACTTAGTCCAAGACTTAGTCCTAGACTCCATCCTAATAGAGACGATAATGGATTTTGGAGTACTGTATGTGAAACACAATGGTCCATGGCCCCGGAGAGAACAGCCCTGTCCGTCCTTTCATGGATTCTCCTCTCAGTTACCAGTCTTAGTCACTTTGTTCTTCAATTTTCTTTAAAGAGTCTTAATATATGCACTCACACACTCAAGATGATGTATGCATATCACAAATAAAGTCCATGAAGTTATCTCTAGACTTGTGTTATTCTGCTGCATTTTCTATGCAAATTTAATTGCTCTGCTTACATTCTTTTAACTAAATGACTGTCTCAGGACATCTGCTAACACGGAAAACTCTCTAATTAGCATTGTATCACTACTAACATTTTTATTATTTAAAATAAATTGCTGAAAAAAAATAAAAATGCCCCCACTATGTTTCATGAATAACACTCGGCAAAAATAACAATTTACCCCAGTTAACCCAAAGGAAAAAAAAAAAAGTTCTAATCGATTAGATAATGGGAGTTACTCAGTAGGCCACTGAGGCATACAACAATAATTTTTCATTCCTCAAGACTGTGCTGGGACAATTCTACATGCAGTAAAGAACTTTAGATCCACACAATGAACAGTTTAACTACGATTTTGTTTTCCTTTTTTTGACTGAGAAGACAGAATATTTATATTCACAGTTATTAAAAGAATGGTAAGGGTGTAAGGTTAGTCACTAAGGTTGCATAAATATGTAAAGTGTAAAAAATAAAAATAAAAAATAATTACATTCTACAATTGTATTTGCTTAATCCCTTTTTAACCTGAATTTAGCCTAATCACTCTGTATACATCTTGTATACATGTAACTGTTAAATTAAGTAAAATATGTGCCTCCTTGCTCTAAATAATTATTGAAATCAGACAGAAATCAAGCAGAAATTTGATGTGTGAGCACTTCACAGAATATCATGTCTGACTAGTTACAGTAGCACCAAAACTGGGTTTCTTTCCACCACTGTTACAAACAAGTGATAGAAAAGCATAGTTCCAAGCAAAATTATTAAAAATCTGAAGAACATGATGGACTTTGTATGACCTATACAGTCTACTCAACCCTCAAAATATGTGTTATATTTAACTCCGCAAATGCTAACGAGCTGTATGCAGCCAAAATTTCATACTACCTTTTACAGAAAACTCAACATTGTTATTTCTGACAGCCAAACAATTACTGGTGTAGTTCCACAGGCAACATGACTCAGGAGATTTCTAATTCAATTGAGTCACTTATGTTTATATTACTAGTTAAACTGTAAATTACTACAGCCAGATGAATAAATAGATGGATTGCTACATGAAAGAAGTCTGCTAGAACCTGCCCTCATGTTTGGCAATATTATGTCATACTTTATTCTAAAGAAGTGTAACAATCCAAATTAATAATTTCTGAATGCTATTTAAATAAAAAACTTCAAAATGTGATAAAGCTGAAGTTTTAAAGCTGAAGTGGGTGTTTCAGGACATCGCAGGAACTCCTTTCCTTCTGTCTTGCCTTCATCAATAGTGTACCAGAGCCCAGAATATGGCATCTTGCACTAAGGAATGAAGGATAGACATTTGCAGAATTGCTAATTTTAATCAGAAAAGAAGGGATTTTTTTTGGTTTGTCCATTGAGTGCTGGAATTATCTTGAAGATACAACAGGCACAGTCCTTCCCTATAGTCTGGACAAGCTATATTACCAGAAATACTCAGCTGAAATTGAATTGTATACTAGCATTGCAATAAGAAAAAAATAATAACAATAAAAGAAAGGAGAACCACCTGGGAACCACTGCTTTGAAAAATAGTAACAATTCAATAAAGATGATCGTCATTGTTAATGCCAAAACGGTTAATATTTTGGCAAGGTAGTTAACATTTTATAAAGATTAAAGATAAAAAAAATATATAAGAAAATGTAAGTTTTCTTAAATCAGAAAATTTAAATTTTTCAATAATTGTTTTAAATACACTGTATTTAATGAATTGGCGGAATACATAACTATTTAAAAATACCTGAAAATATTTGAAAACAAATTATTTTAAATAATAAAAATAATTATTTTAAAAGAATATAATACAAATAAACATGAATGATGGGGAAAATGCTGTTGTAAATGGCTGTTTTCCATCATTATTTCTGCAAAATAACTTTTAATTGATGTTAATTTATTTTGCATTTTTACACAATTGTCAGTAACATACTGATGTGCAGAACATTTTGTTCTCTCTGAAAAAGCAGTTTCTTTTGGGTAAGGCTTAGCATTTTATACATTCCTTTTTACCAAATGTCATTATCAATAAGTTGAATTTTCTTCTCCATTATTAGCACATTTTTAATCAAGGGATAGAATCTTTCCATATATGTGGCTTTACATACATATGATAAATAAACAGATTTTATTGACAGATAAGTTCTACCTGGTGCAACACAAAGAGCTGCACCCTACAAAAAAGACCAATATACAAAACAAAATGAAATAAAGAAAACAAAGCAAAAAACAAACAAACAGACACAGGAATAATGACATTTTTGCCAGCAAATCAATATCCCCACAAAAGAAGTATCTTACAAAAGAAGTATCACAAAAGAAGTATGGTTCCTTACCTCTATGATAGTATTACCTTGTACTGTCAAATTCAACTAGCCTTGGAGCTAGTTTATTTTCTATTAATACTGGAAAATCATGTGTACGTATGCATCTATCTGTCTGTCTAATCTCTCTCCATTTCACCCTTCTCAGCATAGACATTTTGTTTGCTGTTTCTGCAAGGGGAACAAATCCCAATATCACTTCTACTACTCCAACTGTTTATAGCCCCAACTGTACTACATTGACCTTGACAAGTGCTCTATTTTTGGTGTCTTCTCAGTATAGGCATCCAAATTAATAGCAACCTGAATGCACTGTGGTTTTAATAATAATAAGTTAATAATTTCGCACAAACAGAATATGCAGGAGGAATGAAGTAGTAAACTACTGTACATTATACTACCCCTAGGAGCATCCTGATGAGAAGTTTGGGAAAAGACAAAGAAGCATGTGCTTCCTCCTGAAGTGAACTAATACTTAAGCATTCTTTAATAGTGACTGTAATCTGCATGAGAGTGTAAAAAATCAGTCATCTCTGAGAAATAAAGGTAGATATGCTGATCCAAAAAAAAAAATAAAATGAAGCAGGTAAGAGACTCCTACTGGAAGAAGGCAGACATGCTTCCAAGAGTCCAATAAACTTCTCAACAATTTTTTTGCTTTCTAGTTCAAACTGTAAAGTACTTGAGATTCACTAGCCCACAGTTAGCATGAATCTATCAGATAAAGAATTAAAAATGCAAAAGAGTAATCAAATGGTGTCAGAGATCAATAAAAGCACTTTGAAATACATATTCATATGTAAAGAATCTTTTATACACTCATTTCTTTGCCGACTGTGAGAGATGATGTCAGCTGATGTTGAGAAAGATAAATTCTGTATCTTCATTACTGCTACCACATCTTACCTGTGTGTATATACTTAAAAGGCAGAGCAGAATGATACAGAGAATATGGAATTATTATTGTAAGACTGGATGGCCTTAGTCAATCATAAACAAGTTATTCATCCGTACAAAAAAGAAGCATGTCTCTCAAGTAGAGAAAATTTTTCATCCCCACTACAGGATTTAAAATGTATACAATGTTTATGTAATTTCATAAAGTCAAGGCCCATTTGGAAGATTCAAAATATATTAAAAATAATAAATTTCATTTTTTTTTTACAGTTTCAAGTGAGAGACTACTATTTTCTCATGTGATTTTGCTACTTATGCATGATTGTAATCCATGAAGGTTTGCACATTGCAACACTTAAAACACGGACATTAATGACTGTACCCAACTTCATCAGTGACATATAAAAATTGTAACTTTAAAAATACATACGATTATATTCAGCACAGTAGCCCCAAACTAAGAGTGAAATCTATGCTAATACCCAAGTACTAAAAGGTTGTTTGTTTGTTTGTTTTTCATTTTTTTAAGTAAAGTAAGTGCCAGGGGATAAGTATTTTGACTTACACTATATTCAGGAATGCAAACAAAGTGTTTGCTTATGAAATATTTCCTTAGTGAATGAATATCAGGTCGAGGGACTTCAACAGAAGAGCTAGTCAACTTTTTATTGATAGTCCAACACTGAAATGTGACAGAATTTAGTTTTGGAAAAATACTGCGTTTAAACCACTTTTTTTTTTTTTTTTTTTTCCCTCTCTTGTAGTTTTCTTTCTGTATAGTACACAGTTCAAAACAAAGGAAAATCAAAAACCTGAAACCTAACCTGACTGATATCAGATATACAGATACAGTAATCAGGAATCATTTTGCCCACTCCTCCCTTCAATCAGCTCAGAGATCTGTGTTCTGTTAGAATAGAAAGCCATTCGTGGACAGAGTGATTTAGATCTTAACAAGACTTCACCACTCAGGCATATTTTACTGTCTGAGAAATGCTGCATTAATTCTTTTTTATTTTATGAGCTATAGATGAAAAGAAATAAAACCAGTTAAAATGAAACTGTTCTTCATAACACTAATTTGAAAACTTTTCAGAAAGTTTTACATGCTAAAAATAGCAATAGAAAGTTGCAGGATTCGATTTTGAAAACTATAATCAACATATATAGACCAGAGTGAATTTACTTTCACTGTTCTACTTTTGACCTTCAGAGTTTGAATTAAATGATAAGGTTTTCTCCATAAGGAAAAGGTCTGTTCCCTGTTCTTCAAAGCTTAAGTTGTGGGATTTCTCCCCAAAAGTCTGATAGTCATGCTACACTCTGATGAGCTCTGTATGGTGGACTGGATAGATCCCTATGGTTACTTAGCTGAAAGACTTGGAAGAATTTTTATTCTACCCTCATTTCTTTTTGCACCCTTTGAACGCATTATTTACATTGAGATGAAAGAGATAGAGATACAAGTTATAATGACTAATTTTCAACATTTAACCTAAAGTAATTAGTTATTATGTTGGTGGTATTCACAGTTTTAACTCTGTTAACTTCATGGTTTTGTTGTTGTTGTTGTTTTTGTTTTTTGTTTGTTTGTTTGTTTGCTTGTTTGTTTTTCTTTTCATTTTTTTCTCTTCCATTTTTTTTCCCCTCAAGGACATACATATATAACTTAAAAACTAAGACAAAGTATTTTGGTGCTGCAGCGAATCCTCTGTATTCTGCAAACCCTCTAGCCTTTAGAGCCCACAATATGTAAAATATCGTGTATGGAGAGGTAAAATGGACAGCTTTGGTAATCCCCTTTCCATTTCTGGCTGCTTAACAGTGGTTTTATTTTATTCTGGTTTAGATAATTGAGTCCATATCTGGACACAATCAGTACCTCACCTGCTGCACATTGGTGCTGCTGCACATTGAACTCAGCTGCAGCTTATCTGAAAACTTACTCATTGCTCCTTACTAAAGACTTCCTAGCACTCACACAAAGGAGAGGCTAATGCGGCTAGCACAAATTGGAAATTCTGTCATATTCTAAGTGCAGTTCTGCTATTGATTTTTAACCCTGCCAACTTCTATCATTATCCATTTGTTAAGCAAAGAGAAATTAATATCAAATGTGATGGGACATACATGTATACTTTATTATTCTCTGTGACATAAACCAGGTCTTTCATAAAATAAAAGAAAATAGAGTATGTGTGTGATACATACATAAGATATACAATGCCCATCTTATGCCATATCTGCAATGCTACCATTCATGAAGAAAGACAAAATCTAATAGTATTATGGCATAATTGACTGATTTGAATTACTGGGATTTAGAAAATGTCTTGTTGGAAACAAACTATGCATATATGTTAATTACTTCTGATAAAAAACCTATTGTCACAATTCATTAATTGCAGTAGTTCAAAACTAAAGTCTGTATGTCAGTTTCATGTGACTTGAAAAAGGTATTTGTACCCTAAACTTAAAAGGAATTAAAAAAAAAAAGAAGACGATAATTCATTATTCATTAAAACAACACTGCTCATGCCATGTACAGTCCCAATCTGTGAGTCAAAAGACAGAGCCATTGCCTATTTAATACTTCACAAACAACTGGTTCCCAAATCACTCACAATTTGATATTAAATCTAGAAAATTAAGCTTGTTATTTTTATTTTTATTTTTTAATTTAAGGAACTTCAATATATTATGTTTGAATAAAAGCACATTTCAAAAATAATACAAGATCCATTTTATATATAACTCAGCTGATTTTGCACCCACATATTTATCTGAAAGAAGCTGCATGTTGGAACCATTTAATTTAATTCTTGTGTTGTATAGTAATGCACTTAGATGGAGATGACTTAATTACATAGCACGGTGGAAGCATTTTATAATTCTTACCCCTTTTCATGCATACCTATGTCTACAGAAGAAATTGGTATCTTAATATCTTAATAATAAAAATCTGCAAATAAGTAAATGCTTAGGTACTCGTGTTACATCTTGGAATGAAAAATAAAAAAATAACCAGAACACTACAAAATCTCCATCCTAGACTGGCTTTAAAACAGGTATTAAAAATATGTATTTAGAATCTTGTATGGAAAAGATGTTTGGAAGCGATTCACAGATGTAAACCTTCAGCAGACAAAATGTATCTTAAAGTTTTTATACTCCAACTATAGAATAAATTAACCCATAGAGCTGTTAGGCATTTCTGCCATTCAAATTGTAATATTTTTCACAGTTGCAAAAATACATACATTATCAAGGAGATGTCATACTTTTTAAGGAATACTTAAGGAAGTATTTAATTGACACTTTAGAAAATTGAGTTCTTCTACACAGTCCTATATCCTTGTAACCAACTGTGACAGTGTCTATAGGTTGTTAAACCAGCAATATACACTCATATTCTCCCACGCAGCAGAAGCTAACCTTAAGAATGGAAGGAAATTTGAAATATTTTTCATCAAAACAGAATTTCGAAACTGTTTCTCTAGGACAGTATAGAGAAGAAACAGCATAGATTGTGACAGAACAAGCTTCTACGTGTTATGCTAGTGGGCAGCCTTCCTAGCATAAAATTTTGTTGAACATAGTAGTGTCTGACTTATTAAGACAGCAGAGGTGCCATGGTCACCTCTGCATGAAACAGTCTGCAGGACTGTTCTGAATTGTATCTGTAAATCTGAGGACTGACCACTGAGGAACATATATTAAATAAAACATGTTTTATTTATGTTTTTAAATAAAACATAGATATTTTAGAATGCAGCTCATTTGATGTCTAAATTGATGAATACATTTTTAAATTCACTGTTGCTTTGTGATACTATTTTTGAAGATATTTATGATAACTACATGTCAATTGTTTGTTGAGATAATTTAGAAAATAAACTAAAAATACCGTTAAAGTACCACTATAGTGTAACAGCTATAGTGCTAGCAGCTTCAAAAAGTGAGATCCTAAGCCTCAAACAGTGTCACCTTCCAGATATGTTAAAAAGCATTACCTAATTATTTTCCTTATTTATTTCTTCACAGAAAAGGTAATATAAATTTGTAGAGCTGAGAATATGCAAAATGATAAGTTTTTCAGTTAGACTGATTTTTTAAAATAACATGCATGAAATTGGTGTCAATCCAGCTGTAATTAAATATACTTACATAGATATTAAACAATCATAATGCACATATAGAAATTTACTTTGACACGCACCTTTATAAATGTACTCAGATACATCCATTAAAAAAGAAAAAAAAAAAAAGAGTAAGTGACATTGACATCCTTAATTGCTGACAGGAGATGAACATCATCTCTTAAAAAGATACTGTCACTTAGGGCCAGATCACTCTGCAGCAGGTCCTTCCCCTTATTATTTAATTCAATAGTACAACAAAGTAATTTTGACAGTAAATTCCTCACCATGTAATTTATTATGCTAATAAATTACGACATACCAGTGAAAATAAGATGGCAATTAGCTGGTTTGTTTTTTCAATAGCTAAGTAATTATAAGGAAGGAAATATTATACAGGGATAATGCTATTTTGGCCAAAGAAAAATGAAAGGAGAGACAACTATGTTGTCACATGATTCCATAACCAAAGGCTGCCAGTCTTGTTTCCATCTCTACAATACAGAGAACAATAAGAAAAGACTGTGACATGGTTAAAACTATATTCTAATAACCACTTCATATAATTTAAAGACAGGATCCTAAGGCAACCTTAGACAAGTTGTGGCAAGACTTTTGCCATGTGATGAGTTAAAGGTGTTGAGTTTCTCTTTCAATTTATGGAATATAATTCAGATCACTTCATTAAAGATTATAACAATGAAAGCAGAGAAAAAACTTTTCTGTAAAGTTCTGTCATCGTCGTGTTTTTTTGTTTTTTGTTTTTTAACTTCACTCTATTAAAATATTGTAGATTTGCAGTGAAGATAGTGAATATTATACAGCACTAATAAGCAAATAAGAGAGAAGAAAAAATCACTATAGGATAAAACTCAAAATACTATAGCAGATTGTTCCACTTCTAAGGCTATAGGTGATCTTCACCTATATTACCATGACAGTGTAAGTATTCATCTTAGACACAGAGAAGGCAAAGTGCATTTTAAAATGAACCTTTAAAGCTAGCTCCTCTTCAGCTACATCCAATACATTGTACATCCAATTCAGTGTACTTCCTCTAGCTTTCTTGCCTGAATCCTAGATTAGACATAAAACTAGAAGTATTTGAAATAGAATTAAATTATTTTAAATGAATTTTCTAATAGTAATGTTTACAAATTTCCATGTTGATGGATGCTAGAAAACTCATGTAAAGAGATGTGATTCTCTTCCCAAAGATTCACATTCATCCCCACTCCTCTCAGACCACAGTCAAAAAAGGCCAGTGTTTAGCTGTACTGTGTAAAGCTATTTGTTTAAACAGCTGCCACTGGAAATGTCAGAGAAGTTCAGTGGTGTCACAGGATCACCTTTGTCCAGTCCTTGAGACCTTCAATGCACAAACATGAAACAGAAACTGTATTCTGATCCATCACTATAGAGTTCTTGTCTTTTTTTTCCAGTAGGTATTTTCTTGTTTTGCTTTTCTAATACTCTTCATTTTATCCTCTCCCCAACTCCTCATGCCAGTAAAGACAAATTAGATTTTCCCATCTTTTTGGCACCCATTACTAGTTCATTTACTGAAAGAAATAATTAAATAATGATAAGAGAAAATACTCATTTCATTCCAATGCTGCTGGTTGTGACAACTGAATGACCTAAAATGATAATAGCACATGAGCACTGAAGAATTCACATTATTTGGATGAAGACACATAATTAGGACACCAAGTTTTGTGTTTATCTAACTGTGACAGATTTATTTCAGTTAATGTTGGGTTTATATTTTAGAAAATATTTGTATAGGTAAACATATGTTAACAGTAAAAACAAGCTTAGATTTCTTTAAGTGAAGAAAATGGAGCTCCACAGGGAAATACTAATTGAAAACTGGAAGATGCCCTTAAAAGAGTGAAACTCTTCAATTTAATTCAAACTCTTGAATTTCAGATGTAAACTTGATCAGCCCTTAACCTGGTTCCAGAAATTGATCACATACTCTCACACCTAAATGATCACCCAATTAGGAGACAAGTAGTTTGAATGCTTTATAGAATCTTTAACAGAAAAATATATTTTATTTGGAAAATGAAATTTACGATATCTGTTTCATAGTAAGTACTAACAATACTGGTATTTTGTTCATGTAGCAGGTAATTACATTTAACTGTTCAGTCTAAACCACTTACCTTGCAGACATAAATAATTATTTTGTATAGTTATTTTCTTTATTCACATTCTTGTGGATCACACAGTCTAATTGGTATGAAAAACACTCTCTCTTGATGTTTATCTTTTGATCAACTTTATTATTGTTCCCAGGATGGCCAAAATCCAGGCCCATATATTTCAGAAATAAAATTAACATAAATTCCGATATATATATATATCGGAATATATATATATATATTTTTGTCACCAATGAAATTACTAAAATGATGTAAGCCTATTTTTTCACTGGCATATTATATGTATATAATTTTGACAGTTGTTACTAGGTTGCAAAAATAATATTCTTCCTGTCCTAAAAATATCTGCCTTACTACTAACAGCATACATAGTTCACCCAAGACAGAAAAAATAAAAGTACATGAAAGCAGAAAGAATTTTGGATAACTTGATAAAATATGGTAATAGGACATATAAAATAAGAATTTATATTGTAGGTTCTGCACCTATGTTCATCTCACAAAATATTTATTTTGTAAAGATAAAGGCCTTCAGTATTCATGCAGAGTAATCTCAGTCATTGCAACAAAAACAAGTCTAAACTGATTAAACATAAGCATGCTCATAGACTGCTGAAATGAAAGCACTGAAAAAAACATCTATAACACGGGCATTAACTAAAACAAATGTAATCACTTATGAGTAATTCATATACCAATAAATGATTTTGATCCAGATTTGAATTAAACTACGTGAATCTAGCTTTTTCTCTGAAAATATATCATTTTATCACCCTGGAATAATGACAAAGTATTGTAAAAATAAATAAATAAATAATTTAGGAAGATTTAGGTTTAGACTGTCTCAATGGGGACTGGTATCTTTTCTAAAAGACTGTGACTGTGAAATCTTAGTGATTTTAGATTCAGCAAAGATTGTCTAGAAATAAATATCCCTGTACCTCCCTAATATTATTACTCTCATTTTTGTAAAACAGATATGCAATTTTATTATTCAAAAGTGCATACTGCTCTAGCATTAAACATTAATGGCTTGGTTTTTGAAAAGCATCTTCAGCTTACATGAATTTCACTGGGATTTGGTGGTTTAATCATCATTTTAATTTTTAGCAGAGACGACTCTAAGCTTTTCTTAACAAAGGAATCTGAAATTTGCCACACACTAAAAACTGAATTTTCTGCCCACAATTTATTTTTCCATATACATATAAAAACACTATGTGGGAGAAAAAAACTCTTAAAACAACATGAACACCAGTAACTTTGTCCCATTCAATGGAATTTGGAGCAGCTTTGCTTATTTATCAAGTTTAATCTGTTATTACAATAAAACCTTATTTTAACTAAAGAATTACATACTACACTGAAATTTTTCATGTGACCAAATTAACTTATACCAAATTAAATTATATCTCAAATTGGCATTAAAAAGAACATTTGGTGTTTGAGGTAAAAAAGGAAAAAAGTTAAGCTTTTTGTGTAGCGGAATATAGTTTTGCTTTATCTTTTAAGTTTGTTCTCAACTACATCATACCAAATAAATTGGTCACAGAACATTCCTTTTTATGTATATACAGATATATATATCATATAAATCTTCTATATCATACATCATACACATGTATATATTTGTCAGATTGTTGCTGGATATTGACTACTACATATCTGTGAAAGAAGCAAAATTTTATGAGAATTTACCATGATAGCGAGAATCAATTCTTACATGTATATTGTTACGTATCCTTTTAACAGAACTTCCCAACAAAAATGGGTGAAAAGTAAAGTCAGGGGGAACATGATTATTCTAATTTCACATTTTGATATCAGAATTATGTTAGCTCCAACAAACAAGAAATGAGCAATTCTGTCATCAAGCCACATATTTAAAGGCAGCATCTTGCTAAGTTTATTCAATGAATCACAAGAAATTGAAAGATATACAGTACCTCACTGCTTTATAACAACAACTTTCAATTATTAAATATTATTGTATACATCATTAATTACAAATGGAAAATGCAGAAATGTTATTTTTTTTCCTCTTTTAAAATAAATTCATTTATATATTTTTATTATATGGTTTTATTCAGTTGGTGGTTAAAAAATAAAATCTCTGCAAAGATTATTTTTGCTGGCATATGAATGTATTCAAGTGAACAGTTTTTGTTTTTCTTTTGTATTTTCAGATCTTGAACAAACAGTTAACTAATCCTCACAACATCCCTGTGAGGTAGGTACTTTCTTTGAAAAAAGAAAGAAAAAAAAAAGTCAAGAAATTCACTTTGTTTCAATGATTCAGCAAAGCCAAAATTAAAACTGTAACAAGTCTTGCACTTCTCATCATTGTGACTTGAGCCATGAAAATAAACTGCCTCTCACCAGTTTCAGTAGCTTCTGTGAAACTTCTACCATATGTCATATGTTAGACCAACATGGTCAATAGAGATGGGTATTTTTAATGAGAAATGAAAAGTATACAGTAATTATATTACTGTACACCTGTACCCATGTACATTTCTTTGAATAATGTCCTCATTCCACAGATAAATATTAACAAGTAGTCTTCTTGCATGAAATATAAAGAATACTTAAACATTTAATTAGTATGAGATATAAATGTATTATATAAATAATATATTTTAACAATAAAAATACATGTAATGGTTACATCACTAATGTCAATGACTGTATTCCAGTGACCAATTTAAAAGTACATATGCTAATATATCCTGCTGGTGACATTTTTAATGGATATACTTGTTTACTGTCATGGTAGGTGATATAGGTGATATATATATTAGGTGATATAAAAACATATTTGTATAAACTGTACATTCTTATTTCTTTCCTATCAAAAAAAAAAACACAACACAAATATATTCATTATTAAAAAAAAGAACTTATTTACAAAACAAAGTGAAGCCTGCTCTAGCTCCACGCCAATAAAATGATTTGCAATGGATTACATCCATCAACTTTAATATAAACCATAGTAAACTGAAAAGAGTAATCAGATGGAACAAGATTTAATAATATACAAACCAAAGTTAATGTTTCTCCAGTTGTTTCCATTAACTGCATAGCTATCCCAATTACTGTTTTTATATATAAATTACATAACTTAATAGTAGAAAAATTAAAAATAAATAAGGGTTAGTACAGACTACATATATAGACTCAGTACATCAGAGGGCTGTATTGACAAAAAGGGTGTATACATTATTGCTGATTTTTGGAAGTCTTTTTCTTTTTTAAAACATAACTAACCACATATAAAATAGAAATAACACTTTTTGGTTTTAGATATTCATTGTCCTCTTAATACGGACTCTCTGTAGTCAAGAGATAAATTTTATTTATTTAAGAATAATTAAAATTATATTTTGTTAAAACACCTCTTTTCCACTAGCTTTTTTAAGACCTCAGAAGAGCACATAATGCAACAACTTACTTGATATCAAACAGTTATAAAACTTCTGTTAAGTCCTATAAAATCAAAAGGTCAAACGACTATAAGCACAGTAGTAGGAATGGCAAGCAAAACCTGCTATATGAGTGCCAAACCAATCTTTTGCAACCTTCCAAATGGATAATTTGCCCAGTATCTATTTTTGATCATAAGCCTGGAATGGTGACAGCTTATTTACATTTTATTTATCCAGTTACTGAAGCATAAATAAACTAGTAAGAATAATTGTATTTTATATATAATTAAACCCTTGAAAATCAGAAGACATTAAGTTGGCTCAGAAAATGATGTTTTCATCCCGTTCAATCTAAAACTATTTAAAAGTTTCTTGCAAAACATTCCTTTTCAAGGATTTGAAAACACTTCTTCAAGCATTTGAAGAAGAGGCCATGTATGCATATTGCAAGAAGAAATTTTCTAATCTCTTCTATATCTCTAGGTATAATATGTATCATGGATAAATTAAAAAACAATTAAAATTGGCATGGGATGGGTAGTTTGAAAATAACATTATTTCTGATTTGCACATTTACTGAACAAAATACATGCATGGCAAACTGACTTTTTTAAACTGGAAAATGTTATGGAAAAATAATGAGGCAACAGAAATAAACACGAGCTTTTCATTGCTGAGTTTTCTGTAACTGGCTAATGTAACTTAAGGGCAATTTTAAGACCAAAACAGAGAACTACTGTATTAGAATATAAAGATTCCCCCAGTTGCAAACAATACTGTTTTTCTTATTAGTATCTGAAGAGTTGACACTGACCCTGAAGCTCTCAATGTTAGTAGGATTCTGTTAGTAGTAGCAGTTGCAAACATATGGGTTTGCCAGTAACAACTCACAATTTCTGCATAGTTGAGTCTTCGAAACTGAGCAAATTTGCTCTCAAAATCTTGCCAGCGCTTGCTGAGCTGTATCAGGGTTGGCTCCACTGCTTTTGCAGCCCCATCCTTAGACAAGCGTTCAGCCTGCCTGTGCACCGCATTCAGATCTTCCTTCTTCTTCTCCAATTCTCCATCAATCTCCTAGTGAGCAAAATCAATACAGGGCCCAGGACAGTTAGCTAACTAGATCAATCAACTTAAAATTAGCAAAAAAATTCTGTCAGAAATTCCACTTCAATTTTATTGTTGCAATTAAAATGTACAGCTATTTGTTATCTTACAGTTAAACAAAGCAAAAATAACTGAGATTGAGGAACCCCCTTGGAGACGGGCTGTAGATAAACTAACAACTACAACACACTGAAAACTAGTTAGCAAAGGCCAACAGTTTCCACTTCCTGATTCTTGCTACATTGTGATGGGCAATTGGAGAATTTTTTTTATTTTTATTTTTTTTAATTTTATTTTTTTATCAGTAAGGCTCAGCATATTCAGGACAAACAGTGTTTGGACGGTTTACAAATATGTTATTTGAACCCTTAACTTATCACTTAACTCCTATTTTACTCTGTGGGAAACTCAACAGAGAATGAAGCAAAGAAACACGATGCAAAATAAACTAGGAAAACCTTTGACAGCATGTAAATAAATCTATAGAGTTTGACAGTGACATGTGAATATGTTCTGATGAAAATGAATGTGCTAACATGAGAAAGAGGTCATCCATATATCGGTAAGTCATTTGTTCATCTGGAACAAAGATACATAAAATCAATTACAATTTTTACTAAAAAAAATGCTTCATAATACATTGCACACTCCATATTGACAAAAAAAAATATTTACTGTGTTTCAAATAATTTATGTAACAATCCATACAACAAACAAATACAAGATATAGCAGAACAAAGAAATGTTAATTTGAATACAAACTGTTATTGTTTGCTTTATATAAATCAGAAATAAAGTACTGAACTGATAATTCTCTACATCTATTAGAATATTTGTTTTATTTCCATCTTTTAAATTAAGAAATTATCACTCAAAAAGATCTACCATTGTCATCCCAAAACATTACCTTTAGCTTCTGCTCATCTTTGTGGTCTGGTAGACTGGCTAACTTTTTCTCAATGTCATCCAGCCATGTCATTAGGTCATCAGCCTGTCTCTTGTATTGATACCACTGATGAGATATCTCTAAAGCCTTTTTTCTTCTTTGAGACCTCAAGTCCTGTTCACAGTGCAGACATTATTAGAATATCAATTAAAGGCTTATAAAATATGAATTGGCATGTGTGCATACTGAAGGAAAAATTGAAAATTATGCCACTATTTTTTAATTAGATGTTGATATTTAAATCAAGTATGTAAGTACTTGAACACAGAGTATTTTCATCAGTTTAACATTATTTTTATCTGTTAAATGTAGCTGAATAAGCCAGAGACAGTCACCAATGTTTAGAGTAGTTAAGACTTAAATATCAATATTCTTATATATAATACACTTCTCAAAATACTTACTGGAAAGATGGAAACACAGCCCACCTGTTATCTAGCTATAAGTGGGATTTCTTGTTTTGTGGTCTCCTGTGAAATTCTAGCCTGCATGCAAATTCTGTAGCTATTCAAAAGAAAATCATTTAAATGCAGAAATGTATGTAATAACAGGTTTCCTTTTTCTAAAGTAAAGATCATTTACACACCAAAAGTGTTTATGACTCAGCTTTATAAAAGTGTTAAAACTTGTTGTAAAAGGATATTCAAAAATGTTGTTTTCTTGCATTATTAAATATATTCTATTTGAATTTGCATTAACAGTTTAGCTTCTCTCATGAGAATTCAGAAAATATTTTCACTGCTATAACTTCTTCTTAAGAAGTAACTTGAAAAAAATACTTACATATTTTAGATAAAAAGTACTTGGAATAATTTGCTACAACCATTCTTGAATTTTATTTGACAAAGCTGAATGCCTTAAATGAGCCACCCAAATGAAAGTCAATCGCTCTATTCCATAAAAACAGACAGTAGGGATCTGGTCAACAGACTATCTCTAAAAAGTTTTCTTGTTTCTCCTTAGAAGAAATTATGTTGTCCAAGACAAACTTAATAGATTTATTCTAAATGTGGATAAATAAATAAATATATATATATATATATTCCTGCTATTCTTTTATAAAATTCACAGAGATATGCAAAACCATGAAATGAAATCCAAAGGAAAAAAAATATGCTGCTTGAAAATAAGTGATAGTAAGCATAACCAGACCATGCTCCTGGAAACAGAAAGAACTACGTGAAAATTTTCAAGAGAAAGAAAAATTATTCCTGCCAGAAAGATGAAAAATTCTGTTCCAGTAGCCAGAAGCTTTGCCTCCAGGTAAGTGGAGGAAGGTGACCTTCCATCTACAAAATTCTTCCTTTCCTCACTTTTATTTTTCCCTGGGAGGATGACACTCCCAATTACATCTCTCAGCTTGTCCAAATAGGATTCATTATAGATGTTTCTAGGTACAGTATCATATGGTTATACCTCCTTCCAGCTTTGAAATAACACAGAATTTAGATACATTATTTTTTTCAGCCTCTTAGCTGCTAGGTCTATTGATATTACCATCTACCCTATCACTCACTATTTTAAAGAGGCTGGAGGTACTTTTCCACCTGAAAGAGGACAAGGTAATTTTTATTTTTTTTTTCCCTAAAGAATTAAAACACCTATTAAAACAACTTATTCGTTGCAACGAGTATGTTCTAAAACTGAAAATCTAAGTTCGTGAGGTCTTTTTGTAGCTAAGGTCTTCACTGCTGTTGGAGAAACCTAAACATGCATAATGTTAAAAAAAAAAAAAAGTATTATCAAAGTATTATCACTGCAGTCCAATTGGCAATTCCTGGTTGTAACACTAAAGACAAAACAGCACTTGTTAAACTAGATATTTAAAATGTCTTTCCAAGGCATCAAGAGAATTGTAGAGGCAAATATATGTTTATAGATGAATAATTTCAAATGACTTATCTCTAAATAGTAATGAGCATCCATTTAACTTAACAGAGCATTACCCTGAAATGAAGCAAAAAACAGTTTTAGTTGCATATGTTTATAATTGTGGCTCTCATACCTTGAGAGCATTATGTTTAGTCTGCAACAGCTGTTGTTTTATCTTTATTTCCTCCCGTTTTCTCTCATCTGTGATTCTTTTTTGAAGTGTGTCACCCCTTTGCAGCAATTCTTTCACTGTGCTCTCATCATCTTCACTCTGATTTAAAACAACAACAACAACAAAAAACGGGTAAAATGGGCATTTAATCTATTACTTAAGTACTAGGAGATCTGGACATATAAACATACACTTCCTCTGATAAAGTAAACATCTAAGAGCTACTTGTGGTTCTACACTGAAGACCCAATAACTTTTAACTTGAGAGGTACAAGTAAACAGCATTTGAACACCTACACGTTTGACATTAGATCTTACAGAGCATCCAGGATAACGTGATGAAAACATTCACAGCAAAAAGGTTAAGTATTTTTTACTTTAAAGCAGAAAGAATAGATAGATGTAAAATATTCTACATAATTGACAGTAGTCACTGAAATTACCAGTATGCTAGGGGACCATGTGATTCCTAAGCATTTCATACAATAGCATTATCACAATTCAGAACACCTATTCTGTTATTGAATATGCACTATGCACTTTTTACACAGGAACTAAGTCTATACCACAGATTTGGAGACAGTTATCTCTTGAAATATGCTAAACATTCCATGTAAAGAAACAGAACAAAATATGCTGAAGCAGTGGAACATTACCCTTAGTATTTGGTGGAACATTCACTTAGTATTTATCATTGCAGTGAATACTACCTCAAACTGCTTATGTTTTTCCTTGAAAAAAATAATATATAAAGTAATATACATATGAAATATTTAAAAAATATAAATATGTATTTATATATAATATATACAAATCTTTTTATATAAAGATTTCCTTTCAGCATTGATATGAGATAGCTACATTTGAAAAATTCCCTTAACAGAAAAGTAATACCAATTTTTTATATTGCTTGTAAATAAATTCACATTTGTTCTTGCTGAGGATTCATCTTATCCTAAAGATGAATTTCTGTCAATGACCATGCAAGAAATGTCATTCCTCTGAAAATCACTCTGGAGAGAACACACAACAGTGGCAACAGTAGCAAAGCACAGCAGCATTTTCTCATCTTTTTTTGTGTGATTTTTTTCTTTTTTTGAATATTCACACATGGTGTTACTACTCACAAATAGCAATCGTAAGTAATAAAACTTGCAACATCCACAAATATTATTCACAATAGATGGTATGATCAGATCTGCTAAGAACTAATCTGCCCACGTTCCATTTCTCTCAGCGGTCATTACCTAGCCTTTGTCTTCATTGAACTTACTATGTTGCCCAATTAGATACAACATGCTGAGTTTAATTGTCTGTATACTGCTACAGAGATTTTGGTATTCATTCCCTGATCTGTAATACTGTCCTGTATAGGACATTGCAGGTAATATTTCTGCTGTGCTTAGTGTTTTCAAAAACATTTGGAAAATGTTTTTCTTATAAAATTTACTGTAATCTTACCAATAAAACTTTTAACTAATAAACTAACTTGGAAACTTTGAATTTATAATATTAACACAATAAAATTTTGTCCAAGTCATATCACAAAATCTTAATACAAATATGGAAGTTTCTCATTTTCACCCATGTCTTTTTCATCTCCCTGCCTACTTCACTCAGACTTCCATTTCAACCAAATTACCATATCTTTATTGAAGTCCTCCTCTTTCAGATTCACCCCCTGCTGAATTTCAACCTCCAGTGGTTCAAGCAATTTTTGTATATCGAAGTCAAATTGTTCCAATTCCTTCAAAGGAATGAAGGGCTAAAATGGGAAAAATACAGAGACTACTTAAATTTCATATTTAATAGCTTTGTTAGAAACATAAACCAGAAGAGACATCTGTTTTACCCCGTATAACTACAGCAACAGTCATTTTTTTATCTTATGGAAAATCATCTATACCATACAACTCAAACTACCCACATAAATAAAGATCAGTGTTCAATGATAGTCTAGATTTTTCATGTAGGAAAATACAAGAATTCTGTGGTGAGTGAATATATTTTTTTAAAATTTGATATTCTCACATCTGTGTGTAAAAATAGGTTCAGATAAGCAGTGTAACATGACAATTTGTCTAAAAAATTAAATGTTGACTCTACTTGGCTAAATGTGATTTGTCAGAAATTATACAGCAACAAGCAATCCATTCAGATGAATAACCACTTACTACTACCAATTGAGAACAATTTCATGATAATTTGTTTCAGTGTTTTAAAATCATGGTTCTGTCAAAAAGAATAGCAAAAATGCCAGGTTAATTATACAGCATCCATCTCAAAACAAAAGACAGCTAATCTTTGCATAAGATTATGCAAAGATTATGCTCTGTGACATCCTAGACAAACAAACCAGAAAACAAAACCTGCACTAAAAGCACTTGTTTCAAAAAAGCCTCAACAAAAATTGAGGTAGAAAAAAATTTCAACCAAGTAAAATAGACACAATTCCTCCAAAATGAATCACAATATAAATTAGGGTGGTTTACTTTAGCATTCAGTTTTAAACTCTAAAAATGATCCACTTATACACTATCCTTTATCTACCTGCTACCTGAGTAGTATCCACAGTGCCTGTGGATAGGTTGTTGCATATTATAATATGCAACATATTTATTAGGTGCATCGCAAAGGATCAACAGAAAAAATCTTCTTTGAACAATTTAAATGCAGGAACAAGAGAGAATTACTTGAAGATTCTGGCACAAAATTTAGGTTTAAAAGGCAAGTAATGCTTTATGATCTATGCTCTACGATCTCAGATGTACAACTGTCTACTTTTAATCACTTTTCTATTACTATTCCCACTATTGGCATTTATTACAGAGCATAAGTTCGTTATCAAGACGATAACAATCAAAATTATTCAGTAAAACAAGAGAGACAAGACATCATCTAGAGTCAGATGATCTGTAAAATATTTTCAGTTGTTTTACAGATAAGGTAGAAGTCTTGGAGTAAAAACACCTTAATTGAATCTTATTGATCATTTTAATGACAAAGATTTTGGACACTTCTGCACATTAATGGAAATATAATAATGTATGATATTTGTCATAAATATAATCATACTGTGCTCACAAATTTTCATCAAGAAGCACAGAACTACACTCAGCAACCACTTCAACTGAGGTAGAAATAATAGCAAACTACACAGTAATTTCTTCTCAAATGCTCTGAAGGATGTCTTCAAAAGTACTTAAATCTCAATAAGAGAGAAATCAACTAATAAAACTAATAAAATTACAGATCTCTGGCAGATGCTAAAAACAAAACAACAAAAAATGTTAATGGGAGGAAAAAGGATAATTGAAATTCCAGTAATTGAATTAAATTCAAAAACAAACAAAAACAACAACAACAACAAAAACTTAAAAATGTTAAATCTCGGTACGCAATGATCTACTTATCTCTTCATTTTATTAATTCAGGATACAACAATTATGCACTACAGTTTATTGACTTTACATACCATTTCTTATTTACTTCACTATTATACTGATACTTGTTAGTATTTGAAAACATAATTTGCAAAAAGATGAGAATTGACTGAAAATAGATTATGAGCTTACTATCCTCTTGATTTTTTTCAATTTCATTGCAGAGTGAATAATTCTACCTAAGTATGAATAAACCAAAAATAAATAAATAATACATGTAAAACAAACAAGCACACAAACAGAAGTGCAATATCACCACTACTAATTTTTCATCCAATAAAGGGAAGTAGGACCCTACAGGTGGACAAACCAAGCCACGAGACTATCACTAGCGGACAAACCAGCAATTTTGTCCTTTCTACGAATGCATACTGCAAGACAGTAACATAGCCAAGAATACAAACAAGCCTGTGCATCTCTATCTTTTGCAATACCTAATACTATAAATAATATTTGTCATTCATACCCTAGCTGTCCATTCTCCAAGGCCCTAGAGAATGTCCCCTGCATTCTAATCTACAGTTAAAATGATATGCTGTAGTGACTACTTTCATTTTACTAAGTAGATAGAGTATAAAGCTTAGGGAGATGCTGCCATTCCAACTCATTTTGCCTACACAATCTTAACTTCTGAGTGAGAAGGTTGACACATTGAAGACATTTGTAGGCTATGTTCTAAAGACACTTTTCCTGTACATGCATCTTTTTCCCTGTCTTTTAGTGAGGCTAGAGTGTACCATGCAAACAGTAAATCAATGATAAATCATCTACAGGCAGTCCCACCATTCCCTAAAACAAATAATAGTTTCACATCACCTTATCAAAGGACATACCATCCCTAGATGCTTACAGAAATATGGAAGAGCATGGCAAAAGCTAGAAGGATGCGTACTGCACATAGCAGATGTTCACAATAGAAATGTTTCACAACAGAGTTTGTGCCAAGACGTCCTCCTCTGTCTACAGTTTTTACTTCTGTACTAGGCAAATGAAAAGGACACTGGAACTGCTGAAATACTACTGATGGCTGACAGGGGAAAAAATAAAATAAATTATCATCTTCCAAGGCCTCACGGGAAAAAGGTACCACAACACAGTCTGGGAATCCTTTAAAGTTTGGGGAACTTCACTAATTCCTGAACCAAAATGACAAGGCTTCTTGAAGGAAAGTTCTCTGCAGATAACAGGAGAAAGAGATGTGTAAGGCCCAGGTAATCTGTGACAGTTTTTACCTTAAAAAAGGTCACTTTATTGAAGTGTTAATGATTCACGTACTTCCAGACATAGTTTTCTCCCAAAGTGGACAAAGAAAAAGTTATAAAAATCTAGGAATTTCTATGTAGTAACATTAACAGTGATTTCAGATATTCAAAGTAAAGATGACAACTAAAAGTAGTTGTCGGTTAGTCAAGCAATTAACATTGCTTTACTAATACAAAAGAATATTACTTTCCCCATGCAGAATTCAGTGAACATTTGTACTACATAAACAAGTTAATATTACAGAAGCAATTATATATAGTACATTTTCAAATGCACTTGTACTGTGTCTGTCTGGGAAGGAGTTAACTTCCATCATAGCAGCCCATATAATGCTGTGTTTTGTACTTGCTGCTAGACCACTTTTGATTAACACACTCATGTTTTGGCTATTGCTAAACAGTGCTTGCACAGCATTTTTCTGTTCCCACTCTCAGATAAGGAGGCTGAGGATTGGAAAAGAAGCTGGGAGGGGGGACAGCTGACGATTTGAACAAAGGGGTATTCCATATCATATAATGTCCTGCTCAGAATAAATAAATAAATAAATAGATAGATAGATAAATAAATAAATAAATCACAAGGGAGACGAAGAAGAAGTGGGGTACAACTTCCAAGGCAGCCATTGATCAGAGACTAGCTGTGTCAGTCTGTGTGGGGGAGGCGAGTGATCACCTTTGTGTCACATGTTCTTTTCCCTCTTCTCTTAATCTATTAAATTGTCTCAACCTGTAAGTTTTACTTCTTCCTTTCTTTCAGTTTTCCTATTCTTATCCTGTCCTGCTGAGGAAGTGAGGACTGAGCAAGCTGCTGTGTGGGTGCTCAGGTGCTGGCCAGTGCCTACCCCCCACAATAGTCTATATGGAGGGTAGAATCCACATAGACTAGAATCTATGAACCTTAGAATCTATGTTAAAACAGTGAAGAAAAGGTAGTGTGCCTTTTGAAAAAGATGGGTTGCTTATTGCCATTCAATAAAATCTAATAAAAGAAACACTGGATTGGTCAAAACAAGCACTGACAGTAACTCTGTTCTCAATCAAAGAAGCTACTTGCTACCCTGAAGTGCAAAATGTTTACAAATAATCCAGTTAGCTAGCAAAAATGAAAAAATACTGTCAGACAGTTGTTAGAACTTGCTCGTATTATGAAACAAAGAATCTTTTCACCTCAGCCAAAAGTACCTCAGATATAAACAATCCAGCTGTTTATTTTTCTGTATGTGTTATGAGACAAAACTTGATTTTCAAGAATGAATATTTTTTAAGAAAACAGTATCTAATATCAAAGTAAGGCATATGCTACTTCTCAAACTGAGAGATCATAAAAAGTGGTCTGATGTATTCGCACATCCTCCTTTGTGCAATCCTTGCATTTAAGATTAATATGACTTGTTAATGTAATGATGCCACTATTCAGTTTTACAGTTTGCTAGTGTACAACTCGGTAACATTTTGAAGAAAAGAAAACCCAAACTGTACCCTTGACTTTAAAGTTTTCAAGCAAACATTGACATAAGTAACATTACTTAATAATTTCTTTCATTAAGCTTTTTAATAGAAAATACTCTTTTCTGTTCCACAAAGGAAACCTAAATCAACTCAAATATGCACAAAGAATGTGCTGGTTACACAGGCCATTGAGCCCTATGCAAGCCCAAAGTAGCAGATGAAAACTGTCTCCTTGCTTATGCTTTTTTAAGGCTTATTTCCCGCTCTGCCACTGATCTTTTGGTGCATTGATTTCCAGTGCTATTACACTAGCCAAGCAAATACTTAAGATGAGGATCCATGCACTCCCACTATCCTATGTATCAACCTGCCTGCTTTAATCTGCCAAATAGCTCTCCGCAATAAAGGTAACATAAACAATGGAGAAAGAAGGTAGTTTATGTCCTCCCTCGTTCCATATCAGAATAACAATTTGGCTAAAAATGCCCTAATCCTTACTCAATTCAGGTTCAGTAAAGTACTCAAACCAATTGTAGAGGTGACCAACCGGCTGAAGTATAGTTGATGCTTGCATATGCATACATCCACACACACACACACACACACACACACACACATATACACACACACATATATCATATATATATATATATATATATATAAAATCTTGGTGAGTCACAGCCTCACATAAAAAAAATATTCAATTGTGCATTTAATGAAAATTAGCTGCCCAAAATGAATGTACATAAAACAGGCTACTCATATAACTTTGAAAAGATTAAGAATCTTATTAATTCCTAGATGACACTCATTTTTGTAAGTTAGTGAGGTAACCATTATTACATGTTAATATAAAATCAGTGAACAGTTCTGATTGTGTAATAATGGAAAAAGTCCCTCAATACAAAACAAACAAACAAACACAAACAAGCAAATGAACAAACAAACAAGACACCTTTGACATTTAAAAAAAAAAAAATGTCCATTCCTAGGTTTTTCATTTTTTCCTTTAAAAGCTTAGCTTTTGGAGAAACTGAAGCCCTGTAAGTAGTCTTAGCTGCACACCTTATACAGATACCATTTTGTATGCATCTCCATATTGAAGCAAGTCTTCCTACCTTTCCACTCTTAATTCTTTGTGATAGAGCCGCAAATCGCTGGTTGAGCTCTGATAGTTTAGGCTCTATTACTTTCCTGCAGTGATCTCCACGGTTTGTCATCAAGTCTACTGCCTGGTCACGCACAGAGTCCACCTTTGGATGCATATCATTCAGCTCAGCCTTTAAGCGCTACAGTCCGTGAGCAAGAGACAGGGCTTGAAGTTAGTAATAAATGCAAAGAGAGAGAAAGAGAGAGAGAGAGAGTGTGCAAAGGAATAGGGAGCAAAACCACAAAGCAAATTCAGATAATTATGCATAAGCGTGCAAATACAGTATAAATACATTAGATAACATTCTCACATACATCCCTTCAAATTTATAGCAGGAATGTATCTATATATCTGTTTGAAGATCTTCTAATGGAAAATAATGGTGAACATTATTTCTAGACAGGTTCTTATCTGCCATAATACAATCCTCAGCATATGAGGGTACACTCGATTATTTTATGTCCCTAAAGGTAAGAAGAGCTGCTAATTGTGTAAAGACACTGGAACAGGTTGTGCAGAGAAGCTGTGGATGCCCCCTCCATGAAAGTCTTCCAGGTCAGGTTGGATGGGGCTTTGGACAACCTGGTCTGGTGGGAGGTGCGGGCAAGGGGGGTTTGGAAACTGGTGATCTTTAAGGTCCCTTCCAACCGAAACCATTTTGTGATTCTATGTTCGTAACTCACACATTATAGAACTCAATGTAACGGTTGTTGTTCTCATTGCTGTTCATGCTCATACTGGAGGTAGGGAAAAATGACAGGATAAACACCAGTATTTTTTTTTCTTTTTTTTTTTTTTCTATAAATCTATCACAAATTAAAAAAAAAAAAAAAAAGGAAAACAATACTTCTTCTGCAATAATAATTTTAACAGTTGATCAGTATGGGCAGCCATATCATACTACAGTAGATAGTTTCACTGAGAGTTTCACTGTGAAATGCCTTTGTGCAATACAAGTATATACCTGCATTGATGGCAAAAATAATTGTGCTTTGTACCTTGAGGTGGCAAAATTGTTCAACCTGCTACTAACATCTGTTCTGAAATCCTTCTGAGATCAATGAGCCATTGATTTATGCTCTGCATAAGTGCTAGTTGGAAACTATGACTGCCTTGGAATTTGTAAAGATTTTCTTTAGTAAATGGTATCATTATGTTAGTGTCAGCAATACAATTCTGATTTTGATTTTCAAACTGTTTCTCAGATAACATGTGATGACCACGGAGTTCAAGAGAAGGTAAAATTTCACACTGATTTTGGAAGCAAAAAAAATCCATATAGATCACAACTTGAAGTTGTTTAACAAATAAGTTGTTTTAAATAAGATACTTTAACAGTCACAATTACCTTACAAGTCAATTTTTCGTCAGTTGTTCAAATGATGCAACAAACCAAATAAAATCTCCTGATCAATAGACTAACCCATTGTTACACAGCTTGTTCACCATATGATATTATTGTTTGTGTTGTTGGATGGGCATCAATGCAAGCAGCATTTAGAGGATTATAACAGTCATATGGCAGAGATATCAAATGCAGATACCATATATACCAGAAAAGAATCACAGGAAAAAAACAAAAACAAAAACAAACAAACTAAAAATGAATACACAGAAAAAAGGGCTTGTGTTTAACCAGCTCTGCAGAAGAAGTATCTTTCAGCAAACATAGATTTAATAAGATGCTGTTCTACGCACCATGAAGTCCCCAAGACATAATAACATATCCAGTTTTATTTCTGCAGGGATTTACCTTTTGATATGTGGTGCAAGTTTATTAAAAATCTACATGCTGCCAGAGGACAGCTTTATCACAGAGAAAAGAATGTTAATCAATTTGTGATACCTTTCAAACTATGCTAGTTCTGAAATAATTCTTTTCAGAATAAAATTAATGCTTTCCAGAAAATCACATTTTTATTTTTTTTTACCTTAAGAATTTCCTCTTTTTGCTGGGGCTTTTGCTTATCAGATTCATCCAACAGTATTTCAGCACGATACATCCAAGTCGTGACATTAGCTACTTTCTGATCAAAAGCCTCCATGAGCTTTTGATATTCCTGTATGTGAAGAAGGTAAATACTGCATACAAAAAAAGTAATCAGAACTGAAATAATAGTCATAAGTGTGCCGACTGTGGCAAACATGCATATATTATGAAACTATGACTATTTTATATAATAGCCGCTTGTTTTGTGAAGGACAGAATCTATTTTATGTGTTTGCTTTCACTTTATATGTATTATTTCCTTGAAAAGACATTCTAGGAGAGACAGAAGCTTCCAAAGAGACAAGCAGAATGGTGATGCAGTCACAGCAAAAAACAGGCATCTGCAGCTTGGTGCAACTGCTGAGAGGAACAGGAAGCTTATAGCCAGACCTACTGAAGGTTAAAAGAAATTTCCACAAAAACAGGTAGAGAACTCTTTCCTGAGAGCCACTGAAGTCAACTGAAACTAAGTTTGAAACAAAGATGCACTTGCAAAATCACAATCAAGAAAGTTTACTTTGTATATAAACCTTTTATTTACATTTCAATGAACTTCCCTGCTTTCCAACTCTACTTTATAAAAAGCTATTGTAGTATCAGTATATATTCTGATATATATATATATATATTTAAATTTGAAAACCTGTCTTTTTTGGTGAGCACACTAGAATGAGTTCTATGCATATCCAACTCAAAATTACAGATGAACTATATCCCTGTGCAGTACATGTTTACCACATACTTGAGATCAAAGATTTTGCTATCACTGTCATTTGGCCACCACATGTATTTTACAAATACATACATGTATTTTAATAAAATACATAACGTATTTTAATAAAATACATACATGTATTTTACATTGTTCTAACATCTGTAAAAGACTAACTCCTTCTCTTATACATTTTTTTTTATTTTTATTATTATTGTTTTTTTTATCCTGGGTTCTAGTAAATATTAACAAAAGAATTCAGAGAAGAGAGAGAAAGTGATACATATCTATACCAGTCTATAAACTCCATTATATGTTTCTTATAATCAGTTCTACATTGAAGCTGAGCTCCTACATCACACTGAATCAAATTCTTAAGTCTTCCAGATAGAGCAGACATCAGCAGATGCTTGCACTTACATGCTGCCTACAGACAAAGAAGCCCTGCAGTGATGCTACATATCCATCATAGAAGCATTTTCAGATCCACTTGGTTCTCCAGTGAAGCTCTAAGACATCAAGCTCTGAAAAGCCAAGTCTTGATAAAGGCTACTGTATTTCTACAACCACTTCTGTTTCTCTGGGTTGAAACTACATTCTCATTCTGTCAGAAATAAGAACAGCATAAATTTTCCAAAGAATTCTTTGGAAAACCTTCTTCGTTTAAGGGTTCAAGCTATCATCTGTTCATGACAGAATCACTTTAAAGGAAGGATGCAGTTTTATGACTACCAGTAGTTCTAGGCAGCTGGGGCTCCCGAGCCTGTATTAAATGTGGTTTAGGGATTTAGTTTGGAAAAGGCTTAATCTGGTCCCCTTAACATATTCCCACCAAAATATGCACCAAAAAAAAAAATAATAACGCCCAAAGGAGGCTCATGGAGTCCTGAAGGACTAAATCATTGATTTTGAGCACCTTAGATATATGTTAAGCAGGGCTTCTCATTTACTTGCCTCTGAAATTAATCTAGTTCAACCACACCACATCTACTCTGTGGACCAAAACAACATGCAAGTGGAGACTTACTTTCAAACTGTACTATTGCTGCAAACAGAAATGTTAATGTCGCCAAACACAGCCATAGCTGTTGGTATCAATACCAAGACTTAATTTAACTGATTTCAATACTTCTTTTATTCTATTCATATTCAAGGAGTCTAGGTCGTTGGTAAAAACAAGCAAACAAACAAAAAACACATTTTAATCATCAGGAGAGAAAAAAAAAAAAAAAAAAAAAGGAAAAAGAAAAAAGAAAAACAGTCCAGGAACCACTCAGGAAGACAAGAATGGGAAGTGCTAACAAACAAGACTTCACAGAGCTCTCTCTCTCTCTGTAAAGAGTCTGATCTTAAATATATGCAACATACTAAAAAACAAAACAAAAACAAAAACCTGATTGTCTTTGTATCAGTGTATTAGATAAGTATATTCTATGGCACCAGAAAAAGCAATCATATGAGGATGAACACTTACAACCAAGTGCCAATATTACCCATGTGGGCACAAACGCATTTTTCTTACCAGTAACAGGTTGAACCATTCCTCAGTACGTGAAGTTACTGCTATCCAATTACTGTTAAGGAGACTGAGTTTATCTTCCACTAGACTTTCTTTTCCTTTCATCACTGTCTTCAAATTTTCTCCTAAATCACCAATGCTCTTAAGATTGCCTTGGCGTTTCTCAATCTCCTTCCGTGTTGCCTATAGTAAGCAGAATAAAACAGTAAAAATTCAGAAAATTAAAAATTCTCCACACCAAGAAGATCAGACAACCCGTAAGCTCATACTAGAAAATACTCTTTTGCTTCCTACAACTAGGGAAAGTGTTCTGTGAAGGGTAAGTAAAAAGTAAATTGTTTTAACTCTGATAAAATTGTAAGTTTTCTTCACATTCTCATAATATTTTTTAGTAATAGCTTCATTTTAAAAATTGTGAATTAGCTTTTATTCCATTTTTCAAAATACAGTTTTAATACTTTTTTTTTTAAAGTATCTATATTTTACAATATTTATCTTGAGATATTTAGTTTGCATTTAATAAAATGACATAGCTTACATAATAAATTGGACAATAACAAAGCATTATGATAACATCTCAAGACTCTCGGAACTTCACTGAAACTAGTCTTATGAAATATTTTAATATTCCTTTAATATTTGTCAGTGCAATCTTTTTTTTCAGCAGAAACCATGTTCTCCTGTGCTGATAGGTTTCTCGTTTCCTAGCTGTAGAAATGCATCTTTTCATTCCACTTACTTCGCATTTCATTAAGTGAACTAAAATATTAAAATAAGACCCGATAAGATCCATAGGCCCTCCAATCATGAATGACTAAAGTATACGCGCAGTGCTACAAGATCATATGACCTCATATATTTCATAGCACCTCCTTACACAGATCTTACAACACAAATCTTACAACAGATTTAACTGATACGTAGTTTACACATAGTTCACACAATATACTCATCATTCATGTCTTAATACGTGTTACAACATGCAAAGGGTCCAACAAAAGAAGTAAAGACAATCATATTTAGACAATATCTAAAAAGGCAGGAATTTAATACTAAGCACTGATGGCGTGCTGCACAGCATGACAATCTCTTTGAATACTCAAGAAGAGGGACAAAGTCTTTATACATAGTATCAGACATAACCAGTATCTAGAGAAAAAATTCTCTGAGCTCCTAGTCACCTGACTGCAATGATGCAGCCATATATGATCTCTGTTTATAAAATAAAACTCCAACTGGAAATGAAGTGGTCCAAACTGAATACAAACCAAAGTTGAAAGAAAAAGAAGACTGGTCTCCAGAGGCACTGATTTATCTTAGGTAACTTAACACACTAAAAGAAGAACCACTTCTAAACGAACTGCAGTCACAATTCTTCCATCTTAGAATCAATGGTGTTACTGTAGAACCGTCAATGTAGAATTACTTTATCCCTTTATGCTATCACACCCCTCACTGTCACACATCAGCATGATTTTGTTAATGATGTGTTGCTGGGGAAAGTATAGTTTCCAGTTTGCAATAAAGACGTTATAGAAATTGCTCTCTTAGGTACAATAGCATCTTAATATCTTAATAGTATATCCAAATTACTTGGCATATGTTACATTTAAAACAACTTCTCGTGTCCTATGCTTCACAGAATTAATGATTTAATTTTGTAATTTTATTTCACAGAAAAGATTTTATGCTTGCATTTCAAGTAAGTGAGAAATTTCTCACATTCTACCAATTTGCTCAAATACAGAGCAATAGCGGAACTGAGAGATGGTTGAGATTAACAAACTATAAACTACAAAATTATATAACCTGAAATAGAGATTTTTTTCAACAGATTTTCAACAGAATGAAGGAAAAACAACCTGCCATTTTCCAGTACAATGTCCTTGGTTTCACAATGGATTAAAAATATGATGGTTTTGATTATTATTAATAATAATAACAATAATTATACTTTACCTTCAACTAGGGATAGAAATTTCTGATCAGTTTTATCACCTTATCTGAACAATTCTTTGCCATTTGTAAAAGAATCTCTGAAGCACATTTACTATGGGTTGTGATTTCCTTTATATTTACATATATGAAAATTCAGAACTGTCTTGGGCTATACACATCAATATTAAGCCTAACTAGACATATAAACAGCAGGATCAGATAATTAAATGTCTGTTAAATAAAGCTTCCATCCAAAAGCTGGGTGTATGCTTTGTGATCTCTTAGAAAAAGGTCTGAGGTAACTTTGTCTCATCCCAGGCACTGTTCCTTTCACAATAAAGAAATAAGATAAACCAAAGACTAGGCGCACCTCTGGGTAATGGGAAAATTAGCACTCCTGTGTATTATTAGAAACTAGAGTAATAAATAACCAATGACATAAGTAAGCAACAACACTTTTCCCACCTTAAAAAAAAAAGAAACACATTGAGGCCATCAACACAACATCAAAGTGAAAAAAACATCTTCCGATTACTTCAAATCTTAATTATTCAGAGTTCTTACGTATGAAATCCTGGACCCACTGAACTCAATTGAAAAACTAGCAGGGTTGTAAAGACAGCAGGAATTCCACACTGCATTATCAGCTAGGACCTTCCCTGTAGGATATAATGCATTACATCCCAGGTAAACAAACGATTATTATTTTTTTTCCAGATCTTCTAAATAACATACATAATATCTTCTTTAATAACATTTTTATTTTTTAAATTTGACCTTTATCCAGTGACAGTCTACTTACATTCTTACATTTTATTCATTCTGATATAACAGATAGCATTGGATCCATAGCTCAGAGGGTTTCAGGCAAACCAGAATTGTAGCTAAGTCACAAGGATGATGCTTTTTTATTTATTTATTTATTTTTTTTGGAGTTTAGATATGTAGATTTAAAAATTCAAAATCCACAAAGGAGAGCAGAAAAGTTACATATGCCTCCACAAAACCTGTATATTGTGAATTACTCGAAAGTAATGTTAATAATTCATATGTCTCTAAAATAAATGGTTGGATAACAGAATTAATCAGAAACTGACATTATGGCCTTCAATAGCTGATTATAAACATTTATTTGTTTATTCACAGCACATCTTTTATTTTTTATTACATTCTGGCCACTGACTATGAATCGGTACAATTTTCTACAATTTCAGGTCATTTTACTTCACTGGTTTTATTGACAGGAAATATGTTGTTAAATATATTAGCTAATATAATTCTGAGTACTTCAAGCTAACTTTATACTCACTAGTATTATACTCTCTACCTGAAATATAGCATTAAAGTACTACTTCTAGTACATTAATTATACTGCTGATAGTAGGGAGTGAAAGAGAATTTTTCCTGATAATACCACCTGCCTTTTCCTTTTGGAGAATATGGTTTCCTGGCAATCTAATCTTATCAGGCCAGCTCCTGATTAAAAGACAAATAAACCCCACAATGATTAACGTCTTCCATGATAAATATGTTCTCTAGCTCAGTCTTCTAATTATAAATGAATTTTTAATATAGAATATTTAATGACTATTTTTCTACTCATATGTCATTTTTCTTATCAATTATAACAGAAATGAATTCAAGTGGAAAGATTTAGCTTGTCTCTACTGTGCAAAAAGACACAACTCACCGTCTTCGGTATATTGCTCGTCTCATTTCACATAACAGCCAACAAGTTTTTGTTCTGTACTTAGAAAAAATCTAAATGTGCACAAATAACACATTTCCCTTCATATAAAGATTGTTGCTTTTCATTAATGTTATTTCCTGCTCCACTTGGACACTTCTTTTTACTTCTAGGTGTTTATAACTTCAAGACAATGTTCTCATGGATGATTTTGTTCTTCTAACCTCTATAATTATCTTTGAACTCCCCTGAGTTCCATTCAGTTTTAAAAACTCTTGGGTATTGAAAAGGGATTAGAAATAAGTGCATTAATAAATATAACTGTTTCCTTGTTCTGTAAGGAAAAAAGATTATCATCTCTCTGCTTAGTTAGATTGACTGCTGCACACATCCAATTTTCAGTTCATTCACACTGCTGAGTTCTCCCCCCACATTTTCCATGTTAATTTTTCTGCATACATTCCAAACAACGGCAATCTGCTGGGCCTAATTCATCTCCTGGTGCATTTCATTAGATTGGTTACTGTCTTCAGCAGCCTACTTATTCAGGAAGTACAAAGACCAAAGCTGTAACATTAAACAGATACTGTGCAGACCTGCTTCTGGGGACTGAATTATAGATGTACTCTTTTTTTTTATGATGCCACATTGAAATCAACATAGAAGTATCAGTGGTGTACTTACTTGTGAAGTCCTCACAGTGATTTTAAAGTGTCCAAGGTAACATGAAAGATTTCCTGCCTTTTAGTGGAGCAGATTATTTTGGGAAAAAAATATAATCATATCACATAATATCTGCACATATTATATTTGGAATGATAAGATCTTCCACTGACAATATTTGTTGGATTGTTCAAAACTAAAAGTGTGCTCATATTTATGTGAATATTGGCTTGGACTTCATAAGGAGAATCAATCCTGATACAGGAATTATGAATACATGCAGTAAATACATAGTTCAAGAAGAGGCAGCCGTTTTCATTTGAAGTTGTTTATTCTTATTTTAGTGATCAGCTGACTGAAGCACTACTGAAGCTGAGGTCAGTCTTATATATATATAGATCAGTCTTATATATATAAGACTGACATGAGGTCAGTCTTATATTAGGGGTTTGCATTGGAGTTGAAGCCAAAATTTGGTTGTTACCAAGGTTTTTTTGCAACCCTTTATGTATCATTTCCTCATGAAAATTCATAATACTGTAGCATTAAGAGTAGTAAGTAGAGCAGTTCACCTGCTCGATATATTTTTCATGTTAACAATTCTCATTTTAATTAGCTTTTGTTAACTTTTTTTGATTGGTATAAGGTAAAAATATGTTGTACTTGTCATAGCAAAAGTGCGACATAACAAGGACTTCCCACTGTGTAACTGTGCTAATCATCAGACTTTAGGTTCTAATTATGCTATTTCTGAAGCATTAAGGTTCACATCTAACAATTAAATGATATCAAAGACAAATCTTTCTATTTAACCTGCTGTGAAGCTATACATGTCTGAATTAACTTTCCTGGAAAAGCACATAGGAACATACAGTTTATATTTCTGTTTTGGTAGAAATGTACTGTGTAGTTTAGCAACACGAAAAATTGTTTTTACTTTCTTTACCAGGTAAATGGACTGAGTCATGGACTAACTAACAGGTTAGTGTGGAGGCATGAAAAACCTCCATCATCATCTAATATAACATCTGACATATTATGTGTGATAAGATCACAATATTAATCAAAACTGATGAGAGGAACTGCATAATATGTGAAGGCAGCAAGCAAAAATGAGAAAATATCATGCAGGAATGAGGTATCTTAGGGATACCCCATAAGTTTTTGTTCCAAAGTCAAAGTAGTAATAGTCAAAGAAGTAACTGTAATATAGTAAAACCTGATCTTTTCATATGCTTGGACATTACTTTTAAAACACTGTCATTCTTAAGGACTGATGACAAAAAAAAAAGACTCCATATGTCACAAAAGACTTGTATGTGGTTTTTGTTTTGTTTGTTTTGTTTTCTTCTAACTTGTTTCATAAATTATCAGTGTTTTCCAAGGCTGAAGGCGTCTTATCAAAGGGTTAGTGAGAGCCTGAAAGGGGCAGTTAAAACAAAACAAAAAAAACACACATATTCAAAAACATACAGGAAACTAGAAGCCAATTGTACACCAGTGCCTGAAACCACTACAGCCTTTTAAAGAATTTATAAAGTTGCCTGCACATTATTCAGGACCATACCTATAGAGTATGATGAAACTAGTAAGATGGTTAAAGAATTTTTCCTATTAAGCAAAGCTGAAGTGTTTCTTTTTGTTTGTCTGTTTATTTTTTGTTTTGGTTTGTTTTTTTTTTTTGTGCACAAATAAACAATAATGTTTACAGTTTTTTGTTGTCTTATTACATAGGAGCATATATATACATAGTACATATATGTAAAGAGATTAATACAAATAAAACTTTTTAAGTATTAATGTTATTGCAAGATAATGTCTTAACAGTTACAAAGTTCTACTAATTAAAATGCTAGAATTTTTATTCTCTTTATTGAGCTTTCTTTAATATGCATAAACTGAGATATATAAAGGTACACTGTGTGTTGCAATGTTACCTTGCCCCAGGCAATTTCAGCATCCAAATTGCTAGGCATCCCCTGCACAGATGATCTCTTTGTCAATTCTGCATCTGTCACTGCAAGCCATTCTGTCAGAGCATTAATTTCTTTTCGTAGCTTCCGGGACAATTTCAAGCACTTCTCTAACTCTTGCTTTTTTTCTGTAACCTGCGGAAATAAAACATGTGTTTCTTAACTCTTCAGTCTAACTGGTTTGATGAGTCTTACAGTATATTCTATGTGCCACTTTCATATAAAAGCTTAACTTGAAATTTTACAAGCCAAGTTGTACTTTTAATATATGTATTTCTTTAGTTCTCTCAGTATCTGCATTTTTGCTGCTAGAATGCAAAAACATATAACAAAATGCAAAAACCTGTAACAAAGACGTGCATAAAGAGGCTAGTCTGAACTAGCAGAAGACCCCTGCAAACCCCCTCTTCTCTTTTGAAGTCATGAATAGCAAACTAACTTAGAACAGGTGAATTAACAGGCTTTCCCTGAGACACAGCCTAAATGTCAAAATCCTACAAGGAGTATATTTTCATACAGATGGCTATATAGTCATATTGAATACTCAACATTTTCTATCTGTATAACTACACCATATAGAAGAAAAAAGACTCTTTGCCAAAAAAAAACCCAAATCTTCAAGCACAAAAGTCATCGAATGATGTCAAACTAATGCAGCACAGTTAAACTTAAGTTTTGAACTTCTCAGAATACTTTCTTGTCATCTGAATAACAGTCTTTAAATGTAGTATTTTTGCATAGGATTGTTTTTTTCTTCTTTTTCAAAGCAAACAAAAAATCAGTGGAAACATCCACCATTTGTAAATACCTTCTATGGTTTAATAACATCTATTTGGTTTACTGTGGAACATACAGTTTGCACTACATTCTTTGGTGTGTTCTTTATTAAAGCTCTCTCACACACCTCCCACCACCTTTAAAAAAAATGTGTCTGCAACTTTAGTATGATGCATATTGCTCCCAGCTCAGAATCAGACTCACACCCATCCTGCAATAGGAACACTTGTAACTTGGACAGATCTTGCTTTCTTTCACAGAGGACAGGAAAACCAAGGTATCCTCAAGTGTCCCCATGCAAATCTGTTTGATATGAACTAAAGATTATGCATCTCTGTTCCACATAAATCAACAACAAAAAGGTAAAATAGGTAAAATGTACCTTTTCCTAGAGATCTGCACAAGCAGTTACTATGAGTAGGCTGTATTAAACGACTTTTTAAAGGAAGTTTAGTCTGTAGACTGTAATCCTACATTTCTTTCCCACAGTCCACAATCCTCCATCATAGTCCTCTCTCTACTTCCTTTTTATCTCCTGTCTGTTCTGTCACTTCTAGTTTCCTTAGAGCACCAACCCGTGCTCATATTTGCCTGTAACCTATCACCCAGTTCAAGTCCCATGAAATTGATTCTGGATCTTTTACTTCACCACAGACTTATTTGCAGAACCTTTATGTTTTCCTTTACACTTTCCAACCTTTATGGTCCACCACTACTTTCCAATCTTCCAGCTACCCATGTTCACCACTTCACCCTCAGAGCTTCTCAGTTAGGATTTTCATATGCTGAATATTCTGGATGAGAAGTAATATGGACAATATATGTGCTATTTTTAAGGTTCTTTTAAGCATATTAGCTTGTGTTTGGAAGGAAGGCTGAGTATCTGTCTTGACTGTCCTGTAATGCATTTTGGTTAAGGTTCTGGGGGATGGGAGGAACATAGTCTTCACTACAAATCCCTGAGCATGTTCAGGAAGAGAGGTAAGTTTCTGAATGTTTAATAGGGCAAGCAGAAGACTAAGTGAAGGGGTCTCACATAGGAATTTACACCACAATTGGCATTAGGAGATTGCTAATTAGAAAATATGAATTAATAAATTATGTTCTGCTGAAATTAAAAAAAAATGTTGATCAATGAAGGTGGATTGAAAGAATGCAGTAGGTCACAAACATTTAAAAGAAATAACCTTGCATGTCAATTAGTAATTGAGATTGCAGCCATGGATTTTTATTAACGTATTTTTTAATTGCAGTCTTTGTCTCCCTTAAAACAGTAAAATCATTAATAAAAGCAAATTCATCTTGAATAAATACAAGCGTATCATAACCAGAACTTCTAAATTACACTTCCATTTTTGTTGCTTACCACTGCCCATATCAAGACCCCGTTTTTGCTTAATTTTGTACACTGTGATCAATGTTACTGTTTTTTTGTTTGTTTGTTTGTTTGTTTGTTTTTGGGGGGGGGGATGGAGGGGACCTGCAGGGGACACTTTGAAATTTTTCCCCATCTTTATATTAGATCTTCTCCAAAAGTACAACCGCTGGCAGCATTTACCATTGTCTACAGCACTATCAGGTATCCAAAACTGGTATCATTGTATTCTAAAAGTATGGTGGTTTTTGAAAAAATATTTGTACCGCTCTATACAGCTCTAAACTTTGTATATACTGTCAATAATATTATACTATTTGCATGCACACTTCGTATATATGGAGGTTACAAATTTATCAGTTCCTGCTTATACTTTAAACGTAAAGATAAAGACTTCTAAAGACAAATAGGAAACAGTGCCACCTTAAGGCCTTCTGTTTCAGACAGTGATATTAAACATACCATCTCCCTACTTTTACTCTATATTTTAAAACTATTTAAGCTATGTTAATTGTTTACTTGCAGGAATCTTTGTCTGTAATAATAAAAATACAATGAAAAAAAAAACAAACATATTTAAGAAAAAAAAAAAAAGAAGAACAAACAAACAACAAGAAAAGGTATTTCACATCCAAATACAGCTAAAGTTGAATAGTCTAATTCCTGTGCAGCATTGGGCTTGTGAGAAATCACTCTAGCATGCACTGCCCTTTGGAGAACAGCGAGAACATTATTACTGTCACTTTGTTTTAGAGAGTCTAGCCCCCTCTTTTGCTGAATTATCATAAAGTGGTTTGTGAGCATGCTACAGACCCTACTTTATAGCTACTCACAACTAGCACACTACCTAAGCTGTAACTATTTGTGTGTGTATGCATACACGTGTTTCTGTCAAAGAGAGAACAATGAATTCACAAATGAGTGAACGCAAGCACAGGCATGGAATACTTGCATTAAATGTAACCACTATCACATGACATTTAGCCACATTTTGTTTTCTTGCAATTTCATTTCAAAACTATTTACACTGAGGCCACCACTGAAGTTTCAAAATTATTCATTATGTTCTCAAAGCATATTTGGCTAAAAACATAGGGCAAAACGTCTGGACAGACAAAACTCATGCCTAGACCAGAAAGGGTTTTAAAATCTGATAATACCTAATCAATTGGGTTTATTGATAGGAATAGATACCCATATGTGTATATGCTAAAAACAACAACAAAAAAAGCAAATTAAAAAAGCAAACAACAAAAACAACAAAATTCCTCTTCTTAAGGAGAAGTACTTCTAGGTTCACGGTCTCAAGTATTGATACATAAAATATACAGCAAAACTCAAAGGTGTTGTACAAAATTCATAGAAATTGTTGTAATTTATCTGTCCTCTTCTTACTGAATGATACCTCTTACACACTCTTAAGAATGTGCTCTTAAGCATTGTTTTAAATATGGGCAACCTCCTGAAACACTATATATGAAATCACACAAGTGAGTCTACACTTGAACATGTGTTTTCCCTAAGGCTACTCATTTCAGTCCTGAGATACTATTAGTTATAACTACTTTTTTTTTTTTTTTTTTTTTTTCTTCAAAAGGAAGGCCATGGTTCTCCAAACTCAGTGCAATCTATTAGGACTGAAAATGGCTAAGTGATTATTCTAGTTCTCTAATTTTGGGCGTTTTTGACCTTCTAAAACCATCAACTACCATTATACGTGTAATGTGAAAAAATAAATCTAGGACAACAAAGGTAAAAACAACACTACAGATTTTTGAGAGACATTAATTTTCAATATTGCTCACTTCAGATCACTAATGGCTTCCTAATGGCACATTTTTATCCCTTCATTATTTGAGAGGTTTCCTCAAATAATGGCACCTGTCTAGCTGCAGCTACATTCAATACAATGTAGGAATAAATGCTACAGTCCTTTCTAAAATAATGGAGAAAACAAATATATTATATAATCTCAAATGATAGCTATCCACACCTTAATGAGGCAGACTTTTCAGTTTTCTTTACACTCAAAAGCTTTATGTCTTTTAACACCTTTATTTTCTAGTAAGACCGAGAACTGCTTTGATTCAAGTTCCCAAACTAGTATTTTCTTAATTACATATAGATAAAACATAAACAAAACATAAAACAACAACAACAACAAAAACACTTGTTTTATGATGTTGCAGTCAGTGGGGCTCAAAAATCATTATGTGCTAAAATCACATACTGACTGATTAATCATTTATAGTTTCCCAGAATTTATATATATATATATATATATATATATATATTCTTTTCATTAGAGGTGTATAAATTTTAACAATAAACAGACAACCATATCTGGCTTTCACAGTCTTCACACAGCCACTTACTGCACCAAATTTACTCTAATCTTACAGTTTTTAGAAGTTCTGTGGATAGTTCTAATGAGGGCAGGAGGAAGAAAATAGATTAAGGACAGCTGTTAATTAAATTATTTGCATTAAGTTTTCTTTAGGACAATGCCACAGCTCCTCTTCAGAGCTCAACAACCTTTGTAGGGGATTGCACTTCAGTAGCAGACAACACATTCCACAGATAACGCAGACCCAGAATAAAAAGCATTCAAGAAATGATGCAATTTTTATAATTTTTGGTCATAGTCTTGTTGATACTGGTTGTAGGCTGACTTTCCTATCATCTGTTTAGTTGACCTTCAGGGAAAATTTGAGTGAACAAAAAACATTGTCCTGTTAGGAAGCATAGCAGCATCTCACTCATATCAACTCACTCATATGTGAGTTGATACAGAAATAGATGATGTAGAAATAAAAATTTTACACAATGAAAGACAATGCTTGGGAAATAAATTGAGATTGTTTCTATGAGGTTATTTACATAAAACTAACTTATCATTGGCGTCATAAATTAAAAAAACTGCCACATTTTGAGAACTAGTTTTTGTTGTTTTTCTTTTTTCTTTTTTTTTTTTTTATTTTATTTTTCTGTGGGTGAAGCTGAAGTAATTATTTTTTGAAGTAATTATATGAAGTACATATAGTGGTACACAAATGCCTCCTCAGGAAAGTTGCAATAGCAAGAACTCATGGTCAATTTCTGGAAAACAACAAATAGAAGCAAAATACTTAAAGATCTGTACAACCAGAGGCAGAAGAAAATGAAAACTAGAATTCTCTTTTATCAAGTACCTCATTAGGAAAAAAAAAAAAAAAAAGTTATCAATTCACAAAAAGTATTTTTCTGACATTAAGTGTTTTGAAACTAGTGACTGAGGCATTAAGAGGAAACAACACCTACCTCTGTCCCCTCCACCCAAACCAACAAACTAATATAAATAAAAAAAGTAAATACTTAGAAAGTAAAATTTCAAACTTTAATAAAGCAATTTTATATTTTTTTTCTATTTTTTTTTCTCAGCAGAACTGAATAGCCATTCTGATGACTGCCTTTGCCTCATTAACTTACCACACCAAGATTATTCTTCAGTTTGCCAGTTAAAAAGAGAGTGTAATTTTGTATTACGAAATACACAGCTTACCTTTGCACCCAATTCATTATATTGCAACTTCAAAGCTGTAAGCCTTTCATCCAGTTCTTTTGGGTTCTCTGTTTGCTGCTTTTGAACAATCTGCCTCCCAGTTTTTATCACTGTTTCCACTTCAGACTTCACCTCACTCAGGCTTTTATATAATTTCTAGTCAAATAGAAATATGAAAGAGAAACACCCCCATTAAAAGGAGAAACACCCCCATTAAAAGAAGAAACACAGAAAAGATAAAGCTATTAGAAAGATACATTAGAATTCTCTGCATCGTTTGCTGCCTAAGAACACCATCATGCATGACCCTGAGCACCTCCCACTCCCCTTTGAAAACTGGGGAGTTGAGAGTGCTCATCAGATACCAGGAGAAAAACTCACCCTGAGTGTGTATGTACCAATAAACTGTAATTAAAAGTTTTTGAGAAAAAAAAAATCACTTTTAAAAATCAGAAATCAAATTAATAGAACGGCCTATCATTACCAATATTATTTTCAGACATGTCAGCAAATGTAAGAGTAGAAATGCTATAGAAAATACACACTTTGTCATTGCTATATGACAAAGGTAATTTTCAAACTGATTTAGATAATGCAGTATTTAAAACAACAACAAACATTTTCTGTCAACTTGTACAGCTCATTGAATGTATTTAAATTATATAAATAGCAAGTGAAGTCATTTAAAAATCTAACACTTTTTCGTATTACTAAATCAAGGGACTACTAGGGTAAAGGTTTTTCCCTACATTTATCAAGTGTAATTCTGCTAACAAATAATTAAAAAATCTACAGGAAGAAAGTATCATCAGCTAAACATGACTTGGTATCTCAAGCAATTTACCAGCCACATAAATGCCCAAATTAACATTCATGTAAATAGAACAGATGTTGAATTTATTATTCTATTTAATCTAAGATTAGATTTTGCTCTAAAAAAGAAATTCCACTCAATTTAGAAGTGGGAAGAGACTCCACAGAAATGCAGAATATATATTATCACAGAGAATATAAAGAATGGGAAACAAACCTTCTAGGAAACTATTTTTGAGATGTTCCGTTTACATGGCAAAGCCTAGGTAGAAGGGGGGGCTTCAAGGGCGACTTCTGTGAGCAGAACCCAAAAGCTGTCCCATGTTAGATAAGAGACAGCTCCAGTCAGCTCTAAAAATGACCCGCTGGTGGCCAGAGCTGAGTGAGAACCAGCCCTGCAGTCCCCCAGGTGAGTGCAGCAGGAGGGCAGGAGGTGCTCCTGGCAGTCAGCAGCAGTTCCCCTGTGGCCTGTGGAGAGGCCCCTGGTGGAACCGTCTGTGCCCCTGCAGCTCATGCACATGGAGCAGATCTCCACGCTTCAGTCTGTGGAGGAGCCAGTGGGAGCAGGTGGATGTGGCCTGGAGGAGGCTGCGGCCCACGGAGAGCCCCCACAGGAACAGGGGGTCTGGGGGGAGCTGCCGCCCACCCGTGGGGGACCTGTGCTGGAGCAGTTTGCTCCTGGGGGATGGATGGATGGACCCCGTGGGACGGAGCTGTGTGGGAGCAGTGCTTGAAGAGCTGCTGCCTGTGGGCAGCCCCAGCAGGCTCAGCTGGGGAAGGATGGCATCCCATGGGAGGGACCCCATGGGGAGCAGGGGCAGAGTGACCGTGAGGGAGCGGCTGAGACGAAGCATCAGGGACTGACCCCAGCCACCATTCCCCATTCCCCTGTGCTGCTCGAGGGGAGGAGGTGGATGGGGAGAAGGTGTTTTTAGTTTGCTTTTAGTTTCTCACAGCTCTACCTTGCTGGTAATAGGTTTTTTATTTATTAATTATTAATTTATTTATTTATTTGGGCATTTTATTAATCTCCCTATGCTGAATCTATTTTAGCTGTGACAGTAACTATTGAGTGATCTCCCTGTCCTTATCTCAACCCTTGAGCCCTTTTTCATCATATTTTCTCACTCTCTTCCTTTGAGGAGGGAGAGTGAAAGAACGGTTGTGGTGGAGCTCGGATGCCCATCCATGTGATACCACCACAGATGCCTAGCTTAATTTTGTGTTCTGGCATTTTGCTATCATGTGTTGGAAAATAAATACACTGTCCTGTACACTTTGACAGAACTGCAGAATAAATTACACTATACTTTTTCAGCTGTAGTTTTTTGAGCTTCTCTTTTATCAGTGGTATCTCTCACAACGTAAAATCTGTGTCTAGTATACCTGGACAGTACAGACAAGACATTTTTTCCAAGCACATTTTCTCCAAGCACATTTTCTCCATAATCTGAATTACCAAGATGACTCTCAACATGATTATTATTTCATTTACTTAAAGGCAGTATGTATATAAACCAACTACTCTCTAGGTGCCCTTTATAAAAGATACTCTCTTCAACACTGAAAACATGCCAACAAATTAGGAAGCTGTTGCTTGATAGACACTGTTCACATCTGATGGGATAATATTAATAGATTTTTAAAACAAATATCATGAGATTCTTTGTAGAGAATAATGATCTAAAAACATATTCCTACAACATGATAGCTATGGGGCTACAAAAGGTAGCTACTGAGTGAAACTAAGCACAAGACTTCTAATTACCATGTAATTCTGATAAAAATATAAATTTAAGCGTAACTACATTTTTAAAATGCACAATATGTAAAGAAATAGAATCAACTTGTTCCACACTTATTTTTTAATTCTTACATTTAGGTCTGAAAGAAGTTAAGGGGAAATAAAAAAAAACAACTGTCTTCAGGCATGCCAGAAAACAAACAAAACAAAAACAAAACAAAACAAAAACAGCTGGAGACAAGGATCTGATTGCCCTGATATTTGCTGTTCAAATCTCCATTTTACTGTTATTAAAACTGTGTTCATCTTTATCTCTACTTCTTGTCAACAGTAAGGGGATACAGGATTACAAGGGTATTAAAGTGATGCATACAGATTTTTCCTCGTATTCTTTAGGACATATTCAGGTATGTTTTGCTCTTGTACCATAAAAAAGTCACTGCATGACATCTCATGAAAGCTGTTTCGCTTTATGTTTTGAGTTTCCTGGCTAGAAAACCAGGCATTGCATGCATTGCAACCCCATATATTATGGAGTTCCATGCCATTAGGACACGGTGGAAAATAGGTCACATCCATGAAAATAAACTCATATGCAAGATGGGAAGGGAGGATTAAAAAGAATTCCTGATTTATATTCTCATATAGTGGAATTCACAGAATCACAGAATATTAAGTATCCTATGTTTCTTTGTCATGATGGAAGAAGACAACACCATATAAAAAGGAAAAGTTTACTTTAGGACTGCTAGAGAAATATTACCAATATTACCTATGAAATATGTTAGCTATGAAATTGAACACAGTTTTAAACATATAAATGTTCTTCTAACCTCATTTGCAAACAAGGGAAATTGGACAAGGAGGATAAATCCCTTCTCTCTGTCTTCTCCACCTCCTAACAATACCCCCTCCCCCCCAATCAAGTGTTAAATAAAGAGTTCCTAATACTTGCATTGCATAACTTTCCTCTTAAATCTTTCTCAGATTTCCTAATTCCTCTCACAGGTATACTGAAATCATAGCTGAAAATACTATACATTCAAAGGACTGAACAGACAGGAAAGACAGTATTTTTATCTATTCACCATGCAATGATCCAACTGTGATTGTACTACTTCCTGCTCAACACTGTTCAACTCCAACTTGGGCACCTGCAGTTTCACTTCATCTAAAATTCTTTTACATTCTTGTAGACGTTGTTCAAAATTGGCTGGCTTTTGAAACAAGCGAAACTTTATGGAGACATCCTGCAGCTTTTTCTGAAAAGTAAACAGGGATGAATATTAAATGTCAAATGAAATCAACATCGAAGACAAGCCTTAGATTCATTTCAGCATGCTTAGAAAGCATTCTCAATCAGCACAGTTCCTCATTTAAACATTTGAAATCTTTTTTGGGGAAAACACCAGCAGCAGAGAATCTTGGTCTGTATGAGAAGAAAAAGATAATCCAGGGCACTGGATGCAGTAGAGACAGGGACAAAAGAGCCTGTATAATGGACTGAAGAAAGGGAAAGTTTTCATATTATCCAGTAGGTATAACGTTGGGGATGGGAAGAAAATGGAGGTTTAGAGATTTGAACATAATACAAAGAGTTCTGCAGTGCATGCTCATCAGCTCTCTACCATGTTAGTGCTTCTTGGTATTAAGAGTGAATTTTTTAGTCCTTTAAACAAACTCAAATAAAATTGCAATTGCTGGGCCATAAGTAGATCTAATGCAAAGATTTAAACTATAAAACTGATTTATATTTCAATTTAAATAAAAGCAATAAGAAAAAACAAACAAACAAACAAACAAAAACACACACCCCCATAACCTAGAGGAGGAAGAAAATTATCTGAAGGCAAAAAAAACACTATGACAAGCATGGCTCCTAATTTCACAATTTTCACAATTTGTTATCTTTGTCGATTAATTACATGTATATTGCTTATTCACGTGATCCCTACCATGGGGGGAGGGAAACTAATTAGAAATAAAGCAAAGAAAGGACATTTTAATTATCTACAGGATTAAGAACTCATTTCTCTTTAGAAGTATAGAGCAAACTACTAGTAGGGTAAGTTTTTCTACTGTTTGAAAAATAGAACATTACTAAGAAATGGGTAATTAATTAAATAGGAGCTCAGCATTTGCAAACACAGTTTTGCTATTTTGTCTTCAAATCTTGGACACTTTATAACAATACACTGTTTTCTGTACTATACAAACTTTAAAAGAACTATAATAAGGAACAGAACTATACATAAAAACATACGGCATTAAAAACAGACCATAAAAACAAAAACAGACTATACGTAAAAACATTTAGCATTATTTATTATTATTATTATTATTATTATTATTATTATTTGGAAAAGAGAAACCATGCTTACCATGTTTATTAGAATTCTATGAAAAAGCCAGGAATCATATTCTAATATGAATATATGAAGACAATGCTAGGTATCACAGAAACCTTAATCATAGAATCACAGAATAGTTGCAGTTGAAAGGGACCTTAACGATTACCTAGTTCCAACCCTACTGCAATGGGCAGGGACACATTCCACCAAACCAGGTTGCTCAAAGCCCCATTCAACCTGCCAAGGGATGGGGCATCCATAACTTCTCTGAGCAACCTGTTCCAGTGCCTCAGCACTCTCTCAGTAAATAATGCCTTCCAAATATCTAATCTAAACGTACACTCTTTTAGCTTAAAACTGTTACCCTTGTCCTATCACTACACTGCCTGACAAAAAGCCCCTCTCCAGCTTTCTTACAGGCCCCCTTTTAGGTACTGGAAGGACTTAGATTTCTAACATTTCTTTCTGACAACATTCCTTATCAAAGTCTCTTAATGAAGTTGAGATCCAATGGGATAAGGAAGGAAGTAGTTCCATGGATAAATAAGTAAACAAATGCATAGGAATAAGAGACAGAATTTGAATAAATGGTCTCACTTTTTTCTTCAGTGTGTTTGCCTACACTAAATTCATAATTAGTTTTTCTTCTTCTTGTGATACTTCAACTTGATGATCAAGTCATGGGGGAAACTTGCAATGCCCCATCATTATCTGTTAAAATTTGTGTTGGTCAATACATTAAAAATGACATTGAAAAGAGAGAGAATGATGATACTAGTGGTAGAGAAAATGAAAGTCATCTGTGAGGATTCACTGAAAGATTGCAGAGTACTGCAGGTCTACAGTAGAAAAACAGGGAAACAGTGTTTAATCCTGCCAAAATTAAGTAATGAACATTATAAAAAAATAATAAATAAATAAATAAAACACCAACAAACTACGCTTTATATACAAGTGGGATCTAAATTATCTAACAGAACTCTCACTGGAGTTATAAGAGAGAAGTATAATAGTTACATTATATACTTACATATCTCTCACAATTAAGAAAATACCAGGCCAACACTTAAAAGCAGCCAAAGAAAACAAATTGGTTATTTGAAACATAAGAAACAAAAGAGAAAATACATGTCACTGTATATGAGTCACTGTATAAAGCCACACTGTGCTCAAACACTGTGCAGTTTTTATCTCCTCATCTCAAAAACAAACTGTAAAAATAGAAAATGTGTAAAGAAGAATGACAGGGCAATCAAAGCTATATATTTCAAGGTCTTGGTATTATCTAAACATACTAGTCAGTCTGGAAAAGAGACAACCAAGGGTGAGTAAAATTAGCAGCATGCAAAAAGTTGAATAGCAAATGACATCTGTTTCTCAAAATCCGTGAAGAAGGTGACACCAAATTAAACTTCTGTACAGGAAATACAAGATGAACAAAAGGAAGACTTTTGTTCAATGTGTACCATTCAGTTAAATTGTGTTCAATGAATTTGTAGATTCTAGCAGTTTACAAGAATTCATAAAGCCATTAGATATGTGTTTTTAAATACCTCTGACCCAGAAGATTGTCAGCTGAAAATCACTGAGGAAGCATCACTAAATGTTCATGTTACTTATCACTGACTTCTGGCTACTGCTGATGACATGGTATTGTACTAAACAGATCTTTGGTCAGAAGTAACATGAGAATTCTTTAAATGTGTATAAATGTAGTTAGCCAAGTGTTCTTCATACCAACAGCTGAACTGATGGCAGTGCTCAATCTTTAGGGTCAGCTAAACTTGGCAGGCCTGGATAAAGGAAGAGCACAGAAACAACTGAGGGGAGAAGAGGAAAGACCACAACTCAGTATCATTCATTGTTTCTTTTGAGAAAAATAACTTAGCTAGAAGCTGTACTGGGTCTGGCTGGAATGTTAACTTTCCCTGCAGCAGCCCTGCAGTACAACAGTGCTGTACTCTGCACTTGTAGTTGGAACAGCAGTATTATCACACCAGTGTTGTGTCTACTGCTGAGCAGCGCTGGCACAGCATCGGGCCTCTCTCTAACCCTCCTAGGGGGTGGGCAAAAAGTGAGGAGAGAAACATCACCAGGGCAGCTGACCTAAACCAACCACAGGGATATTCCATACCATGTGATGTCACACTCAGCAATAAAACGTGGAAACAGGAAGAAGAGGGGAGGGGTGGGCTCTTGTTGTCGGTCCTCCTCCCGAACACCGGCTACATGTGTTGAGGCCCTGCTTCAAGGACATGGTCAATCATCGCTCATTTTGTGGGAAGATAAGAGTAATTTATTTCCTCTGCACTTCCACATAGTCTTCATTTGTTTTATTTGTTTGTTTTCCTCCCTTTTTTTTATTTTCCCTTTCCCCCTCCCTTTTCCCCTTTCCTTTTTTATTTCCCTTTAGTTAAATTTTCTAGTTCATAATAAACTTTCTTTAATTATTATTATTATTTCCCTTTAATTAAATTATCCTTATCTCAACCCGTTAGTTGTTCTTTACTTCTCCCACTCCTCATCTAAAGAGGGGGAGTGAGAGAATGGTTGTTGTGTTTAGCTGCCCAGCACGGTAAAACCACCACAGAAGCACAAGATTTGTATTAAATCACCATGGCAGAAATAAATTATTATGTTGCTAATTCTACCTTTTCCACTTAACTTTGAAAATAAGAATTCTCAACCTACGATAATCCAAAAGTCAGGATAAATTTGGTCACTGAACATCTGTTTCAGAGTTTAACTGCAGTTTCAGAATTTCACTGCAGCTACTTCTTTTCCTAATTGTTTATTTTCTGCCTAGACGTTTGAACTAATATTATAATGAATATGTAAGACAGATAAGCATCGCTTAGCAAAAAAGACAAATGCTTTTGTTATTTATTTAAAAGTGAGTATGCTCTTCAGTAAAAAAGTAAGTAAATATAGATTTATGAAATTTGGGAAAGAATTCAAGGGAGCTCACTGGCCTAAAATCAAATATACATATTTGGAACTGAGATTCTAGCATTCAGGCTCTTGGGGCATATTTATATTATGCATACACTAAATGTGATCAACATCCATGTAAATTTCCTAGTTTTTGTTCATATACATGTATTAGCTAGTGTAAGTGAAACAGGTTTTCAAAACCAATTTGTCAAAACTCGAACTGATATATCTGGTCATCTAAAGAAGCCTTTAGAGGGGAAAAAATATATCTGCACAAAGATAGATTAAGAAAAACAAAATACATGCAAAAATGGTAGTGCTCCTTTGCATACTGTTGAATTTAAAAACGTTTAGGTACAAAGTCATCTGATGCCTACACTTCACTTGAAATACTGGCAACATGGTTGACATGGAGACCATCAGGAGGTGAGTTTGTATGAAGGAAGACGGGAACATAAGGAAACACAAGTATTCTCAACAGACAAGCTAGTCCTGTAGATGAAACATTGCAAGTAACTTTTTCATTTTGAATTAAATAAGTTTTAAAAGGGCATTCATTTTATTCATAATAAAATATAAAACTGAAGCTAAGATACCTAGAAACATTTGACAGAGATGAAGAAAAATATGGTCTTGTTTACAATGAATGTCATAACCAACCAAATGCTTCATCTTTCCCAATGAATGATGGCATTGCTAATAACAATGGTAACAACAGTTTGTTTTGCAGTCTGGAGAACTTTGGCCAGAAACAAAACAGTTAAGAACCCAACACAGATTAATCAGTAAAAACGTGTATTGTTCTTAAATGTTAATTAAGTCTCCTTAATTAAACATAGCTCTCTACATCTATTAAGCTAGATGAAATAATGCATTAGTTAACACTTTAAATCTATGACTGCAATGCACCGCTCAGAATAATAGACATTATTATTCTTCTCCCACCACTCATTTTACACTGTGAACTATAAATGAAGATGTATGAAAGACAGGACAAAGACATATTTAAGATTTGGTTCATGACAATTTAAATGCAGTTCTGCCAAGCTTTCAAAACCAGTATCTTTAAATATTTTCATGTACCTCAAAGGGCATATCAAAAAGCCCCTGCAGGAACTGCAGCACATTCAAAACAACCTTCAATCAGCATCCGTCCAAGTTGGTTATGCCAGCTATGTCTATTCTAAAACCACTGCCAACTAGTTAGTCAGGTTGTAATAGAAAGATGGGCAGAATTGTATACATTATCCTTTCTAATTTCCTGATTAGAAAGGAACAGCTAAAACTAAGATATACCTTAAGAATATTTCACACTATAGTAACAGTAGTAGTAACTAAGGCTGTTTGTTTGCATGACTGAAGTAAAAATGGAGGAAATAAAATTTGCATACCTGTGCCACATCGATTTGAGACAAAACTCTTTTGGCAGCATCTTTGCCCTGGTTTCGTTTCTTCATTTCTTCCAAGCTAATCTCATGGCTTGTTAATTCAGATTGTATTTTCTATTGAAGAACAAAGACTATAATCAGAAGTGTTTCAATAAAATGTTTATCTTGTTAATATTATTTGGAATAGTTGACTTTGAAGCTTATTATAAGTAGTATGATGTATACTGGATTACTAGAGGAAATTATTCAAAGAATTACTTATTCACTGCCCCGTAAATTATTCAGTCTAGTTTCTTCTGATTATAATGAAACCTTCTTCTCCTTCCCAAGCATATACCTCTCTGACATGACAATAATTATATAATATTGCTAAGAGAATTGTGATTATACTGCATGCAAAAAATAAAGATTTCTTTCTTCTGAAGGAAAACAACTATTTTCATTGGGAAGAAAAGCAAGCATTAATCATAGAAAAGAAAAACACAAATAGAAAAGTGATTTGCTTCACTATTTTTGTATTTTGTTTATAATTTTCATGACATCAGCAGGTGAGTTGAGCGAAATCTGATCAAAGTATCCTGTATGTACATAGCAAGTATTTTCATATCTACTTCTCATGGTGATTTACTGAATGGACAGTAATATATAGAGCAAACTACAGAATTATATATATATATATATATATATATATATATTTGATTTGAGAAAGCATGGAAGGTCAATTGAAAGGACAATGCAATAGCAAAAATGTTTATTTAATAGTTTATTTTGTAATATTTATGTTCTCCTTGTCTAAGTTTAAAATATTGCCCTTGAGGTATATTAGAATTGTAACAAGATTATCTTATGTGTTTGAGTAGCAAATGGACGACATTTTTGGTGGTGACTTGCTCTTGGTGGAGATAGCTCTTGAAGCTGAATCATTTCTTGATGTCTTGGAAGTCAGAACTATATATACAAGGAATGTATATAATGCTACTGAAATACACTACGTCACATCCAATATTTCAAATGCTTCTGTTGTATTTTCCAGTTTACTTTATTCACCCGCACACTGACTCCAGGAAGCAAATAATTGAATGATTCTTATCTAAATAGGTCAGAATAGCACAGAACAGATAAGTAGTAGTGTTTATGAAATCAGGTATTATGGGACACTGCATGAAAATTGATATATTTTTTTTTAATTGCTCTGCAGGTGAGAGATGAAGCATAACCTACTCTGACACCAAAATATGGAATTAAGGAAGAAAAAGACATTACAGGAATGCTTGAAAGAAAATGAGTAAGGTTTATAGCATGTAACGATTTTCTGTATTCTCCACTGCTATTCACAGTCTCAGCAGAAAGATTAAATCAGTCCTGAATGTAAGACAATTCATAACACCTACCTTTGATGCCCCTGTTCATTCAATTTCAACATGATTGTTTTGACTTTTTTTCATTCGCTTTGACTGGTGAATTTATTACATGGATTTCTTCCAAATGTCCATATGAAAACATTTATTTTCATTTCAATAATCCCACCTCTGCTTTCCTCGGTAGTTCCTGTCTGTTTTGTCTTTTAGCAAAGATTAAAATCTTTGCAATGTGAACTGCTTTCATTTTTAGAACATCACAACGCAATGTAGTATATGTATATATAAATAACACTGTAATTAAATTATCGTGTCCTACAGGTTAAGGATGCTCATTTTCTATTGCTGACTGGCATTTTTTTACAGACAGCTTATGAATTTACTAAACATATATATGTATGTGTGTGTCTGTATATATATGTAAATATAATTATTTTATTATATTTATATATATATATATACACACACATATATGACCAAATGAACAGATTTTGCCTATTGTCACGAAGACCACTTTTAGAACAAAAGTATTTCAGTCTCCAGGGCATGGAATACTTTATTTCCCTGAATTACTAGTCTTAATTTTAGAAAGATGGACTCCCACGTGCCTGGTGACAGGACGAGGGGGAATGGGCTTAAGTTGAGCCAGGTGAGTTTTAGGTTAGATGTTAGGAAGAACTTCTTCACTGAAAGGGTTGTGAGGCACTGGAACAGGCTGCCCAGGGAAGTGGTGGAGTCACCATCCCTGGAGGTCTTTAAAAGACGTTTAGATGTAGAGCTTAGGGAAATGGTTTAGTGGGGACTGTTAGCGTTAGGTCAGAGGTTGGACTCGATGACCTTGAGGTCTCTTCCAACCTATAAAATTCTGTGATTCTGTGATTCTGTGATTAACAAAAAAAGAAAGCAGAAATTGGCACTATAGCTAGTTGAAAACCCTTCCTATCTTCAATCAGAAAAAGGAAAGACAAAAGAACCAACATAATTGTTTGTCTCATTTGAAAACTGAGAGAATGCGGTACAAATCTAAGTGCAATCTTATGCATCTAGAACAGCATTTAGAAAAAAAAAAAAGCTAGTAGGGGATAAAAGCAAACTCTGTAATAACACTTGCAACAGAAAGCTTGATTATATGTCACTTCCCGCTACCTGCTACCATAATTAGAAAATCAGTCATGATATATACAAAAACAAAGAAATGTCAGTCAGGAATAATCAGCAAAATTATAACGGTGGAAAGTAAACTGGAAAACAAACAAACAAACAAGCAAAAAAACAGCAACAAAGACATAAACCACAAAATACACACATCTCTGGTATTTAGTTAAAAAGCAAGCAATTTATTTATAATCAAAGGATAAAAATACAAAAATGTATTAGTATATCTTGAATCAATATTGTAGAACAATGGCTGCAAAGATTAGGTGGGGTCTAATATGCAAACAGATTTTCGTATGAGTAGTGTTGGAAAGACTGAACTATGAAAACACCTTAAAGTTCAGTTGATCTAGTATCACCAAGTTGCAATAAAGTTTGAAAGACATTCAGTAAAACATTAAAACATTGGGGAAACTGCTTTCTCATGGCACAGATACTACCTTCTGCCCCAGAACTGCAGGAAACCTTTTGTCTGCTCCTTACAAAAGGAAAGACTCTTTTGGCTCTGTTATTTCAGGAATAGATTAAGGATCAAGTATTATACTGCATGCTATGCTCCAAAATGTCTTTATTTTACATTGCCTGACATCGTTGTATGATATTTCATGATAGTTGCCAGAAATTCATAATGCAGGGAGGACTTGTAAGTCAATATTGTCTATGCTGGCAAAATCAGCAAATTAGTAAGTTCTCAAAAGAACTTACTAAAAAATGCTTATTAACTAGCTCCTTTTTGACCTCATCTTTTACATAGAGCTGAACAAAATAATTCTCAAAATTTCCAGCACAGTAAAAGTAGATACAAATACCTTTTACATTAGACATTTTATGAGGTAGAGAAGCATGTAGTCTTTGTCTCAAAATGTTAGTCTGAAGACAATGATGCATGGCATTATTCTTGTCAAGTAATACATCACATAACTGAGCAACTCTGCCATTATAGCATCATATTAACTTTGGTTTGAACATACCACAATATTTTAACAATGGATTAATAACTATCATTACTTAGAAAATAGTAAGGCGTGTAGTGCTTATCAGTACTGAACTGGATTCAAGGAGCTTGTTGAAAAGACAAAGTATGGTACTTTTTCTTTTACTCTCCAGAATGAATTTTAGTTATGTTTGCAAGGAGAACAACAGACAAGTTATTAATTCAGGTGAGAAGTGAAAGAAGTGTATTTTCTATCCCATAATATAGAAAAAGAGTATCTTCCAGACTAAGCAGCGGTACAAACTGGGGATCCTCTCTCCACACCAGAAGTTATTTAATAATAACAAAGCTACAAATATCTCAAAAATACTTTGTCACATAAATTTAATATTTTCAGTATAGATCTATTTTTTTTCTTGTCAATTACTGAATACTTGAATAGAAGTCAGCAAATGGAAAATTCCTGTGATGATGACTTAATTCCTTGTATTTTCTTAGTATTTTAAAGGAGTTAAAAAGACCTCACTTGGGATAATGAGATCAACCGTACAAACAAATCTGAAATATTGTTTCAGGATTCACCTTACTCTAGCATTTATTATTATTAATTTTATTATTATTAATTAAACCTTGAGGAATCTGAAATGGTTTATCTGCCTTTTTTTTTTTTTTTCTGTAAATTGTCTTGTCTGTATCTTTGAATCTTTAGTTGTCCTTAGAGTGAACCACTAAGTAGAAACTGTTGGGTAGCAGTGCCTGTATAGCATTAAGTTCTCAGGGCCACATGGTGGAGTAAGAAGCACATGGAATTTACATTCCAAAAATGATGGAATGCTGAATAGCACATACTTAACTTTGAAGACTCCTTTTTCTTTATGTCAACTTTTTGAATAAACTAAATTGATCATTTCAATTAAAAAGAGCTAAATATAATTTCATTTTCTCAGATTTGTTTCTGATTAGCTGAACCAAAAATTATTCCTCCTATCAAAGCGCTAAACTGTTTGAATTTTTGAAGCAAACATGGAGCCAGCCACACAAAGCTCCCTAGCCCTCAACAGATCATCAATTCTTCCAGATTTTTTTTAATTTTTTTTTAAGAAATGCAACACATATTGCTGAACAGTTCATTAAATCTCTCAGCACGGATAAAACTGACCTCTGCCCAGAAACCATCATCACTGACTCAAAGACTCCCTGTCCAGCTGTGCAGGGAACAGGGGAACAGTACTGCAGGATGCCTTATATGAATGTGCTGTTTTCAATTCCACAACAGAGCTGTGCCAGCAGAGGCTTAGGAAATTAGTAAATGTGCCTACTCTGCCACTGCTTAGGACAGCCATTCACTTATGGAATGATTCAGTATGTTTACCTGCATAAACCTGACTGTATATTCCCTTTTCCCCTAAGGATTTTAAAGAACTTCACAACTGAACTTCAAAGATCTTGATTATTTGCGCTGAATTTGTTCACTTGTTAATTACGTTTTTTCCATTACGTTCCGCTTGTAACTTAAAATAAAAACATGAAAGGGAAAAAAACAGCAGCCTCTATGGTGTTTTTTTTTTTTTCTTTTTTTTTTTTTTTTTGTATCTTTTTTCCCAACATGGCTATACATGCAATATAATCCTGTGAATTCAACATCAGACAACAAAATCTCAAGAATAAAAACAAGTTCTGCAAAAGTAATGAACTGAAATTCTCCCGTGTAAAAGTGTGCTAATTAAGGTTGGTTGAGTTTTATGCTGCTTCAGTTGTTGAAGTTTGAAATTACTTCCTTTGACATAGTCTGTGATCATTGCCAGACTTGCATTTGAGGATGCACATAAACCAGATGCATCCATGGGATATTTGAAACACTGAAAAATGTTAACATTTATAGGGTCCAAATACACCAAAAAGAAAAGCATATTTTCATATCAAATTTTTCTTATGTAGCAGAGTTATGTAATTACAAGATGAGAAATTAAACCAATACATCTTTAACGAATGCTGATTTGTATCCTGTTTCATGTAAAAAACATTTACTGTATTCACATTTAAAGGAAAGAGTAAAATAATTTCAGAAGTTCAATTGTTAACTAACAGCTTAGGATTCAAACTGAGAAAGTTGTCTAATCACTTTTTTACATGTCTGTAAGTTAGGAGCAAGTAAATCAGAACCATTTTCAAATAAAACAGTGCAAATACAATCCTGTTTTCTAAATATCACTTCTTTACACACACAAAAATACCCGTATGTGCTTACAAACATACATACACAAGAAAAGCATTTGCAAGGTAATTCTATCTACCTTTGAATTCGAAAGACATGCCAACTTTTATATTTAAGAGAGATAAAAGATGATTTTCAGGGCTACATATGTTCAGCTCACAATGTAATTAAGAACGTAACTAAGCTACTCCTTGCAAGACACCCATATTTTAAAAGGATTTTAAGCTCTACAGGCATGCTAGAAAGAACGCCTCATCTGGAAATCATTATGAAGCATCTGTTTTCAATTTTCCTGTAGTTGTAGTTGTTGTTGTTGTAGTAGATTTTTTTGTAACCTCTCTTCCTAACTTGAAGTGAAAAGTACAGAAAAGTTGCTGTATATAATGTTGTACTCTGATAGTTTTTTGTTTGTTTCTTTGTTTTTTATGCTGTAGATACTTGATTTTATTTAAACTTGCATTCTTACCATTTTAATGCTGCTATAAGGCAGATGTGTTAGAGGAAACAATTAAAAAGTAAAAACGAGAATTAGATGTGCAATTTTATTTCAAAGGTTCAATAAACCATTTCTAGGAAATAAGAAAAGCTGATTCTGATCAGCTTACATGTGCTGTAAAAATTGTAATATATGCACACAATATATGTTTATGTGCACATTATGAAATAATTATCAATGTTGTCCATGCTTCAGTAATTTATTGAGAATCCCAAGGCCATGTAATCAACTTTGTAAAAGAGCCATCTAAGAGTATTGAAGAGGATGAGCTCCTTCATTCTGGGATGGGAACTGGATTTTAAAGTCACATTTTTTGTCTTTGTCTTTTTAAAGTTACTGCATAGTCTTCTACAACATTTACAGTTCTTTACATCTTCTGGACAGGAATACAAGAAAAAGCAGAAGGAAAATACAAATTTACTAGAGAATTAGGTTGACCTTCTCAAAGTAATCCAACCTAAAATTTACTTGCACTTTCAAACTGATCGTGTTGCAAATCCCCCTTAGTAGCATGAGGCTGAGGGACAACCAAATACTCTGTGGCTGACTGAGAAAACTGGTAAACACATCATCTCAACCTGTATATAACTTACCTGTGCTTCCTGAGGCACTTGTGCTGCATCAACTCTGTCTGCAATGTAGGCTGATAGCTGTTTGTCTATAACAGCAAGAGACTCTTGGATTAAGCGGAGGGTTTTGTCAGTCTCCTGGGCAGATTGAATACTCTGTTCAAGACTCTTTTGTCTTCTTACAGCCTAAAAACAATGACAACATTATCAATACATATAACAATAATAATGTGCATAATGCATTTTTTTCCACTTTTTTTTTTTTTCTGCCAAAATGCAGGCTAAAAATAAAAAATAGTACTCATCACTTGTGCTCGTCCACCTTTTTATATGATAAATTGCGCATCTTTTTGCCACTCATTCAGTTCTTTTTACTAAGAAGTAAACAACAACCAAAAACATCCTAGACTGCATAGACAAGCTATAAAAAATGCAAGACCCTGCACTGAGGATTTCTATAGCAAATGGAAGTAGGCAAAGCTGCAAAATAAAACCATCCTGATAGTTCAGTCTTTCATTCTGAGGTATAGCAGTCCTCCTGATCTTATTATATAGTTCAAGAGATTTTGTTTACTGAGAATAGGGTACAATCCCATCTGAGACAATCCACTTCAGTGAGATAAAAGCTCTCTTGAGAAGGAGCTCTCATACATGAAGTATAAATAGCTTTCTGGAACACAGGCAATTCCTATTCTGAAAATAGAGATGGATCCTTGTCTTGACTGAGAGCTTTCCCAGTCGATTATCATTCTAACCAGAGTCTTTTTCGGCCTAGTAAGTTGACTCTTGCTTCTATGCCACCATCAGTACCCCAGTGGATTACCTATCATCACCGTTTATATATATATATATATATATATATATATATATATATATTTATATTTATTATTTATTTTTTGGGGGGGGTCATTTCCTTTTAAAGAAGTTGCCTTTGTGGTTTACCAAGTCAGAACAATAAATTATTTTTCTAATCTGTCCATAAAAAATACCGTATTAAGCACTTGACATAAATTGGTTAGCTTTAGTTATTATTTGTAACAATATAACGTGGTAATTAATTCATAATAAACAACCTGGCACTTTCTCCATAATTTCATTCACCTGCTCTCTCATTTTTTACCTTAAACCTAGCAGAATTTCTGCTTTATACAAAGCACATAACAACTATCAGCAATCTCAAATTTAATACAGTTTTTCTCTGTACAGTCATATTGCTGACCATGGAAAAAAGTGACTAACTCTCTTTGACATGAATCAAAAGAGGAGAGAGGAAGAAAGTACTCTTTAAATAATTTGCTACGTGTCTGGCCATTTTTCAAGTCAAATCACACTTTTCCTCACTGGTGAGACAGCTATTCTTCAATTTGATTTCATAGGTATTACAAAGCTCTTGCTTTGAACAAAAATATCTCTCAGTAATTCAGTGAGAATTCTTGATATATCTGTACCTTCTTCATGGAGCCTCAATTCTTATAGAGCTTCATATTTAATGAAGAATACTTCTTGTGAGCATTCTTGCTAGCTGTTGGCATTAGTTAAAGAATAGGGATTCAACCAGTATTTACTATATTTGTGTTTGTAAGCTGCTTTGTGCTATTTTAAAACATCTGATCAGATAATCTTGTATCACTGCCAGATCCAGAAGCCTTCTGTGGAACTGAGCAGCTTTACATATTGGACACATGCTGTCAGTGTTAATGGAAGCACCTGAGCCACTAAGGTGTTACTATCCCACCAAATGAACCAGTGAACCAGAGTTACTCCCCAGTACAGTACTCAGGTTTGCTACTTGAGAGTGACTGGGCACTGCAACAGACTCCCCAGGGCACAGCACTGAGCCTGTGAGACTTCAAGAAGTGTTTGGACAACACTCTCAGACACATAGTTTGATATATAAATATATGTTTGGTGTGGTCCTTCAGGGCCCCAGGAGTTGGACTCAATGATCCTTATGGGTCCTCTCTAACTCAGATATTCTGTTATTCTATGATTTTATTCAAAATACTGATAAGCAGCCTGACAGGGAGGCTAAAATAGTTGAGGACCTGTCCTTCAGCCTTGCAGGCAATTAACATGATTAATAATGTCATAAATGTCCTAATGGCTAAATGTCCTCACTCAATACATTTGCTGTACTGAATAGAACTGTTCTGCACCCTCACCTAAACTGTGCTCACTCACCATCTCAGAGAGCCATGTGACACTCACTGAGAATGAACCAATGTTTACATTGTATGGAGTAACAAGCCTGTGCTGTGACCCTGATTAATTTACACTGTAAACGAAACCAAGGAGTCTTCACAATGTTATGAAAAGTACTATACAGTCAAATAAGTGTGACACAATGTAAGATATTTCTCCAGTGTGTATCAAGTGACTCAAGAACTTAATCCTGTTCACTGAGTAGGTCCCTGGAAGTCACTGGCACTGCAGAATACTTATCAATTCAATCAAGAAGGATGCAACATTGTGGAGAAGTTTTATTCTTTCTTTGACAGTAGAAAAGATACTAATGGTACTTTTCTAAAAGGGGCAGACATAGTACACACCTACGAACTTGAGTTTCATATTTGTCGTTAAAACTTCAAGTGTTTGCATGTGCATGTTTTTAAAAAGCTATATGAAATTTGAAACTGTTTATATATACACAGTTAAAATTTTAAAATTATTATGATTAGCTATTATTTTTTATTTCAGTGAAAGAACATTGGCTTTCTTTTAGTCTGAAGAGGAAATAAGACAGTTTAACACCACGCTTTATAAATGGGTCTGAAGACATAACAGGAAGTTCTAGTTCTGCTATCAGATCATAGTCAATAAAGCTGGAGGCTTAGTCTCTAAGGGCAAGTGTGTGACAGTTAATTGCTAAATGGGAAATCTCAGGAAAATAACCAACTGTTTACTTATTTCTGAGCCAGTGAAATGTTGACAGCTGTCAAGGAAAATAAAAACAAATTAAAAAACAAAAAACAAAACAAACAAAAAAAAACACAAAACAAAAAACCTTCTGTTAGGAAGGAAAAGAGAAAAAGTATTAAAGTATTCATAGACTTTTTTTTTTTTTTTTTTTTTTTTTTTTAACCAAAGGCTCTACAGTTTCTTATGGATTTTTGTGATTGAGATACATTACAACATCTCTGTATTTTTTTTCATGAAATTGTTAATACATTAATCTCCACTTTTAGTTTAGAATCAGAGTGGATTAGTGGCTAAATATATTAGAACACACACACAAAAAAACATATTAGAACATAAAAAATCTAGCTATTCATTTTGGGCACAGGAATTTTTTTTTATACCATTCAAGCTAGAAAAAAAACTCTCTGCAAATTCTAGGAATATTTCACAGTGTGTTTTTAAAATAACTCACTATAAATATTTGACACTTCAACACCAAAATGATTTTCATCTTTGATTAGATGTAGTCCAAAAGTGCAAATTATACCAATGAGGATTTCTTTATCTCATTAGATTACCACCAGGTACTCTCTGTGCCTTGTAGAAGAAGCCCTCTTCATAATAATCATGTGGATATGGGTCACAAAGATTTTTTTTTTCTCCTCTTGAGAGAAGAAGAAAATGGGAAAACTGCAAGAAATCATGAATGTGTGATATTTGATGTAAGTGTAATCTTGGAGGGAGTCCTAAAAGAATTTAAGAAACAATCCCCAAGAATAAAAAATGAATGCAGTGTAAACACCATACAGAAAACATTTTTTACAGGTTTTTGCAAGCATAGTCTCAAGAATACCTATCTGATATTTCTGGAGTTTGTTGGGCAGGATCTAAATTGTTTTTAACGTTACAGCCACTTGCAACATTAGTTTGAATTTCTTCAGGCAATAGTGTTTCATAGATACAATATATATATATTTGTAAGTGAATCAGTCCTTGAAAAGTAAAGATAGGGTGTATGTTGCTTATTGACCAGTCCCAGGTGTTCAAAAGTAAACTAAACATATTCTCTTTGTTAACTAAAGAAGAAGATAAGGCATACAAACATAAAACCTTGATTTGCCTTTAAAAAGGAGTATCTCAGTAGTGATGCAGCACAATTCACTGCCAAAGGTTTGGTTTGGTTGCTCTATTAGCAGTGAATAAAAATTTCACCTACCAGCTTCTGTGCGCATGAGCTTATTGTCTTTGTAATTATCTGTGTAATTAATTAAATAAAATAAATAACCTAGAATATTTAACATTAGGATAGTTTACTAGCTGGTCTGAAGTAGAAGCGACCTTGAACACAAGCTGCATTGTGTTGTTATATTCCTGCAATGTATTCTTATGCAAGGAGAGTGCATATTGCTTGGATTTCAACAGAGCTACACAAATGGCACAGAAAATTCAGTGCCAGGAATCTATGAAACAGAGCATGCAAGACTCCACTGCAAAAATTAATAAAACATTTTGTTGCAGAAAAGAGGTATTCATATGATAAAGAAGCAGTGTGATTGAGTCACTTGCGACTGAAATAGTTTCTTTACTCTCTGATACACATATACAGATCTCACCATTAGTATTTGACAGCTGAACATCAGATTAGCCTTCCAAGAAGGAGGAGGCTTTCTCCCCCTCCCACTTTTCTGTCCTTATTCAAACTGGAAAGCAGTGAATACATTTCTAATATATTTTGTCTATATAGCCATCAAAATTGTCTCTGGAAGTCTGGTCAGTACATATTCACAATATATATTGTACTTTTCAAATTAACCCCTACAGCTAACATGATTTTTTATTTAATGCTTATTATTGTGAAGACTGGATACTATTCATCCATCACTCAGCAAGAGTATGTGAAAGTTCTGTTTTCACACACCAGAAATCCTCTGTATATTCCCAGTTTTCTCCACCAAGTCAGGAAAAAAACAGGGACTAAGAAGCAGAATTCGAAGGTAAGTATCAGCCCCATGGTAGATACTTAGATGATCTTTAAGGTCCCTTCCAACTCAAGCAATTCTATGATTCTATGATTTAAGCAGAAGTTTGGTAATGAAAAGAAAAAAAAAAAAAAAAAAAAAAAAAGTATACAGAAAATTATGTTATTTTTTTTTTCCTTAGGACACTGTCCAGAAAAATATGGAACAAGAAAGACTTCAGTAAAGGGAACCAGGCTCTTTCTCTCCCTGTCCTTCAAGTTTAAGCTCAGAACAGCTGAGGCCCGTTCCTTAATACTTAGAAAAAAAAAAAGTTATCCTTGTTGTAGGAATAATTATCATTTGCTCACAAATTTTCCAATTTTTTTCCATATACATCACATGCCATTGAACCCAAGTTACTTTTGGTTGCCTTTGTAGCTCATTTTTTAATGCGTTCTAATTCCAGTCATAATGAGGGTCTCTGATTTCTTTCCTAGTTCTTTCCCTAATAATTTCTTTGTCATTTTTTACCATCTACTGAGATGACTTCTTGATATTTCTTTTCATAACCACAAAATCTTCCTTCTGAGCACTAACAATTAACTCATAAATTGTAATTTCATATATGAAGTCAGGACTCATTGTCCTCCATTAATATCACTTTTCATGTATATATAGTGAACACTTCTTTCAATTTAACTGCCTAGGTACTAGGTAACTGTACTAGGTATCCTGTAAGGATGTTCTGCGTTTATTTAGAGTTTATCCTCATTTTTGCCACTTTACTCCTTTGTAAACTGACCTGAATTGACCAAAGAGGTATTCCTCTTTGTCATTGAATAGAACGGGGGGAATTTTTTCCCAAACTTTTGTTCATCACTTGTTTTTCTTTTTTTTTTTTTTATTATTACTTATTAAATTACCTTTTTTTTAAACCCACAAGTTTCCCTTGCCTTTTCTGGTTGTCTCATCCATGGCACCAGAGGAGTGAGCAAACAGCCATGTAGTGCTTCGGAATTAACGCACCACACTTATACAATTAGTCCACTTCTAAAATAAGTCAATATTTTTGCATTGCTTAGGAACTACACTGACTTTTTTTTTTTTTTTTTTTTAGTGGTGTTAGACTTTTTAATGAGAGAAAAGGTCAATCATTAAATATACTTCCTGCTGCAGCTCTTCCCATCGAGTATTGAACTTCTCAAGTTTTTCATTGATCAGTTCATCCAAGATTCCACCATCAGTTAAAGTCTGAGCCAATTCCCGAATCTGATTGCGATTATCTTCTGGATGTCTCATCAAACGTTCCAAAGACTGAAACAAGGTCAAAAAGTAGATTGATATCCTTTCTGATAATAAAACTCTACAGAACAATCATAATTCCACTTAAAAATGGAAGGGAATTCACTTTTCATTCACAATTAAAGTAGACAGGAAGGACAAAAATGTCAATATCCTCTGTTCTTGAAAACAAATAGCCTGTATTACCCTATTACTATAATCAGAAAACATAAAGAAATAAATTGAGTGATTCATTTCAAGCATGTGGAATATGCTCAATGAGTTCAGTGGCAGTTTTTGTGTACTTAAGTATAAAAAATTTGCTTGAATTTCTTGGTGGATGAAGTTCTATGGCAGAAAGAAAATACAAATGTATTTTGCATTTTGAGTCACTTAGAGTATTAACTGAATTTCTAAAAATTTGAAAGGTTCCACACGGGAAAAAAAGGGGGAGGGGGAGGAAGTAATAATACACAGAACTGGAGTTCTAGGATGAAAGTTTGCTCTCTCTAACCTTTGATATTTTTAATTGACTTAAGAGAGGCTGCTTTTTAAAACATAGATATTATTATCACCAAAAATTGTGTATGACATCAGGTGTAACATGTTCAATTACTTCATTTCACTTAGGTGGATCTGAATTCAAAACCTGATTTGTCGAATCAAGTTACAACACAGGACTTTCCAAATATTCTTTATTTTGTTTGTGTAATAGTGTAGTTTGTAGTTTGTTTTGAATATAATGTGATTTACAGTTTAGGAGTACATGTGATTTGGCATTATTAAAGACACCACTTACATCTAGGGACTCAGAAATCTCTTCTGCACCTCCCTGGATATTTTCAGTTGCCTTGAGTTTCAATTCCATCTCATTCAACCATTTATTTTCTGCATCCAAATATGACAATAATTCATGCCAACATGCCCATACTTCCTGAAGGAGAAAAAAAATAATGTTTATTGAGATTGAAGATATAACAGCCAATTTCACTTTTTAGAACACTGAAAACATTGCATGCTTCATTCCCAAGACACCACAATGTCTGATGGTTATAGTGCCATAGAGTTGATTTTTTCCAGTAATTGTGGATTCCAAATAAATACAATACACAGCCAAAACATTTTGATTAAACAGGACAAAATCACAGACGATAATACAAATAAACAAATGCTTCTGCAAAACACAACTTGAATATTTTCTGTTTCATTACGTTTTTCTGTTTCATATGCTTTTCTGTAAAATTTTCTTATTAGTTCTAAATATACAAATTATCAGATTTTTAAGGATTCATGTTAGAAGTTTATGTTTCTATTAAAAGATGAAGTTAAGTTGCATATATAGTCTGTGCATTAATTACTTAAAGCACAGATTAATAAAATATCTAAAAACACAGCTTTAAGGAATTCTGACCAAAATCTCTACAGAAATTAATTCTCAACTACATTTAGTATAAATGTGTACTGGTTCAGCTGGTTTTTGTTCACACTAGATGGTATGGTGCTGTGCTTTGGATTTATGATGAAAATAATGTTGACAACACACCTATGTTTTAATTGTTGCTGAGCAGTGCTTATACTAAGGCAAAGACTTTACTGCTTCTTGTGTAGCCTTGCCAGCGAGGAGGCTGGAGGTGCACGAGAAGCTGGGATAGGACACAGCCAGGACAGCTGACCTAAACCAACCAAAGGGATATTCCATACCATATGGTGTCATGCTGAACAATAAAACTGGCGGAACTTGGCAGAGGGGGCTCCCCTTGCCTGGGGAGTGGTTAGTGGATGGGCTGACTAGTGGCTAGTCAGCTGGTGGTAAATAACTGTGTTGTGCATCATATTTTGTTCTCCCCCTCCTCCCCCTCTTATTTTCTTTCCTATTAAGCTGCTCTTATCTCAACTCACAAGTTTTACTTTTTTTTTTTCTCCCCAATTCTCTCCCCCATACCACTGCAGGGGTGTGAGCAAATGACTTGACTTTGTAGTGCGTAGCTGCCTGATGAGTTAAATCATAACAGATTTATAGACAACTTAAATGCTAGAGTACAAAACACAATGTTGTAAGATTAAATTGTGTTCTTATTCTCCTACTGTTTAACATTTAACATTTTCCAGTACCCGAAGATCCTTAAATAAGCAGATAAAAATGGCACTTTATATTATAAGCAAAATGTTTAAATATCCATAAATCATCTTTTATTTTTTCCTGTTTTGTTAGTAGAAGTTATAATAATTTTATTGGGATACATTTGGCAGACTGTAGGTCAGACTCTCTAGCACATACGATTCTCAAAACATGTGGTATTTAGTATATGACTCATACACTCAGGAAAGCCTTGGGCTACTCATGATCCCATACAATAATACACCTTCATTCTCTACCTTAGTTCTGGGGCTAGAATGGCTATAAATGTAATGATAGACAAGATATCCAACCTCCAGAGTTTTGCACTTTCCATTCAATCTGCTGCATAGTCGCTGGTAGTTGGTAATTAGAACATCAAGTTCCTTTTTCAAAGCTTCATGAGCTGCAGGTGGAGCCTTTGCTATAAAATTATTCACAGAATCAGTAATAAGCTTCACTTTCACTTCTTTCTGCATGGCCTCCTCCTTTGCTCTCTGTAAAAATAATAAATAAATAAATAGGTTTGAGAAGGAAGCAGATTTCAAATAACTCCTTCACAATCATCTGTCACAAGGAAAAACAAACAAACAAATGAACAAACAAAAAAGACACATCCAACAGCTAATTAATTCCCAGACTTTCTGCTGTGATCTTGAATGCATCCAAAAAACCCATTTTTTTCATTTTCTGGCAATACACAGTACTCATTGCAATTTACATTTCTGACATTTACAATATACCTTTGTACAAGTACTTAGTTTTCTAGAGTTTTCAGAAAAGTGATTTTTAAATTATTTTTTAATTTTTTTTTATTTTTTCCCAAGAAATGTTCCAAATACCTTTGCCATAAAACTTTACAAACTGCAGATGAAAAAATCTGTTGTGTTGCAAATTCATTTGACCGGGTTTAATCATTTAGGCCATGTAATCTGCATTCCTGAATAGTACAGACCAAACAATTCACCTATAAAATAAAAATCAAGCCCACATCCAGTGATTGAGCAAGAGTATTCTTGAGCATTAATTACAAATTATTGTGTTTGTCCGAAGACCACATTCATCCCACAAGAAAGAAACATTATTTGAGACAAAATATACCATTTTTAAAGAAATTAACAGTATATACCAAAATGCATCCTGACGTCCTAAATCATTAATTCTCTCTCTCCCTTCCTCTCCCATAAACAAAACATAAAACTAATTTCACTCTATCTATCACTTAACTGCTGCTAACATCTGATTCTTGGGAATTTCTTTTTAAGTAACATGATGTTACTTACTCAAGTATCCAATAAAACAACAACAACAAACTAGCTAAGAAGTACTGTGACAGTTTAAATATCTTCAAACATATTCCAAACAGAAATTACTTGAAGACACCTACTGCTTTAAATTTCAGGCTAACAAGTAGATATCAAAAGGCGCTTTTCTATATCAAAGAGTAGACTTTTGTTATGTCAGAAGCTTCAAAATGAACTTTAAAAACTTTTCAAGGTCTTTGTTCATCTTTTACCTTCAGTTCCTCAACAGCTTTCTGTAATTCATCCGGTGTTTTATACTCAAAATCTCTTTCCAGATATTCTTCTTCAGCCTGTGTTATCCATTCATGCATCTCTGACAAATCCTTTCTGAGGCTCACAGTCTTATCCAAACCACCTTTTAATGCTGCCTTCTTAGCATAGGCCTTTAAGAAAGAAAACGTGTGAAGCAAGACTACTGAACAAAATTAACAGTACTTTATCCTGAAAAGAATCAATTTAAATCCTATGCTTAGAGCTGTAAATGAGACAGTACACCCTTGAAAGTATGGAAGTACACCCAAGGATGAAACTAGAGCACCTTGAGCCTCAGATGACCTTTTAGCCAGTTTGAATGCGACCAGTTAGAGAATAAAACAAACAATATGCATAGTTTACTCTTGCTGATCAAGTCATTACTGGGTGCCTCAGAAAAGTGTATATCCTAAAGAGACGTAAGTAAAAAAGGAAATTTCTACTGGAGGAAAATATTTACCTTAGAGTGAAAAAACAAAACAAAACAAAACAAACAAACAAACAAAACTTTCATTAAATCCTTTGCCAATCATTATCACTATATTGAGGTCATATAACTTGTACTATATTGCCATTTATAGAATTGTGCATCAGCCTACCAAAATTGTCCATAACTGACAGCAGTGACTGAGCCATCTTTCTCAGTATAAAGAAGTTTGCAACAAAAATAGCTAGTTGCCACGGTGTCATTTTCAGAACTGGGTATGCAGAGGTGATCACACCAATATCGTGAGCAGTGATGCTACTTAGCATCAGTATAATCAGGAGGAAAGTGCTTTAGTATTTGGCCTAAGTTTCTGACTGTTACTGGTTTGGTTACCCATCCTTGAGTACTGTCTGTTAAAAATTGTTCTACACAAATGTTGTTTTACAGGGCAAAACAGGGTAATAAGAAAAAGGTCACATCCAACAAGTGTGAAAGCAGAACATGGGGTCCTGCAAAATTGCCTCTTTCTCAGTTACAGTACCAGAAGAGAAAGTAATCTTCTATCATCTACAAAAGTATCTGAATACTGACTGTTAGCTCTCACAATTGTATTAATTGCATGTATATTAACTCAAGCTGACTTTTCAAAATCCTTTCAAGAAATCAGCACAATCCAATCTGATTTTTATATTTACTAGTTCTCACATGTTTTAATAGCTGTTACTGAAGAAGTTGTATGAGAAATGCTTATTGAGACGCATTAATTTGTGCAGTGTATTGAACGGAACTATTACACAAAAAAGTTATCAGGGAAGTCAGAATAAAACTGTAGCAGACTTGTAAACTTACAAGGCTATATTTGAATTTTCTTTCAAAGAAGTGCAAAGATATCTGGTATATTAATATTACCAAAAAAAAGCAATTAAAAACTTTACACTTGTCAAATGGGAAAGACTACAGAACAGGGTCAATAAAATGTCTTAGAGATTTCCAAGATCAACTTTTTATAACTGTGTTTCTCAGAAAAGTGTAAGAATGGTATTTTGCACATGTATAGTAATTTATATAGTCTCTATTTCTCTGTCTGTAAGGAGCACAGCATATCTTCTGAATTCCATCTTTCAGAAAGTTTCATTTCTTATTTCAAAATAACTGAGACCCTTACATTCCTTAGCATCTGTACAAAAAACTTGAGATATTTCATATATCTCAAAGCATTAATCACCATCTTGGATTTTCTTTGGTTTCCTCTAAATCTATCTACTGGATATGCATAGAAAGACAAATTCTGCCAATGAGAAATCTGATTATTAATTAAAAAAGAACCAGTCACAGAATGAGACTTGTTACCTGTTGGCAAATATGTTCCCATTGAACATTGAGCTCTTTTAGTTCTGTCTCTATTCTGGAAGCAAATTCTGGCTCTGCTTCACTCTTCATTTTCTTCCCAACCTCATTAACACTGTTCAAGCTAGGCTGGATTGTCTGGATATCATTTACTAAAGCCTAAAGGAATAACAGAAGATCAGGCAAACAGCTTTCACACAATTGTGCATTTACATGTATACTATTCTTAACAAAATGTTTCTACGTGAGATTTTGACATGTCCAGATCTCCAACCAAATGAGCACAATTTACAGGCTTCACTATGAAAATAAATAAAAATGAATGAGCAACCATAATGTAGTAAGCTATTCTGTATCACATAAAGTACATTTGCAAAATACGGAATATAAGGTTTTATATATACATATACTACACATTATATATACATACATATAGTGTATATATATGCATATACACTATATATAATTTTACGCACAATGTATATCTATTACAATGTCTAGATCGTTTATTTGTATTTGTGAAAGAACATTCTATTATAATGGTGGAAATTTACTTTAAGCTATCTTACTTACTATTTTAAGCTATCTTACTAACTACGCATTACCCTTGGGTTGATAATTCACCTGATAGTTTCCTTAGAATGATCTGAACAGTGATGTCCTCAAGTTATTTCTAGTTATTAGAATTTTATTGCAGTTGAATATTATTTAAAACCTGAGGTAGTTCTAACTTGCCACCTTCAATTTTACTTTGTAAGGCATTCTTTAGTCCTTCAGATGTTACCTGGGTTTACTATATAGCAGAAAAAGTTCCAAGTGTAATAGTGCAAATGGTGATGACGATTTTGGTAATTTTCTTATTCAATTGACATTACAGGCTAATATTTATGCAACTAAACCAGCTGCATGTAATTCACAACTCTGTAAAAGGTAAGAGTTGTTCCATACAATTTATAACAATTTTTATTTAAATAAGGGGTAGCGGAGTAATGCTGAGGAGCTTGCAGTTCTGTAAGATCAGTATATATCTTTCATAATATTTACACATCCTGCCAGAACATTTACAGAACTTGTAAATTCCATTGAACATAGCCAGGGATTATTATGGGTTACAAGATTCACTACTCTTACACACTCTGTTGGGGCAGGCAGAAAAAATTGTAAACCCTATGAAGGATGTATCATTACTTCATGATGCTTTAAAACTCCACAGGGAGAAAATCCTGGAACTTCTAAGTTTAGTGAGAAAAATGGATATGATTTGCAATACCTGCAAGTTGTTTCAGTTCAGTTAGAAAAGTCTGTAAATCATGTATAAATAGTAGATGCAGAAAAAGATCTTCTGACACAGGTCATACAGCACATAGCAAATACACATGCAATGTTTGTAAGCTCAACAAACTAAACAAACAACTATTTTAAGAGGCTACTAACTTATTATTCTGTGCAAGTCCCCTCTTGTTCAATGTTTTGCTCCTGCTATGAATATATACCGATACAGTCCCTGTATACTTTCTCTCTGTATTTAAGTTTCCCACGTTTTAATAGAACTTTCCTTCAGGCACAGGAAATCAGGTTCAAATATACTGCAAAAGACAACCCCCTTACAACATGAATTTTTTTTTTGGAATTGTAATCATTTGTGTAAATTCTATATAAGCTAAGCATGTAAAGAAGAAATAGTTGTCAAGCAGACAGGTAATACTTACTGTACACTGTTCAAGTTGCTTTTCCAGCGCTTCTGAATCACCAAGGGCAGGCCATTCTTCCTTTAGAAAAACATCCACTTCAGCCATCCACTTCTTCAGTGTTTTAGTGTCATTCTGTATATTACAAAGGCATTTTATGGCATATCACAGAATATCAGTAACTGGCAATAGTTTAATTCATTCTGGCACTACGACTAAAACTCACTGCAATTTAATTTTGCTATTATTGGTCTGTTTGAAAGTACTCTGAAAAATGCAAATACAAACAAGCAAAACCAATTTTATTTGGGACTCCTGCAATCTGAATATTTCTGCCCAAGTTCAATGTGTCTACAAGTGGGCAACTTTCTGTCTGTCAAGTTTATGCCTTCTGGGTATCATTGGTAAACACAAATGCTGCACGTGTGTTCATTAGGTCCATGTATGGCTTCAGACTACTAATACATCTACTTGGCAATTAATTCAGGCTAACCTATCAAAACCTCCTGTGGTTCAGTTTAAATTTCAGGCTCATTTTGAAGTTGTGTGTTCTATTGCCTATTTCCCTACCAGAACACAACACAAAAAAAGTTCCTTCACTACTCAGAATAAAAAACTTGTCATGGAAACAAAAACAAATTCACTCCAGAAACTGAAATAATGGAAATGACTCAATGACGGAATCAAAAAGAGGATTTCAGAAACTGTGTCTCATTCACTATCTATAGCACTAGAATATTTGTAATTAAAATATATGGAAAGCAAATTACTGATTAAGCCTTGCAATTAATTTAAAAAAAAAAAAAAAAAGAAGAAAGAAAAAGTTGAACAAACATCAAATGCTTGCAAATAAGGAACTCTACAAAAGTTCCTTATCCAAAAACTCTACAAGGAAGCATTACATAGATAACCTAAAACCATAAAAGGTAGAATGAGATTTGATGATCTGACAGGAGAACTTTGCTCAATCCTAGAGATGAAAGACTTCATTTAATCTTGCAGTCAATGAGAAATTTAAACTGTCCTTTAAAAAAAAATGTCACTTAAAATTACCTTAAAACGCTACCTTAGGTAAACAGATGCATATTAAAATAAAAATGACAAATGGCAAATAATTCAAAGGGAAATTAAAATGTATTTGTTCATCAAATTGTTTTTGTTAACAGTGAAGTATATATCACTATTATAAGCTGAAAGCAAAATTAAATTAAAACATAAAAAAGGATATTTCATTAGAACACAGACTGTGCCTTAAAATGTGTCCAAAATGCTTTAACAACTATTACATGGTAGATAACGAAAGGAATCATTTTCCAAATGTGCTTGATATATCTAATAACAACAGGCTAACATGGAAAATGAATTGAAATAATAAAAATAATCATACAGAAATTATTGGTATAGTTCGGAATGGCAATTAACAAAACAAAGTTGAGGTCTCTACTGTGCATTCAATTATCACTTAGTAAAAATAGTTCAGAATCATATTTCATGATGAAAATTTAATACCTTTACATGAATACTTAAAATATAATTCATTAGTGCTGCAAAATATAGATCTGACGGAATTTATTTTAAAAAGAATCAGTCTCCAACTAGCAATGAAGATCAAATGTATAGCCTGAATTTTGAATTAGACTGGAAATGCATTTTATCTATCAACACCGATTTTATCAATTTATTTTAGGAAAAAGCCAGGGGTGCAGAGGGGAAGGTGTTGTTTTAAGTTTAATTTTCATTTCTCACTACCCAAAACTATTTTTACTGACATGTTTGTTTTGTCCCTGAGAGTAACTGGTGAGTGATCTTCCTGTCTTTATCTCAAGAACTTTCTATCCTATTTTGTCCACATGTCCTTTTGAGGATGGTGAGTGAGAGAGCAGCTGAGTGGGCATCTGGCTGCTAACCGACCACACTGTTAAACCCCAATGCATGGCCAGACTTGAACTTTAGAGATGTAGCTATGGAAACAAGTTATAATTTGGAGTTACTATAGCACAGTAGCTATATTATAAATGGTAAGATGTCTCCCTCCTTTTTTCTTTTTATGTTCATTTTGCTTATCTAAACACTTAAAAAGTAACAAATAATGAGCATTTATTTCTACTCTGATTTTTTTTTCTGCACAAAAGCAGAAGTGTAAGAATACCTTTACAACTCTATTGAATTAAGCAATTAATTGAATTAAACAATTTCAGCTCATATGCTCTTTTATTATTATTCATAACATGGAACTACTCATGCATCATGCTTTATTACCAGCAAAACAAGGACAAGGACTGAAATATTTGGTATTGTAAATAGAAGAAATATAGAAAAGAGAACACTGAGGAGAGACAAACTTTGAGGATATGGTTTTGGGTATGTCTGCAGGACTTCAGCCTTCAGAATTTTCTTTGCCATATCCTCTATGACTATGTAAGAGTTCTTACGGGGGAGAGGGAAAGGAAGATGAGAGAAAAACATACCCCAAACCATATAAATAACTTTTTCAATTTTTGTGACCAGTTAATTTGAATTGCTTTGAAACATGTCCCTTGAAATTATATGTAAACAAAAGAAGAATATATTAAAAGTTGATCTATTTCAAAGCTTGTAAATATGTATATACACGGCATATATATACAGCTATATATATACACACACATATATACAGCGTATATATATGGTACATATATATATATGGTACATATGTATATATATATATAGCTTGAATAACACACATATGTATCTAACACATATATATAACATATATATATACACCATATATACCATATATATATATACGGGTCCAATGCTGTCATTCTGAATACCTAAAAATCAAATAATTCTCTAAGTCATGTACACTTCCAATTTTTGGCAACCACTGCCAAAATACTACCATACAACAAATGATGTTAACCATGTAAATGAATCTATTAAAGTCAATATGGTTAAAGCTACTTCAGCTGCATAAAAAAAAGCACTTCAGCTACATTGAAAAAGTAAGTAGAGGAATATTAGTAACAATTTCATTGAAATCAAAGTTAAGTTTTACCATTAGAATACATGGGCAGAAACAGACACAAAATTGGAACTTAAAGTCAAATCTTGGACCCACCAAAATCAAGTGACCATTTTAATACGTTAGCTTCATGTGCTCCTTTGATACTTAATTTTATTGTTATTTTCTTGAGGTGTATAAATACATTCTATGCATTTCCTATGGCCAAAAGCCACAACAATAGCTGAAGCTGAAAAAGGTTGGTTAACCTGGAATCGCTGGAGTTTAGTCATAAGCTCCTCAAGTTTCTGGCAATGTTCCCCCAGCTGTGATGACAATTTCTTCCAGCGGCCAACGATCACCTCAATCTCTGACCGATATTTCTGGCTGACTTCTGCAGGGGCTTTCCTGGACAAGTCTTCCACAGTTGTATTGAGATAGTTCAGGCCTTTTTGCTGCTCTTGCAGAGAACTTTGTAGAGCCTATGATATAACCAGCAAATAGTATTTCAATTCATGTATTGGACAATTCTGAACAAATTTTTCACAGCCATAAGAGAGACTGCTGGAGCAAGGACTGAAAACTCTAAATGCTAAAACATCTTTGTTAAAACTTCCAATGATATACTACTAGGCTATTTGGAATTGCTTTTCTCACACAAACTACATTGCAGAATCTTTAGTTTAACTGATAATATAACCAGACTTGTTTATACTTGTTAATGGAGCTGATCCACATACACTTCACTAACTTGAGATAGGAATTTACTATGGTCCTAATGACTACACTTTAAAAGAATCAAACTATACATGGAGAAAAATAATAAACTTAGAATTGCTTTTATGATTTAAAGTCTTTTATAACTTGTTAAAACTTTTCAAATTCTTACCAATATTTGCTGCATCTAACTTTTTCTTTGTATATTTTACTTTCTATTTCTGTATGTGCATTGCTAGTTCCATCAAACAGCATGCTTGTTAGCCACTAGACTGTAAGGCAATATCAGACATTGAAATGAAGGTAAAGTTTGTACCCGGTGGCAAAACTTGTCCCATATTTGTGTCTGCTTGTAAACCTGACAGGAAATCTGATGATGCACATGCTGCATTTTGCAAAGTACATATGTTTTCATGTGAACACCAGAAAATGAAATGAGCTAAATCTATTCTTAATGACTAGAGCCACCATCAAAGGAATATTCTATATATCATGAGGACAAACAAAGGCTTTTCCTTAACATACTCAATATTTTATATAATTGGTTTCAATGATGAATAATATTTTCACTCCTTTAACTTTTAGGAAATGACAGAAGCAAGTATCCACTGTCTTCTGCAGCCCTTGGGTATAAATCGCTCAAGATCCACAGGCTTCAACAGCTGACAAGCTTCAACTCATGACAATTTATGATTCTGTTACTCTTAATTTTTCTTTTGAGACATTCTTTCCACAGTCTGAACACTCACCTTGAGCTCCCTGAGTCTCTGCTCCATGATTTCATATTCAGCAACTGCAACCTGAGGTATGGAGAGTTTAGTTTCTGACTGCTGGATCCATGAAAGTATAGTAGTCACTGTCTCTTTATAGTGTGCTGGAGGCAAACTGTCAAAAACTACATTCAGCGGGGAAGAAAAAGGAAAGAAATAAAATCATTTTGCACTCCATTAATTGTTTTGTTGACAGAAGATGTTTGGTAGAGGACCTAGCCTTGCTGAAGTTAATGGCTGTTTTGCAACAGGTTGCAACAGACCCAGTACATCAGCTCCAGATTTTTCCAAGAACTGTGGAAGAAGATAACTTTAGAAGAATTAAATATACTCTTACAAAAATTTATGGTATCTAGGTCATTTCTTTAGTTGTGTAACATTTGAGTCTCTCTTGAGTTCTAGGTCACGTGAAAACCTAAATGGACAAGAAAATTTAAATGTGTGTATTTAGAGATCAACATACAAACCATTGTACTTAACCCAAAATCTAATTTCAGAAACACAGTAGGAAAACAGCATTCCCTTTTATGGCTTGTGTTCATGTGTTAAATGCTTCTTTTCAAGTAAAATGTTCTGTTTAAGACATCTGTTAAAAGCTTAGAAGATGAATCTCTCTTCTACGTTAAAGCTGAATTTTATTGCACTGTGCTTCTTACAACAACATTACAGCTGCCATTAAATAGACAACATCTGGAATGCACACCAGCTCATTAGTAGAGATACTCCCTGTGCAATACTCCCTCAACAATAGTTTCCTCTACAGTCATTGAGAAAAGTACAGACAAATAACATGGCTAATTCATTGAAAATTTTCAAACTTGTATGACATAACAATAAAGTACATAAAAGCTCAAAAATGTAACACCTATTTTTATCTCCTTTATGTCTCCAATGTTTCAGAAGGAACTGTACTGGAAAATGATATAACTGTCCAAAAAGCGATTTTGACAAAGGAGAGAATCAAAGTGCAAGCTTGCTTACATTTTCATAAAGCAGTGCTTTGCAGAATGCACTGCTTATTTTAACTTAATTTTGTAGCTATCAACAGAAAGTTACTTGAAAAACTTGTATTGTCAGCAAGACATCATAACATACACAAATCAGGTCCACTTAAGGTCTCTCTCTTGTGGGCATACTGTATGGTGCACTTTCTTCTTTTCAAAATCCTGCCTGATCTGATTTATAATGTACAACTGCAGACTTACAAAAGCCAAGACTTGCTACCATGGAAGACAACCTTTTTTTTTTCCCTCTGGTGTATTGTATGCACACAGAAAGCAATTATAATACATGCTTGCAAACACAGAAAACAGGCATTTTTCATCTCAACACCATTGTTAACAGCTGGTCTATTGAAATAGCTTTTTAAAACTTTTAATTCCCTTAGTTATATTTGCATTGTCTGTGACTCATTTAATCCGAACCATTTCTATTTTAGAATAGAAAACATTTAAACTCATCACTCCAAATGCAGACATTATACATGTATTGTATTGCTCAGATATGATAAAGTACACAACTCTTAATTTGCATTGTTATTTAAAAAATATGAAATGGAATTCAGTATTTTGATGTAATGATTCACTTCTACAAATACCAATTTTCTCCTTTAAATTAAAAAACATTTTTTCTGACTTCAGGCAGCTATATACAAGAACTGCTATTTTCAATAGTAGTGAGGAACATCACAGAACAGGTCAAAACATAAGATTTGCTGTTATAGCAAACTCCAGCACACTGCACAAAACTCTTGTCCTGAAAGTTTGCCAATAATAACTTTAGAATCATTAAAACATTGACAACATTTTTTTTCCCATTTTTAGCTAATGCAGTTCTCTACTATTTGCAGGAAGGACTAGGAGTTCAAGCAGGATTTTAGATGTCAATTTTATCAAGTTAGTGGCTTTCCAATTTGGCTACTAAATATTATATTTTAAAAGTGCTTTAAAGTTCAGTGAAACAATAGTTTTCCTATTTCACTTTTCCAGATTACTAGTAATGAAATATTACTTTTCAATAACTTTTTCTGAGATAGATTTTACTTTTAATGATGTATCAGCATTTTCCTCCACAAGAAAGCATCTTAACGTATTTTAGGATAACAATTGCCTATACTGTTCTTGCAACTTGTGGATGTCAATCATGAGAATTCAGTCAAACTCCTGCAGTGGAATCCTTGTTACCTAATTTTATCTGTCTAAAATCTAACACATTTTTGATCTCACTATAGGCAGTGTTTCTAAATTCCCCATGCTCATAGCATACACACACATCCAGACCTATTTATTATTATTCTAAACTTTGTTTTGCCACAATAATATTTGTGGATCGAAGTCCAAATGATGAGCATAAAGTATTAATATAGATTCTGATATATATATATATATATATATATATCAAATAAAGTATTAATATAGATTCTGATATATATATATATATCAGAATTAATTAATATAGATTCTGATATATATATATATCAGAATCTATATTAATACTTTATTATTTATTTATTTATAATACTTTATTATTTATTTATTTATAATACTTATATATTATATATATATAATATATATATATAAAGATATAGCAAGTCCTCAACCCAAACTGTAACTAAACTAGGCTTTCCATTTTTCTGTGTGTGTGAATGGATTTTCTGTTTGTTTGTTTTTTTCCTGAAACAGAAATGAAATGAGAATACAGTTATCTCAACAATACCAAATCCCACTGGATATATTACAATGTCCATCTCCTGTCCATCAGGAGAAATCCCACTGTTCATTGCACCACTGTGAAAGAAGAAAGGCAATGAATACAACCTATGAGATCATTTCAATAGAGACTTATTGCCTGGAACAAATGGTCTAGATAAAATTGCATGCATTTCCCATAAAAATCTCCTCAGTATCAACTGCAGTGTTTATAACTATATTATATTCTGTTGTGTGTTTTTTTTTTTTACAAAAATTTGTTTCGCTTATTTTGTAATACCCATCTCTGAAGCTATTCATCAGTCTTTATATTAGTGATTTCATGAAAGTTGTGATTCCCTTCTGTCACGTCTTTCACCATGAATTTTCAAAGCGTCTTAAAGTGTCTCAAGTGTCTTAAAGTGTCTTTAAGTGTCTTAAAGAATCTCATATAATACACAGCCAAGGTTCTGCAAGTACTCCAACACTTCCAATTCTCTAATTTATTCACCTCTTCAAAGAAATAGAAGGAAGCCCTCTCCAGTTCTACAAGATATAATGTAACAATACATATATTTCTATGTATATATATATATACAAAATTTGTATGTGGTTTTATTTCCCATCCTTAAAAAAATTTATTTTTACTCTGGAGCAAAATGAAAATGTGAAGTACATAGTAAAGGACATTATCCCATGCAGGCTCATAAAAACATTTGAGAAAATGAGATATCTTTAATATTTTATTTATCTACTGTGCAGCATAAAGAAGCTGCTAAACACTCATGAACCTTAAAACTAAACCAAACCTTAAAAAAAAAATGAAAAAAAAAAAGAGGGAGACAATCTTCTAGAACTAGAGAAAACTATTTTTTTGCCAGAAATAATTCCCTGTAAGCAAACCAGAACAGATTATCTAAATACTCTTATTTGACAGAAAGATAATGGAGTAAAGTAACATAAAACAAAACAAAACAAAAAACACTAATGATGAATCAAAAATTTAGAATCAAGAATTTATGCAAACAAGAAGCTGAAATACCCAAAATGCAATTCCAGCATTTTCTATTAAACTAAGACTACAGTAAAGACATGGGATACAGTCTTTTCTCGGTTCAGTAGTAAATAGTCATGGAAACTAATAGAAAACACTCAGGACTTTTTGAAATTTTCTAAGGTTCAACTTCTAGTTTTTTGTTTGTTTGCTTGGTTGGTTGCTTGTTTATTTTGTGTTTTGTTTTTTACATTGTTTGATTCCTAAGACCTTCCTGAAATGGGATTATAAATAATGCATGACCATCATGGTCATTCATATCTAGAGCAGAGCTATCTAATGAAGTTAGCACTTTGAAAAAACTGTTTTTAAAATTTCTGAAGAAAAATAAAGAGCAAGCAACATCATTATCTGATGTTATCATATGGAGAGCTGGACGATCACCAACTGCATGAAGTTTAACAAGAGCAAATTCCTGGTACTGCACCTGGGCAGCCCTGGCTATACATACAGACTGGGCGATGAGACACTGGAAAGCAGGCCTGCAGAGAGGGATCTGGGCATTATGGTTGACCGCAAGCTGAATATGAGCCAGCAGTGTGCCTTGGCAGCCAGTAGGGCCAACCACATCCTGGGGTGCATCAAGCATGGCATTGCTAGTCAGTTGAGGGAAGTGATTGTCCTGCCCTACTCTGCGCTGGTGCGGCGTCACCTCGAGTACTGTGTGCAGTTCTGGGCATCACAGTACAAAAAGGATGTAAAACAGTTGGAGTGTCCAGAGGAGGGCTATGAAGATGGTAAAGGGACTAGAGGGGACGATGTATGAGGAGTGGCTGAGGTCACTTGGCCTGTTCAGCCTGGAAAAGAGGAGGCTGAGGGGAGAACCTCATCATGGTCTACAGCTTCCTTGTGAGAGGGAGTGGACGTGCAGGTGCCAATCTATTCTCTTTAGTGACCAGTGATAGGACCCACAGGAATGGTGTTAAGCTGAGGCAGGGGAGATTTAGGCTAGACATTAGGAAGAGTTTCTTCACCGAGAGGATTGTCGCACACTGGAACAGGCTCCCCAAGGAAGTAGTTGCTGCACCAAGCCTGTTGGAGTTGGACTGTGCACTTAGTCACATTGTCTAAGATTTTGGGTAGACCAGTGTGTTGCCAGGAGTTGGACTCAATGATCCTTACGGGTTCCTTTCAACTTGGGATATTCTTTGATTCTGTGATCTCACCAGAAGTATCATTACAGACATATACCGTATTAAATAAAACAGTCTCATCTTGACAGCTAAACCATTTTAGATGAAAGTCTTGTGATGCAGAACAGCCACGTAAAATAAGAACAAGAGACCATGGTTCTGTAAAATATTCATCCAGGGCCTTCTGTGATCTATCAGTTTAGGACATTCATCCCAGCCTGTTCAGTGCTGCCACTGAAGGACATCTACTTCTGCAGCTGGACAGCAAATGGGAGCATATTGCAGCACAGGAGTGGGAACAAATAGCTACTGCCAAGAAAAACTTAAGCAAAACCCCTGCTTTGTGACAGTGTAAGTCAGGCAACACACACTATTTCTCTTACAGTAATAACCATCTGATAAGTTCGTGAGGTCTTGCTGTAGTAAAATCAGGTGACGAAAAAACAGCAATTACACAAAATGATGTCTTGAATAAATCATTAGGAAGCTAATATTTTCCATATTTTCCTGTTGGCAGAATGGTAAATAATTTCAATATGTAACACAGTGTGGCATTAGCAATAGTTAAATATTATCCATTTCATGGCCATCTTCAGTGTTACGAATAAATTTACAGTCCTTCATACTAAATTTTTACAAATTGTTCTTTCATCACATGGTGTTGCATACTTGTATTTAATTTTCTCAGTTCCCTTATGCATAATCAGCTCTTCAGTTTGTGTGTGTGCATGTGTGAAATAACTACAGCAGCACAACAATAAGGAATCATTCCAAACATCTCCAACAAACTCAGGAGGAATACTATAAAGATCCACTAGAAGGAGCTAGCACTATGTCTAATTTCAAAACAGTACAATCATTGGTTTGAGGGGAAAATAATTTATTTGCTATTGAGAAAATTTAAGCTTATATTTTTATCTGATATCTTTCTTTTAATTTTATAATTAATACAGAAAGTAGTCACTGGCATGCTAAGTATCAGGAATACATTGGAAAAAAGGTATTTATTATCAGTAATAAAGTCACCTTCATTTTTTGTATAGCATCTTCTCCCTTTTAAAAATCCCTTTTATTACAAATACTTCAAATAATCCTATAACTACCAAACATATTCTATGTTAAAGAAAAGGAGCAGTTCACCACATGGTGAAAAAATAGATACCCTAAAACAGCTACTCTTTTTAATGAGTTTTATGGAGTTACATTTCTATTCCAGATAAGTTTAGTGAAGATTCATTACTGAAATTAAACTCTCCTCTCTATTGACAGAGATAGAGGCAGCTCGGTCTCATAATCCAACTAAATAAAGCTTTATGTTGCCAAAACATACCACTAAATCTGTCCAAATACGTGCTATAAAGAGTAAATCTAATGGGAGAACTACACTAACTATAACCTTTATTTCAGAAGTTTTCCTTGTTTTCCTATTAATATTGTATGAATGATGTACTGATAATATCTAAAAGGCTAATTCAATTGCAAAAAGATCACCTAAATCGTACTACTGTTTTAGTGTAACAAAAGCAAATACAAAAGGAAAGAAAAATGTACACGCCTATTCTTTGCATGTTAGTCAGGCAAACTGACCTTTTGTTGTGAATACTTACTGGTCTGTAACTGCTTTTCTCTGGTATGCATGTCAGCAAGTATTTGTTTGAAATGGCTGGTAAAAGCAGCAAGGTCAGCATCCAAAAACATTGGGCCTTGTTCTTTGTCTTTCAGTGCCTGACTTTGAGCCTTTAGCTGTTCAATTTGAGGCTGAAGGGTTGACATTCTGATGATTTCGTCCTGCATGTTTGGATTAAAAAAAAAAAAATCAAGATAAAGCTGTTCTCGAAATCACTAGTGCCATGAAATCACCATTTCACTGCACATTACAAAATTGTTTGTTTTCTTTCCAACTACATCAGTAATAGTAAGCACAAATCTCAGCAATATTTTACTTTCGCATGGCATTAACACTTTAGAAGTGTAATGCTCAAAGAAAATGAGATAGATTGTACATTCAAACTCCATGCCTGAGGAACATCCCTTTCATGTGGAGACAGGAAGATAAAAACTCCACATTTCCCACAGTCCTGGACCCATCTCCATTAGATTACCTAGAATTCCAAAAGCCCCACAGTAACACATTCTAGGTTCAGATTCTGCTATTATGCCTTCTGGAGACCTTAAACAGATTTTAACACTAGCAACTGCTAAGTAAAAAGAAAAAAAAAAGAAAGTTAGCATCTTTGGGTAAGTTAAATGTTCTGTTTGTAGCAGAGCTTCTCTAACAGAAGCTTTCTGCAAGAAAACCAGAGAACCCCTCTAAGCACAATGCCAGCTTGGAAACATGTGAAAATAGAAATAATAGCATGAAGAGATCTCTAAATGTGTTTTTCAAACAATTGTTTAGTTTGAGAGCTTCCAAAACCAGAGATTTGATAGAGAAAAAACTTGTACAAGCATGCCATGAAATTTATAATGCATAACTACATTTCAATTTACAAAACGGATTCATGTCAAACAGTATTAGCTAGGAAGTGAGTGCATATATAAGAAGCTCTCCACATTTAAACTATTCCTCAGAGGTTGACCAAACTTCTAAAATTGGTAATGTACTTATGCCCCCTTCAAAAGTCTCCATATGCTAGTTCAAAACAAAAATATACAGCAAAGAGTGACTGTCACGACACAACCCCTGCCCACAGAGTTGTTCACAGCAAGAAAGATGGGCAAATTTCTACAATGGTGCAGCACACAACTGAAAACATTTATATAGAATTATGATTGAATGTGTGTGACCGTTTTTGTACAAACACCTGGAATTCTGTCATATGATGACAAAAGAATATTCCTCCTTTCAACTACCCAATCAACCCTGCACCAAAACGCAGAGCATGTAACAAGTAAAGTGGTGTGCAGTAGCAGGATTTTGGACTTGACAATGAAGACAATTTTAAGGCCCAGATCCTTACAGCCAGAGATAACAAGCAACAGTTTCTTAATGAAGAACCAAAGAAATAGATCCTTGCAGGAAAAAAAGAAAGAGTTTAGGAGCTTCATTCCCTAACTTTAGGGATGTAAATATTTTAAAATAACTAAATATTTAGGACAGAACTTTAAATACCCACATACTAGGTTCTATAGCCTTGTCATTTACCATTCCTTCCCTTCCTTGAATAAGTATTTTAAATGATTTTCTTGGAAACATAAGGAGTCCAATTTCCACTTTTATATTCAAATATTGTGGGTGACAATGTGGCCACCTGTTGGTAAAACAGGAAGTACAATATAATAAAATAGAATTTCTAACCTTGCATTTTTCCAGCTGAGCTTTTACTGTATCAGGGTCTGTTGCTGGTGTTGGTTGTGCTTTCAGCCAGTTTTCTGCAGTAATTGCTGTCTGCTCCAGTCGCTGCAGCTGGCCGTAGAAGTCAATGATGTTATTCTGGTACTCCAGCCATGCCAGCCTTTCACTCAGCAACTGACAGAACTCAATCCAGCGACTCTTCAGCTGCTCTGAGGCTTGTCGAATGCTGTCAGCATTCAGACCCTCTAGAAAGAATACAGAAGAAGAAGCTCAACACTTAAAGATAAATAAGTCACAAAGAAGTAAATTAATTTCAAAATACTCTAACAATTCAGTTTCTCCATCTGAGAGCTAATAAACCCAAATAATGATTTATCGTCCTGAACATACAGATGCTACATATCAGCAGAGGAAAAAGTTTAAAAACTGCTTTAAGTTGCTGTCAGGGTTTTTTGTTTTGTTTTGTTTTGCTATGGGAATTAATTATAAAGTGCATTAAGGTAAAAGAATGGGAATAAAACACAGTGGAGATAAAATACATAAAGCTAATTACCAGTGCTGTAGGAAATAACAAAATGCCTTATAGTTGGATTTTGAAAGCTCTGTCTGGATGTCAACTAGATTTTAACATGTAAGATTGTTGTGTGTGGTTTTTGTTTGTTTTGCTTTTGTTTTTTAATTTCAAATGAATGGAAATTAGGTTCCACAGTTATTTTGATGTTTGTAGTAATCCAACCCTCAAGTTTTGCATTATGTGCTAGTCTACAAATACCATAAGCGTTAAAGAATAATCATACTGATCAGATCAAAGCACAGTGTAGGCAAGTACCCTGTCTCCAACAGTGGCCATCAGTAGACATCAAGCAAAGAAAGACTCAGAGTCAAGAAACTGTATGTGACATTTCTTTATGATTATTTTCATTCAGGATTTAGTTCATCTACTATAGTTTGCCTGTTTCTGTCTATTGTTCAGTTATCGGTCTTAAATTACAGTTCACAAAAGAAAACTGACTTAGGTTATTAAAGAAAAGGCAAATATTTAGAACTATTTAATGGAAAAATATGTATTATATAATTAGTGAAGAGTGTCAGGCATATCAAGAATGAGCAAAGGAATCTTTCAAGAACATTTATAATTATTTTGAAAGCTGAACTTAGATTGAATTCAAAATAATATTAACGTATTAATATTAATATTACATTTAATTAATAATTTATAAACTCATTTATTTTTCAGGGGAATTTTAATTGTGGTCCATAATCATGTTTTTACTGGGATGACATAAACATAGCAATAGAGCTGATACCGATTTCAAAATTAATAAACTTCTCGATCACATATGTATTTAAGGACATTTTTAATAGCATCATCATTAGGACATACATCAGTTAACCAGTAAAATAAAAACTATGCTTTTATCAAAATAAACAGATTTCGGGAGGTTTTGTATTTCTTAAAACTGTGTTTAAATGCAAATAAAACAAAAAATTTCCCTGTGATTTTTCATATACTATTGACATAGTTTAACTTGGCTATATACTGTACTCCTAATCTGCAGGAAAAATTCCTTACCAGGGATACAAAATTGTGAAGTTAATGTGCAATTGTTGAGTGTAGGATTAAGAAAATGAGCCTCAATTATGGCTAAAAGCCTTATTTAAAATAGTACTGAAAACTAATTGTAACATTTTTTCTAAGGAATGGCCATAATCTATATGGTAAATCACACTAAACAATAATCCAGGATCACATCCGCTGTGGAGTCCATAGTTCTGGGTAAACGCTATTCTGAATTCAGTTTGGGATTATTTCATTCAGTGTCACGTTGAAACAGATGATTCTGCAGTACGTGGCAGCAGATCCCTGGACATATTCTGTTCCTAGGATATTGTTCTAGCCAAGCAAATTTTACATCACTACAAAAAGTAAAAGCAATAATGCAGAAAAATAAGAAGCCCAGGACTACTGGGACATAATGGCAACTATGGTGGATGCATCAGCTGCATGCTGTACTCTATAAAATGGATGGTACAGTTTAATGACTGAGCAAGGGTATAAAATGAAACTTAAAGTTTAAAGAGGTAAACAGTATTTTGACACATCTTAATAGAAGCCATCAGTGGTCAGGTCTTTTTGTGTTTTTTCCATTTGGAGATGTTGTTCCAGAACTACTTCGCTTTCTTAAAGTGTAATGTCTAATATGCAGCAACATGTGAAGAGGCAGCATAAACCTGAATGACAAAGCATGTCCGTGCAGCAACAAAGTTGACCAGGCACACAGGTAATGAATCTTACCAACAGCAAAACAAAACACACATATAGAAGACAAGCCTTTAACTATGTTATATTTCAACAATTGCTTCTGTCCTGTTGTAACTTTGGTTATAAAAATGCTGCATACTCTTTAGAGAGAGCAGACATCCCTGACACTGTGCTCATGATCACCTCTGAACATTTAAGACACTGCCTATGACTTTGGCAGAGAAGGATGGTGCACTAAGATCACTTTTATTTATATTCCTCCTCTCTTTTCTTTTCAGCTTTCACAGTCTCCAAAGTACCCTTAGGCAAGATTACGATTACCAGGGGAAGTGCAGTCATGGACTCTCCATACATAATAATACTTTTCCCTGTAATATTTTTTTCAAGGATTCACAGTGGACTGCATTTCTGATGAAAATCTAGATTCACCGGATCCGCTTTTCTTCCTTTCACTGCTGTGTTCCTCGTAATGGAACATGCATGTGAAAATACAAAATATAATTCAATTTTCTTCAATTCTTTAATATCTAAACTTTCAATCTAAATGTGATTGTAGAAGTGCTGATGAACAGAGAAATGCTTTTGCTATTCATGTAACTGAAGTAGGAGTACAAGACTGGAGTGTGGAGAAACATGTTTGGTAAAAGAATAGAGAGGTACACCTCCATTAGACAGCGTAACATGCTGAAGTGAAGAGCCATCTGAAAATCTCCATGGGATGCTCTTTTAAAACTCTCAAAATTCACAGGCAGCTCAGGCAACACAATGTTATCTATCAAATGTCAGAATAACATTTTGAGAAGGATGGAGAAAATGGACATTACTTGTGCTGAAATAGTGATTTCTTCATTATCTTTACCAACTTTAGCAACCCTCAGCCTTCATTCATGATGGTAACATGAATACCCTCATTATGTTTCATGTGTGGCAACAAGACATAACAAAAATTGAGAATCAGGAGAAGGAACACACTGGTAAAACACTATTATTTTAGGAATAATGTTTTATATAATAATAATATTATTTAGGAATAATATTTTCATGTTTCATAATCATGAAGAGCTGATATAATCAGTGAATAAATAGATCTGTTTCTAGAGGAAACAGATCACTACCTGAAGTAGAATCACTCATTTTATTATCATGTGTACTGTGCAAAACAAATTGTGCCTGAGTATTTTTAATTGTGCAACACCTTACTTGGAAGCACTTTGGAATTACCACTTAGTATAAAGCATATCTTAAGTGTATTTAACATTTGCTATGGATCTGTGATAGAATAATGCAATATTATCTGTGTTTTTATAACTTTTGACTCATAAGCATATGTGAAATGGTAACTCACAATGAAATAAGATATTATGTGTCTTTCTTCAATCTGTGGTACCTAACCATTATGAATTTTATCACAACAAATTCATTTGTATTCATTTCAATGGTGCTTATCAACATTCTCAGTATTCATCTCAATGCCCTATTTTATTCTAAATCACTACAATAGTCAAGAGTCCTCTCAAACTGCTAAACTGTTTTCCTCATCCATCAGAGAATTTGTTATTCTATTTTAGAATAGCATTTTAGAGTACAATATCAGATTATTATTTTTTTCCTAAAATGGAAAACAGGAGATACAAGTTTTCATTGACTGTAATCATCAAGCTTCTTAACAGCATGGGCAAGGAGAGGGAGAGTACAGCCCATGTAGAAGATGGGTGACTGGGTAAGAGTAAGGCAACAGTGATTTTTCTGTGGTAAGAAAAGTCCTTCAAATGGTACTAACCTATAGATACACTGCTTACAAACTTAAGAACACATGCACTGTGTGAAATCAAAGCTCCTTCTGCTCAGAATACTTTTGCTGACAACGGCTGAAAGCATAAGGCAGGTATGCTGCTCTATATAAATACACTTCCTCAGATTATTTTCCTCAGTGCTACAAAACAAATAAATGAGACTCTAAATAAATAAACCCGATTCTCTCTGGAATTTGAATCCTGTTTTGTTTGTTTTTTTTTACTTATTCCCCCTCCTACCACAGTAAACAATAAAAAGCAAGAAAATAAATATATTATATATATTATTTAGCAATGAAATTCACCACCATTATGAATTTTTCTCTTACAATCCAACAGATCACTTCATGTTTTCATACTCCTCATGTTACATTACTACATTCAGAAACTTTTTATTTTTTCTTTTCTTTTTTTCTTTTTACTTCTTTCTTTATTATTATTTTTTTTTAAGAGCAAAGAGAAAGCACACCTTACATGTAAGCAAAGCCAAAAAGACAGTGTTAGTATGACTGGAATCTTCTTAGGACTCCAATCATTTTTAGTCCAGATCTAGTTGACATATAGTAAATAAAAATTAGCAATGCAGTTAAATTGTTATCAGTTGCCTTTACAACTTATCTTCATCTTAAATCTGTTTGCCTTGGGTGGTCTTTTAATTAGAGATTACACTGCAATACTGTAATATGCATGACAACCATCAACTACATCACTGAATGATTTCCCTAAAGAAAGTACCACACAGAATAATGATAGGAGCACTATCATGTGAGGTTTGTAAATTATAATTGTGTAACTTTAATAAGGTTCTTCATTCACGATAACAGAGTACATGTTCCCTCCACCAGATGCTAAACTATGTGTCTCCCAAAGAGGCACTTTTAATTCCACTTTTTTCCCATGTTGTGGAAAAGAGTTCCAGCATTAGAAGAGGCAGGTATGTAGTCAGTCTGCTCTGACGAACCTTATTTTGGAGATTCTGCAACAAAACTCTACTGTGATATAATCTTTCCTCTTATTCATAATGAACACAGAAATCAACAGAAAAATAATAAAGAGATGAAGACTGTATGTCCCAAACAAATTTTGACAAACCACACATAGACTAGAGAAACTTAGTTGAATCACTGTGTAAAATATAAAGCCCCTTAAATTTATTACAGTATAAGGTGTAGGTTTAATGGTGAGATATTTTTTTTACACACCTTTTAGTTCAGTATCATTTTACAGATAATCTAATTGCAATTTCATTTGAGCATAACGATTTGGATGTGAAGACAAACAGAAAATGTGTTGTTTGTAGAAGTACCAAGGCTGAACCCTGTGGTTAACTTCCTCTGCGCTCAACACAATTTTGAACACCTAGCAACCTATGTCATTTACAAAATTCTTTTTAAAAATCATTTTACAGTTCTTCTCAAGTAATGTTAAATTAATTCCACTCTCTGGTGCTCTCACCTGGTGGTGATCACTGCATTATTTAACCATTTCAAAATACTATCCTTCAAATTGCGTTTGCAGTAGTGGAGTAGCTGATAGTCCCAGAAACAATTTAGGCCAGAGGAACTGTATCTCTTTTCAAAGGAATTGTTTCTCCCCTAAAATCATCACAAAAAAAGGATCTTCATTCATACAGACACCTAACCTGTCACCCTTGCCAGAATATTCTTACTACCAAGGCTACTATGATGTATGGCATGATACAGAGTTCAAAGCAATTGACAGGAAACAAAATCATGCTGGCTTAACTAGACTACCATACTAGTTTACACCCTAACTGAAATACATGCTTTCTGAAAAGAGATTTGTGAGATGCTAGAAATAATTATATGCACAGCTATCCACAGTTCAGATCACAATACTGATAAGCTATAAATAAACATAAAGGACTGAAGGAGAAAAAAAGAGAACCTTGTGAACATGACAATATTTCGGATACTTAATCTAATGAAGCTGAAACTGGAATTCCTGAGCTGCGAGCCTGCAAATGGCCAAAGAAATAAAACCTGTACAGCCCGTTCTCCCCAGCAGAAATCACATCAAAAAAAGACAGAGCCTTTGCTTGTTTGTTTGTTTTTTATGATCAGCCACGGAAAACAGCCATAGGATTTAAAAGAGGGTGCAAGAGAGGGTGCATACTAGACACGCAGACCAGACTCCCTTCCTTCAGATTATTCACTGAGCCTGAGACGGGAACCCTTGCAACAGTTGTTACAGTAATTGTAATTAAATATGCCCAGAACACAAGGATTCCCATTTTTATAAAGTATTACAACTCCATACTTAAGCAAGATAATCTTAGGATTCAAATTTGCTTTGCTTACCATTTCAGTCCTAGCAATTAAATTCTTATTAAATTCTTGATTCTTTAATAAAACAATTTAATGTAAAATACATGTTGTGAAGCTCAGTGTCAACATCTGCATTTTTGGTAGGCCTATCAGTATGACAGATAGTGCCCATGTTTAATATTTTATTGCAAAATTAGAAATTCTTTAATATCAAGGACAATGACATCACAGACTTTACTTTCACCTATCTTTCTGTTGGGTTTTCTATTTTTCCTTTAAAAATAGTCAGAGGTTCAAAAATGAAATAATATAATAATATTTTTTTGGAACATTCAATGGTAAAAAATAAAAAAACTTGCAACTAATTTTCTTTTCAACGATTTTTTATAAGCTTTGATATTTATTATCTTTGAATTGCCAAATGCCAAAAAAAATCTCTTCCAAAATCCATTAAAAATTATATTTTATATAATTCAGAACATTACAGCAATGTATATAATAAAATATACAGCATATTATAAGAAAAGTCAGAAAACACTTCTTTCAAACTGTTCAGAGTAATGCTGTCAGTTTTCTAACTGATGAACGAATATATCTTCGAAAGCTTAGCATACTCAGAAAACAAGATTACAACTTTAGTCCCTATGCAGACCAGATTATTAATATACAGTTCATTTTACACACATTTATTTTCATGATACTGAAGTTCTAAGATTCTGTTCTCTTTACTAATTAAAAGATTTAACATTCAGAAATAATAAAAGAAATATAATGCAATTTACTTTACTGTTCCATTTAGACAGTATTTGCTAATATAATTCTTGTGATAAATATAAACCTGTGCGTTTATCAAATCCCTAAGAAGATTATCTAAATCAACTCCCATGTAATTACCATTCACCATCTGTTCCACCAGGGCCTCAGCTGATCTGCTGGCATCTTGCAGTTTTCTGTACTTCTCAGGCTTTTCTCGCTGGATGGCCTGCAGCATGACAGGAAAGGTGAGTATTTCAAAAGAGGAATTTTGAAGAAAGAAGTAATTAATCTCAGGGATGTCTTCTGATTTCTTGAGACCATTTAATCTGCCACATTTCCCTGCCAGCCTCCCAATTTGCAACAAAACCACAAAGTATCACATATGATCAGGAAATAAGTCAGTCATAAAGTCAGACACATAAACTGAGAACCAGAACACGACAGAGCTGACAAATGGTACACATCAGTATTTTACAGACGAATAAAAGACAGACAAATTAAGAGCTATTCAAAGCCCAATATTTCAGAATAATAATATATGTTCAACAGAAATTCCTTGTGGAGGAACAGAAGATTTGCTCTTTTCTCACGTGGCTCCTATTTATAAGAATTGAGCATGCTAACTAAACCACAGTGTTTCATGGCATACCACAGTACTGAACACCAATACCATCTGATTGCTTGTTTTAGTCTTTTGTTGGCAAAAAAACCATAAATGCATATTAACGTATCTAACATATTTGTAAGCATATATAGTAGATGTCCATATATGAGCCACTAGGTACGAGTAGAGTAAACTGCAGAATTAACATAGGCTTCCACTTATGTTTTGTACCTAATACCTTTTGACCTAATACCTAATTGACCTTTCCATACTCAAAAATTTCTCACCCACATTCAGGTGTGCTCACACTAGCTAATAACAGCAGCTGCAGGCTACCTGATAATGTTTCAGGATACAGTAGGAATTGAAGTTTCTAATTTCTTTTGAGATGATAACATAGATGGAAAATAAAATTATTTTAGATCTAACAGCCCCCCAGTGTTGTCTCATAATTAACAACATCAAGTCACATCTTCAACTTTAGACTAATTTAGTAATCTAGTTAGCTGTAATTTAGAAGCTCTAAGCCAGCTCTAAAATTCCTTGTTTAGTTCAGGAGAAGCATAGGGTCACAGTTTGATACCTACAATAAAACAGATTATACATAACTCTCAGAGACCCTAACCAACATGTTTTGCATAATTCTGAGTCTCTCCGTTTATCACAGCACATACAAAAGGACACGCCACACAAATCCTAGGTAACATATACAGGATCGTGACACAGTCCTGGCTGTAGCTTTTCAGTCTGACTGACCATACTAGGCTTACTGATCCCCTTCTTTATTTCCACAGCAAAGACACATTCTCTATGACTTGACTGTCAAGGTGAAAAGTTCATTACAACTGGAAAGAAACCTCATCTAGGTGCCTACTAATGTATTTATCAGAATAATGTTATATGCTCACATTTGAAAATCTTATTTATTATATAGATTGCTATGCCTAGGAGGAAGTAATATAAGTACTTCTCAATAAACTCTCGAAATAGCTTTTAAAGTATGATGCTTAAAACATCTTCAGTTTAAATTTCTGTACTCTGTAGTAGGGAAGATATATGATTTATTCAATAAAAAGATTATGAAATTCAAGCAATGCCAAAATATTTGAAATTGTGAGGCTTTACTTATTTAAAACTTAACCTGCTTCTGTAGCGTGCATACAAAATTATAATAACTTCCAATGAAAATAAACACTAGGATTTTAAGGTCTGAACTTTATTTTGCCTAACAGAAAACTCTGAAACATTGATGGATTATTAAGGAAGGAGGAAGACATTTCTACAAAAAGCACAAATAAAAGAATCAATTGAAGAAGCTCCCTGGAGATACTAAAAAGAGAGATTTTCAGTTAAATTCACACATCTGCCATCTACTTACAGCTGCCATTCATTTGTGCATATAGGAACGACTGAACAGCAGACATTCTAACAGTATGTCAAAGCTTCTAACAGTTCTGAAGATTTTGTATAGATTTTGTATAAAATATATAGAAAGGATATTTGGGAAAGAATTAAGGATGGAAATATTTTGAAATTGATAAACATGTTTTCCATGTTGATAAAATATCACTGGAAATTAACGAAGCTTAATCACAATAAACTGCAGATGACTGTATTAATTATTTGTAGTTTCTGTAGGTCAATAATATCTTCTACTATTGCACTGCACAATTTATTTATTTTCAAAATACCCTCTTCTCTGCAAAGTTTCAAGACTCTAGAATCTTAATTAATACTACTCTGTCTATAATGCCAGGTATAATTAGCATGATTCTAACTACAGGAAACTCAGAAGAATCATAAAAACACTAAAGTATACTGAAAATAATCTTGCTCCGTCTGTAATGCCAGATGTGCAATTATCATAACTGCAACTGTAGTGAACACAAATGAATCATAAAAAATCTGAAATACACTTAAAATAGCTTTTTAAAATATAAAAATGATTTGACATTGAAGTCTATGGCAGTGAACTGTTTGGTGTCTAGAAAAATGTGGAGAAATGTCTGCCTCTCTCCCAAAAGATGTTTACAGGTACTGATAGAAAATATAAACACTATATGTAAAGCATTCAAAAATAAACATGAAAATTTGGCACATATCAAGCACTGTCAACTGCTTTTCTCCACTTTTTTTTTTTTAATGTAATCAGCATTTATCATAAAAATGAAGGGCTAACAGTAGATACAGAAAAACGCACATTTACACACAGAAAACATTATGCCAGTCATAGGAGAAAAGGCTGTCCTCTTGGTCCTCATACAAACAGAAAGTATGGGACAATTTACCTGATTTGGGGAGAAAGTTGGAAATTTACCCTGCTTGCTTAATAGCACTAATATAGTCTTGCTCTTACTCTCTACATGGCACAGTTGTCTGTTGAACCCACAAACTGTATCTTACATTTTTAAGGTCCTCAGAAGAACAATTTCCATGAGCAAATGCAAAGCACCAAGAAATAAACAGAGCAGTAGTCCCATAAACACCTCTCATTTATCCTTTTGAGTGTTTTGTCATTGCTTCCTTTACTGAAAATGACAATATTCTCCATTCAGGTTCATTAATGATACAAGTAGGCTGGGATAAGGTTAAAGAGTTTTGCAAAATTTTGAAACATTTAGGTTCTGTGCATTGCAGACAACACTTCTGATGAAAACTTGTGGTAGCTGCAAAATAATTTTACTTTACTTTTTTTTTTTCTTTTTTCCCAGAACAGTATTTATTTTTCTTTTTATATTTTTGCTCCCTGTATTATTATTATTATTATTATTTTTTTTTTTTTCAGAAAAAATGCAGAAATATAAGACAGGCTTTCATCTAATAGGGGATAAATTCTCTTTGAGGAATATTTTGTAACTAGCAATAAAGATATATAATGGCTTAGTTTTAACTGATTGAATAACACTAAAAATGCATCTTCAGCTAAATGTCAGCTGAACATGAAGAGGTAAATTTCACAATATTCTGAGAGTTTTATTTGACCCTAAGATTTTAGTTGGCAGTTAATGACTCCCTAACATTGAAAATACTGACATTCCAATGAATCCAGATGTTATTCGTATCAAATCAAAATCTGATTTTGTGAGCTCCGTGAATGGATATACACTAGTAGTATTCCCTGATCTCTTGTGACTCTGGTCAACTACCCCTGTGAGCAGAAAATTGTAATATTATCATCACTGGCTCTGACAGTGATTCAGCTTTCAAATATCCAGGCCCCACTAACCATGTCTGAAGAAAGTCACTAAAAGAAAACGAAGTGAGAACTGGGAATTTGAGAATCCCAGAAGAACAAATATAATTTCCAAGGGTATCTGACATTTTCCCTTATATCAGTTTCTCATATATTTACCTTTGATCTTGAATTTCATGGGGCTGCTTCTTGTCTAACCAAAACTCATTTCAGGGAGTTTCGTTCTTAATTAACTGATGTGCAGACTCAAGTTTGACTTCTTACCAAGCAAGATTTTCTATGTAGCAATTTTTAACTTGCTGTACCTGAACCTTCATATATTTGAACTTGAAACAATGAAGGTTTATTATGGCTTAAGAGAAACAAACAAAAAGCCTGAGTCATTGTTATACCTGTTTTCAGTAAATTACATGCATTAACTTGAAAATGTTAACAGTGTGATGCAGTGTGAAGATAGCTGTGGCATTAATGTTTGAATGTCTTCATTATTTAGGAATAATATTGTTGTCCTACAAATTTCCACAGTAACGGTGTCAAGTCTGGCTAGTTAAGGCCTTTTCTCTTGTAGCTGGGAAGGACTATACATATTTTTGGTCCTCCACAGACACAAGAATGGACTTCCTGTGCATTTCTAATATATTCAATCAATGTAACACATCTGCTAAAGGCTAATTTCCTGCCAGTATCTGAACAGCAGATGACTTAGCAAACACAGTATGTTTCATACTGCCTGCTCTTGGCTCCGTCTCCCCGAGGCCTTCTCTGAACTGGGATGGGAGCAGGCTTTTGAACTTGGTGAATCATCAATGATGGCAAAAGAGCTTCCCTTGTGGCTGTCCTTTCTGAAGCCTGTGTCCCTCCACCACACAACAGATGTACTTCCACTATGTCATATGAAAGTGACTCCAAGAAAAATGATGAGTAGGACTAAGATGCTTCGACAATAACAACAACAAAATAACCATCCAATTAGTAACCTATCTTCAAAAGAACAGTAGAAAGGAAAGTCACTAAGAAAAGGCTATGGGACTGAGTGGCTACCACAGTTAGCAACAAATGGTAAGTCTGACATCACTCAAGCATAGGTGTCCTATGCTACACCAATCTGCAATGGGAGGAAACTAAATGATAGCCACTAAGTGAAAAATGGTACTTCTGTGTGCATGTGTGCAGGGTAGCATGGATGTGTAAGTACTATGTTGGGGTATGACTGTATGTCAGTAAAATACAATCTTTTACAATTATCACGAACATATGTTTTCACTTTTGATGTTTTATCTTCTATTAAATGCCTTCTACAGCTTTACTGGAGATTATAATCTAATAAAAAAAACCCTCTTATTTTGTCATTGATTTTAGCCTAATTGTGAGGGAAATAGAAACTAAAAGAGATAACAAGTAAACAATACTGTGTGCAAATCAATGAACTGGATAATACTTCCTGCTTTGGCTATTAGTTTAACATGAGCAGATAGAGCCCAGGCCAGGACATGTTTTAAAACCTGGCGCTTCAACACCCCTCCCAACCCCCACCCCCTCTTTTATTTTCTTGGAAAGTATATAGAAAGATTTCCTTGAACTGAGAACTGTTCCACACAGAATCTAGGTATTACTTGTCAATCCTACAGAGTTTACTCTATCACATGAATATGCCATCCAAATGTTTTATCCCTTAAAAAAAGCTAGAAACTTCCAGATGTAACTTGATCTTCTCAATAAAATGTTTATTTTAAAAGCAGTGATATTATATGAAATCAAAGTTAGTCTTGGTCTTTTAAAAATATTTACAATGCTAATGAGGGATATGTTAATTTCTCATATTTTTGTTTAGAGTTGCTGGTTTGTGTAGACTCCCTGTGATACAAATCAGATTCTACTGCTCAGTACATTTCATTAAAAAAAGTTGGAAATTGATTTCCCAGCCATCCAATTATTTCATTTCTAAAGAGGTTAAAGAAACATCTGAAATACCTCCTGCCATCTCCAGTGCCCTGATTTCAAACTTCCAATGCCCATTCACAGATCAAACTTCATGCTGCTTTTCCCTCATATTACATATGTTTTCACTGATCTAAACAAGATCTGAATAATTGCAGTAAGCAGTGCCTTCCCAACCCCAATGTTCTTCCTCAGCACCAACAAAGGCAAGGCAAGCGCTGCTGAGAAATCCAGATGGGACCAGAGGAGGATCTGTAGTTCACCTACCTCTACCCCTTACTTGCAGCGACACAGATCACCACCTCCTCGGGAGCAAAGAAAGGAAAGAAGGGGGAAGGTGAACCATAGCTCCTGAGTCCTTTCATGGTTTTACAGTCTTCAAAAGTGACAAGATGAGGTGAAGCATCTTATTGCTTAGGGAAACCTGACATTGCAGATATTCAACACAATAGGTCAAAACAGGAGCTGATTTGCCATCCTTGAAATTGTGTTCCTCAAAATGGGTATAGATGAAGGGGAGACAGGAGCATTTTTTTTCTTTTCTTTTTTAATTTTACCTACCATGAAGATGGAAGCAGTCAGCAAATTACCTATATATCTGTTTATGTGTGAAATGAATCTTATTATACTGCTATGGCAGCACTTGAATCCATCAAATCTTCTTTGTATGTTTGATCTAGTTTGCTTATTTCCATATATATTTATATACATTTACATAACATGAAGTAGTGCCGTAAACTAAATTCAGTATATTACACTCTAATGGATACTTACTAGCAGTAATGTTATGACAACATTAATAAATAAATTAAAATTATTGCAACAAAACTGTTATTTAACAGTTGTATGTCACAAAATTCAGAATCACTCAATCATTACTAATCTATGATGGAAAAGCAGACAGTGAGGAAAAAAAAAAAAAACAGCAGCAAAACTCACTTCAGTATAGTAAATTTGTTCCATCTGTTTGTGTTTTAGGAGTCCATAACACCGTATATTTAATGAGGTCCCATGATATGCTATTATAGTACAAGCATAATAGCTTATTATAAAAAGGATTCCCCTTTCTCTTACTCAGAAAAGGCAAGGTTTTTGCAACTAGTTCCAAAATCTAAATACTGAAGGCAACTTTTAACAGTTTAGTTTTCAAAGGCTGAATTCAGAGTGTGTGAAACATACACAAACACAGCTATTTCTTAAGCAGTGCAGAATGATTTTGCAAAAAAGTAGAAAGAACCAGTTTCGTTTCAGCCATGGTACAAAAACCAGATTAAAATAATTTCTGTGGAGACTGTATTTTCAGATATATTTTACAGCACTGTAGGATGAATTAGATACAGATTTACTCTAACATACACTAAAATATGACACTTTTCCCATCCTTTAATTTGTGAATGTATAATGTCAAATTAAGTCATTAGTATAAAATTATAGTGCATACTTAAAAAGTAATTTATAGACTTAGATTCAACTTCACCAAAGACTTTCATGAATCTAGAATACCTTAATTAAATACGGGTATGTATGAATAAAAAAAATCCCTGTGTTCAGAGATCTGTGTATCACTTTTGGTGCCAAAATCTGTAACATACAAAAATACTGAACACTTTTAAATTTCTCTTGTGCATATGGTCAATCAATGCATGTCAGTTTAGATTTGAACCCATTTAAACTTGGACTTTGAAAGCACTTGGACAAGCTAATACAAACTAACAAACATATATATTAGTACTTTCTCCTACATTGACTCTTTCTCTGAGATCTGAGAGATTTCCCTCTTTTCGATATATGGCAAACTCAGGACTCTGAAGTACTGCTTCCGAGCGGGTCATCCAGCTATGGAGTTCTGTTGTATCCGAGTCAAACCTAAGACACAGAGAAGTACAATAAGACATCTGCTTTCCACAAAGTTTCTGAAAATAACATTAACAGTACAAATGTTTAACTAATTGTTTAAGCAAAGGAATAAGCATCAATTTGCTCTTGAAAAAATGCAGTTTTAAACCCTCATTTAAATAGCTACCTCATAAAACTATTCATTCTAAGATTTGAAAACTTAAAAATATTTTTAATTTTTAAGACACTGATTTGACAGTTGAACAGATGCAACAGTTCTCACAATAAGGATTCCAGTTTTACAAGCTGATGTTTTTGGAAGGCATGAAACATGTGACTCTCACAGATGAATACAGTGTATCACAAGTACTGTTGGCTCAGTTGAGGATGTGAGGCATATTTGGCTCACAAAATGCAGTCTTCATACCTGAACAATCTCTGAGCTAGTTTGTGCTGACTCTATTATGAAGGATATTCAAAGCAGGAAATTTGTCCATTAGACAGAGCTCTCTTCTGAGTGACTCAAATTTGTTGTAGAATGTAATTACTAATCAATATTAGATTATAATATTTCTACAGCTAGAAATTCAGAAATGAAAAAAGAAGATACCCATCTCTCTGCATATACTTTTAAATTACTTTTTTTACTGTACAGTCCTTTTTATTAAAGCCTGAATTCTTTCACGAACTCCTTCAAAAGTGATCTTAATTGTAGTTACCTACTCAGAAGGTAGTAGTTCAAAATGAAGGTTATCATATGCAGATATTTAAATTGCTGTTTTCTAGAAAAATCAAGCCAAGTTGATTCAGTATTTAGACTACTTTTAAAGCAAGAGGCTTGAGATGTTTTTTTTTTCTCAGAGATAAACTGTAATCTTGACTGCATTTCTTTATTGCACCATGTGATTTTATATTTATATCTGAGGACCTAGAAGGACCTCGAATAAAATCAGCTGTATCTTTCAGTTTGTTTTGTAAATATAGACTGCATAATTTAAATAATAATAATAAAAAAAACTACTAAACCCAAGAACTTGTATGACATTTGTGTCTTTGGAGAAATTAATTTTTTTAAACTCCCATATATATTAAAAAAAGGGCTCCAAGGTAAAATCTAGTGCTACAGAAATCTACATATACAGAAATGAAAACTTAGTACAAGAAAGAATTCCATGTTCTCCACTGTGATCTTTATGAGTCTATTTAACAATAAGGTGTGAACCGAGTAATAAATAATGAAAGCAGAAGAAAGAATCACACACTTCCCTAATCCCAGCCCAACAGTCTATATTATAATTAAAAACTCTTAGGAATAATGTTGATAAAACAATTCCTAATAATAGTATTTGCATTATCATTAAAGGAGGAAAAGATATGATTGTGAGGCAATGGAAGGTGCAGAATTCTTCATTTTATACAAAACTATAAATTCAGAAGTAGAAGACATAAGAACATTTCTCAGGTAGCTTAGAGAATCTCTGTGCCAGTATCAGGCTATAATTCCCTAAATCAAATGGCATTGCCAGTGAAGAGCTTCCTGCCTGAGCTTTATCTCTGAGACTACGCAACATTAAATCAACTATTATTCCTGAAATATGATGTTATCATTTGTTCTGCATATAATAGCTGTATATTTAATAAATGCTCTCATGAAATTTTATGACTAGGAGACAACAAAACTATGAAAGACAGTATTCCCACATAAAACTGGAATACTGTTTATTCAACAAATTGCAAGCACTAACTGTATATTTAATCACACTGATTTCCACAGAAGAGTGATGAAAATATGTTTTTGTGACTGTGAGTAAGCACTGTTCAATAGATCTGAAAATGGAGAACACCTAATTTTAAAGCTAATGGACTGGATTACAAGATAAAAACTAACAATTTCATAGCTCTTCCTAATATGCTTCTAGATTCAAATAATTTATATTCAATATCTAATGAAGACTGACAACAGCTCTGCTCAATGATCAGTGATGTGAGGAAGGCTGAAGAAGTCTCTAGCACAAAATGGAGTTCCTGAAGTCCTCAGTTAGGAATATATTAGGTCAGCTAAATTACAGCAGCTGCCTAAAGGCTGTAATATCACCTGAATATTGCTGAGATACAGGGAAGTCCCCAAATACAGCATATACTTTTGCAAAGACTAAGTAGTAACACTATACAGTCCTGCGTTTCACATAAGTATCTGGGTCAGGGCTTGTCAGCAACAATGAGAAAAAACAGAAACTGCTCTAAGGGTCAATAGAGAATTCGATCAGGGACCTACAGGTATTCAAACTAGATGGGACCACCACCTCTCCTCTGTTTTTTGAAACCCAGTCAGCAGTGTACAAACACCACCCCACAAGAATTAGCAGCCCAGTTTACTAAAAGGGTTGTCACTCCCTACTGCCAACATGTACTCCATTCCTTGCTCCTTGAAGTCACCAACTATACAGGCAAGGAACACAAGAGATGCAATGGCCACTTCTTTCACTTCACTTAAATCGATAGGTGAGGATGGGCCTCTAGCCACTGTCAGCTATTGTGGCAATTAGGCTATTCTATAGCACCGGCATGAAGCAGCTGTAACTGGAGAGGAACACAGAACATCAGATACAGGATAAAAATAAAGACAAAATTACAAATTACTCAATACTAAACTCTCCAGGCTGCAGGTAAAACTGTATTACTTCTGGTGTTCATTCTATTCTGTGGTTCCAGTTAAGTAGGACCAGTAAGGCAAGCTTGCTGCAGAATAGTGTGCTATTAGTCCGGTATAGCATAGAAAGTGACAGAGCAAAATGTTTACCAGTGAGAATTTTGTCTTGTTTTTAACAAAAGGACTTAGCCTCTGCTTCTGCAAAAGCCACCCCTGAAAGTGTAATCTAGAAGAGGAGCTGAAATATTGGGAGACCTCTGATAGTATAACAAAGTAATCAGGAACACATTACATGGATGAGAGATTCATTCATCAGCTGGTGGTATTAGCCACAGCAGACAGCATCTGAACAGAACTGATCTGACATTACAGATTGCTCTTTCAGTTGTAGTTTCTTCTGTTTATGTAAATATAACTCCACAAAGTCTCCCGCCTCAAAAAAGGCTGCAAATGGAAAGCAGGGTGAGGGATGGGGACTTTAAAAGAGATGAAAGTTAATTCAAGGTAACTTTTTGCAGCACAGAATCACAGAACCATTTAAGTTGGAAGAGACCTCCAAGATCACCTATACCAACCTATATCACCTAGTCCAACCTATGTACATAAATATCATTAACATAGTTTAAAAGCACACTGCACTTCTCAATAACCTTGGAAAAAAATCTCTCTCTCATATCTAGCTTAAAAAAAACACACACACACAGGAAATGCAGGTAGGATATGGCTTTTAATCAGCGTGCTATGATAACTGCATGTTTTATTTCTGAGCAGTTTCAGTTTCAAAGTATATTAACTCTAGATTGACATAACAGGATCAATATAGTCTTTGAATCTTGTAAGTATAAAAATATATTTGACATTAAAAAAAAAAAAAAAAGTAATGAAACGTTACCTTTCTGGCCCAATAAAGTTGGGTGTACGTAGAATTTGTAAATTAAATCCATGGAAGAGACTAAAACCAAATCACTTGAGACAATAGCTCTGAATAACTACATTGCTTCAAAGTGCACACTACCTTGCTTCCCACCTAAAAATTCAATCTGCAGTGGAGGATTTAGTGCCTCTAAAATTATTTACAGAGTGCTCATGTTTAGTTTTTCAATTAGTCTGTCTTTCAGCTATTCTACAACAGAGATGCTATCTTGTACTGCCCTCACGGCCCTCTCACAACCCCACAAATTGGTTACAGCAACTCATTTGCTTCATCAAGCTAAACTATAGGCCCATTGCAGATTCCCATTCAAAACTCTTTTGCCTAGACCACACGTACAAAAAATTTGTTCAACAAAGACTCTTTGTTCTGGCTTTCCCATCTTTTTTTTTTCTGTTAGACACAGAATAAACTTTACCTCTAGGGCTTTTCAGAACTTAGTTACATTAAGATTTTCCATTTCTGTACAAGGATTTCGTAGCCCAAATACCTAGCAGGGTGTATCTACAAACCCTGTATCTAATCCAGTGCCTTTTGAAACTACTAAATAACACCAAGGATTAGGGATTAGTTGTTTATATTTCAAAGTAAAAACAAATACTTAAGAAAAAAAAAAATATATATATATATAAAATAATAAAAGGGCTTCCACCTGTGCTCTGTACCCTATAAAGGCCTCCTGTGGCTCTGTCAGGGCTTGGGTATGAAGGTGTCTCAGGTACCATGAGTGCAGGGCCAAGGCTGTCTGTGCACCCAGAGCACTCACAGCTCCTGTGGGGTCTCCCCGCTGGCTGGGCCAGGCAGCCTGTCTGCAGGGTGGCCACAGGGCCCCCAGTGAGGCAAGTGTAGGCCGCTGGGGCCAGCACCAGTGTGGGGACTGTGAGCACAGGGCAGCCATGAGGAAATGTTCTGGAAGCAGCATGAGGCCAACTGAGGTGGGTGGTTCCCTTCCCTGGCAGTCTGAGGCCAAGGAGACAGTCTCTGTAGGAAAGCCTCTATCATCGGGGAAACACACTGCTCGGCACACACATGGTGGGGCTGGATGTAGTGCGTTGCCTCAACCAGTAGGTGTGGGCTCCCTGGCACATTAAGTCCTGGTCTCAGCTTCTTATTTCCAGATCTGCACAACAGTCTCACATCCCTTCCACCATTTCTGGCTGCATTTGGGAAAGTGTGTCTGCTTTGCCCTTTCTGCTGGGAAGTTGTGATCTACCATGTGGAAGCAAAGGGCATTGGAATGCGAGCAGGTTGTGTCCCACTGGAAGAGACCATACGCTCTGTCTTACGGTATATTTAGTAAATAAGGGATTTATATTATGTTTTGTGTTTATGGCAAAATAGGTTAGTTCTGCCCAATGTTAGAAGAAGTACGGCCGAAAGCACGACAGACACCAGTAGAGTCAGATCATGCTCCATTTTATTGCCCGAATAGCCTAACTTTTATAGTGAACTTAACAGGGGCGGACAGTGTTTCACACAAGATTATTGGTCAAAAGCACTCAGACAAACAACTACAAGAAAACAACACCACCTGCAAGAAAACAACCCCCTTGTGATTAGCAGTCACGTAGACCTTGTCCTTGAAGCCAGCTGCTGGTAACAATATTTTTCTGAATTCCTCAATTGGGCGATGTGGGAATCATTGTCGTGGGAGCTTCTCATAGTTACTCTGGTAGCTTGGTTTGCTCAGCTACAGCAGGCCATAAGATTTTCTAAGGCCTACTCCTGGTTGCTTAAGGCAAGCTCAGATCGAACAATTGTTCCACGAACTCATGTCCACGCCCTGTATGCCAATTCCCAACAGCCCAATATTGTCCAGAGGCGCTACTAATGCTAAGAGGCTTAAAATGTCACTATTTGATTATAGTAACTTTTCATTTCATTACTATTTATCTGCAGTGCTTTGTGGTAGTTAAGAAGACTTGTGCTATGGTAGTTTACCCTCAAGACTTGCTCTTCTTTGATTCTTTCAATAGACAGAAATGGCCTCACAATTACCTTCACCACCCCACCAAAACAAAACCATGCCAGGCATATCAGCATTGTGTATCCTGGGCAGACATAAAACCATTTGTCTACATATTGAGCTGGTAGGGAATGGCACAACTCTAATTAAAGAACATTATTACTGAATAACGGCATTTCCATGGCTGGACTGAAATGCCCAGCTCATCAGCAATGTTCCTCAGCTCGTAGCTCTCGGTTGCCTAGAGCATGCCAAAGAACAGCGTTGAAATACACACACCACACCCATTGGCATAATTATTCTGCAATTACCCTTCATCCTCTATATTTGCAGCTGATGAGCCTTTAGTTGATAAAGTAGTCTTAGTTCTTAACTACTAATTCAATGCTTATTTGTCCCAATAGATAGTTTCCCCCCCTATTATTTTTCCCCCTATTATTTATTTATTTTTAAATCCAGTCCTCAAAAAAATTTTCTTTCTTTTCTGAATGACATTCTGGACCAACTCTACACTGATACTATTTAATTTAGTCTCATCAACATTATTATCTGCACATCTCTGTAATGCATACCAAGGGATTAAAGAAAGCACAAAGTCAATCATATTAGCCTTACAGTTCTTCTTCTTTAGCCAATTATCCATCTCACCATTCTTATGGTAATAAACTGCACCTTTTCTGACCTTAGCAGTGATTCCTAAATCATGTCATGGAATGCTTTGCTGAAATTCAGATTAGATCCACTGCATTTCTCATATGTGAGAGAAAGTCACAGGTGAGTAAAATGAAAGTCTAGAGGTTGCTGTTGAGTATGTTCATTAAGACCATTTACTTTCAGCAAACAACTGGTGGCAAAATGCAAAGCATTTTCAAACCCAGTCATGCCTCCCCCTGAGTGCCACCTGGCATCGCTCCCATAGCTCCCAATACAGTAGGCGATTTCAGACACTAAATGTGAAGAGCATATATTTTCAGTGTATCAGTAATTATGGCATTTCCCATCTCACAAACAGGATAAAGAGCTAAACAAAAAAAAAAAAAAAAAGCATGAAGTTATAAAGTGTGCATATTTACTGAACTTGATATATCCGTTCCTATTCTTTATTCTAGATGAAAACATTTATAAATTATCCTGTAAACAACAGAAAATTATATTATTTTGCCTTAGTCACCTTTCCCTTTTCTTTGGCATTGACTACACAGATAAAATGCTGAAACCAAGGACCACCAGGAAAACAGAATTGCTGTAAAGTGCTTAACAATCATCATTTACTTCTGACTAATATAATTCATTGTACTGCAATGAAAGAACAGCTTGAAAGAACAGCTGCCAAAAATGCTTTGAATAAGTCTTTATATTTCCTTTAATATATTTTGTTCTATAATAAATCCAAACTGTTCTAAGTAATGAAGCATTGGAATCCCGAATGACGTGATGTTTCAATGGAGTGAAGGCCACTTTATTTTCAACATTCATGGTTATGTTAACACTTATTGAATGAAAAACACTAGATGGAGCAACTATCCTATCTTAACATGCCTTTCTCTTCAAGGACATGAAGTTTCTTTCAAACCTGAATAACAACATTGTATCCACAAAAATGTTATGACAAACAGCCTTTCTGTAGAAATACTAGGAAGCAGGTACAAAGTTACTTGCTAACAGGCAAAGAAAACTATCTTTGGACATTATTCAAGAACATCAATATTAGAAATATGTACAGATTAAATACTAAACAGCTCTAACCTGTTTCCTATTCAAAAACCTACTCTGAATAGAGTAATTTTCAGACTTTTCTATGCTACAGAACAGACCTGTCTTTCCTAGTGCCACATACATGAAAATGATACCTTGGCAACATTTTCTCCTATATACAGGTTTTTCTCTCCAAAAACTTCAGGCATGTTACATTTATCTCAAGTTCTAATGTCTTATATATAGTTTTAAGACATTTATTATGCAGCTCCAAGTTATTTTTGTATTATTTTTTTTCCCCGTTCTTAGTTTTAATTTCATTCCTTTGGGAAAAGGAGTTTTCCTATGAGCAATAACAAAACTTAGAACATCCCTGAATTATTCTGAAATTTTAAAACCTTAAATTTGAAGGTAGTTTTAGATTTTGGTGAAAGAACAGAACAAAACCATCATCTGCTTCTTATCTCTGTTTTCCATTACAGGTAGTAAGCTGCTCTAAGAGACAAGAAAACTCAACAGCTTCTTTAGCCTGCATTTATCTATGTCCCAGTGAATTGGGACATAAAATTTTGTCTTTGTCAACCAGTAGCATACACAGGAAATAAACTCCTGTGTATGCTACTGGTTGACAAAGACAAAATTCCTCCGTATAAATGAAACTCATACACTTCTAATCTTTCCAAAACACTTGGAAATGTAAAATAAAATAAAATAAAATAAAATTAGCCATCCTTTTTTTTTTTTTTTTCTTCTTCTTCTCAGCTAAGCATCTGGAGACCATGCTCTTGCATAATCCACATTTAGCTACTATTCACAGAGTAGCTAAACTCTCTTTCTTCTCTCTTGAAACTAAGCACCTGGCAATTCACACTGCAGGTGCTGTGCATCTTTGAGACAGCTTTCTAAAACATGCAGAACACAGAAGAGCAGATCTGGAGCACAAATCTTTCCAAACACAGCAATTGAGGCTCATGTGTTTCGTTCAGGCACACTATTACAGCAACAGAACTGACTAGAACTTGAGAAACACTGACGAAAGAAACAGAGCTTGTAATGCCTGTAAGCATTATTCACCCACATCAAAACAGACCCAGACCACCTCCCTCCCAGAAAAAAAAACACATGCAGATTAAAAATATTTTAGAGATTAGATTAATTCAAATTTAGCCATCTAAAATTTACTTATTTAGTCGACAGAATTCTATTGCCAGTGAAGACATAGATGACAAAGAAAGATTAAAGTCCTAGTTTTCCAATTTAACAAAAAGGCGATGAATCACTCTTCTTACATCATGCATGGATCTTGGTTGTATTTTCTTACAAAGAGTGTTCTTAACTACTGAGTCTTAACTAGAAGCCTTACTTTTAGAACGGTTAAAAAGGGTAAGATAAATCATACATTAGATTAATAAAGGAGCCTCTAAGTATCTTTTGTTTCAATGACATACACCTTCAATTAATATATATATATATATCTCAGATTTTTCATTTTCTTGGTGTATCTCAATACTCTTAATAATATGCGGTTATATTTTAACACCATTAAAGAATATTTTACAAGAAAATAACTTGCTATTATAATTGAAAGCACATTGAATTAAAACAAATACATTTTCTATAGAAATGAGACATTGAATGCAGTTTTGTATTCCTCTCAGTCCTTAAATCGACCACCTTGGAATTCATATGTTTGTCTGAATAAAATAATAAAAAATAAAAATAAAAAATAAAATTCCCAAACCAACACTACAAGTGATTTAAATCTAGTTTCTAAGCATCATATTCATAAATTTGGTGCTTGTGCAAATTCTGAAACTCATTAGAAATCTTTTATGTGACTTTAACAAATGTTCAGTACTCTCTCAAGGTCCACTGTAACTCATATGTCAGTTACACAGAAAGAACTCTGAAAATACTACTACTGCACATTTCACCAAGTATTAACCCTGCTTCAACAGAACTATTACATCTACTTCTGACTCACAATCCAGAGACAATAATGTATGAACTTTAGAAATGAACCTATCTGCAATACTAGCATTCCACATATTAAAAAAATATTTTTACAGAATTTTTAAAATAAAAAAGCTGAGAACCAATGGAATACTTTTTGTTCTTCAAGTTCCAAGACCACAATCAAGTTAGACCACACAATGTCATATATAAAGGACATCTACTGACTATAATTACTAGTACAATTGTGTTGACATAACGATTAACATTCTATACTGAAAATAGTTGGGATAGAAACAGAAAAAAACACTCCATAACTGATCCTAAGCAAAGAAAGATAATAATCCATCTTTATCTAGAGTACAGAAATATAACTTTATTCTCAAAACACTATGCATCTAACTATTGCAGTCAAATTACTACTTTTGCATTCACATCCAAACTCTATCATTATTCTCTCTCAATTTTTTAATGATTCTCACCTCTTCCTAATTTCTGAATCCAGAAGGAGCTGCCTCTTTTTGTGGGGTGGAGGTGGTGGGAGTTCCTCCTTGGCATGCTTAACCAGGATTTGTTCTCTCGTGGTCACCATAGTTACGGTTTCCATTACAGTTGTCTGTGTTAGTGATGTCTGAGTGGTAGTGACAGCCTGTGAAATCTGCGAGAAGTATTAAAACAGAGGTCACATGTTGGTTGAAAGACTTCAGTAAAGACCGTTTGGACTAGCAATAGCAAATAATGAGAAACTGCCCGTCTGATTGTAGGCTGACCTTCAGAAAAAAATAACAGTATGACTTCAGATAAAATTGTTTTATCTGAGTCATGCTATGTGAATGAGATATCTGCAGAAGTCAGTATCAAAATCGGAAAGAATCCTAAACAGGATGAACTTACAGCTCTCTCTTAAATCATGGTGAATGAAGAAAAGAAATAAGTGGTAACAAAAAGGTCAATTTTATGAGGGAATTGGATAATAGAAAGTATATGAAATGTTACTATTGCTGAATGTTACTTTGCCACCATTCTGAAGATTTATTCCTTGAGAACTCATAAAGGCATTATAATGGCACTAAATTGCCAGTTGCTATTTTACCATTTATAATAATCTTCAAACCAGAATATAGTTCATCATACCCTACTTGCACAAAAAGGCAGTCAGCTTTCTGGCATGAGATCTTAAACTAGAAAACATGCACTAAAAGACAAGTAAATTTGTTTCAATTTCATTCTGTAATTAAAACAAAGAGGTCATAAGATATAGCAATACTTAAATACGTAACACCATAAAACACTATCAACATAATACACTTTGCCCAGTAAAATGAAAGTTAACCCTTCAGATAGTTCAGTTGAATAATAATAATAATGATAATAATAATGATAATGATGATGATAATAATAATAATAATAATGTCTGCTAATAGTTGAAAGATTTGAAATGCTGTACATGTATGTACTGACTTGTTATATTTGGTTCCATGTAACACCAAACTTAAATAAGGGCAGCTACTCTTAAGTACCTTAACTCATCAAAAACTGGTCATCTCTTTTTTTGTTCTCCCAGATGATGGGTTACTTGTCAGAATACTCTAGTTACAGTAACCAACCATGGTTTAGGGCAGTGAAATGGAAAGTAAAAGGACAACATTACACCAAGACCAGAGAAGGCTGTGCTTCTTCACTTATTATTATTCACTAAGAGCTCTGCGTCTTCACTTAATTCTGATGTGCAAGAATTAGAAAGGCCCTCTAACACAGAAACAGGAATGCTAGTATCTAAAATTCCATGGAACTATATACATATACATAACATAACATAAACAATCTATTTGTTCTTGCATCAGAATCTCAGAAAGAGTATGGAGTTACCTTATTTGAGACATCAGCATTTCTAAAAGAACAATGGACAACAGGTTTACCAGGTATTTAACTGTAATTCCTTTCCCACAGTACTTCCTTATACTGAAAAAATAGAGTGACAAGGAAAGGGGCATACACACAGCCTCTTTTCAGCAGGCAACATCAGTAAAATTAACAATAATAATAATAATAATGAAAAAACTGCTGACTTCACCAAATATTTCACACAGTGTGCTAAACAAAAAAGTCTTGCTGTTCTTTGTCCAGTCTGCCAGTGGAAATTATGGTAGGGAGGTCCATTACCACAGTATTTGTGGCAATCTTAAAGCAGCCAGCAGGGTGCTGTGCTTCCCCCTCTAGAAATGACCAGCAGTTTAGACTTTAGAGAAGAATCTGAACTTCTCAGAACACAAAGAAATTACGATTCAAAAAAGTTAGCTTTTTGTTTTGTTTTGTTTAATCTCTGGATTAATAATGTCAAATGGAGTAAACTGATTATGAAATGTGGGACTTAAATGAAATATGATCTACGTAAATTATGTGGAAGAAAAAAAAATCCAGTTGGCTTTTTAATCACTGCAATATTATATATTAATATGTGGTTCCCTCAACAAGATTGGCTTTGATATCTTCAACTATACAAATCACAATAATAAGGAAACACTTCTGTAGAATTTTATTGGCACTTTATACAGCAACATTTTCAACATTATTTTTTTTTAAATTAATTCTATTTCTGGGTAGGAAGAAAGAGCAAAATAAAGCTCCTGAGGTCCAGGGTACTATGAAATTTGAGGACAACACATGATGTCATCTTTCCCTTGGTAAGATGTACAGCTAAGAGCACTACAAATCATTACTTGCTCCATATATGAAGCTTCGACGACAATCACCTTTTCCTCTTGTCACAAAATTCTTATTGCACTGAGTTTTATCTAAAAATCAATGATAGGATGTTCCTGACACCTGAGGTCATATCCTGCCATGTTCCATTTGCCAGTCAATATCAGGGTACAGTTTACAGTGAAGCAGGTGTAAAACAGAATAAATCACAGCTATGGTACTGTAGGAACAATATGCAGCATACTGCCAATGGCACAGGAGAAGCAGTTTCAGCTGGTGATTTGGTAATGTGCTTCAAAAGCATGCAGTATAATTATCATATGCTCAGAGCAGTCAAGTCACGATGCTGTTGGGAGTAATGACTCACATGTCAAAACAGTAAAGAAGTATTTTTCATGCTTAATCAATAGGAGTGGAGTTTAAATACTGTACACTTCACAATGAAATGGGAGATATGAATTTGAAATTCATAATCATTCTAATTACAGAGACTGGGGAAGGCTAAAAGGTACTGAAGATTACACTGCCAGGTGAAGTTCAGGAACTTGGTATGTGTTTAAAGAGTGCAGACACTTTATTGGGTAACAGAAAATCCATAACAAATTAGGAAATACAGAAAAGGAAATAGCTTTTGTTTGCCTCCCTAGCAAAAACCTCTAAAACCTTTAAAAACTGAAGTGGTTTGTTTCATGTATAGTTCAAGGATGGTCCAAATAATGACAATATAGTTTCCTTGTCTCTTTAAGTTCCTGAAAGGCACATATAAATCCGAGGAGGGGTGGTAAAGACTGGTCCTTTAACCTGCTAGAAAATCATGTGGAAGCCCTAAGGTGACTCACAAGGCCACACATTAAAAGGCTTTCAAAATAGAATGCTTGCCTTCAGTTTCACATCAGCAAACTCATCCTTTTTTTTTGGAGTGGACAAATTTCAACCTTCCTTTTCATCTTCTACAAATAAAGGTATATACAATTTGTGTATAGCACTTCAGTAGTTTTATGTCATTTTATTTCTCTTTTATATGGCAGCCTACCTTTAATACCATCATTTATTTCCGCCTTTGGAAATGCCCTGAGTCCTGATATAGCCATAATTTTCCTTAACACTCACTTTTGGAGCTGTTGGGAGTTCTTTGATAAAATGTATGTATGTGAGTGGGGAAGTTCAGATGAAGAATGTTGTTGTTTTTTTTTTTAGTTTGGGAAGGTTTTCAGTACAATTTAGTGAATCATAATGAACTCACTAAAGGTGCATTTAGAGTTTCTGAAATTTATACATTTACTTTACAGAAGTTTTCCTTGTCTTTGTTTCCAATGTGTGCTCAATGAAGAAAATCAGTCACTTTCATGATGAGAATAACTGCTTTTTAGGGGTGTCTCTCACCCTTTCCATCCATTCATTGCATCAGAAATTTCAACCATGATTTCAGATTAGGTGCTTAGCTGAATTCAGTGCTGTAAAATTTAGATGTGGGAAGATTCACATTTTATCTTCTGCACATTTCCTTTGGGATGTATAACTGTTCTATGTCTAATTGGAGAAGCAGCTTTGATCTAAGGCTGAGACTGTCTGTTCTATGTAATTTCATATTTTGTTTGCTAGTTAATCATTTAGTGACACTCCAGTAAGAGAAGGAGGGGAAATAACTCATGACAAAAATAGAAGTAAGAAGGTACTATAAGAATTATTAATGAAAGCAATAAAATTCATTTTGAAGTCCATATCCAAGTTGAAAGAATAAAATCTGCATTTTCTGATAAATTTTAGTGAAAAATGTTATATTTATTGTCACCCTTTTCCAACTTCTCTGTTCATGATTAGCCATAATAATTAGATCTTCTTTTAAAGGCGTTTTCTTCTTGCAGACTAAATATGTAAATAAGCTCTGTAATGAATAAACCACACTAGCATTATCTGCCCTGCCTAGATAGAAATACATGACAATAAGCACACCACCAATAACTCAAGTGCTAGGGTAAATGTGAGGACATACTTAAACTGTGTAACAGTGCTTTAGGAAGTGATCCTTTAGTTAGCACTGAATATGCAACGTCTCCAGAATTTGAAGCAATATGCCCACATCACTGTACTGATTCTGTGCCAAGAAAAGTAGCTTCTCGGAGGAGGAAAAGATTATCAACTGAAGTGTGGTGTTATGGTAAAGCATTTACACTGTTTTGGAAATCCAAAGCATCTCCCACCTGTGCTGCTCTGTGATCTCTGGATGTACAACCTTGTGACTGTTCACTTCACAAGGAGGCTATCCTTTCTGTAATCCAAGTTCTATTTAAGTTCCATTTTGAAAATGGAACTCACCTGCTTTTAGAACTGATCACCAATCTAAACCCTTGAATACTTTGGACTGGTTTCATTTATTATTTTTTTAATTTTATTTTTTTTCCAACACATCGTGACTGCAGGTTTTAGCGATTTTAGTGATATAAAATACCAGCAGTCTTGAGTTCTGAACCCTACTGTTTGTTCAGGAAAATTTAGACTCTTGATTTCAACATGTTTTTTTAACCTAATAACATGAATATGCCAAAACAAATGAAGGTATGCATGCTTTAGGGAGTGCAGACAAGTATAGAAAAGAAGGGCTTGCACCAACTTCTAATTAATCTTTCAAATTGACTTCAAAAATTTGTCATGGAAAGTGTGGGAACTCTACACATAACATTATGCATGTAGGTTTGAAATACTTGTCTTACAAATAGGACAAATATTTTAAGACAGCTATGCAAGTAATATGGTTTAGAAAAAGAAGCCAACCAACAAAATACGAATGAAAATGTCATATAACTTTTGTATCCAGAATATTGATTCTCTATAAATAGTTTATAGGACATGCACAGTTTATAATAAATTAGGCAGCCTTTATATGATTCCTTTTTTTGGATACATGGCATTTTTATTATGTAGCTTCTACTCTTCTCGGTTTAGTAGGTGATTTATTTCAGCATACTCAGTTTATCTTATGAAAGTTTAACATTACTATTGTTCCTGTTGTTAAAGTGAATGAGAAAAGTTATAACACCATTATTTGTTAAAATCAGAGATGTTAAGGTGTCAATTACTAGTGATATTTAACAAATATATGGAAGTAATAGAACATTATGAAGCTTGAGTATGTGTTGTTTTTAAAAGGACCTATTGAGTTCCTTTTTATATATGTAAGAACAAATTTATGTTCTTAAAGAGTACATACTGTGTAGGCTATAATGAATATAGTTCTACAATGTTTGCTTCTTTTGTACGACACAACAGTAGTAGCAATGCATAAGCCTATTGTAGTAGGTTTACATGGCAAGGTTTTGGTAGCAGGGGGCCTTAGAGGTGGTTTCTGTGAGAAGGATCTAGAAGCTGCCCCATGTTTGGTAAGGGCCCCACTGCTGACCAGAGCTGAGCCAATAAGCGATGTTGTTTTGCGCCTCTGTGAAAGCATATTTAAGACAGGGAAAAAAACGCTGCGCCACACAGCAGCTGGGAGAGTGAGAGGAGTGAGGAACAGCCTTGCAGGCGCCAAAGTCAGTGAAGAAGGAGGGGGAGAGGTGCTCCAGGCGCCAGAGCAGAAGTCCCCTGCGGCCTGTGGTGAGGACCATGGTGAAGCAGGATGTCCCCCTGCAGCCCATGGAGTACCATGGTGGAGCAGGGTTCCACGCTGCAGCCCGGGTGGCCCTGCACCGACGGAGGCTGCTGCCTGTGGAAGACCCCTGCCAGAGCAGATTCCGGGCCAGACCTGTAGCCCATGGAGAGGAGACCACACAGGAGCAGGTGACCTGGCAGGAGCTGCTGACTGCAGGGGACCCAGGTTGGAGCAGTTTTCTCCTGAGGGATGGACCCTGTGGTACGGACCCATATCTGGAGCAGTTCTGGAAGAGCTGCTGCCTGTGGGAAGCCCACGCCGGATCAGTTCATCAAGGACTGCATCCCGTGGGAGGAACCCCACAGCACAGGGGACGAGAGTGACCGAGAAGGAGCGGCAGAGAAGTGCTGTAGACTGACCATAACCCCCATTCCACCGTTCCCCTGCGCCGCTTGGGGGGAGGAGGTGGAAGAGGGTGGATGGGGGGGGGGGGAGGGGAAGGTGCTTTTGGTTTCTTTCCTTTGTTTCTCACTTCTCTAGCTTGTTAGTAATAAGCAATAAATCTTACTGTCTCCCAATGCCGAGTCTGTTTTGCCCGTTACAATAATTACTGCGTGATCTGTTTGTCCTTATCTCAAACTTTGAGCCTTTTTCATCTTATTTTCTCCCCATTCCTCTTTGAGGAGGGAAGTGAGAGAGCGGCTGTGGTGGAGCTCAGCTGCCCACTCGAGCGGAACCACAACACCTATGACCTAGCATAGTAATTTCTTGAAATCATATGACCCTAGCAGTCCCAAATTCAAAATGTATTTCTGCATTTTCTTCTGCTTAGAAGCAACAGGTTTCCTACTGCAAATATACATGAGTTAAATCAAATTTTCAACTATTACAAATACTGTATAGCACAAACTGATTTTGACTTCTAAGTGAAATTGCATCCCTTCTCAATTTTCTTCTCTCTCTTCTGTTCTTCCAAACTGATTTTTCCAACTTCAGCTAAACGAGGAACTATATCACAGACCAAACTAGAAGATTAATTTATTGGAATCAAAAGTATTAAGGGGTACTTAAATCACTACAAAAAAAGTATAGCAGTTTCAATAAATTGACTTTCCCCAATTGCGCCCAGAATAAGTTTTTAGAAGTATAAGCATATGTCAGCAAAAACGTGCATCATGATAGAGGGGACTGAATTAAACTGACCAGAAATGCAACACTGTAGGAACAGGACAGAGGTGCATGCAGTAGCATTCTTCTCTATGTTATTATGAGAAAACGTTTTAATGTCCATGTCCATTTCCCTAGTCGTATAATGCTAGTACAAAACAAACAAACAAACAAAAAAAAAAAAAAAAAAAAAAAACCCTCAATATTGATGATATAGGTAAAGGAATGGGAATAAAATAGAAGAAAAAAAAAAAAAAGTGAGCTGATTTGGGTTTAAATCCAACAAGAAAGAGATGCTAAAAAGTGGCTGGGAAAAACAGATGGATACATTTTTTGATATTACACCAGAGCACCGATTTTTGTTCCCTAGTTTAAAAAATGTGAAACTTTAAATCTCAGTTTATATTTTAACATTATGGTAAACAGAAAGGAGCAGGACAGAATAATAATGGATGGTTTTTGTTTTTAAATTGGCATTTGGGCCAAAAGTATTGCTTGGTTTATTCTTCCAAGAAGTTTCTTTTGTTGTGACCTCTCTTTTTAAGCTTTATATCAGCAAAACATAAGCAGAAATAAAACAGTAATTGAATAAGTGTTCACTGTTGAAAAGACATAAATATAACTGCTGTTTATCTAGCAAAAAGTTTTCACACCGATTTCAGGCTAAGTGCTATTCCACAGAGAGACATAAAACTGCACTTGAAGTGACCAAATATTATAGATTAAAAATGTGCTAAATTGAATAAATATATAAAATATTCTAACAATCTGAGAAAGTAATCACCATTGTAAAGAGAGACAAAAAAAAACAAACACACACATATAAATAATATCCTGGAAAGTTATATTACAGTTGTATTATACTGTCCTAAAAATAAATTGTTTATTAATAAATCATATAGGAAAAATATTTAAAACAATATAACTAACAGTACCAATACTTCTTCAAGCATTAGTCTGGCAAAGGATTTTATTGTCAACTGATGAAATGATTTTTTACAAACCTGCTTAGAATTGCTTTCCAACTTCTGCACAAGGCTATCCCAACGCTGGGCAAAATTTTCAAGACGGCTTTCCAGCTTGTGAGCTACTGCTTTATTTTTCACAGCTACAAGGAGGTCTTGGCTGAGTGAGTTTAGCTTACTCATCATTTGCCTTTTCATTTCCAGGTCTCCTTTTAGGATCTGTTAAGCAAAGCAACATCAGGAAGACAAATAATTCAAATGGGGAAAAAAATCCTTTGAGGAAATATGCTAAAAAGAGGATCATAGAATCATAGAATATCCTGAGTTGGAAGGGATGCACAAGGATCATCAAGTCCAACTCCTGACTCCACAAAACTCACCTCCCAAAAATCAGACCTTATGTCTGAGAGCATTGTCCAGACACTTCTTGAACTCCAGCAGGCTCGGTGCTGTGACCTCTGTCCTGGGGAGCCTGTCCCAGTGCCCAACCACCTCTGAAGAGCCTTTCCCTAGCACACATCCTGACCCTCCCCTGTCCCAGCTCAATGCCGTTCCCTCAGGTCCTGTCACTGTCCCCAGGGAGCAGAGCTCAGGGCCTGCCCCTCCGCTCCCCTCATGAGGGAGAGCTGCAGGTCACCATGAGGCCTCCCCTCAGCCTCCTCTGCTCTGGGCTGGACAAACCAAGGGACCGTGGTGAATGGAGCCAAGTCCAGTTGGAGGCCAGTCACTAGTGGCGTCCCCCAGGGCTCGGTGCTGGGGCCGGTCCTCTTTAATATCTTCATCGATGATCTGGACGAGGGCATCGAGTGCACCCTCAGTAAGTTCGCAGATGACACCAAGTTAGGTGCGTGTGTCGATCTGCTCGAGGGTAGGAAAGCTCTGCAGGAGGATCTGGATAGGCTGCACCGATGGGCTGAGGTCAACTGCATGAAGTTCAACAAGGCCAAGTGCCGGGTCCTGCACCTGGGGCGCAATAACCCCAAGCAGAACTACAGACTGGGAGAGGAATGGTTGGAGAGCTGCCAGGCGGAGAAGGACCTGGGAGTGATGGTGGATAGTCAGCTGAATATGAGCCAGCAGTGTGCTCAGGTGGCCAAGAAGGCCAACGGCATCCTGGCTTGTATCAGGAACAGCGTGACCAGCAGGGCGAGGGAGGTGATCATCCCCCTGTACTCAGCTCTGGTGAGGCCGCACCTCGAGTACTGTGTTCAGTTTTGGGCCCCTCGCTACAAGAAGGACATCGAGGTGCTTGAGCGGGTCCAGAGAAGGGCGACGAAGCTGGTGAGGGGCCTGGAGAACAAGTCCTACGAGGAGCGGCTGAGGGAGCTGGGCTTGTTCAGCCTGGAGAAGAGGAGGCTCAGGGGTGACCTTATCGCTCTTTTTAGGTACCTCAAGGGAGGCTGTAGCGAGGTGGGGGTTGGCCTGTTCTCCCACGTGCCTGGTGACAGGACGAGGGGGAATGGGCTTAAGTTGAGCCAGGGGAGTTTTAGGTTAGATGTTAGGAAGAACTTCTTCACTGAAAGGGTTGTTAGACATTGGAACAGGCTGCCCAGGGAAGTGGTGGAGTCACCATCCCTGGAAGTCTTCAAAAGACGTTTAGATGTAGAGCTTAGGGATATGGTTTAGTGGAGGGCTGTTAGCGTTAGGTTGGAGGTTGGACTCGATGACCTTGAGGTCTCTTCCAACCTAGAAATTCTGTGATTCTGTGATTCTGTGTGTGATTCCTCATACACATTCTCCTATAGACCATTCACCATCTTTGCAGCCCTCCTTTGGATGATCTCTAATAGTTTTTATGTCCTTCTTATATTGTGGTGCCCCAAACTGCACACAGTACTCAAGGTGAGGCCGCACCAGTGCGGAGCAGAGCAGGACAATCCCTTTCCCTCAACCAGTTAGCAATGCCATGGCCAAGCCACCCTAGGGTATGGTTGGCCCTCCTGGCTGCGAGGGCACACTGCTGGCTTAGATTCAGCTTGCTGCCAACCATAACAACTGGATCCACTCCATGGGGCTGCTGGGCTGCTCTCCAGCCTCTCATCCCCCAGTCTCTACAAATGTCTAGGGTTGCCTCTTCCCAGATGCAGAATCTGGCAATTGCTCTTGTTTATGCCTATTTTATTTTATTTTATTTTATTTTATTTTATTTTATTTTATTTTATTTTATTTTATTTTATTTTATTTTATTTTATTTTATTTTATTTTATTTTATTTTATTTTATTTTATTTTATTTTTTGATTGCCCAGCCCTGTAGTCTGTCAAGATCTTTCTGCAAGGCCCCTTCACCCTCAAGGGAGCCAACAGCTCTTCCTAATTTAGTGTCATGTGCAAACTTAGTATGCATTTGAGTCCTGCATCCTGATCATTTATAAAAGCATTGAAGAGAACTGGCCCCAAAATGGAGGCCTGAAGAACCCCACTGGTGACTGGCCGCCAGCCTGATGTATCCCCATTTACTTTAACCCTCAACCCATCAGTCAATGTTCACCCATTGTGTTATGTATTTGTCTGGCTATATGCTGGACATTTTGTTCGGAAGGACACTGTGAGAAACAGTATCTAAAGCTTTGTTGAAATCCAAAAAAATTGCATCTACTGGCTTCCCTTGGTAAAGAATTGAAAATGGTCAAGGATATTTCATACAAACTCCTATACTTCTGAGCTGCTGTTACTGTAAGAACTGCTGGTAAAGCTGACATAGTGGAATGGACAGATTGCACTTCACAAAGCAATATAACATGACAGGTGGAGCAACTCCAGTCATCAAAGCATGCCTCAGGTGGTGGTATAAATCAAAAAAACTAATAGCTGTGTGACTTTATAACCTTAAAACTGCAGTAATGTTAACAACTATATCAACATTTCAAACAATGTTTCTTCAAACATTTGTTGTGCTTTGCCATATACTGCATATTAAAACTGGAAAAAAAAAAAAAAAAAAAAAAGGTTTCTGGAAAACTAATTTTTAACCCCAGAGAAGGGTTAAAAAAAAAAACAAAAAACAAAAAACAAACAACAAAAAACAACAACAACAACAAAAATGAAAGAAACGAAAAAAGTTCTTAAAATAAGTAACTTAGTGTTGACAGTATTGAAGAACCATATATTCCTCATCTTTCTCAGATCTAAACAGCTCCTGGTTATACAGCAGTCATCTCCCAAGGAATCCAGAAGGCTGGGGAGTCTTAGGAGCACTCCTGAGTGTGCAAAGAACATGGCAACACAGCTGGGAGTCTGGAAACCCCAGTGTGCAACCTCTGCCCTCTGGGAGTCACCATACAGCTTGAAGGCATAGATGTTAATGGCAAACAAGGTATCTACAGTCTTCTTTACATCTCTACTGCAGTAAACTACAAAGGGATCCAGAAACTCCTGGGATCTTTACATACAAACCTCTCTGTAAAGTAGGCTGTTCAAAGATCCAAGAGACATCCACAGTTTCAGCTGCCACCTAGAATTTTTTCATTTTATTTTAATTTTCTTAACTGTACAGGTTTACCTCATTCAGTTTTGTACATTAATTACTAATTCTCCGCATACGTATGGGTACTAACCAGGGCCAAATTATGAACTCTTTATGCAGCTGAGGGTTGCAATCTAAACCTCAAGTCTACACATTTCAAAAGGGATAATTATACAATTATTATAGATAGATCATAGATATAAATTAGCATACATATACTTTTCTGTAGCCACATGCTCCAAAACTGTAATATAAAACACATCTAAGTAAATAAAAATGTGAAGCCTTTGTAAACATTATTATGCCATTTATGTGTGATTTGAAACATCGTAACCACTGATGTTAGGTACCACGAATATCAAAATTAAGTTGACATCTCCCTAAGAAATAGCTGCTACCATGATTCATATTTAACCATCTGTTTACACAGTAGCAGATCTAACACAGGGAACAGACTAGGTGTAAAACAAACTACCAGCTTAAATTTTGCAAGGATTACTATATTTTACTTTTCCCTGGGGCATAAACTGTCAAAAAAAGCTTGTTTGAAAACTCCATACCATCAAAACCATCAGAAGTTGTACTTGGTGAAACATCATTAGAAATTCTGTCTTTGAATGTTTTATTTCCAACCTCTGTTGATGTCAACAGCTATATAAAATGAGTTCAGCATCAAGCCAAGGATACAAGAGTACAACCAATAAATGAAACAACACAAAGGGAAGGTTGCTAAAACTTTCTGTCAAAGCTACTGCTCACAACTACCTAACGCTCTTTTGTGATAGTAACAGTTAAACTGAAAAGACATACTGGAGGATTCTGTTTTCACATTTCCTTACTGAAAACGTGCTAGTGTTCTACAGTAACCAATACATGCTCTAGTTTTGATTTTTTTTTTCCAGTACAAGAATAGACTTTGAGCTAAAATAATATCAAAATATGTAATTTAGCTATATGCAAGAAAATAAACAGGACTGCTTGCTTTATGAAATAAATGAATTATCAAATAACTCAGTCATAACTTCTATCAAGTGCATACTGTAAACTCCAATATTTGAACATTTTAAAGCAGTTTCCTTATTTGTGGTTAATGTGCTTTCACCAGGTGTTTTGTTTTGTTTTGTTTCCAAGTTTTTACTTTAGTTATTACTGTTTTGCTTTTACTTAAACCTCACCAAAAACATTCTTGGCTCATTGAAATATTCTAGCAAGCAACATCTGCTGTAAATTAATTGGTTGGCTGTTGATTTATTCAAGTAAGAATCACTGTTAATACAGTATCTTATTTATTTCTTCTAAGTAAAGAAATTTGCGTTTAGTGAAGCAAGTGAAAATTTAACTAGATGTTAATCAATTGAATTTATTAATCGAATTAACTCTTTTATACCTTTGCAGTAGTTCTCAGCATTTTTTTTATTAAAAAAGAGAAATACCATCCCTTTCATTTTACAGGCTGCAAAACTTAAGCGCAGAACATGGAAACAGCATATCAAGCCCATGCCATAACTGCCAATAAAATTTCACTTCATTCTGCACACTTATGTTATGCCTTCTCCATACACAATATCCTCCAATTTATTTCATGCTTTATGTCACCCTTTGTCTTGTGTAAGAATTAAAAGGTAATAATAACCCAGTTATTACAGGGAAATATTTTTAGAACTGGAGCAACTACACTTCAAGATCAGAAACAAATGAACACAAGTCAGTGTTAATACATGAGCAAATACAAAATATTTAAATATAGGAATAACACATATACATATATATAATTTTAATATATATAAATTCTGAATGAATCCTCTTGCACAAGCCATTTGATATTAAGAAATACTTATTTTAAAAAATAAAAATTACCTGAACAAAAAATATTACACACAGATATTGTGGATACTATATATAAATTAAGAAGAAATCTAATTGACTTTATACCAATTAAAAAAAAAAAAAAAAAAAAGGAAAAGCTAGAACTGGATGAATTGGTAATTGATCAAAAAGAAATTTCACCTATTCAGATGGTAAAAAATAACAATGAAAACTTGACTGCTAAAGCCAACCAAAAAGGAGAGACAGCATCGTAATATTTGGAACCTCCTGAATCTTTATTTTTTTTAGATGGATTTCAAGTTCCCACTGTCCAGAGTGTATCCTAATTTCCATATACTAGAGCATTCTGACACCAAATTGAAAATCAAAGTTTAATTTACATAGTTACAAACGTGTTTTAATTTGACTCCATTTCCCAGTTTGGCAGAATGACATCTGAGAAAGAAACCGCAGAGAACTAGTATTTGTTAATAATGGTGAGCCTGCAGTCAAATTTCTGGCAAACATGTTTGTTAATACAAAGTGAAATGATCAGAATTTGGGCTGCCAAAATCTCCCAGCACTTGTAAAAAAAAAAAAGGAATCCACATGTAGACGATCCCAATACTTCTGTTTAGGATTGGGATTATCAAACCAGGTGGTTCATGTAAAATAGGACAAATAGGCTGGAAGCTCTTCTGCCATATCATGATATCAAAACTAAAAGCTTAAGATATGATGTTCACTCCTAATGAACTTGTTTGAAAGCAAACAAAAAAACAAATACTGCAGTTTGCTGCTTGAAATGATTAGACAACTGGTAGACTGAGCTACCATACTGTACAAGCATTTTTATGTTCATAAAGAACGTATGTGAATTCTGATTATTACAACCCTAGAAAAGGCTGGCCCTAATTACATGTATAATGGCCATTTTTCATGATGGTTGCTTCATTACACCCAAACACATCACTATGTCCAAAACAACATAAACAAAAAGGCAAGTATGATAATGCCTAGGAGTCTTTTTTTTTTTTTTTTTTTTCTCTCATATAATTTTTTCCTTATTAACAAAATAAATAATAATATAAATAAATAATAACATCTGTTTAAACAGAAAAATGAAGTTCCTAAGTTCAAAAAGAAAATGAAGTTCCTAGTTACAATACTAATCTACCCACTTTAACAAAAACATGGACGTGAATGTTTCCTTTCCTCTAAAATGCATAAGCAGTCGTTCTTTTGTATAAGATAATGCCTAACACACCATTTTATTTTCAAAACTCCTATTGTTATAGAACCATGTCTAGTTTGTGCCAAGTTTTGCATCTTTACAGGTAAGGCATCTCTTTAAGCCAGCGAGAAGTACATTCTGTCCATAAAGATGATAAATTGTAGAGTATTTTCTGAAGAATAAGGCAGAATATATGTTGAAAAGGGTGTATTTCATGAATGTATGTGGATTCCCAAAACACACTTGAGGTAAAGTTGTTAAGTAATATTAATATTAAAATTTAAAGCTTTTATGTCTTTAGCTTTTTCAAGTTTAGGGAATGTATAATGGATTTTGCTGTATGATAATTACTTACATGCATATATGTCTTTGTGCATATACATAATCACATATTTAAGACACAATGCTACTGCAGTTCACTATCTTTTGGCAGAAGAGACAACCAAGAAACATATCTGTACCTACAAGTTAACTTATTAGCAAGACCATGGACCAACCAATTTCACACACTATTCCATAACATCCATTCCCAGAAATATGAAGCAACTATTCTGTTAAACTGTATTGACTGAGAGTAGGATAAAATCACATGCACTCATATTCATGAATGGGAAAGCTGAGCATAATACAGGACGATAAAAAATACATACAGCTATTTTGCGTAGACTGGTCAACATTTCATTTTGATCTTTAAAGCCAGTTGTATGAATTTTGCTCAGAGCATCCTCTTTCTCAGTAAGCCATGCATCAAAAAGGCACTGAAAAAAGATTGAAGAGAACAGCATGAAAAGGCTTCATCCAGGCCATTCCTAGTGCAATTTTTGGAAGGATGTTCCAATTTATAGCTGCTAACACTACTCACCTGCTCTTCTGCAAAGTGCTGCCATTTTCTAAGAATATCTTGCAGAAGGACCCATCGCTCTTCTGTCCATCTGCAGATGGCTGCCCACCGGTTTCCAAAGTGCTAGAAGGAAAGAAAAACACAAAAAGTATTTGATTACATTTTTAAAAACAGTGCAATCTGGTCTTCCTATAGCACAAATGTTTGTGAAAACACTTTCATAACTCACTTTTTACAATCTTAAGTCCTTAAAATATGTTGCATGTTACACTGAAATAGACGTACTGAAAATAAGTCTTACTGAAATAAGACTCAAGTGGAGAGAACAGGAAAAGTGATATAGCCAGAAAGAGGGAGATAATTTCAACTGTAATATAAAGAAATATTTTTCTGTTAAGTCTTTGGCACTGTGCTGTCAAAAAAAAAATAAAAATAAATAGAAAAATCCATAACTTTATGAATCCCAATGCACAACTACTTGAAATGTAATTACAGGGGCCCAAACAATTAACTGTAACAATAAAATATCTGTTTCTTAAGTTGTTCTGTCAATGCAGTTGATCTAAGTTCTTTTTCTCCTTACAAAATTGTCATAAGAGAAAAAAAACCTTTAAGCTATCAGTAGCACAAACCACAGTGAGGTTTCTTGTATATTTCTAGCATATGCTACTATATATCTTATATATCTGTGCAAAATGCTATGTTGTTCTTTCCCTCATTTTAATTGAAAGTGAGCATTATCACTTTACTTAATTTTCCTGTCAACCTTGAGTGAAAAATGCCTGAGACAGGATAGGACTTACTAGAGCTGTGATGGTGCAACATGCTATAAAACTTTTATTGTAACAAATTACAATGATTTAATTACCCTTGAACGCCATATGCAAATTATTCAACTCCTCCCAAATAAGAAACCTTACAAAATCTGAAGGATACTCTATACTACTGTGTTCTTATTTTCCATCAACTTCAATTTCATATGTATTGACAAAATGATTTTTTTTCCTTTTTCCTATTTATTCATATTTCATATGTTTTTATTTATTTTTCATGGGGTATTAAAATATTATATCTAACTGAAATGCATGTAAAAGATCCAAACATACTTTCTACCAAAATTGAAATTTTTATTTTGCACTTCCTATGAAATGAAAGGTAAAGCTTTAGGTTGCTGTTTGAATTTGTGGCTTTTTCTGTGACAATTTTATATCAAAGTAAAAAGTAAAAAGATTCCATATTTTTCTGAAGGCTCACACCATAATAAATCTTGCCGAGTGAACAGGCAGTTGTCATGACATTCAGTCATATCATTACTGGTGAAACACTTTTGCCTCCAACTTACTAGGAAACACTGCAACATTTTATTCATTCATTTTAGCTCTCATCATTAAATAAATTTGTAAATTGCATGATAATTGTTGCAGAAAATAATTGATGACCAGCCAATAAAAATATCTTTTCTTTTTTTTTACGCCTTTTGTAGGAAACTCATGACTTTATATATAGTATTTTTTGGCCTCACAGGCTAAATACTATGTGTACTGTAATGCATAGTCAATAACACCCTTTCTGCATAAATGGTATTTTGACTAATTTTACTGATCTGAAAAACTAAAAATCTTATGTAGCAATCTTATGTTTAGTGTCATTTTTCCTGAATCTGATTACATTTCCACTCTACCTCTAGAGAATTTCAACCCCTTTTTTGCCCAGAAGGTAACCTAGCAGATCTGCAAATATGTAGCACCCATACAGTTTTTAACATTCAAATAAAGTGTTGTTTGTTTGTTTTTTTTTCTTTCCTTTTTTTTTTTTTTTTCTCCCCCTTGGCATCTTTGCTTACTAATTACTAGTTCAGAAATCATGAACATATCATTCCTTAAAGTTCAGATGCTTCTTCTCTGAAACTCTTTCCTAACAATTCCCACAATTCAGGGTAATTTTTACTAGTCAACTACTAAAAAACTTTGTAATAATTCAGTAAGTCATAACAAGGGTTTCTTGTCATTATATAACAACGCTCAAGACTAAATACTTCATTTTCCCTATTCCCATTTTTTCTCCACTAGCACAGGAGAAAATTCTATCTGTTTGTAAAATTCTCTGTATACAGATGGTGAGGTGAACCACATTTTGTTGTTTTGGTGCCTAAAGGTCTGAGTAACAGCAAAGTTTACGGATGCTAATTACATACTGTATTTTTAAAATACACTTACAGATTTTACTAAAAGATTCATAAATAACGCCAAAGTCAAGCAGCAAAAGTTTTGGGACATTAACCTCTGATGTTTTCAATGTTTTTAGTGAAGTCTTTTCATGACCAGACATCTGTTCACTGGTAAAACAGATCTAGATCAGAATAAATTACTCCGCACAAAATTAAGTGATAATTCAAAAAATAAAATAATAATAAAAGAAAAATCAGGTAGATACAAACTCTGATGCAAGCCAAATGCAATCATGTGGGAATTGTGTATAAGGTGAATAATGACTACTGAATCAGATCACGCTCAATTTTGCATCTTTTTTCACACCAAATAGTACTTGATGCTGTAAGTAGCCTGTGTGATATCTGGGAACTCAGGCTGTACCACAGTTTTTGCTCCCAACACCCAGGAAAACATATCTCCAGAGAACTTAGCTGAATCCAGAGTAAAAAGTAAAATGTCTTCTTGCTCCTTTGAAATGCCTATTTTTATGGCCCTAACTGGAATTTTCAGAGAAATTTGCATGCAAAAGAAACTTTTCTTGTATTGAGAGGACTCTGAAAGAATGTTCTTTATGACTACAAAGGCAGAATATAAAACATTCCCAGTCTGCAAAAAAAGGTCAAAGTAAGCAAGTACATGAACAGGATAAAATGAATAAAAACAATGCAACTCTTGGGAACACTGGAGTGAAAGAATAAAAAAAAGGAAATAATAAGCCTGAAGTCTGCAAGTCTGCAACTAATAGAAGAGCTTTTGTTTTTGTAAGATGCTTCTTTAAATAGAGTAATGCTATCCACTCCATAAAGTAGTGAGAAATAATGGATTTTTTTTTTCATACATATATATGTATATATATGCAAAATCAAATTTAAAAACAAGTGTTTAGCAAATTCACTAAATTTCCCCTGTGCAAAATTTGATGTATTTCTGCAAGAACTAGCTATACTTCATCATTAATGAAAGGACAGTACCCTGAATAATACATGTATGAATATACAGTAGACTGTGTAAATTACACTCTTGGTTCCTTTCCTTCAGCAGCCATCAAGCAGTATTTGATACATCTAATGCAGATCTCATTCCAGCATGGATCGCTGAAGCTTGGGGAGAACACAAATTTGCATCAGCCTACCAAAGTCCTTAAGGGACCAACTGTCTGCTGGGTATAATTAGAGTAAAAATTCCCTACCTTCAGGGCTTCTTAATGTCTTTCAATGATTTCTCTTGGCTGAAGGCAATTTCCCCACACTTACTGAGAAATAAGTCAGACTATAGCAACTGATTCGCTAGCACAGTCCTCTGATTTTGAAGCATGAAATACAGATTTGAACCTTAGTCTGCATCTGCCTTTTTTGTAAATCTCTGGACTGCACCTATTGGGGTCTAGGAGTTACATGTCTAAATAGCCAGTTCTTGACAGCAGTATAAACCCACGGAGTCTCACAAAATGTCTCACTGATATGTCAAGTAAAACATGTGATGTCAAGTAAAAGTAGATGTAACATTCACACTCACCCAGGCTAGCTGTAGTCTCTCAGACTACCTTGTGGCAACAACTGTAAAAAGTCATTTTTTCTTTTTCTTTTTTTTTTTTTTTTCAAAAAAAAGTTAGCTTATCTATGGAAAATTTATTGCAGGGAATGCTTTTGGCTTCTACACCATTAACTGCCTCTTAAATAGGACTCGGACACACACACACACACATATATATACATATATATGTATGCATGTAAGCATACATATATGTATTTTGCATATATATATTTGTATATACATATACATATATACACATACATATTTCAGGAATCACCACCTCAAAAATTTTCAAACAGAAAGACAACTGAATTGCAGCTGCTTGGAAAATGCAGTCTCGACTATTACATGGCAATAACATTTCACTTTCTTCAAAATACGATCCTGACCAGTATCTCACTCAGGCAGCCTTATTAAGTCTTTCGTCTGACAGCACACACTCTTGTTTTGTTCTCCTTTTAAAAGTCAGACTGACATATACGTAATCAGGCTTTGAACTTTGCTCCACTGTGCTTTTGTCAAATGCTTTAATGGGTGGGCCTGTGAAGTCTCTCCTGTGCTTATATATTCAGTTTGCAAGTAACACATGAAGAAAACAAGCAAACAAACAAACAAAACACCCTATGTTCTCATACACTCAGGAAAGGTGATATAATGTTTTGCTAGTACAGTGGGTGAACTGTGGTAACTCCTTGGCATAAAGGCATGAAATTTTGCAGACCTCCCTAAAACCCTAATCCCCATGACATTTTATCTGTATTTTGTTGTTATCAATACTTGGAATACTGCTACATATTCTGTGACTTCCAGAGCAACGGGATTATTGAACTTTTCTTTCAGTCTCTTCTTTAAGAGAGCATGATTGAAGGAGGGAGCTGTACAGCAGCAGGACTTCCTCACACCACCCCGCACACTGCTCAGAGTGTGCCTGTGCTGCAGAATACACTGCCTCAGGAATTCCCTTGCTGGCATCATTCCAAGAATATACCTGAAATGACAGTGACAATACAAATATAACTCCTCAGTGACAGTAACAATTGAGCATCCTTTATCTCAATTCCAGACACCTCCTCTATTGGTATGGTTAAAAAGAGGCATATTTCCATTGTGCTTCATTTACATACATTATTCTTTATGCTTTTTTAATGGGGTAAACACAACACAGTAATGTGTGAGTTCTATTTAATGAAACTGCTAATAACCTTTTTATTCTGTAGGTTTATATAGGTTCACATAAAATAAACAGAAGACCAAATTAAATACATTAAGAGCCCTCAATCATTTTTACTGATGCTTACACTGACAACCTTGGAGAGTTTCCTGTATGGTTTTTGCTATACATCATACTTGAGTTTTGTTGCACATGCCTTTTCTGTAGGACTTTGGATTCTATGTCACGCCTGTAAGACTAGAACATCTTCTGCTTTCCATCACTCCATCTTTTAAACTGGTTGGCTTTCTCCACATACCTAATTTAAAGATAATCAACTCTGCCTGTTGTGAGGAGGGGTGGTGGTGGTAGAGAGTGCTGCTGTGACCCTATATTTTACTGAAGAACATTAATTCTCCAAAATATGAGATTAGATTAAATGTCCAATAATCCATGGTCTTCTATATTTTTCCCCATACTGTTCAAAGATCTCAGTTGTATATCTTCTAATTTATGAAGTATATTAAATATAGAATGTCTTTTTATTTTTATTTTATTTTATTTTATTTTATTTTATTTTATTTTATTTTATTTTATTTTATTTTATTTTATTTTATTATTTTATTTTATTTTATTTTTGGGTCATACCATAGCCCTCTTTGCAGGAACCTGCATTTTGCAAACATAGCGTAGTATCCCAGTTAAACCTTTTCCCATCTACTTTTTAATTTCACTCTCCCTCTTTCATTCGAGCTGTTTTCTTAGTTTAGTTAAGCTTATAGAACTGTGAATTTGCAAGGGATATGCTTCATTCCAATGAAGAACATACAAGCAATTGGCAAGAAATTCTGAGATAAAGACTGTCTTGAGCTGGTATACCATGATTCTGACACCAAGGATATATTTAAAAAGAAGTAATAATTGATAGTTAAGTATAGGCTACATTGTTTCTTTCACAGGGTTGTGTTCCCTGATGTCTAAGCAATTTGTAGTGTCGGTGTCCAGCATCTTAGCATCAATGTGTACTACCTACACTAAATCCCAGACTAATTACAGATTTATTGGGATTGGTACCCAAATTGGCTAGATTCAAGACAGCATACACATATTACACATCTGTCTATGCTATGGACATAACTTTCAGCTGAATGTATTGAGAGTTTCTCTGGAGAAATCTTGGCCTTTAATGATTCAAAAACAAAACAAAACAAAACAAAATATTTTTATTTCCTTGAGCAGTGAAACAAAGTGAAGGAAACTACTTTCTCCTTTCTAAAAGAGAAAACTGGAAGGAACTTTGGTTCTAATACCAACGTACTTTTTGAGCAGTGACTGGACATCAGACCACCAACTCGGGAACATCTTTCTTCCTGATTCCAGCAGTCAATGTGTCCCATTACTAAGTGTCCATCCAAGTTCACTCAGAAGTTACAGTAAGAACAACACTTTTTTGTTGTTTTTGTTGTTTTTTAGAATTAAATGCTGAACTTTAATTTAAGGAAGTTTGACAATTTTTAGATCATCTAGGTTGCTAGTTTAATCACAAATGTGTCTCTGGTGCATCATTTGAGGAGATACTCAAATAATTGTTTTTATAAAGTGGAATATACAGAAGTTACGGTCTGTTGTTTAAACTGTGAATCAAAACGCGATTGAGAAGAGGTCTGAAACAAATTGAAAGAATGTTGCTGCTAGCTTCTCCCAATGCTGGTACACTAGGAAGCCTTGCCAAAATAATCCTAAATGATAAAACATTAATAAAACAAGTGTACAGAAGAGGATATACTCTGAAAAAGAGAAATGAATCTAAGGACAGACTGAGATAATTCTCTTTATTTTCTAGAAAATGTGAAACTATTGGGAAAGAAATTATACCTTTCTGCCCCTAAAATTTTATTTTTTTTTTAAACCAACATGTTCTAAATATTTCTGATAACCATTATTTGTTTAGGTGATCCTACACATGGTTGTTTTTGCTTACTGCAAATAGTTGGTTTTGCATATTTTTTACAGGTCGTCTTGAAATTTGATGGGGCCAGCATTAGCATTAAATAAATAAATAAATAAATAGATTGGAAATCATTTAATATAAATGTGTCTTTAAGCACCTAACAGTGGACAATGACATATAATGCACTGCAACACCAAAACATACCACATGCACAAGTTTCCCATCAGAACAAAAATCTTTCAGTAAACTCACAATCCACCTAATTACGTAGGTTCTTGCATGTTATATCCTTCTCCTTAACTATAGCAGAAAATCACATTCCTTCTGTCAGTAGTAATGAAATACAGCTGAGAAAAAAAAGACGAACACTGGTCCTTGGTCTTGAGTATAAATAAATCAGGTTGATACTGAAGGCACCAGAAAAGTTGCTTTAAGATATTTGTAAAATACACACCTGTATTTACCCATCTATACAAAAGTCATACTCAGAAATATCTCCTGAGATACACCAATGTTACAAATAGTTCTTATTCAATCTTTTTTCACTTAAGGCTGATAGCTCTTTCTCCGAGACAGAAGTCCAGTTCTCTCAGTTCAGTTACCTGAAGCTGCTCTTCCAGCGCAGCAGTAGCTTTGTCTCCACTGTTTTCATCCACCACCACCACCATATGGGTTAGAGAGTTCACCTTTACTTGTTCCTGTTCCAAATCATCTTGAAATGCCTATAATTAAAACATAAATGATGGAAAATATATTCCCAACTAATAAGGCGCTGTGTATTTGGAGTTTCCCTGACTAATGTGAGTAACTAACCAACTGCAAGAACCCTGTAATCCTATTGCTCTCAGTACTAAGTTTTAAATGTATTTAGTCAAAATAGTGTACACATGCTAACATAAGCATATTTTGTAGACTTCTATTCCTTTCATGAAAATAGTTTACTATTACTCACTCACAAAGCATAACTCTCACAGTATTTTAGACTGAAAATTTGGCATGAGAAAATATTTGTTGAGCTGATGTAGTTGATGATTTATAGATATCATTACAGGATCTATACATAACAATAGCCCACAACATTTTAAATAAACATTGGGTTAGATTGTGTACTTCATTAGCATTTTTTTTTTTTTTAATTTCAAAAGTTTTAAAGTTATTCATTTTTTACATTAAACAATCACATATGATCTTTGGCTGGCACTCCTACAAACAACAATAACATAGGATCAAACTATGTTAACGATTCAAGATTAGGAAATGCCACACCCTTATTGCAGAAAGCAGGACATAAATTGAGACGGGCACTTGATGATTTCTGAACATGAAAAAAAATAGTTTCTTGCCCATTGACTTTTGGTATTCAGCCTGCTACAGGCTGTAATGAAACTCAGGACTGCTTTTTTTTTTTTTTTTTCCCTGAGAAATAGTAAACTGCTAAAAGTAGAGAAAAATCTATTAACATTTGCACAAACTGGTATTTGAATAATTTCTAACTTTTTCAAATTTTTACAACTCTTGACACTTCTCTGACACTCCCAAAATTTCCCAGACTTCATGCAATAAACATCTAATCAATTATTCCCTCCATCCTCACAGCTCATTTATAAGGGCAGTATGGAGATCTCATACATCTTCACTCTCTTCAGAAGACAGTCTACCGTATTGTCACTAAACACTTAACCTATATATATAGGTTTATATATATATATATATATATATATATATATATATATAAACATATATAAAGAGTAAAGGGGAAAAGAAGAAAGGATTTAAGGTACTGGAACCTCTTAAACCTCTTAGTGGGTTTTAGTGTCTCCTCTTTATTTTCCTCTTTTTTTTTTTCTTCCCTAACTTTCTGTGCAAGATGGAGACTCCACCTTTCTGCTTGTTAACAAAAATAAAACCAGTCAAGCTTCTGTCACCAAACATTGAACTGAACAAGTAGATTTATTTGCTTCTTCTCTCTGCTGAAATGCAACAAGAGAACAAGTGACAAAGATGGGAAAAACAGGAGCTAAAGAAGCATTGGTACTGAAACTTCAAGTCACAGACAAGGCAATATTCATTTTCTTTTCATTTTTATCTATCTCAAGCTTTATCTTAATGTACTAAGAACAAATGGTAAATGTTAAACTCCTAATAGTTATCCCACTGTATTAAATTACTGGGTTCTGTATTTTGTTTCTTAAAGAAAACTTGAAATACACTCTCATCCCACTCACCCAAAAACCAGGTATCCAAGATCACATCCTTCCTGACACACTTTTTAGGTATTTATAACTAGCTACCAACCAACAGAAGAATGTGGATAAACAAAGTCCTGGACCGTGCCCTCAACACCTGAGTTGAGTGTGCTCCAGTGATTAATATATATATAGTATGATAGCCACAGTCTGAAAAATAACATGGTTAACTGTATATGCCAAGTCACAGTGGAAACCTTAAATGTATTACAAACTATGTTAAATTTTACCCTATCAATTTCCTGCTGCTTTTTCAAGTAGAAGAATTCTCTTATGTATGAAGTGATGCCCCAGCTGGGGGTATTTTAAACCTTTTAGGTAAAACACTTCAGTTTTATTTGGGGATAAAGCAATAATAATGAAAAACAAACAAAAAAATCCCACACATGCAAAAAAAAAAAAAAAAGCCATATGATAACATGGCTTAACACAACAAAGGAATTCACAGACATTTGATGTTAAGGCATACATTCATTACCCTAAGACATTTCAGAGTTTTAATTCCTTCATGGGCATAGCGTGAGCTGATTTATTCATAAGAATCCTTTTTTCCGACTTTCATGCCACTTGCTTTAGAGAGCTAAACTATAAGCAGTTATCAAGGACTGTGAAGTTCACCAAATTATTAAAACAATCCTTAAAATTCAGACTTCTTAACTTTATCATGACAGTTCTTGATCAAGGTAGAGCACTCATGGATACCTAGGTTCAGGTTACAACCAGGAAGAAAGTGACTTATTTCCCTATAAGTGAGTATCTGAAATATGGCAAAGCCAGGATGAAAAGTGATGCAAAAATGCAAAAAATCATTGCAAATGCAAGGAGTAGAGGTGTGAATTTAACACATACTATGAAAGGTTTGGGAGAAGTCACCAAACCAATGAAATTAGAAAGTTTAGTAATTTTCTAATCCCCAAATTCAATTTGCCCCAAGCTAAAGGACTGTTCTTTATAATTAAAGCATCTATTTTTACCATGCAGTTCACTGGAGACAATCATTTGTATAGAGGAACTAGTTTAAACAGGAATTCATTGAAGACAGTCTTAAGACTAGAGTGTGCTCTATGCAGACCATTTGAATCCAAATTTGTAAAAAGTTCTCCTCAGCTTGTAGAGAGAGGAAAATTCAGGGACTTAATGTGTAACATGGATATACATGTTGATGCGTGGGGAAAGCAACAAAAACTCATAAAACTCCACAGTTGCTCTAATTCCTAGTGTCTATCAGATCACAAATTATGCAGTACATGAATTCCATAGCATACCTTATGCTCTTCTACTTGACGTTTTAAATCCTCTAGATCCGGGCCTAGGGGCTCTGAATCTATTTTCTTTGTCCTTTCCTCTGTTTTTGTTAGCCAGTCAGCTAATTGGGCTAGCTGCTGATTCTGCAGATCCATTAGGATTTTATGTAAACTGTAAAACAAAGAAATAAACATTTCAATTTATACATTAAAAAAAAAAAGAAATATGTCCCATGTATACTATTAATTATCCATATTAATTCCCTAAGTCGAAAAGTAGAATACAGACTGCAAACTACACGACAGCTTTGCAAGGTTTGCTGTTATTGTTTCTATCAGGAAACTTAACTTTCATGTAGAGAGTTGCTTAACTTTCTGAAGAGCTGGGCCTTTTAAAATTTATTTTATTAAAAAAAATAAAAATAATAATATAAAAGTGTTTTTTTTGTGTGTGTTTTTTTTGTTTGTTTGTTTGTTTTTTTTTTTTTTTTTTAAGTAATTGCTCAGCACAGGTTTTGATTTCAGTCTTAAATCCTATTCTTTCCAAAATGAAACCAAACAAACAAACCAAAACGAACAAACAAAAAACCTTTCTTGGGCATTTTCATTGTTAAACTGATTTTCATGAGGCTAGATGCCAAGCCAGAGTAAAAAATATTTTCAAACAGCCATGTGAAGCTTTATTGAAACAGTCATGAATTTGGCAATAGTTTAGTTGAAAGAGTCTAGAATTAGGATTTCATTATTATTATTATATTATTTATTAGAACCTGAGTACTGGATGGAATTTATGGTTTGTTAAATTTTTGTTCTGCAGTTGCATTTCTGTTAAAGCTGTTTGAAAATTCAAGACTCCTGCTATCTGGTTTCTTGTACTGTCTATTACAAGCACTTAAAAGCCCTCAGACATATGTACTTAAAAGATTCCTTGAAATTAAGGGTATTACACAGAACAGATTGTTACATTATTCAGTTATTCAGCAAAGAATACTCTCAAAAAATAAAAAAGGGAATACTTCAGTTTTGCCTAAACAAAGTATTTTGATGACTCGAAATCAATGTATCCAGAAATCGATTCCAATCCTTCACATTTCATGCTTACCATTCTCAGAAATCCTCCAATCTTGCCTAAACAAAATGTTCATCTCATCAAAAGAACCTTTGAAATACTATGTAAACTCGTGCTGAATAATGGAACTACAAGTAATTATTTTTATTACTCATATTTCCTATAACATGGGATTTTTAACTTATCAAGCCAAAGTTGCTGTCCATGATGGCAGATTTGGTGAAACCATTATAAGTTATAGTATGCTGCTTATACCTGAAGCACAACTCTTGGACCACACCATTAAAGTTTGCTACACTCAAAACAGTCTGTAGATTTGAAAATCTGAGCTGAAATTTCACACCAGAGAAAACTGTCATGGAAGAAAGACTAGCTCACAGTCCTACTCCAATTCCTCTTATTTCTCATTTGGCTCCTCTTTGGCTGTATGAAAAAATGTAGCCAAAATGAGAAAGCTATTGTAAAGTTTGTCATTGTGCAACGAATGGCACCAAAAAGTGCCCAGATTCAAATTGACTTTCTTCCCATTTGTTTATATTTTAGATGAACAAAACATAAGTATATTTTTCTCCCTCAACACCTGCACAAATGCAGACTGGCAGAAGTGCAATGTGAACATACTGCTCCAAAGTGTAAGAGGCCTTGTCCGACACCAGGTAGTCAACTAACAGGTGCTTACACAAATCCAAACATATAGCTTTTTGTCACAATTTCAAGGTATACTCAAATAATGCAATTACTTCTGTGTTTATCCAAACTATTTCAGATTTTCACAAGATAGTTTGAAAAAAACAGAAGTGTCAGAAGTGTATTATTTTGGAAATACACATCAAAGTATGTCTAAATTAAGTATCATTCTGTATGTTCCCAGGCATACCTAATAGTTTTCAAAATAATCACAACAGAAGATTGCATTGAACATGTAGATAGCTACTTTTTGGGACACTTACATTCACCTGAACCAGGATTTAATATCTGCCAACATCAGACATACTGTCTATGATCCCATATCCCATTTGTAGCCCATGTATATTTTAAGGCACATCTGATACTTCTGCATTTCTATTCTTGAATGTTATGTTATTTCCTTCATTTCAATTTTGAATCTTCTTATTAGCCAAATATTTAGTCTCCAACAAGCTTTTTATACAATTACTACTTGCTGTTTATGCAGCTAAGTTAAATACTGTATACACAGTTTTAACTCATATTGTAAAAAGAAATTGATAAATTTCCAGTACTATTCTCTACTTTACTTGTTTTTCTCTCATCTAATTCATACTCAATTTGTTAGATACTATTGCTTAATATATGTAGTATATTTAGTATATTTATAAACAATCCCTGGGAGAAGCTATTGATTTATGAATGCAAAACACTGCAAATTCAGTTCTATACATTAAGTTATAAATTCACTTTTGCATTTTACACTCATGGGCAGAGCTGCCATTTAAAAAGACCTAGAAGGGCTGGAGGAACAAGAAATTTATGACATTCAACCAGGACAAATGCAAAGTCCTGCACCTGGAAAGGAAGAATGTTTGGAATGATATAGGATGGTGACTGACTGGATGGGGAAAAGCTGTGGAAAAAAAGCTTTATTGGGGCAGACAACAACACTAGCAATTTATCTCTGGATTATTCTTTGCATCTGGATAAAAAAGAAAACCCAAAATTGTCTGAGGATTTCTGAAACAGAAATAATTGAGTATTAGTAGTAGCCATAGAAATATGAGTCAAACCAGAATGTCTTGGAACATACATAGAGAGGAAATGTGAAAAATCGTCTGGGAAACATAGAAAGAGTAGAAGCAGTGTACAAGGGAGTCCTGAGAAGTACATGAACGTGTAACATATGTTCTACTGCAGAGCCATGGATACAGAAAAATGGAGAAACTGCAGGCAAACATCAAGACGAGCCACCTCAGGAAATAATGATTTTGGAAAACAACAACAACAACAAAACACGATAACAACTTGTTTTATAATAGTATTTTAGTTATGGTCACAAGCTACCTCCATCCCTTCTTTATTTTCAAATGTGTATTTTATTCTCTTACTCGATGTTCTATAAACCAAGGCATTACAGATATTAAATACAATGGTTCATCTTAGCGAAGTTTTAGCAATAAATGAAATAATAAGCAGTATAGAAAATCTGGTAAATTCATTTTAAAAGTAAACAAACAACATAGGTAGGACCAAGTAAATACTTATTATAAAGAAAACTGTTACTATTCTGAAGTAAGGAGCATAAATGTGAAAATAAAATACATAAAATAATCATGTCTGATTCTTAGGCAGAATGTTTTTTTTCTTTTTCCAATTTCTCCAGGTTCTTTCTGGTTTTCAAATTACTTCTATAAACATCTGATAAATATTTTAATACTTACTTATATACCTCAAGAGTTTATTGTAATCTTTGTTTACAGTATGGCTCTCATACTTTTCAAACACAAAACACTTTTCCATTGAACTGAATGTGCTTTAATAGTTGTGGAATTCCCTATAAAGTGGTAAATTGCATTAAGTTTTCCTCTCCAGTGGTTCATTTATCACTCTGAGATGCTTTATTATAAAGAATCCTATTTGAGTGGGAGGAAGAAATGAAAAAGCAGGCTGTTTTCCTTCAGCATGTTAATGTACTGCTTGCTGCAAGAGTCAAATATAGAACCATAGAATCACTAAGGTTGGAAAAGACCTCCAGGATCATCTGGTCCAACCATCCCCCTACCACCAATGTCACCCACTAAACCACTAAGCACCACATCCAACCTCTCCTTCAACACATCCCTCCCCAGGGATGGTGAGGCTACCACCTCCCTGGGCAGCCTATTCCAATGCCTGACCACTTTTTCTGAGAATAAATGTCTCCTAATTTCCAAACTGAACCTCCCCTGGCACAACTTGAGGCCATTCCCTCTAGTCCTGTCACTAGTTATCTATGAGAAGAGGCCAACCTCCAGCTCCCCACATCTTCCTTTCAGATAGTTGTAGAGAGCAATAGGGTCTCTCCCGAGCCTGTTCTTCTCCAAACTAAACAATCCCAGTTCCCTCAGCCACTCCTCACAGTACTTGTGTTCCAGACCCTTCACCAGCTTTGTATGTCTTCTCTGGACACGCTCCAATACAGAGTGAATACATGGCAAATCCAATGTGTACCACTTTTAATGATTGCACTGATGTGTTCTAAAATGACTCTGATATTCTGACCTCTTAATCATTTTTCAAATATTAAGTCCCTTTCACTTTTATGGTACTAGTAACTTTTTTTTTTTTTTTTTTTTTTTTTTTTTAAATCTCTTTGCTGATCACTCGCTTCTGTTTCCCCTGTGCTGTAGTGCAGGCTACTTTTCACTACGTTTCCTATTGCTATTACCACAGAGGACAGACAGCCTTGCTGCTCTTATTGCCACAAAAGAAAAAAAACAAAAACCAAAACCAACACATCTCTGTTTGGATAAGCATGTCACTGTTGCCTTAAAGACAAGATTACAGTAATGTGCTCAGAAGATTATTCTCTACACCAACGTACAAGATAGATTCTGTAAGTTTAAATTGAGTATAATAACCCAGAAATATATTACATTGTGATATGAAAGCTGTTTAAATTCATAATCCTCCATCTGGTGCTTGAAACGGAGTTTTGACCTGATAGATAAAAATTGGCCATCTCTAAATACATCAGTCCTGAGAAATTTTCGCTTGCTCTAACCAAATTTGTATTAAATGCGTCACAGTGGTGTTATTTTTTTTTCATTTGTTTTATTTTTTTGTATAAGAATTTAAATAGTAACACAACGTTCTCTGAAGCTCTTATGTCTTCTTCTGATTTTGTATTCCCCAAATATAACATGTTTAAGAACATAGTAGACTGTTTGATTCCTTGAGCTATAGCTGCATCTAGAAGTAAATTGTCTAGTTCGTATCAAAGGGTGTATTTTAGTAGACAAAATACTACATACACATGGAGTTGAGATTGCTCCATGAGTGTTGTTTTCAATGAAAATATGGCAAATAAAAACTGCCTACACCAAAGTACCATAGATTCTACTCTCCTAGAAAACAATTCAGCTGGAGGAAGTTAGGCTGAAATAGCTAAGTCCATCCACAATTTTACAGACTCTCAAGGATATGCAAGGTCATCAATGGATAAAAACCACAAAAATATAATCTGATGGAATTACCAAGAAAATATTAGAATGAAACAAAACAAAACAATGTTTTGCAATTGTCAAAATTATAGCTTGCCTTTAAATATTGTGCATGATTCTTTCTAGTCCCTTTTTACTCCAAAAAGAAAAGGTAAAACTTAAAAAGCCCAAAGAAGAGCAAGAGAACAAAACAAATAATCAAAGGTTGATATTTATAAAGACAGTAAGGAAAGATCCTCACTTCCAACATATTAACTACAAGGAATCAGTTAAGCTACCAGTGACCTAATTAAAACCAATAAAAACATGCCATTCCTAAAAAAAGTAGCTAGGTAAGAGGCTTGTGATATACTGCCAAAGGATGCTGTAAAGTGTACACACACTTTACAAAGGGCTAAGCAGATATTGAATAAATATATGGAAGAAAAATCAATGGCAGGTTACCAAATACACACAACTACTTTCATTCTCAGGAAGTTCCCTCAGTGGAAAACAATTCAATGTCATGAAAGTGCTACAGAGAACTTTATAATACACTAGACATGCTGTAGTAAATGGGAGTAATGGTCCATAGAGCTGTAGTGGGTTTACGTGGCAATGGTTTGGTAGCGGGGAGCTGCAAGGGGTGGCTTCAGTGAGAAGAATCCAGAAGAATCCACAAGAATCCTCTTATCTAACATGGAGTAGCTGCTAGGGTCTTCTCACAGAAGCCACCCCTGCAGCCCCCTGCTACATAAACTCACAAAACCTTGCTACATAAACTCACTACAAGAGCCCAATATGTGGTGTCCAGAGCAATGAGTTTATACAGCCCAATATTTGATCTCTAACAGTTTATACAGCCCAATATTTGATCGCTTCTTATTTTGTTACAGTCAGGATGTTGGCCTAGACTAGTGGCCTGACTAACAAAGACGTTCACCTTTTTATAAAGATTACAGTTGCAAAAGGACTTGCTCTCCAGGTGCACTGAAGAAACAGAAGAGTTTCTTGCTTAGTATATGTGCATTGGGTATTTCTGAGAGAAAAATTAAGGTCTTGGCAGAAAGATTTTAATGAAGTCTGTCTGGCTCAAAGTCCAGAGGAAGCCAACAGGGATCTCAGACTCAGGTTGTTTGCCACTGCATTTATTTGTCTCTGCTGTGTAGCTATATCCTTCAGTAATTAACACTTCTTGACTATAAAGAAACTAATAGTGATGTTCCATTAATTTTAAAATTTCCACTGGATTTGGCTTAGTATAATAGTTGTAAACTTCACCATTGCTTCCCTTATACAGAAATATCAGTAGGTGTAACAAAGTTCCATGAATTTGAAACTTAGTTATTATATCAGACAGAATTTAAGACTCCACATGAAAAAAGAAGTTTGAGGAAAAGGAATGTGAAACAGAGGTACCTAACAAACTGTTTCTTAAGACAGGAGGAATGCAACGCACACACACATAAAGCCGCTTTCAATTAATTTCCTGTGTTAACTACTCTGTATCTTGCAAAATAAATTACTCCACTGTAGCACAATCACAAGGTCTTACCCTTATGGACTTTCTTATACTAGATATTAATACAAAAATCAAAATTTCAAAATAAGACTTTAAAATGTTAAAAATAATTCAAAGATTAGTTAATTAATAGTTTATTTTTCTACTTTTAATTGTCTTTCTACTTTAAGCTGCAGGTATTGCACTTTTCTTGGATCCTGTAATTTTTCCTCAGATAAACCCATATGACAATATTTTCTGGAAAGCTAGCCTTCCATTTACTGCTTTTATTGCATCAAATTTTACAGGTTTTAAAGATTTGTTTTGATTTTCTTTTTGCATCTCTGAAAAGATTATCTCCATAGTAGCTAAATTTTGTGTGATACTTGTTGAAATAACCAGAAAAAAAGTGGAACAGGTTATATAAATTTTCATTTAAACACTATTAGTGTCCAAGCTGTTGATAGCTGCTGATCTGTACAGCTTCTGGTCTCTAAGCAACACGTAAGCTTCAGGGTCATGACACATTAAATTTCTGGTTTAAAAAAAAAAAAAAAAAAAAAAGGAAAGAAAAGAAAAGAAAAGAGCTAAGGCTGAGTCTTGTTCACACTGAAGTGGAAGAAAGCCACAGCTGTTATTGAAGTTCAGAATTGTTCCAGTCAAGCTCAATATATATTATTTTACCTATTGTATTACTTACTTGCTTTGTTTTTCCATACTTGCTACCCTGAGACTTTCCCATCGAGAATTAAGTAGATTCATTTGTTCTTGGATTTCATTTTCTTCCTCATCTGAAAGCTTTCCAATTGTTAGCAGTTGACTTCCAACTTGCAAAACATTGCCAACACGTCCTTGGTGAGCTGTTAATTCCATCATAAAACCCTGACAATAAAAACAAAATCCTGTTTTAAGTTTGATTCTTTGGAAGGGAAGAACAGGCTTTGGAGAAATATCTTTGATTTCACCACTTTCCAAACCTTATTTTCAAATTTGCTTTATTTATTTTTATTTTAATGTTTCATAACCCTCCACAAACCTTGTAACATAAAACAGAAATAAACACTTTCACAATTTGCATATGGTACAGTTTCCAATATTACCTTTAAATTCTCCAAATAAAAATTTAAAATAATTAATATATATTATATATTTTATGCGTGTATATATATATATACACATATATATACATATATATATATAATTTATTATGGGATCCAAACAGGAAAATGATTAACAAAAGATTATAAACACATACCTCATGGGTGTGAAACTGTTCTTTAACAACTTCTACATCATTGGATATATCTCCTTGTGCTTGTAGTGCATCTTCAGCAGAGAGAAGCCATGTGAGTACTTCTTCTAAAGCAGTTTGGTAGTTGTCAAGATCCATTTTGGACCCCATTACTGTGGTGGTAAATGTTCTTTCTTCAACAGTTTCTAAAAACTGATCAAAACCAAAAAGAGAAATGCAAATAGTACCTACTCAGAAAGTTCTGCAAAGGAATAAAGATAATCCAATTATCTTGTACAATAAAACAGCTTTTTATAAAACAAACAAAAAATTCAGATGGTGAATGAATGGGATTATACATTAGTATTTCTGCTAATTTACCAAAATGGGTTAAAATTGAAGTAAATAACTAAATTCAGATTAAATATTTTACTTTGGAATTTAACATTTGTAGCAACTAATCTGAATAGCTGCAATATTTAAATTGTAACTGTAGAGTGGTGTTTTACCTGTTTTTCAATAAATACTCTCATTTTTCATTTCCCATGTACTGTTTCTCATTGAAGTATTTTCACTTGGAACTATGAGAAATTTATTTTCCAGAGCAGCTAGTAAAATCATATCATCAAAAAAAAACAGCAAATTGCATGCTGACATTGCAAAGAAACCAAGGAAAACACAATATGAAAAAGAAGAAAAAAAGCCCATTACAGTTCAAGTAATGCTAGGCCTGAACTATCCATGGACACCCATTTTGTTGAAAGCATTCTGGAAAATTGAAAAAAGCCCAAAAATCTCATGCCAAATCACAACTTTTTAAAACAAACAAAAAATCCATTACCGTTAATTCTCTTTCCCTCAAAGGCCACCCTCACATTTATTTTTTAGAAGCCAAGTGACTCATACAAGTATAGAAATCACACTTACATTCTACTGGGTAAAGTCAAGAGAAACCAATAGCAAGGATTTACTGATTACTCTAATCTTAAAAGACTAGGATAAAACAGAAGCCAGAAAGAGGGGCTTGATACAGAAAGTGTTAGCTCATGTTTCTCAAAAAGTTCTGAAGAAGTTTAATCAATTTGCTAGCTATTTAGTACAAAACCTAAATCCTTCATGTAAAAATATATTTATGACTTTATCAAAAATGATATTGAGGAATTTTAATGATATAATAGAAAAAATTGTCTCTACCACTATTATTGTGCAAATATAACACTAGATAGAGCTTTTAAAGCCTTTCACTGTAGTTTAGGTCACAAAGTCAAAGTTTAATACCAGAACCAAAAGAAAGAAGTGTAACAGATGTAATGTGATAACTTATAATGAAATTGTCCGTCTTGATCTTCATAACAAATTCATTTTGAATTGTACAGATCTAATAATTACATGCAATTTATGTTTATCCCACTGTCGTATATGTGTTAAAGTAGCTAAAACACCAGTCATACCTTCAGCACTATTTATGTGTGAAAAATAATGCTCAGTAAATAAAGCTACATCAGGAAAGCAGGCTTGGGAAGTTGATGAACTCCATAGTTTGTTTTAAAGAAAATAGTGTCCTATGGGAATATAAATAATGAAGCACAGACGATTTCAACACACATTCCTCCTGCATAAATTAACATTTGTACTGTGTGCAAGCCTAGATTTTAACTAGTATACAATCTAGTTAAGAAATTACCTAACCACATTACATTTATTCAGCAAGATAATTTTTTGAAGTACCAGTTCACTATGGAAATGGTACACAGGTTTTGCATAGGTTAATTACTCTTCTTTCTATAACATTAATGCTTGGAATATATCCATACATAACATGCTTTAAAAACAATTAAAATTAGTCATAATAGCTGAGCAAGACTATGTGACTATTGCACGGATCTACTGTGATCTCCATTAAGTGTTTGAAAATTTTCCATCTGAAAATCCTTCTTCCATTAGATCTGACATAGAACGTCATCTCATGCATGGTACCTGTTTAACCCAACACTGCTAACAATTCCTTCTCTGCAAAAAAATACTCAGTGTAATGTTGCCCATACTTTTCACTGCTTTCTCTCACGTTATAAAAACTGCATGGAATTGCATCAAAAATCCTGGACTCATGACCTTCAGTGGCAAAATAGTGAAGATTAACTTCTGCACCATTTTAATAAAACTTTAAGAAATGTAAAGAAGAAAAGAAAACATTAACATAAATGGAAAGCAAAAGAGCTTCTTGGCAGGTGTTCTATGCTCTCAAACTATGCTCTCATTCCAAGAAGGACAGTTTTTTGACAGAAGGAAATTGGAAAAGAGCTAAAGGAAGTATAAGCAAAGGATGTTGCAGAATAGTATCAGCAACACCTTTATTTGGCATAGGGAGGGAACAACAGTTTTTCCACCTTCCCTCGGATCTTACACTATCACTGACTGCAGAGAGCTGGGGTCAGTCATGAAGTGACAGAACAGAGAAATGGATATCAGCTGCACTTGAAACGTAAACAGTTTTTTTAAACACTCATCTGTGGATAACAGACAGTTCTCAACTGCTAAGACCTAATAAAGTCACTGCACCATTATACCTTCTCTTCCTCTATGGGGATAAGAAAGAGTAACAGAGAATAGCCATCAGAAGCCGAAATGCTTGTAACACTGTTACTCTAGAGTGCACTAAGCACGCAGAGTTTTTTCCGTTCAAATTTGACAGTGACATAGGCAAGGACCCCATGGGACTGTTGAATTAATTTAAGCAGATCATCCTTATTATTTCAATGATAAAACCAACCCATGTTTTCACACTTTGAAAACTCTGTTAAACTTCTGTCACCATCTTTAAGCATATTCTCTGTTAACAAGCTGGAGGATGAAAGTAATGGCCTGGCAACCTTGATCCGCATCTACATATGCAAAGAATATTCACATTGTAAAAAGTCAACAAGCATCAAAAACATGCTTCAGAGTCAACGGTTGCTTTTGACTTAACCAAAAACATTTTTAAAATCTGCTGTTATAGCATAACGTCACAACTTCCATCAGTGCTGCTGGCTATGTGAAGGAACCGTCCTACATATGGAACACAAAATACCTACTCAAAGCAATTCAGACTGTGCTACATGTATGTGATCACTGACCATTATTTTGCAACACCTGAGAGAAACCTACTCTGTTTCAATATGATCTAATAAAATTCATTGATCACAAATTGACCCCTCTAATTTATATGTCACAAAATGAGACCAAAAGAAGTACTAGCCAATTACTATCCCTTCTGCAAGATTCTCGTCATAAACTGAGATTCTTGCTGGCTCAGCTGTAAACGGAATATCAAACACAATGTTAAATATTCACACTTGGAAGTGGACAGTTACTGACCTAATACCTATGCCGTATGCTTTGTAATAAAAAGCAAACAAAAAAGTTAGGTGTTTCAATATATTAGTCAGTTACAGATTTCCATCCATTACTGCAACCCAAATTTGAATATGGCATGTTCTACAGCACCAAGAATGAATATTTCACTATATTGAAATAATCCTTATAGCACTAACAACGAGATCCCTGAATTTTACAAATAATGGTAGACAAATCAATGTCCTTATTTCTGAATTTATATGACATCTTTTCAAAATTTCTCAAACACTTAAAAAAAAAAATAAAAAAATTCTATGGTATTGCATATACTGCATTGAGAACAAAACCATAGACTTATTGTTAGAGATAGCTATTATAAACTGCGATGGTTGTTTCTAACCATGATTTTTATGAGAATAAAAAACAATCTGAAAATTAACTGTTTGCTGAAATTAAAGCTGCAATTAAACTGTTGTTACTATATATTACTTTGGAAAAAAAGCTGCTCAAATATACATGCAGTCTCAATGAATCAAAAGGTATTCCCAATAAATCCTTTATTTATTACACAAAAGAAAGCTGATTGGGTGCAGTCAAATCAAAATGTCACATTCGTTTATACACAGTAATCTATTGAGTAACAACACAAGCATGAGTACACATGCTATGGGAAAAGAAAACCTAAACAATTCAGATATTTGATGAAGGCTGTCTCACATCCAGCTAAGAATCAGTAATCCAAGTAGCTCATAAGTTATTTTGAAAACTGGCTAGCCATTTTTGCATGGAAATGGCTAGTTGTTACAGGGGTTGACCCAGAAGGCAAAAATACTCTGGACACAAAGGTTGTCCTCTAGGATATCTTCTTTGCTGCTGCACATAGAAGAATCTTATCTGGATGAAAAGATAGGAATGTGAGTTTTTACATACATCACCGTTTTCTGCTGGGGGGGTGGGACCTGTCAAAGGGGAAGACCTCAAGGACTCTTAAGCTTTAAAGTATAAGAAGAGAAAATAAAAAGCTTTTGACCTTCAAAAGCTTGGAAAAATGAGGCATGCTTGGTAGCTGTCTAAATTAATTCAGTGTCTAAATGATGAGCTTCCAGCTGCTGCAGGGTGAGAAAGCAAAGAGAGAGAGAGTTCCTCACCTACCATTGTACTATGCTCCTAAAAGAAGGAAAAGGGCTGGACACATGCTTGCAGATTCTTGAAGAATGTTTGCATTAGTTCAAAAAGACTGCTTCTGAGTTTTACAAATTAGTTAGGCAGCTTTAGAAAGTAGTTTCACATTAAGCACTTAGTATAAATAAGAGTGCTGCACTGTGTATAGAAATCTTATATAGAGAGAATATATATAAGTATTATATAATGCCTTATATTATTATAAAATATTATGCCTTTATTATATCATCTCTGTACATAACATAATTTCTATATATAATATAGAAAAATATAATATATATATATTTCTTCCTTCCAAAACTGCCTGTCTCACCATAAGAGATGTAGAATCTGGCTCTAGACATTAAGAGTTTTAAAATTCAGAGACATCAAATGTTAAAGAATTTTATTTTTTATTTCTATTTCTTTTTTAATTAATGTAGTTTATTAATTTTGAAAACTCTCTTTGTAGAATTAAAACCTCAGAAAGAAGCATACATTATTCACCCTGTAACTATGACGCCTACCAGGTGAGACTGATATCACTGCTTATCAATTCAGTTCCTCCAGGTTTCATATTACAAAATCATATGTAAAAATTTTAAAATTATAACCGTTCAGGTTAAAATGTTCTTTACAAGAAACAAGATTATGTTTACTTAACAGATAATATCAGCTAGAACTGCTCAGTCATTTCTGTCAATAAAACTAAGATATATTTTCCAGATCACTTGTTAATATAATGTTAATTACTAAGGTAATTTTATTCATTAGTGTTTATTATTCCACCTGAAAATCTGAACTGTGATCATAGTACATTGTAGTTGCGTGACAAAGATTTCAAGATGGAATAGAAAATACAACCAGTGTATTTATGTTATGTAGCTAAAGCCAGGGAAGGGAGAAAGGGAACGAGTCAGTAGTCACATATCTCATTCTTTTACAGAAAATTAAGACCATACTGTAGGGGGCAATTCAGGTAGACTTTGAGATGCTTTCTCTCTAACCTTCTAACTTCTGCAACAAATCACTGTTCACAAAGGCAGCAGTCTCCTTTATCATACAGTTCAGACTTCCTTTTACAACATGCTTATCCAATTCACTGAAGGATATAAAGATAATAACCTGAATTCTACCATTTCTCTGCTTTTAGGTAGTTAGCACTCCTTTACTAGAAAGTAAACCTGGTGTGTGTGTCTGTGTTTGTTTGGTTTTTAAATCCCAAGAAATCACAAACAAAAAACAGCAAACAAATAAACATCCATAAAATTTCCAGCCCTTACCAGTGCTACATGAAATGCATAGTTTGGCTGGGAAGATTTTTATTGAAAAAACAAACCAGCAAAACGCACAAATTCTGAGCTCTGTTATTGCTTCTGATGCGGCCTTTTTAAGCCACATACTTCAAACTACCCTTAGTCAGCTATTTACTATCACTGACCTTACAGTTCAAACCCATATTTTTGGGGGAGCTGTTCTTAGTTTTTGGTGCTCAGGTCTCAATTTCTTGCATCATGTCTCTGTGTCTAGAGTGTTAGCTGTTAAAACCTAAGTATACCCTGAAAATGGGCAAATCTATGGTTTGCTGAGATTGATAACTTGGTTAAATTTGAGATCTTGCCTTAATTTAAAATAGCTTGAAGAACACTGAGGCACAAGAGCTTTTCAAGAAACAGACAGCTATTTTATAACAGACAAAGCCATTTCACTGCTCCCTAGCCCATTCTTCAGCAACAGAAGAACTGCTTTGTCTGAAGTTTTTAATTTACCATGAGAAAAGCACATCTGATCTATAATGTTTCCTCAAAACCATTAAATTTTGGTGAAGTTGTGGAAAGTTAGATCATTATAAACACTTTATGAACTTGAAGAGTTACATGGTCTCATGAACTGGCAGTGTTACAAGACTGCATGCAGTAGGAAGCATTGCCCAGAAAAAAGCTACAGGATATGCTTTTTTGAAGTGTCTTATTATATGGTTACATACTTGTTTGTTTAAGTAATGTAAGAGAAATAAATTAAAAAAAAAGACATAAGATTCAAGTTAAAGAGAAACAAGCTACGGAGACAGAACAAACAAGAATCGGGAATTAGTAAGGTATATACATGTAAAAATATATACATGTAAAAATATGAAAATATAAATTTCATAGCTACTACACAAATTTTGCATTCACTTTATGCCAGGTTAATTTAGATGCAAGACAGCAACTAATTTAAAGAAGTGGATGGTGGAAGTAAAAAGGTATACATAAGATTTCTTTTTAGACTTCATCATTTTATATACTGTAAGGGGCAGTTCTTATTAAAAAGAACTTAGAGACAAGAAAGGGGCAAACATTCTGGAGTCTTTAGGTGTTCTACCACTGGATATTCCACTGATTTTAAATAAATCTGCCAGGGAAATATAATGCAAATTATGGAAACATGTTCCCTCACATATCATGTGATTATGTCATTATCATAATAATGACATCATAATAATATCATGTCATTGCTTTAATATATTTTTTTTATTTTACAATTACAGAATGAAAAATATTGATAACTGAGAACGGAAATTATACACAAGTACATGCATTTAAACATAAAAGAAAAAAATGAAATACGCAATGGTAATTTAAATAGTACTAAATTTTTCTGGTCAAATACTATTTCAATCCTTTATTTACAAGAACAATACTGTATTTCCAGTTGTGTTTACTTAGAAAAGTAATCTTCAAAACTGTGAGCCACATATGCAATGGATCCAGGCATTGCTTATTATGGGCCACCAAAGGTACCTTTCAATGAAGACTGCTGTGCCTTAGAGTTCATTTTTCAAATCTTGCAAATACTATAAACTTCCATGGGATTTGTAAATAATAATCAGATGTACAAATCATGCAATTAGTCCTCAAAAAGATGAGGAAACTTTGGGCAATTTTAATTATCAAATCTGATCAACTATACTTCTAGTGCTGAAGTTGTTAAAAATATATTTATGCATAAATAGATAATCTCAGTATATCTCACAAAAAATACTTGTGCTGTAAGAAAGCTGCTAGTGGAAAAGGAAAATGTCACTAATAAATGACTGGTGAAGTTGCTATAACTCAAATCTAATTATTTAGCTCAAAATCCAAAACTAAGATACATTAACTTTACCAAAAGTTGACAATTTTTTCCATCTTCAGAAGAAGAAGAAAATTAAACTTATTACTGAATTTTAGCACAGAAGTTACATTAATTTTAAAAATGATATTAAGATATATAAATGCATTGAACACATAGATGTTTGAAAATGCATTAATTTTCATGCCAGTGTACTACTGCCCATAACAATCTGCTTCCAGAGCTCAAAATCCAAACTACTGAATACACTGTCACAGAGGAATATAGGGAACATGAAGTTTCAAAGTATAAAGGCTGGAAGATAAAATAATCTGCAACCAGAAAATTTTACCATGCATTCTTTGCAAACGTGCAAAACCATATGAATCTTAATTAGCCTGTGATCTGCACTGCATTTAGCTTTATTATCTATAAATTTTAACCAGCAAAAGAAACTAATTAAGTTTTGCAAATACGTTTCTTAAGACATAACCCCAGATATATCAAAGCTATAATTGATACTGTTTTTTACATGGAAATAAAGACCATTTTTCAGCTTCTTTTATTCACTGTATCCAACAACCAATTCTGCTGTTATTTTGAGCTTCTAAGCCATGATAGCTCTCTTTAGAATCTTCATTGAAGAACATCTAGTCTTCAGAATAAGATTATTTAACTCCAAAACTCTTTTTATATAGTCTTTTTACACAGTACAGTATCAAAAAGCATCAATAGCAAGAGCAATTAACCACAAAATGATACATCTATAATACAACTCTTTTGAGAAATGTTTGGGACAAGAGCCAATTAGTAGACATACTAATTAGTTTCTGTGAAGTTGCGGGTGGAGGCTAGGAGATTTCAAAGTATTTAATATTGTGTTATTATAGTTGGGAGACTTTATTTAAAAAGTTGGTTTTGTAAAGTCATCTAAAATCTTAAATAGTCAAATTTGCTTGAATAGGCTGAATTCTAAGCTCACGGCTCTTATGTGTTTTACTTTCCCTAAATGTATTTTTAGCTTATATTAAAACTAAAGAGGCTGTCCGACTTCAGGAGAAATCACTCCAAAGAATGCATTTTCAATTTAAAGTTAAAAGCTAACAAAAAATGGTGTTACAGGAGAGGCTTAAGTGATTTAATATTTCTTTCAAATTCTGTTGTATGACTACCTTGCTTGTCTCAACATGTTCTGAATAATAAATCAAAAGCTGAAAATGAGAGAAAGTGATAACTATTCACCTCACAAAGGAGCTTTTTCCTCTTCTGAATGCAGAAGGTTTATAAATTCTACAACAATATAGAATTTATTACAAATAATTTTAATATATAATAAAAACAGGAACATTCAAGTATTTCTAGATGTACTGAAAACTACATAAAAACTCAGCTAAATGTTTACAAAGACAAGCATCTGGATAGAAAAATGGAATAAAAATGTACTGAGGATATAAACATTAAGATACCATCTGTGGCTCAAGAAATTTCTGAGCCACAAAGCAGTGGAGGTTAAGTGAGAATATACTGATACTTCAATACAGGTAACTAGTCATACTTCTTTTCTTATTCCTATATATCCAGTATTGGTAATTTCTGGAAACAGCATAATTGATGAAAAAAACATTGTTCTCACTAATGAAAGCTATTCTGTTGTCACACAGACCTATTATGGCCATTCTCAAATTTAATAAGGTGTACAAAAGTAGAAATGTAGGGTACTTTCATGCTCTATACCTTAACATTACCTTTAATACTTTGAGACCCTGCAAAAATTCATGATGTAGGAAAGAGGAATTAAAGATGTCTAGTTTACTATTAGTTATTCTTGCTTAAGCTATTTATTAACAGCCTTTACCCAGCCACATCTCCCCCTTATATTATTTCACCTATTTTTTCTTCTTAGAATAGAGAAATGTAATGCATGAAATGAAGAAAATTAATAAAAAATTATTTAAACACATAAATCATCTTTTTGTAAGTGAAACAATTTTGTCAGAGACACTTCAGTTAATCACTGTAATAAAATGCTGCACTGTGAATGCACACGTGAAAACTAATATTTTAGGGTAATAGAAGTACCTTAGTCACCCTTCATATAATGCCTATTTTGTAGGCCAATTTTTTTCTTGCAGCTACATATATTTGCACATGCATTTTTCATACCAAAATAATCAGAATAGCTTCTGATCTACATAAGAACTACCCTTCTTTACTATTTAAGGGATAAAATATTTCCAGTGTGTGCATGTGTATATGCACACTCATACGCATATAGAAGTAGCATATATAATGAGGGATACAGTATCTCTGGTTTATATCTACTAATATGTATATACATGTATATGTAGCATGCACAATTAAATAATAAAACTAAATAACAATTCAGTATGCATGTTACATGTGTAGTATATATAAAGAATTTATAGAATCCTATTTACTCTCTTGTAGATACAAACTATATGCCATTGTTATTTTGAGATGCTGAAACAAAGGTATCCTAAAATAGGCCATTATTCTCTCATAAATATATATTTGCAGTTCATATTAAATTATACTTCAGTTAACTGGCTAAAATTAAACGTGTTTATTAAGCCAAACTTTTACTCCAGTGTGGTTATTCATGGTAACGTGACCTGAATTTACCCTCAAGTTCTGTTAAGAGGGAATTCACTTAATTAAAATTACTCCTCAGATATAATTACTAATGAGATGGGCATGAAAGCATACTTCAAGAACAGAGAGCTACAGGGTTCCAATTCTATTTGTAGAGACACCATACAACCATGAAATATAGGTTGTATAGCTGCTAACTTATTTAATAGAGACTAATAATACTAAAATCTACAGATTAAAAATATATTATAAATATGCTGTTTTGTAGTCATACTCTCCTTTAAGTTTGCTCAAAAAGTACCAATAACTGTATTATTAAACTGTAGGTATTTAAAATCACATATCCATTACAGTAGCTATTGTATACGTTCACAAAACGTGAACAAAGGCTAAACACAGAAGAGTTGTTAGAATCAGTAAAATTAGGATGAACATGAATGAGTAAATAAAAACTGAGTTTACAAGCCATGAATACAGAAGAGAATGATTTTGAAACTGAACTTAAGAGAGACAGGAAAAGACTAGAAACAGCAAAACATCAGATGGCAGAACAAGAAAAGCACCTGGTAACAGAAGATACAGGAAAGAAGAAACATGGAACCAATTAGGGATGTGAGTAAGAATAAATGAGGTCAAAGAAACAATGAAGCTAATTTTTAAGATCACAAATACTGGAAGCAAACAGAATGTGTTCTGGAAAGGAATGAATAATTATGGGTAGATTAAAAAATATTTTAGAAAAGATAATCATATTAGAAACTGGGCATAAAAAGGCTGGAGTAAAAACCAACATGTGCAGAGGAATTAATTATTTGTTCTTCACAATATTTGCAAATGCAATTCTGGTGGGAAAACCATGTAGTCACTTATTGGTTATCACACTCGATACCTTTTAGAACAGACAAAATGTTGTACACTTTCTATTTCTCGACGCTACTGCCAAATTCAAACTCAACAAGTTATTCTGAATAAACTAAGTAATAGGAAAACTGCACTTCCCCTAATGGTACAAATAACACACAACAGCTTCCATTCAGTTGTTCATTTCTGCTAGCTTATTTTGTCTGTATACAATTTTATTAAATGCTGCTAGTGAAAAATACTTATAAACTGTTTATAACTACTTTTTATGTTAATTGATTTAATTGAATATATTTTAATATTTGATTGATTGAATACAATGAATATATATATTCATAAATATATAATATATTATATAACATATTGCAATGTATAGTATATTTTATATATATATAACAGATATATATTGGCATAAATGTATTTATGGAAGTATGTTTATATACATGTATATATTTATGGCAAACATAAATATATTTATGGTAAATAGGACCACATCAGGCTGGTGGCCGGTCACCAGTGGGTCCCCCAAGGCTTCATTTTAGGGCAAGTTCTCTTCAATGTTTTTTGCATGTAGGATGTATTTTGGATGTAGGACTAGAAGGTGTTTTGAGCAAATTTGCTGATGACACTGAACTGGGAGTTGTTGACTCTGTTGAGAGTGGAAAGGCCTTGCAGAGAAATCTGGTCAGATTGGAAAGCTGGGCAATCACCAACAGCATGAAAATTAACAAGAGTAAGTGCCAGGTCCTGCACCTGGGACAGGGCAACCCTGGCTGTATGTACAGACTGGGTGATGAGACTCTGGACAGCAGCCCCTCATTGAGGGTTCTGGGGGTTTTGGTTGACAGCAAGCTGAATATGAGCCAGCAGTGTGCCCTGGAAGCCAGGAGGGCCAACTGTATTCTGGGGTGCATGAAGCATGGCATTGATGGTCAGTTGAGGTAAGTGATTGTCCTGATCTACTCTGCACTGGTGTGGCCTCACTTCAAGTACTGTGTGCAGTTCTGGGCACCACAGTGTAAAAAGGATGTGAAACTGTTAGAGAGTGTCCAGGGAAGGGCTATGAAGATGGTGAAGGACCTAGAGGGGAAGACATACATGGAGCGGCTGGGGTCACTTGGCCTGTTCAACCTGGAAAAGAGGAGGCTGAGGGTCTTCAGCTTCCTCACAAGAGGCAGTGGAGGGGCAGGCAGCTATCTGTTTTCTGTGGTGACCAGTGATAAGACCCAAGGAAATGGTGTCAAGCTTCGACAGGGGAGGTTCAGGCTGGATATCAGGAAAAGGTTGTTCACCGAGAGGGTTGTCACGCACTGGAACAGGCTCCCCAAGGACTTGGTCACAGCACAAAGACTGTTGGAGTTTAAGAAGCATTTGGACTGTGCTCTTAGTCATACGGTCTGAATTTATAGGTAGATCTGTGTGGTGTCAGGAACTGGACTCAATGATCCTTATGGATCCCTTCCAACTCAAGATAGTCTGCGATATTGGATATGTACGCTGTTATCAATAACCCTATGTTCAAGAGACTCACTGCTATAGGATTAGCTTAAATGAACATTATTTAAAGTCTAGTATATTAACTCTGTGAAATCCATATCACAAAACAGAGGAATGACTGCAGGGCTAGGAATTTCCCACAAAATAATGCTACACTGAGGCCTGACATGAAGCCTCTGATTCTGAAGTCCAAAAGCAAATCATTCAGTGCTGGGTAACCCTGTCCCTCTGTTGGCCACGACTGCATCTGAAGTTATTTTAATTCATATCTACTGAAGTTTATCAGTCTAAATGTTGAAAGTAATCCTGCACATTAACATTGTATTTCATATACCAGAGGAAAAAAAAAAACTATAATTCCTGTCAAAAGAACAAAAATCTACAAGATATTGAAGGCTTGATTTTTCATAATTTAAACATTTAAGGCAGCCAGATTCACATTTTGCTTTTTGAATAGCCTTGCCAAAAGCTTATTTACACTAGTACCAGTCTCCATAGATAGATTTTGTTTATCTCATTTCATATTTACATTTTCAATATATTTTAAGAAGTTCTTGTCTAGGTACTGCAGTGTTTAACAATTTTATTTTCTTTTTCTTTGTACTTCAACCCATCTAAGACATTATCTTTTACATCCTATAGAGTTCAGGTAGCAAGAAAAAACAGAAACAGTAAGATTAGGTAGCAAGTAAAAACAAAAACAGTAAGATTAAAGCTTTGCTTGGGATCAGTATTAGAAACTGCTCTGAAAACCATTAAAAAAAAAAAGTTAAATAAGGAGTCGTCATTCTTCTTGGTCAGGTGTTCAAGGAGATGAAGTGATGCAACAGAAACAGAATTTTTTTTCCTAAATATGAAACTGAAGCAAAAGAGTACTTTTAAGTGGAGATTTTCAAGTGTCTCAGAAAATTAAGGATCCTTTTTTTTTTTCCTGAGTGTGAAGCTAGACAGACTGTCTCATTACAGAGATTGAGTACAAGACAAAATACTTGCCAACATATTTTTTCTTGTGTCTTAATACAGTGAATTCAAGGATACATATTTGAGAATTGTGGCCTATTATCTGCATGAGCTTATGAACACTTTCTAAGCAAGCAAGGAAAAGGAAAGGAACTCTTTGCCAGAACTACCAGAACTGCTAGTCATGTTAGTAACAGCTTTTTAAAAGGCTTAACTTCAATGAAATGCAGATAAGCACAGACCACAGAGCAAGAAGGCACTGAGTGAATTGGTTGGTAGAACAGATTTTTTTTGAATCTGAGATGCATCACAGTTAAGCAAAGTCCGACTTGTCTGGCCAAAATTTGTGCAATTAAAATGGTAGGTCTTGCTGAGAAGAATACTCCTGAGTAACAAATAGATTGAGATTTCACAAAGGATTTAAAGACAATTGCACACAGGTCCTGAAGGTAAGTGTTAAGAACCAGAGAAGCAATAAGGAGACAGATAAAGTGAAGTGAAATGTTATAAAGAAGTTATAAGGGTAATACTATAAAAGACTTTGACAGCTGATGGTGTAACAGGACGCATTGAGACAACAGGATATATAGTGCTTCAAGCTTTCAGAAATTAAAAACCAAAACCACAACAATATTTTACATAGCATGATTCATTTTAAAGGCTTGATGCTGCCACTTGCAATGTCAAATGAGGTAGAGGAACTTTCACAAGGAATGCCTGTTTTTCCTGAGTTTACAAGTGTTGATGAAGAGAAGGAAAGTGTGAAACCCATAAAAACACAGCGTCCTACTATGACCATGGTCCAGGAAGTTTGGGATTTCAAGAACCTGATAGAATAGAAAGGGTTTTTTGAGCTGTTTTTCTCCAACAACTTTAAAATTTCAGTGAAGGTAGATATTAAGGAACAAAGACATTGAAGGTGTACTCGTGTTACTAAATTTTCTATATACATTAAATGTTGATGATTCTTTATACAGAAGAAACAAGGAGTTTCAGAAAAAAATATTATTCCTCCTTGCCAACAGACAGCTTTATAATCATAATTCATTTCATCTTTACTTCTGACAATTGACATATGCAGGAAACATATGGCATTAACGGTAGAATTTGGATGATAACATTCAAAATCTTTGGAAAGAAGTCTTATTTATTTTTCTTCTGAGTTCCAGTTGGCTCATGCTTGGATTACAAAAATCTATTGTGACAATCTTCCCAATGAAAAACTTTAAAAACATCACCCAATTAAACACAATTACATTTAAGATGAATCTTAGCAGCTAAAACCTCTACAGAGAAACAGCTGTAAAACTTGTTGTTGATAATTTCTGTGCATGATCTTTGAATATCTTGGGGAAATGACAATATTCAAGTCCTGTAAGATGACAGTTTATAGCGACAGAACAAGTGATCTGTACTTTTCAACAGACCAGCATAGTGAAAATCTTGCTTCTGAGTGATAGCACCTAAGACACTTTTGAAACTGGCAGATCACATTATAAGAAATCTACTATTTTTTTCCTTGGGTAACTAGATGGAAATGAGAGACAGCTTTCTAAAGATCTGAAAACCGGAATGCAAGGTGAGGACTGAATAATAAAACAACATTTTCTTAGCACGTTTTGATAATTATTTTTTGAAGAAACAACTTTAATTATATGAGCTTATACCATATCGATGGTAGGGATGTTGGCAAAAAAATAATCAGTTGCAACAAATGTAGCTCAATAAGAAAAGCTCTATCACGACTTTTCATTCTTACGAATTATCAAGTTTAGTATTTAAGTGGAAGAAATTAATTATACTAGATTTTAAAGGCCTTGTTTAAATGCTGTATTAATCACCACAGCAACACATTTGATGTTAGTATAATGTAACAGAGCTCATGCAGATGTATGCAGTATTCTTAGAATATTTAAAGGAAGTCATTATTCAGTAATTACTGAATGTAATGACATGTCACTTGAAGAGTAGATTCAGAAAATGTAGAATAGAATTGTAAATTTAAAATATATATTTTTTTGAGGTTAGACAGTATTAAGTCTCCACAGGAGAACTCACACTGTAGTGCCAAATAAGTACCTATTTTTTATTTTATTTTATTTTTTTTACCTAAAAACTAATGAACATGTTACACAATATTTGGTTCTCACATTTATCAAATATTACAAAAATCTAACTACTGAAAGGCTCTTTGTGAGGACTGCTTGAAACAAATTCCATTAAACTACTGAAGCTATTTAAAAGAAAAAAATAAAATAAAATAAAATAAAAATAAAACAAACACAAATCCCTGCCATGAATGTTGGCATGGTGCCATTTGTGATAAAATAACCAGTTGCTGTCATCTAATAATCGAGGTCATATAAATAATATTAAATTTAACGTTTCCTTTCTCTTCTTTCCCAACTGTAGTAGTCTTCTTGAAATTATAGTTTTCTTTAAAAGTTATGCAGGGTGGGAAATGCAACATAAACAAATGGTTCTTGTTCTTCTATAATCAAACCTAAGACAAAAGCTTGATAACAATTATAAGCCAAGACAGCTTGTGTTTGGTTTATACTTTTAGTATTCTTTAAAGTCAATATATGTACTATTTTCAAAAATGAATAAAAAAAGGAAGCAGATAATTCTAAAACAGGATCAGTGTTTGAATGTTGTTCATCCCCAGCAATCAGCATAACATCAATTGCCAGCCATGCTGAAATACACAGCAAAAAATAAACAACAACAAAAAAAAACACTTAACAAATGCTTAAAAATGAAAAGAAAAAAAGAAAGGGAAAAGGAAAAAAAAGAAGAAAAAACAGAATTGAAAAAGTGGGCCATCAAGATCAGATATAAGCAAAATGCACACACTTTCATTCCAGGCAAAAGCTTAATAAAACAATTTTTAAAACAAATGGCAATATTGACAGACCTGTGGAGGAACCTGCCTCCTTTTTTGGTCAGGGGATGTGACATACACAGCTTGTGCATATGCATAACTTTTGAACCGTGGTTTTGGAGAAGGTGAAGGTCCCTGGGGTACACTGACTGTAATCTATGAAGAAATTAAAGGTGGAAAAAACAGGCATATGAATAGGAACACAGACTTTAGAATTAAACCAAGGATTTTAAGAGTAAATATAGGAAGGGCATCAGCAGTTATATTTTTCAAGGACAGTGAAAAATTTACAGTCAAAATTGGGCTAATATTAAGGGAAGGAAAGCTCTCATTTAATTGACATCCCACCCCAAATGATATAAACTTTCAGGACTCAATCCCAGCAGAATACCAATATGAATTGAAGGTTCTTCAATTCCAACCATGAAAGGCTGGAAAAAGAAAAAAAAAAAAAGTGATCTTGTAATAAATCCTGAGCAAACAAAGCCAATGCTCATCTGCTCACCGTGAGCAGATGAGAATCCCAAAAGCAAGACAGAGATTAAATTCAGAACAAGTATACTAGGCCTAAAGTCCACTAAACACTTAAACAGAGACTATTTTGATTTCAGTCAAAAACATAACTGATAAAGGAAGCATTATTAACTGCAGGGATTATGTGACTGTTCTGAGAGGCCGACTATGAGCTGAGAACAAATAGTCTTAAAATACAAGTCAGTGTAAATGAAATACTAAAAAAAAAAAAAAAAAAGTAATTAAAAATGTGTCATGAATATGGAGAAATGGCAATATCTACTCTGTAAAAAAGGCAAAAGGGTCTCTAACATGTCTCTGTTTAAATGGAAATGGAATCCAGGTTTTGTGTTCTCCCTTCCACATTCAAAACACCCAGTGCTGTAAAAGAGAAGTGCAAAGCAAATATTTCATAAAAAGTTAGTTTTTAAACAGCCAAGTGCAAGTGAAAAGTAATACAAAAGTACATTTCATGCAGACAAGTACCAAGTACATAGGACAATCTTTACCACAGATATAACTGAGCCATTATGTGACTCTGTGATTCTTTTTTTTTTTTTTTTTTTTGCTTTCTATTGGACATCTATCTAACATCAAACTCCTGGGACACGCAAGGGAAATAACCACGTTACAGCAGCAAGATGAAAGCAGAAAAGAAGAGAGCAAGAACAACTCACTTCATGTGAAAAATGCTCTTGATGATGTACTTGAATGTGCTCCTCTCTGGTGACCCTTGAATGCCGTGGCAGCATTTCCACCTCCCTGATGGCCTCCATGGTGACTTGCTGGGGTAGAACTTGGAAGAGGGAAGTCACGTACATTAAGATGGACTTCTTATCTGGACAGGCAGTTGCAACGTCTGGAAGGAAATTAACATACATTATTTCAGTTTCCACATTAGACACTGTGCATGAGAAAATAGCCAATCATCTTCATGGAAAGTTGATAGACTAATGAGTGATCTATTGTCCATGTGTGTTCTCCAGAGACTAATTAGAACCCTCCAACCAGTTCCAAAATTAGAGACCAAACTTGCATACCAATAAGAAGGAGCCAAAGTTTAAAATGGTAATTTTGTTTTCTCATTCAACATGAAATTTCCTCCTGCATTTGTTTAGTCAAAATGCACACAGTATGCAATTTGACAGCATCATCCTCATTAAACAGGACAAGACGTAGGAAAAGCTGCATTTTCTTCTGATGTACGAATACTGATTTTTTTTTGAAGGACGATCTCATTTTCATTTTCAAAATTGTGCTTTGTATGTTTTCTTCGTATCATTTAATCATTAGCAGTAAGAGTTATACAGAAAAAAAGAAAAAAATAATCTAGAAAGCATGTTCATCCAAAACAACTAGTGAAGTCAACTGCTAATATAACTACATAGCTCTTATATTCTGCGCAGTCTTATATTCTTCCTGAAGCCCGTGAATGACACCTAAGAAACATTGTATCCACAGACATTAGAATACATATTAGAACCACTCTATTAAAAGTGTACCTATAAACTCTGTGCGGACTATAGCAGTGAGTACAGGAAACTTTGCAGGAACACAAATGTGATTTCAGATTTTTCACATACTTATCATGTATATACATGTAATCATGAAATGTCTTCAGTCTGACTCAATGTTTGCTGTGATTTAACCTCAGTAGGCAGCTAAGCACTGCACAGCAGCTCGCTCACTGCTCACTCCCACACCCAGCTGGATGAAGGGAAGAGAATCAGAAGAGCAAAAAGTTAGAAAACTTGTGGGTTGAGATTAAGATAGTTTAATAAGAAAGAAAAAGAAAATCAGAAAAGAAAAAAAAGAAGAAAAAAAGGGGGGGGGGGGGGGGGGGAAGTTACTTCTAACACAATTGTTCACCACCAGCTAACTGCTGCCCAGTCAGTCCCTAAGCAATGGCAGCCCCCCAGCCAACTCCCCCCGGTTTTATTGCTGAGCATGATGCCACGTGGTATGGCATATCTCTTTGGTCAGCTGGGATCAGTTGTCCCAGCTATATCTACCCCTTCCAAGCTTCATCTGCACCCAGAGCCTACTCACTAGCTGGCAGCTTGGGAAAAGGAAAGACCTTGACTCTATGCAAGCACTGATCTGCAACAACTAACATATCTGTGTGTTATCAGCACTATTCCACTACAAATCCAACACATAAAAACATACAAGCAACCAAACCGGCACAACATGTCAATAACAATTTGTAAAAACAAAACAAAACAAACACAAACCATGTACATGTAAGTTACATAGTAGCTCTTTGAAGAAGTTTTTTGTTATTTGGCATAAAAGTTTACCTCCCATACTTTGTCTAGTGAATCAAATGTAGAAAGACTGTTGTACAAGAAATTTATCATTAATTCCATACGTGCTTAACGTGAGTGCTAGCAGAAACACTCTGAGAGCTCTGAGATTTTACTGTCCAGGTTGCCTCAGAGAAGCTGTGGAGTCTCTCCCTCCTTGGAAGTCTACAAAAGCTACCTGGACACGTTCCTGGGCAACCTGCTCTGGGTGTCCCTGCTTGAGCAGAGGGTTGGACCAGACAACCTCCAGAGATTCCTTTCCACCTAAACCATTCTTTCATTCTGTGAAATCAATTTTGGATTAGCTAAGATTTCAGTACAGAAAAAAAAAATAATTAACGTATTCTGGCAGACTCAATAATACATCTCATTCTCTTTTCCTAGAATGCAGAATACTCCACATATATTTGGAAATCAACAAAAGATACATGGTCCTACAGGTATGTCCTATCAGTATTTTTGGTTTCAATTTTGGACTTATCTTTAAATCTTTATAAATTATAAGAGATTTGAAAACCTAATTCTATGTAGAAATGGCTGGAAAAAATGGCAGAGTTCCCAACCCTCCTCTTCTCCTTTCCCTCTCTCCCTTACCTTCCCCCATCTTATTATCTCAGTAATATCACAGTATACAGAATATGCTTATTTTAAAATATACATGACATAGACTTCATTTATATGACACTGTTTCAGTGCTGGAAGTATTCAGCTGTGACCATTGTCTTGTCCTCTCATTAATATTTTAAACAAAAAAGTGTTCAGTTCTCCTCAGTGTCTACTTGTAATTGATGCTTACAAGAATATCCATGTCGTTATAAATACAACAGTACACTCTGAAAGAGAACAAACATTTGTGCCAGCTGTGATTCTTCCATTTGTTGTTCATTATTTTCCATTTCAGCTGTTCTAGCAATCAGATACGTAAATAGCTTATTATTTATCTACACAACTACCTCACACAATAAATAAAGCAAATACCTTACAAACGATATACATGCCAAAAAATGTTTTCCTATTCTATCTGACAAATAAAAAGCAGCTGTGAGAATCCACATACAAATAGAAAAGGAAAAAAAAAAAAAAAAAAGATAATTAATTGCAATAAATAGCTAAATGACCATTGTTACAAAGCATAGAATTTCAAGCTCGGTCTGCAATTTTTTTCTTTGAAGGCTCTTAAATTATTAGATCTAAAAAGACTTCTGTTATCCTGTACTATGCCTCTACCTTCACTTTTATTTATTTTTTTTTCTGATTCCCAATCTAATATATTCTCTTTACCACCTGTTAGACTGATGGATATTTGAAATCCTAGCAGGTAGACAGAGAATAAATTTAAGTTTATGAACTTTCTTGCGAGAAAAATCACCAGTTCTTTGACAATAAATCTGCTCTCATTTCTGGGGGAAAAATTTGCCAAGCTAACCTACACCCTCTAAAAACTAATCCCCCATTCTCAGAAAACACAGAAGATACTTAAAATAAGTAAATAAGTAAATAAATAAATAAATAAAAATAAATTACAAAAACTGTGCTATTATTTAAATTGTAGTTTTGAGAAAAAAAAAGTAAAAACAAACAAAAAAGAATTATCATGTTTTTTTTTATTATTATTTTTTTTTTTTCAAAAACAAGGTATCTTCTCCAAATTCAATTTGGAGTCATCACTTAATATTTCATCCATTTTCTTGGCAGTGATCATCCACAATAGGATTTTAAACAACAAATTCAAAAGAATATAAACAAATTAGGCCAGAAATCAAAACAGAATTTAAAATGTGAAGTCTTATAACCTTAACACAAATTATACTATTAACACATTCATCAATCAAGAATCTCAGTCTTTGGAGAGCTGTGAAAGCCATTCCACTACTTTAATAAGGCAGTTGTACTGAAGTACTGGAAAAATATTCAGCATGAATTGTCAGCTGTTATTGAGAGGAATCTTCTGTTGTTGAAAAGTTTATACTGGCAGATTAATATTATTTAAAAGAAAACTGAGCTTTTAGTACTCAAACTGAGATATGTTACATGAAGCACTTGGATGGGATCCACCTCACTAAGGGAGGCATGCATATCTTTTCTAATGCCAACCTAGTAAGGGGATTTTAAACTAGGAAGGATGGGGAAAGAGGAGAGTTACAGGGACAAGGTAGGCAGCAAAAATGCAGCTTAAGTTTGGACACCTCCATGTGTGGTCACAACAGATCTCATCGCAATTACAGAAATGTGGCGGTGTAGCTCTCATGACTGGAATGCTGCCATGGAAGACTACATCCTTTATAGGAAAAACAGGCCAGGACAACAAGGTGGTGGAGTTGCTCTTTATGTGAGAGAGCAACTACAATGCATTGAGCTCTGCCTAGTGATTGACGAAGAGTGAATTGAGAGCTTATGGATAAGGATTAAAGGGCAGGCTTCCACAGCTGATACTGTTATGGGATTTTCAGGCTGCCTGATCAGGAAGAGGAAGTAGGTGAAACCTTCTACAGACAGCTGGAAGTAGACTCACGAGCTCAAGACCTGGTTCTCACAGTGGCCTTCAACCACCCTGGCATCTGCCAGGAAGACCACAGGACTAGGCAGAAACAGTCCAGGATGTTCCTGCAGAGCACGATGCTAACTTTTTGACACAGGTGGGTGAGGAGCCAACAATGAGAGGTATGCTGCTGGACCTCATGATAACAAAATAATAAGGGTTGGTTACAGATGTGAAGGGTGGGGGCAGCCTTGGCAGACCATGAGATGGTGTTCAGGATCTCGCCAGGAGGAAGCAGAGCAAAAAGTAGGTTTGCAACCCTGGACTTCAGGAGAGAAAACTTTGGCCTCTGTCAGAGACCTACGTGGAGGAATCCCAGCGGTTAGGGCCCTAGAAGGAAAGGGGGTCCAGGAGAGCTGGTCAGTATACAAGCATCACTTCCTCCAAGCTCAAGATCAATGTATCCCTATGAATGAGAAGGCAAGCAAAGGGAGCAGGAGACGTGCATGAATAAGCAAGGAACTCCTGACAAAACTCATATAGAAAAAGAAAGCAGACAGTATGTGGAAAATGGGACAGGCTACTTGGGAGGAATATAGAGACATTGTCAGAATATTCACGGATGCAATGAGGCCCATTTGGAATCAAATCTGGCAATTGATGTCAAGGACATCAAGAAGAGCTTCTTCAAATACACCAGTAGCAAAAGGAAGACTAGGGAAAATGTGTGCCCACTGCTTAATGGGGTGGGTGCCCTGGTGACAAAGGACACAGAGAAGGCAGAGTTGCTGAATGTTTTCTTTGCTTCTGTCTTCACTCAGGAATGCCCTCAGGAGTGCCCTCAGGAATCTCAGACTCTAGAGATAAGAGGAAGTCTGGAGAAAGTAGGACTGGTTAGAGTTCATTTAGGCAAACCTGACACCCACAAATCCATGGGCCCCGATAGGATGCACCCATGAATGCTGAGGGAGCTGGTGAATGTTATTGCTAGGCCACTCTCTATCATCTTTGAAAGGTCATGGAGAACTGAACAGGTGCCTGAGGTATGGAAGAAAGCCACTGTCATGCTGGTCCTCAGAAAAGGAAAGGAGGACCCTTGAAACTACAGGACAGTCAGTTTCACTTCCTTCCCTAGAGATGTGATGGAACAGCTCATCCTGGAGGTCATCTCCAAGCACATGGGGGCTAAGAAGGTGATCGGGAGTAGTCAGCATGCATTCACCAAGGGGAAATCATCCTTACCTAATCTGATAGCTTTCTATGATGGGATGACTGCCTGTGTAGATGAGGGGAGAGTAGTGAATGTTTTCTACCTTGATTTCAGCAAGATTTTTGACACTGTCTCCCATAACATCCTCATAGGCAAGATCAGGAAGTGTGGGATGAATGTGTGGACAGCGGTGTGGACTAGGAAGTGGCTGGATGGCAGACCTCAAGAGGGTTGTGCTCAGCATCACAGTCTAGTTGGAGGCCTGCAGCTAGTAGTGTTCCCCAGGGGTCAGTACTGGGTCCAGTCCTGTTCCACTTATTCACCAATAACCTGGATGACAGAATAGAGTGCACACTAAGTTTGACGATGTAAGGAGTGGCTAATACAGCACAGGGCTGTGCTGCCATTCAGAGGGACCTGGACAGGCTGAAAAGTTGGGCAGTGAGGAACTTCATGAAGTTCGACAAAGGCAAGTGTAAGATCCTTCACCTAGGAAGGAATAACCCCATGCAACAGTACAGGTTGGGGGCTGACCAGCCAGAAAGCAGTTCTGCGGAGAAGGACCTGGGAGGCCTGGTGGACAACAGGCTGTCCATAAGTTATCAACATGTCCTTGTGGCCAAGAAGGGCATCAGTATCCTGGTGTGCATTAAGAAGACTGTGCCAGCAGGTTGAGGGAGGTGAACCTCCCCCTCCCTCTACTCAGCCCTGGTGAGGCCACGCCACACCTGGAACTGTATTCGGTTCTGGGCTTCACAGTATGAGGGGGACATGGAACTATTGGAGTGAGTCCAGCAGAGAGCTCAGGGGCTGGAGCATGTCATATGAGGAGAAGCTGAGAGAGCTAGGCCTATTTAGCTTGAAGAAAAGAAAGCTCAGAGGGGATCTTATCAATGTTTATAAATATCTGAGGGGAGGGTGTCAAGAGGATGAGACCAGACTCTTTTCAGTTGTGCCCAGAAAAGCAACTACTTTGTTGGATACAGAGCAAGGCCCTGAGTTTACATGCTCTCCTAGAAGAAGTATTCTCACTCTCTGACTAGAGGTATCTGGAAACTAGCTTCTCCAGAGAAGGTCTCCAGAGAGCAGCCTCCCTCTTACCCTCCCTCACATCCACCCTGTCTTTGTCTAGATAGTCCATTTGAAAAAGTAAGAGAAGTAAAACAAAACACTTTCTGCTTCTAAAATACAGGCTGAAAAACCTGTCTCATAGGAGAGAGACACCAAAAGAACTAAATTCCACCATACATTTTCATTACTGTGACATTCTGTTCATCTGGAGTTACAGTAACTTGGCTAACAAGTCCCAAAGGAGCAGGAGGAATCAGGTTTCACCACAGAACTTTAAAAGTGTGAAATAAACAGCAATTCACCCTTGATTAACTGTTATTGCCTTTAAAGGGATATTATTTGTTGTATTCAGAAAACAATTTGCCCATTATAAGTTCACTATAGCTTGATTTTTATTAACAAATTTCCTTCATTTTCCAGTGAGCATAATTACAAGCCTAAACAGTTTACTTCAGTTTGTTGATTGTTAAGAATTTCTCTGTAGGATACAGTGGCAAAAAAAAGCAAAGAAATAAATAACATTAAAATATAATAATAGTTTAGTTTTTTTTTTTAAATCTTCAAAAAAGTGACCCACCAGCTAGTCTATATAAGCTTTCCAGTTCATAAGTGGTTGCTCCTTGCCAACTTATGTTCCGTCAATAAGCCCTGCCAGAATTTAGAGTTCCAGTGGAAAGAAACACTTTTAAGAGGTAAGTGAAATTGAGGATGACATAAATACCTAAATAAGCTTCTGTATTTTATGCTGTATTGTATGTGTACTGCACAAAACTACCAACGAATAAAAAATCCCACATTTTATAATATGGGATTACATTATGTACATACAGCCACACAGAATGCCAACTGAAAAGATTCATACAAATATTGGTTCCAAGTTTCAAATGCATGTCTACTTATAAATAGCACACCCATTCCTATTCCTTAATATCTTGCTTTCTCAAAGCTATCACAAAACAACTGACATTATTTGTGCTGATTTTACTCGGCCTTTGCATCAAACTAGTAGCCAAGTAACTTTGAAAGAAGAAAGCTTAAGTGCCTGCTGCATTGCCAGAGAGTTTTTATTACCATACATAAATTGCTGATGTGGTTTCTTCACGTTTGAGAGACAAATTCTGAAACATACTTTACCTAATACAGTGCTGAGAAGCAAGATAAGGATTGAGCCCTAAAAATACAAGAAATCCTTTGCCCTCAACAGATATATGTAGGATTTTCAGATAATCATAATGTAGGAAAAAAAATAAAACTGCAACTTTTAAATCCTATAAACTGCTTAACACTACTGGCTTCCATGACAGCAATAACAACAACAACAAATTTTTCCAAATATTTTAATATTACTTGCTGCTGTGCCACAAGACATTTTGGAAACCGTACTAAAGAAAAAAAAAAAAACAAAAACGCCCTCTCTTCCATAACACTGAAGGAGACTCTCAAGGCTGAGTTTTTGAATTTTCAGAGATTATACAGCTTTGTTCCCTGAAAAACAGAGGCTTGTTTTAATTCCTCCCTTCAATCAAATAGTTTTTATTTTAAGGCTTATTAACAATATTAACAAAAAACTAACTTCTTAATAGAATTTCTGAAAACAATACTACTATCTCAATATGCAGCTGTTTAGAAAGTACTTAAAAGATGTACAACAGATAATTGAAGAAGCTATTAGATTGTTGAGATAAACGGAATCTATCATAAAATATTAGTTTCTACAATGTAAACTCATCAAATGAGAATGAGTCTTGCAACAATTGTATAAAAACTCCCAATGCAGCATCTGCCTCTACTGAAGTATCTAAAATAAGGGCAAAATTTAAAAATGTATGCCTATTAAACACGGCAGAAATGACAGTTAACTAAAAACTAAGAATCAATGAAAAAAACATTTTGAGTTCCATCTTAATGTGAAGGATGAAGTCACAGATTTGGTTGCACTGGTTCAATTTTATTGGCAAGACTATCATACAGTTCAGTGTATTCCATTCCATGCTAGTACTAAGAGTGAATTCAAGCCCTCTTAGTAGAGAGGTAACTAACTCATTTAGTCTGCAATCTTACACAACATTTTGCTCTTGGTGGTGGGTTTTCTGTTTCTTTATTTTAAGAATAGTAAAACTGAATGGCTCCACTTCTTTCCAGTGATATAGACATGCAAAGTATTATCTGAAACAGGACTAACCAAAAGTCAGATTTTTGAAAGGCTGCTCAGTGGCCTACATGAATAAGCATGTAGATCAAAGTATTGTTTTGCAGAAAAAAAAAAAAAGTCACAGTTTGCAAAAGGAACTGGTATTAGAAGGCACAAAATGCATATAAAGACTTGAAGTGACAGTGGAAACTTGAAGGACAGACAAGTGGTGACCTACTCGTTTTGTTCCACCATTCATTTTGTTCTTTTTTGTAGATTTGAGTATCTATTCACCTAAAACTAGGTTTGAAACTCCCTCAAGAAAAATCCATTAAAATTTCAACAGACTTTTCCTTAAGAAAGTAAACATTTTAAAGATTATGACCTACAGAATACCTTCAAAATGCTGAATGTAGGCTCTGTTGAACAAGCTCACAACAACAGCATGAAGAAAATCTTTGCAGAAGTTTAGCACGTTTGTGTTTACCTTTCACAATTATGAAGACAGGTCAAGATCTGTGGGAATGAAGTGCTATGGAATTCAAGTACATCTGGTATTTAAAAATTCAGTGGCAGAGAATACCTTAAACCCAGCTGAATGTCTGTTCTGATTTGCTGAAGAAGTGAGAAGGAACCTCGAACTGATATGCAAGTACTTTCCTGGTTGAGCGAACTTGACAATACCTCTGGTTTTGAAATCTGCAGACCTACCTACACCTATGCTTAGCAGTTAAGGTGATCTATATTTTTCTTTAGTTTTGCTATAGTGTTAGACATATATTCAGTAACACTGCACCTTAAGCTATATCTAGCATATGCAGCTTCTTAGCAGTAAAGGATAAAGATAGAAAAAAAAAGTAATAATTGCAATCCAACAAAATATTAGTTTGATAAAATAGGGTTACATCTGATAATATTTTAACATATATGAAGTTCATTAATATTTTTTTTAGTGAGAAAAAATGGTAAGATTTTAATGGCAGTGAGTGTAGCTATAATAATTTTGCTGAGATAACAAGTAAAAGGCAATATTTAATTTTCTTGTAATAAAGACTGATTGCTGAAAGCTGCAGTTTGGTTAATCAAAACCCTTAACTGCAAAGGTTGGGGGGAGGGGGACACACAATTCCAACTACGCCCTAATGGAAAGTCCTGAAAATAAAAATCAAAATAATTATCCCAAATGATAGCTGGAGTCAGGAATAGTGTATAAAAAGGTAAGATTAGCAGGCACCGAAACAGTAATTTTGCTAAGAAAACAAATGGGCTGTTTCAAAATATTGTACATTTGCCATTTTTATTTTATAAATGCTTAAGTTAGAAAAGTTTTTTACTTAGGCATTGCTTATGTCAATCCCTGCCAAAGGTATATCACTCAGCATGAAAACTAGGACAACAATACTCAGAAGACTGAAATGATATTTCTGCTATAGAATTTTACAAAACATTCTGTAGTTATTCTCCAAAAGCTAGACAGTAGCAATTCCAGTTGATTCCAGACTCTGTTGTTAATGGAGTGTTGGGAACATTTTGCCTAACTGGATTGGCTGTAAACACACATAAAAAGCAAAAATGTTACTGTTGTACAACTGTTATCTTAAGAAATTTAACTCCAACCACTCAGCCTGTTTACATGCTGCAAAATAACATGGAAAATGCAATTTTGCTGATTCTGTGTTTGGAAGATTTGTGACATGCAATGGAAGAACTTGAAGAGCTGAGTCAGTAACATCACTCATTCTGTTCCCCTCTAGATCCTCAAGGACAACTGGTTTTGTATGAAATTTGAGAAGAGCAAAGGGGAGGAGAAATAACAAAAAATGCCAAAGATAGACAACTGGATGTAATCGAAACGAAGTTGTTCTTTTTTTTTTTTTTTTTTTTAAATCGATGTGTTTACTTATTTATTTAAGTTGCAGAATGTTTAAGGAGTGTAGTTAAAATTTCATGCAGAAAAAAATTCATACTTCACATCAAATGTGAAAAACTGCTTAAATCTCTATCCCCTACCCCCAAGACTCATCCTCCTCAAAAAAAGATTTATATGTATTATGCACTATAGTACATTATAGTACAAATTATAGTACAAATTACCTATTTTTCATTATTTTAGGCCAAGGTACTTGGTTTACAAATATAATGCACATTTTTTATATTTAATAGGTCTTTCACAATATATGTAAATTAGTTTAATTAAAACTGAAAAAAAATCAAATTATCTTTCAATATCATTGAAAGACACTAGAGAACATTATTTACTAGTACATTTTGGTTACATATTGAATATCTAACATAAAATGCCATCAGGAATTAATCAGTAAAAATTGTTTCTATGTCAAGCTTTAAATTGGAAGAGTAGGTTTCTTGCTGATTGTCACTAGGTGCGTTACTCCTGCATCTAAATGAAGACTAGTCACTTAGTTAATATTGGCTCTTATACGCATGACTCACACACTGCATGTATCATAATGACAAATGAGGTCTTTAAAAAGTTAGCTGTAACAGACACAAAAAGACTAGCTCCTTTTTATAAAATCATATAATTTGTAAAAATAAATCTTTAAAAAAAATAGTTGAAACCCTAGTGATTCACTTTGATATATAATCATATTTCTACTTCAAAATGTTAAAAAATAGCATTTTTTTGGTAAATGAAATAGGAGAAGGATTTCTCCTTTTAATGGGATTATAACTCTAAGAATACAGAAATTAATTTAATGTGCTGATTTTTTTTTCCATTAGGTTGATCATGAGGAAAAACAATCTAAAATATGTCATGCCAATAATTTTTTTTGAAACGAAAGTTTTGATCCAATGTTTATTAGCTGTATGCATTCTGTCCATCAGCAAGTTGTTCAAACACAGTTTAGTAATTTGAAAAGAAAAACCTGAAATGTAATTGTCTGAGGGAAAAGAACTGTTCACAATGGACAAGTTGAACATCTAAAGCCCATAAGTCAATTCTAATGCTGTTTCAGCTAGAAACATCTGCTTATGTTTTGCATAAAAGTAGGCTTCTACTAGCGTTTCTGGCGTGTTGTCATCTATGTAGTATGGAAAAATACATTTTGCAAATGTAAATTCTTTTTTTCTTTTTTGACCACTGGCAGATCTTGAATTAGAGCCATGCTGAGTCTATTAGGCCCCATACTGTGGTTGTGGTGCCATTCTGCTTGGGGCATGGTAAGCTCCAGTCTCTTATCCTCTCTTCATTTCAGTCAAGCTGTTAAATACATTCAAGAGTGATACAGGTGAATACAACTCCTAACAACAGCTTATGTGACTGTGACATAGTAATCAGTTTTCAGGTAGCAATATGTTTTGAGGTAACCTGTTCTACATTTTATTCTAATCTTTTTCGTTGCCCTGTTTGTTTTTTTTTTGTTTGTTTCTTTGTTGTTTTTGTTTGTTTGTTTTGTACTGTTTTGTTTTTTCCTTAGATTCCACTAGTGTATTTTTGCTTTTGTGTCCTGTACAATGTTTTCTATATAGCATTTTACTGTGGTTTCCATCTTAACTGTTAAATAAATAGAAAAAAGTGTTTGTTTGTTTGTTTGTTTTTTCTCCCTCAAATCATCTCCAGGAAACCAGTTACCAAACAGAACATCTGTCGTCTGGTGGGGAGTAAGGTGAGGTGGAAGGTGCAGATAGGAGAAAATAGACATCTAATTGCTTCAACAGAACCTGTAAAGGTTTGGAATACAGAGTCCTCCTTGACTGTATGCCAATGAACCATATGTGAAGTGTCAAGAACATTTCAGGATGCAAATGAATACTGGAGCAACAATATGAATAAAAATGAGAACTTGTTTTGAGAAACCCAAAGTAAATGCAATTCAATATGTTGCTAGCATTGGAGAAGTAGTGAAATAATCAAGAGCAAAGCAAGGTATTTTGAAAGCAATCCATACTGGAAGAACTGATAAATCAATGTTTTAGTAGCTCTATTTAAGTAGGCAACAGAAGGTGCCTTGCCAATTTTAGTCATTATAAGCCACAGCCTAATGGAATAAAAATAAGTGTATGTGACACTGACAAGTCTGAAGCAGCATCCAGTACCCTAAAGAAAACTGAAAATGATACAGCTCTGTTAAGCCAATCTGGATTTGAGGATATTATAACTACAATACCTACTTTAAAAGCTCCCTGCAAACTGGAATAGGTGTATGCACTGCAACAAGAGTGGATGAATGTGACTGGGATTCCAACTGGTATATTATGTATGTGTCAAATAAACATTAAAATATATATAGCAGGTCTCAAATACAGTGGAATATATCAAATTTTATATATCACAAGAAAACCATAATTATTAGAACTTCAGATTCTAACTGATTATCAGAGTCTGTTTGGTATTATCTAGCAGCAGTGTAACGCTTTGCTGTGTGCCTGAACTCCTACGTAGTATTGCACCAGTTTCTTGATGAAAGAATGCAAGTGTCCCAAGATAACAGGAAAGGCACATCCTGAGGGAAAGACCTGCATGGGGTTACTGAAATCACTTCTGCAGTACTGGCTCATTTATTAAACATGTTTCTGTCTTCACTGTTAAGAAGTTTTCTCACATTTTTCTCAGTTCATACTAATTCATTTTCTCCATGGTCTTCTCTCCCAGAAGCAAGTTGATAACATGATTCCAATATTCAGACAGACAATTCTAGCTATGATTTATGACAATAGCTGCGTAGAAGCAACTGAGAAAAATAATTGCAGCCTTGTAGGGGATGCCTTTATTAAATAACACTAACAGCTTACCTAGAGATGTTGAAGAAAGCATGGGAAAGACCATGTGGAAAGCCTTACTCTGCTAGCCTTGAGCTGTTTCCATCTCTGAGCTGAAAAGAAATAACTATATACAGAACCTCCCTGAAAGCTGCTCCTTGCTCTTGTTAAAATAAGCATAACAAAACTAAGGTAACCTGTAATAATAAATTCAGCACATAAGAGAAGTACATGAATAAATGAGGAAAATGATAGAAATAAATGGACACGGAAGATTGAGTAACAGCACTTTCAAGAGCTACAAAGTATGCAGTACAGATCCTAGTTTCCCAACTCAACTGTCTACAAACTCTGCTTAATCTTATCTCCTGTTGTCTCTCCCTTCCACAATGACTTAATTACACTTAAAAAATAATAATAATAAAAATAAAATAAAATAAAGCTCTGGCTGGTCATATTACTGAGAAAAACCAGATTGTTCAGAGAGGTGAAAGCATGCATTCTATGGGATAAGATGGTTACAAAAAATATACTTTAACCCCAACAGTATAGTTAATGTCTATGTAAATAAATCCAGTATTTATCATATATATATATATATATATATATATATAAACAGTGAAATCTCCCTTTCATGATGCCTATCCCAAAAGATTATCAAAAATTTTTAACACTTTAAATACCTTGTCCTCTAGTCCATGACAATACATTAGGAACCATGTAGGCATTTTAACAATTCATGAACATAATGGTTGTCTGTATGGCAGGTTGTTGCATCTGTTTGGACTCAACAATAAAATGTAGAGACTTTGAAGAGCAAAGCTGATAAAACTAGTCAGTAGATATTTTAACTAAGAAAAGGAGAAGAAAACTTTTTTATCTGATTAGACAACAGCTTTAAGTCATGAAGGTGATGCATCCATGGAGGATTGCCAATTTTGATCCAAAAACTTATTATTTCTAGTACCAAAACAAATTTTGGGTTACACCGAATATAACCACCCTTCAAATTATGTGGTAATGCCAGTATAAAACCATGCACAGCTTCTTTAAAGGCCTAAGTGGTGCATACCCAGTGAGCTAATGCAGACATAACACATGAAATCAGATGCAGGAGGAACTGAAGCATGCTGTGATACTCACAAAATTATGCTGGTCAAACTATATAGGACAGCTACAACTACAGCAAATGCATATGGTGTTCTGCGTAACAGATCTCCTGAAAATACCTTATACTTCTGAGTCTCCAAGGAGCCAGAGAGAACACAGCCTTAAAATATGGGACTTATTTTCGAAAATCAATTTCAACAGACAAACCTGACTCCCCTTTAAGAAATACAATATTGATTTTATTGCACAAGGCAATAAAAGAACAAGGCAATTAATAAGAACTGATCTGGAATTCTATGTATAGTTTTGATGAGGCATTCAAAAATTATAGTGGAACAAGTAGTGGAAAAGAAAATTTATTGTCTTAAGTGGGAGACAATGTAAAGTCTGAAAGCTTAGCCTAACAAAGGCTGAATGCAGATGTGACTGAATATACCATGAATGAATATACCATGGCATAAAAACAATCAGAGTAAAAAGCAACATCAAGCTTCAGGATGATGGTGGCACAGGAATAAATGAGAATACAAAAAGAAGTAATAAATATATTGTAGAAGATGCTGAAAAGTTTGTCATATTCAGAGAGTGAGATTCTGAGACAGGCAAAAGAACAGGAGCAAAATATGTAACTGACTATGCCAGAAATTGAGGAACTTGAGAACTTTAACATTACAAGTTTACCTGAAATTTCAGACAACAGGACTCAATGGATCATCAGGTCCCTCTTCTTCTGTTCCTCCTCCCTCTTAGGGAACTAAGAATGCTCTGACAACCCAAAATTAGACTTTGAACCAGTGCCTACAACATCTAATAAATAACTAAAGACATGAAATACAAGTCCAATTCTACTGGGATATTTTCATTTCTTAAAACAGAGGACCATCATTTTAGAGTAAATTACAGATTGTTAAATAAAGGTCACCTGTGTTTTCTCTCACTTATTTGCATTGTAAAACAAACAAACAAACAACAACAACACAAAAAAAAAAAAAAAACACAAATCTACACACACAAAAAAACCTCACCAACAACCAAAAACATAAATGAGAGACACCTCTGAAACTAGAAGAGTAAGCAAATGGCTCTCCAAACCTCAAACAAGCAAAATGCAAATAGCTAACATCCCAAAAGAAATATAAAATGGTTGTCATCCCACTTGAATAAGGAGCCACAATGGATATTATCCATCAATATAACTTCTGAACAACCTTAAGCTCTAGTTGCACAACCATCTGGACCCAAGTGGATAGGCAGGCTGGCCCAGCAGTCTAAAAAGTCATCTCATCACCACAGAAACATAGTAATTATGCTAAAAATGATCCTGTCAGATTCAGTTAGGACAAACAGGTATGAAACCAGTCATGGAGAAGAAACGTATTTTATTAAGCTGCAACATTAATAGTTTAACACATATTTTGGTCCCTCAAAAAACATGAGCATAAGCCTTGTTTCACATAACGTGGAATATTATAATGGTGTATAACCTACAAATTTCTAAGTTCAGAAGAACAGATTTGTTGGAGACTGAAGAACTCGGTTTGTGTCAAGTACATACACTGTAATAGTGGGGACAAAATGGCTTTCCCACACTATTCCTCCCATCAAACCCAAGATTACCAGAGAGACCAGCAAGGCAGAAGGAAGGCACACAAAAATCTTGTCAATTCTGAGGCAAGTGGATGAGAAGTGAACTATATTCTTAAAGCTTTGAATAATTACACAATGAATTTATACTGCCTGACAGGCAAAGTTTTCGGTAGATGCAGTTATGCCAACAAAAATGTCTTAAGCAAATGTGAGTCAAGATACACCAATAGAAAAATGTGATAATTGCACCTCCCAAATCTTTCCAGTATGCCTAGGCCCTACGATCCAGTATGACTACTCAGGTAAGTGACATTACACTTACTTTAAACTCTGCAGCCATGGCATAACAAACAATATGTAGTGATCAAGTTCTAAGTCTCTAGAATTTAACTGCATTTCTGAAATCCCAGATGACCTGAGGATATAATCCTGTTAATAAAACATTGTCTCATTTCCACTATGATTTTCAATTCAAAAAGATGCAATTGCATTGCACAGAGGTCCTTACTCTCTAGGCCTTTATAACCTCCAGTGAAAATTCAGTGCTAACAAGTATATAGTTTAACAAAACAACTTGTAAAAAATGTACTAAATAACACAGGCATGAAATATCTTATGCCAGGATAACTACAGGAAGATAAAGCAAGTAGAATCAAAGGAAAATACTTAGAAAAACATTTGTTCTATAGTACCTGTGTGCCCCTGGCAAACAACTAATGGGGTGAATTGATAGTCCATCATCACTGAAGCACCTTCAAAGGTCTTACAGGTCAGACTGCTTTTGTCATATTTGTGTTCTACCATCAAATCTTAAATCTTTACTTGAACATTACAACTTTCTGAAGGTACTGCTAGAGAAAACATGGCAGAAGTAGATCAGTATCTCTGCATACTCTTTTAAAACAATTATTATTTTTGTGTGTGTGTGTATTTTCTTGACTTTCTTTTAAAAAATGTTAATATGTCATAGACAGCAATATATTTTCTCCAAAAAATGTCCTGGCCTTACCAAGTTATCCAACACTGAGTTGTTGATTTAAGTCAGAGTTTGATTTTCTCAACTATTATTGTTTCTTCTCTTAGTGCTGCATTGGGCATTGTACCAGATATTCAGGAGAAAAAACAGCAGGAGAACATTACAAAGAAATTAGTTTAATGAGAATTTTAAATCCATAAAGACTTGGAAATCTCTGTTTTCTCTCCTGTATGCGATCATACTGTCAAATAATAAGGTAGCTGTAGTGGAAACCCTAAACCTTTCAGGAAAAATAAATAAATAAATAAAATCCAGCTCAGGGTCACAACTCTACGTCGCTTCTTTGAATAAAACCCAACTAAAGAACAGAAAATCACTTCCATCTGAACATCTCATAAATATTTGGTGGCTAATACACAGTTAGCCACCAGTGTCATTTCAGTGACTAGTAGACTAGTGAAAAGATTTCCAATCCATTACTCTTAGAGGGAGTCCCAGCAGAGAGGAACATGGGACTTAGAGACATGAATACACGGTGACTCACACCAGCTCAATAACAAGCCCAATTATTAATCTTCTACTGCAGTTGTAGAGCACGCAGTGCTTCTACATTGGCTGATCTTCCCCTTCTCTTCCTGGAATTATCTTCAGACATACTTCTGGATGTAGCACAACCTCTTTCCCCATGGTCATGGTCCATCTTTCCTGAAAGTGGATGTCTATGCACTGCAGCACAGCCATGAGAAAAATCTCATGCCCCTGTAATCCCAATGAGGGCACCACTCTGGAGCTGTCCATGGACTTCCTAGTCATCCTGTTTGTTTCCCACATCATTTGCATTTGTGTAGTGGTTTTCACATGGGGAAGCTGAGAGCCCTCTCATCATGATATCTCACAAACCCTTCTTCGATGTCCCCTGTGCCTTCCCTTCTCAGCTAATGACACATTCAAGTTAAATCCCATATTGCAAGGTTAGAACCTTGTCAGAGACTCTTCTCTTGGCCCACTTCATCAGACAACACGGTGCTTTTTCAGCAGTCCTTGGTCCTCAGAGAGGGCCAAAGAAGCCAAAAACCCTGCGCCTAAACATCCTGCCTACCACTGGCTGCTGAATTGGGAAGCATCAAGCACCCATTCAACTACCTAGGAAGGATCTATATAGCTGCTGGTCAAGAACGTAATAAACAGAGGCAGACAAAAGAGTCATGGCAGTTTCCAGACTTCTTCTGAAGAACTTAATAATGAAAAAATTATTAGAGAATGGTAAATTCCTTCTTGCATGAATAACCAGACTGCATATTCATGAACACTATTATACACTGCCTGAACAGATAATGTGCAACCAAAAGTTTTAGAAGAAATTGATAAGGCTCCTTACAAGGATTGAAATTCGTTCATAACTTGGACAGCATCTGGTTTATTCCTGGACAGCACTTAAATAAAATGTAGCATTACATAAAATCTTATTACAAGTCTCATTACAAATGAACTTTTAAACCAAACAAACAAACCAAAACAAAAAAACAAATATTTATCAACTACTTTAGCATTCTGAACTGTTTCACCACAGGATAATACAGTGTAACAGTGCTGGAGGAAGGAAAGTGATCACTTACAGATCTTGCTGCCTTAAATGCTGTGAAACCTTCCCTACAATTGTAACATCAGTACCCAGCTTCTGACTGAAACAAGGCCAGCAGCATTAAAACTATGAAATTATACTTGTGATTCCACTTCTGTAATACTGAGTTACAAAAAAATGCAATTATTAGCAATATGAATTATTGTAAATGTATTTTTTTTGGCTGTTCTACATTCAACTACTGAAGCACAGTAAAGTGTTAAAATCACTGTAAACACTTGTGGCAGATGTTGGTAATTGTAAAATGGCGTCTGGTGGACCTGCTTTTGTAATTATTCAGAATGAGCAGGAACGTAACAAAACTGTTCTGAAGGGACTTCAACAACGCAATTTTCCCATGCTCTATGAAAAACAGTATCATTCAATGAATTACAATAATAATTTCTTGTTTCTTCCACCCCAGCTTGTGATAAGGGGTACACACACCCTGAGGATTTACGTGCTAAAGCTAATTTGCTGAGTTAAACAGCCATCAAAATCAGGGCTGCTCTGAGCTTAATAAACTGCTACAGACTTCTAAGGCAGTCTGTAGGAATACTACTGACTCTTTAAATAATACTCTTTTAATTTTGCAATAAAGAAATCAAAATAAGGTATCCAAAAGAGCAATACAAACAGCCTTCTGGAAAAGGAGGAAAAGTACACTCTTACGCTGCAGTATATTAACTGCTCTACTGGAGCAAGCAGCTTAATTTTTCTTCATTTCCCTGTAATCAACAAACAGAATATCTGGATAGACAAATAAACAAACAAAGTGGTGCTCCAAGTGCTTGGCTATCATTCAGGTCCACCACAAAGCACTGGTATTGTGTGCTTTCTTGAGTCCTCGCTCCCTGCTGTGCAGCAGAAACGTGTTCTATCTAGTACTACAATGGCAAGAAAACTGTAGAAAAACTTCCATATTCACTTACTTATAGCAACTAATACCAAAATAAGCTTACAGTGAAAAAAAAAAAAAAAAGCAAGCACAGGACTGTAACATCAGATTAAGAAGAAATTTAGTTTTTATCAATGGCAAGAAGGCTACTCTAATCTTTTTTCATCTATTTCTTGATGCAAAGTAGCAGCCATATCTGTATCTTACCTAAATATATCAGCCTTTGAAAAATACCATAAAACACATTTAATATTATTTTGAAACCCAGAAGCTAATATGAACCTTGTGAAAATATGCTAAATGAATGCCAGAAGATTAAAAAAAAAAAAAAACAAAACAAAACATAGGTTGTGTGTAATTTACACTGAAATGTCATGCATTGTCCCTCATTCCCTTCTTAAAATGTATGAGATTTTTTGCATTGACTTCACTTGGCCAAGACTTGCTTTTCAAAATGTATTTACCAATGCATAACAGTTTTCCTGATCTAAAATTTGCACATCATGTCAAGTTTGAGGGAAAGTATATGTTTTACTTGTTTAGAAATATGTTTTATTTACAGCATGTACTTTTATGTAATATTGTCACATAGTATGCATTGATACACGAAATACGTATGTATATTCTATTGTACTGTATGAGGTATGTGTCTATTAAAAGGAGGTGTGATCACTCTCCAAAGAGGGACTGTCTGATCACATTGTTCTGACTGATGTTGTCTGTCTGAGGTGGAACACAAAGGAGAGAGAGACGACTGATCCTGCTTTTAAAAGTAACTGAGGATGCAATGTGGTATTTCTAGAGCACGTTGTAGGGTCAGGAGAGCATGCTACAAGTTTGCAGCACAAATGAAGTGAGAGATTCCAGAAAAGAATTAAACGGGATCCCAGTACAAGCCTCAGAACTGCTGGAAAAAGAAAGAGATCTTTCCCAAAGATGGACTGCAAGGAGTTCACTGTAACCCGGAAAGGCACTAAAAACTGGTGGTTGCAGAGCTTGCACAAAAAAAAAAAAAACCTTGACTGAGAAAACAGATTGGGGACCAAACAAACAACAACTACTACAAAAAACTGTTTTGCTAATATGCAACTACTTTTAAGATTAAAGAAATTTAATAATCCCATTATTAAATCCCATTATTAAATCCCTTTATTATATTCTTTATCTTTTCATTGATTTTTTCGTTCTACATAATCCTGAACAAACTGATGGCAGCTATTTCAAACAGATGCTGCATTTGGACATTTTAAAGAATCTTCAGACAAGAAAAACTAGTGACTCACAAAGCCATCACATCACATAAGGAACAGGTTCCATACCCAATACAATCTTTTATTTGCAAAAAGTAAACTCTTGAGCATTTCTGCTGCTGTATTTCAATAGGTAAAATGCTTATTTCAGTAAAATGCTTATATTCAGTAAACTGGAGGCTCTTGGCACAAGAGCCTAGCAGCAATTTTTTCCTTTATTAGGCTATGCTCAATAAGCCATTATAGAGGTATGTATTATGGCCCTCTAGGCACAGACTGCTGAATGACCTTAAAGAAATGAATATCTCCTTTAGTGTTATATTCTAATTTTAGTCCAAGGAGCCAAGTCACATATCATGGAGTTAAGACGCTAATAAAATTTTCATAATTTAAACCTTTTGCTTCTATTTCAAATGTAGATTCATTTCAGTTACAATAGCCATCAACAAAAGCACAAACATAATTGTGAAATGACATGCAATTGCATCCATTACAGCAGCAGAAAACAAGATACAGTTGAAGCATAAAATGAATTGTTTTATTTTAAATAATACTGTTTAGGATGTAAATGCAGATATCTACAATTATGTAAAATAAGGTTTGACAACCATTCTACAAAACCTAAACAATTAATAGCAGAAAACTTACTCTCTTCACCTTCATTATGTCATAAATAATGCTATCATGTTTGCTTTGTTACACTAAAAAAGGCTCACGAACAGAGGCTATAGAATTCCCCAGAATACAAATAACACAATTAAGTATAGGTAATTAACTTGCAAACTATCCATTTCTCTTCTATGAATGTGTATGTCTACTGGGAAAGCACTCTGTAAGTAGCTGGTCATGTCTATTGAATGCCTTATGTAAGGAAGGTGTATATTCAATTAATGGCTAGCATTTTCCCAACTGTTAATAGATACTGTTACAGTAATTACACTTACACATTTTTTAAGACCTTTTATTGAAAACAAACTATATATATACATATACATACACACACACACATATATATATATGTATATATATATAAAAGATTAGTTTATTTAGTCCAGGTTGCCTTTTGGTTTGAAACAAAGTAAACTCTAAAAGATTTCTTTAGTGTTAGGAACGAATTGTACAGAGTATGATTACTCCTTTTTTCATAAAAAAGCTAATGCAAGGAAAATTCAACAAGAATCATATTTGCAACTACATATTGACTTGGAATTGAAATATTAAAAACAATCTCCATGTCAAGTAGTGGGTCAGAATAATATATCATGCAGTATTTCAGTCATTGAAACCAACTATCTATTTGCTTCAGTAGCACAAATAAGAGGATGAATTGTGGCAATTCTCAGCCTATGATAAGTTACTAGCAGATTAATTCTTGTCAGTGGAGTGATAACTGATTATACAGTAAAACTGCACTGAAGAAAGGTAATGAATACTCTAGAAAAGAAAGATTTAAAAGCCTCACCAGTCACTACAGTTCATGGCACAATAGTTCCTTGTTTTAATTTATCGGAGCAAACTACCCAATACCAATTTTATCCAGCGTTTCCCGGTAGAATACTTGCAATACAAAAAGACAGCTAAAACAAAAGTATATGAACTTTGATGCATCTAGTAGTAAATTAAGTACAGAATGAATGGATGCTTTCCCATGGCACTCTCCCAGTATGTATGTACAGAGATGGGGGCATTCAGGGAGCAGCCTGTAACAGGATTTTCTACTTACACCTGACAATTTAAAGCAAGCTAGAGTCTCTTCAAAAAAGGACCACCTTCTCGTAATACTGAACCATCCTCAGCTGCCGAATGAGAACAGAACAAATCTGATAAAGTGCTTCAGTTTCTTGTGCCCCACACTGCAGCAGAAATGAAATGCAAGATCTGGCAATATGCTACAAATGCAGAGGTAAGAGCGCCAGCTTCCACCCTGCCTCTCATGCTGAGTACCACAAGAGGAACAGAACTGCATAAGCTGGCCTGACACCATTTCCCAACAGCTGAGCTAAAGCAGCTCTTGTTACACACCACTCCGAGCTGAGGGACTCAAACCAGAGGAATGGATACAAAAAAGACTTGTTTTTCAGTGATGTTGAGCACCCTCAGATGGTGTGCACAGCTCTAGTTATCAGAGGCCTTACCCCGATCAGTACAGAGCAACTTAATTTAGGCACTACTTCCTAGCAGATGCATTTAACACTGGAAGAGGACATTCAGTACATGGAAGGACTAGGTGTCAGAAAGTTTTAATTAGTCTCTGAACAAGAGGTTCATGAAGAACTACGTGATTGTAGACTATTTGATTTGCACATAGAATCAGAAACAATGCAAATCAGTCTCCACACTAAAATTTTGTTCTCATTTATGAAACATTTTGAAGATGCTGATTCAATTGTAATGACAAAGTGAAAGAAAAAAAAGTTTAATCACAGATTAACTGTCAACTTAAAAATTTAAGAATTGCAGCATTCAATGTTAATTTTAAAATTATTTAAACTTATGCAAAGAATCTTAAAAAACATTTTCATTTTTAAATGCTAAAAGTTATAAAACCTCTGATAATTAATTGCAAGCAATTTTAAGCTACAACTTTAATTCAAAGGAAGACTGACTGGGTCAAACGCTGCTCTGCTGTTTTATTAAACCATGTATCAAGGAATTTGATTCAGTACAGTTAAACAACAGCCCTTGTTCAGAAAACTAGCAATTGGATTGCAACTAGCTCATCCATGACCAAAACTAACTCCTCTGAAGTTTAAAATAAATCATCTTGAATTCAGAGCAGCACATTAAGCAAATTTGAAACAAAGTTGGAGGTATAGAGATATAACTGCCTATTAAAATCCGGAATGTTTTTTTCCACTTCACAGCTATCTCAGTAATGATATATTTTTGCTGTAAAAACAAATTGACAGAACTGGATGAGCTTCTGGAAACAAAAGTTGTTTTCTCCAGCATTACTGGAGATGTGTTAACTGCCTTTACCATCTGTGAAAGGATGATAATGTTTGCATACAGACCTCACAGGGATTTTTTTTTGTGGGGATTAATTAATATTTTTTAATGTGCTTTGAAGATTAAACACTCAATAAGAGCAGAGCTCATTATTCATTTACTTTTGGAAAAGTAGAATTCTTCATAACAAAAGCTGGAAACAATATTTGTAGTATCACCTCACAGTAGGAATAGTACAAAATTAAATACTTCAATTCCATGCAATAGTTAAACCACAGCTTTTGATTAAAATCCCACTGTTTTCCTTCTTCTTAAGACTTTGGAATGACTTTCCCTACTTCGGAGGTTTGAAAGCAGCTTTTCCTAACTTTCCAGATGTAATCCACGATCTGGAACTCAGGCTTATGCACAGGTATTTCTCAAACCAGTGAATCCTAACTCAACTCTCTTCTCAAGAGAAATCATCCTTCTTGACAGAACATGCTCTTGAGTTCCAAGTACAAACACTCCCACAATCCCATCAGTACTTTACCCAGATTATTACTAGAAGTATTTATTCACTTCAGTGAGGTTTGTAAAATCTGAGTGTTTTTTTTTTTTTTCAGAATGGATCTGGAGAGAAGGCTGGATCAAACAGAATGATGCTTGTTAGCTGAGTAATTTCACTCACCCAGCTGGTGTAAGACACTTGACACAAGACTGCCATGCCAGGAACAAAGCATTCCAGGCTGCTTCCACCTACCTGCATTCCGTGCCTGGTACTGTGTCCAGTGTATCTCACAATGAAAAGATATTGACTGGTGGCTGTTCTCTGTGTGGTATACACTAGGTGAGAATGAGTTTATTGGCATTTGAAATGCTCTGTCCTGGCATTTGGAGTTAGATCATAATTGTTTCTGCTACTAGAAATTAGTACAGGAAGAGCCACTCAGTTGTCCAACATTGTAATGACAGTCAAAGGATTTTACCTGCTATCTGTTTCATAATTGGTGCTTGTGAACATGAAATCTTATACTAATGATGTGCAAATACATGGGAACTCCTTAATTTCCACCATAATGGGGAGATCTTCCAACACATTAACTGGAGCATGGGGCCCTTCTAAACCTGTCAGTATTCCCTTTGGATCTACCGTCCTATAAAATAGGACTCCCTTTGGATCAGTTGTCCTATAAAATCCAGGCATCAGAACACATAGCATGTAATCCTTACCATTTTAATGCAAGTCTGCTCTTTTTGTTTGATACCGTTGAGAGTCATCCTTATACAACTTTTCCCAGTCAAACATATGGAGAGTTTCCTACCTTGTAACATAGACCTTAGTGGATTAACAGAAAAGCTTCAAATAAAGGTTTTGTCTGTTTGGCATAGAGGCAACATTTGTCAGCTATCACAGGACTTCGCATACACGTAAACTATGAAAAGTATCAGAGTTCCAAAAAGACTGAAGATGCTAAATTACTGGAAGAAAGTTTATAGAAAACTCTGTCAATTTTAGGACCTTAGCACCATATAAAAACAGCTTATTATGGGGCATCAGAAAGTCTTAATTATTTTTCAATTGCTTTGGTTTAACAAGTGATTCGAAACTTTTTTTCTTTCTTTCTTCTTTTCTTTCATATTTAGTGCTGTGTAACTTCATTTCTGGGTGGCAGGTTATGTAAGATGAAAAGTGGTGTCACACTCAGAAGTAAAACAACAGATAATATTCATTATAATAGACATACATTAATAATATTGTAAGGAGAAGAAAAAACTTAGGAAATACAGCTAAAAACACCACGCATTTCTGAATACTTTACAAGAGATAAATTGAAGTTATTTTTTTCCTTAAAATTAAAATTACATGTTATAGTAGCAAACAATTTATATTTTCTGTGGCTCAGGTAAAAAAGAAAAAAGATGGGTGAACCAGTAAAAGGAAGCAAAAGCAATGCATCTATCTACAATTGTTCTTAAATAATTTACTTCAGAAAGTTTGAGAAAAAACACAATTTCTGTACTTTAGATAACTAAGTACTATTAAACTTGCTTTAAAAAAATGTTGGGAAAAACAACATTAAAAAAAAAAAAAAAAAAAAAAGGAGCAGCTTAAGATAACATGGGAGGTAGGAGCAGGAATCTCTGACATGTATTGGGGTAGCCAGCAAATGACAGAGAGCAGTTTCCTTGAGAGAAAGAAAAATTACAGCAGAAGAGTCAGTGACCAGACTATAAAGGACAACTGCTAAAGAAACAAAAGCAGTTAGATGCCTGCTTCCAGATCATAACTCCTGTCATGCAGACAGTACAACATCCATTTATCATTTGCACGATTAAGAGTTGAGAGAAGAATCCAAAAGCAGATCAGGATTTTAATCACAAGGGAGCAGGCAGCAAATGAAGCAATGAAGACTTGAGCAAAAGAAAATCCAGCAGGACTGAAGAGCAGTTATTATAAGAAGCGTCATTCAAAAAGCTGAAATCATGTTCAAATGGAGAAAATAGAAAGGGGAGTAAATTCGAACAGACTCGATGTAAAAAGCCACAATGAAGATTGACCAAGAAGGGACAACTAGAAAAATGTGAAAACCAGTAATAAAACTTCTCTTAATCATATTCCAAGTGGGATTCCCCCTACAGACTTTGTCAAATGAAAGAGTCAGCATAACAGAAGCATGCAAAGACAAGGCAAATGCGGAAAACCTAAATGACATAAACCTGTATTCAAGGCAGCTTCCCATTGAAACGATCTGGGAAAGCACAGAGAGTGTCCAGCTAAAGGAACTTTCTCAAGCCAGGGTATATGTAGGAAAAAAAAATAATTGTAAGAAAATGGAAAAGGAATGATGGCTGGTGAGAAATAAACTTTATTTATCCAAGAATTCTAAATCAACTCAAGGATGAAACTGAGCCACAAGGTGTGACAGGTAACACCTCACCCAAAATCAGCTCAGAATATGAGGTCGGAAAGGTGGAAGATAGGATGACAACCTTTAGAAAGGCTTCTATACTTACCAGTGATAGTATGTGGAACAATGGTAGTAAGTAATAGAATTGGCAGACATAGAAAAACCTGATATACAACAGGACTAGACAGCTTTTGTAAAGAGCAATCTTTTTTGACATGTGACACAGTCAGAGCAATTTAGTTTGGAAAAGACCTCTCTAGACCATATTGAAACAAACAGACCTAAAGAAGGGCAAATTTCTATTGGATTGCTCACTGCCTTGTCCCAGTGACTTCTGCATATATCCCAGAAAGTGATCTCACAGCCTCTCTAGGCACCTGCTCCAGTGTTTGACCTTCCTCATGGTCATGGTGAAAAATATGTTCTTCACATCAAATTTTAATGTCCCTTTTTTGCTGCTTTGTAAAGAGACTGAGAACACCCCACCCTCCCACTACCAAATTACCACTACCCATAGTACCCACTACCATAATTACCAAATTATGGCCAGCAATGAGACCTCCCCCAACACCCTGTACATTTTGCAGGTCCTCCTCTGGATTTGTTTCAGTGTATCACTGATATTTTGTTGTACTAGAGAACCTCAAATTGGACACCGTACCCTAGAAGTCATCTCATAAGTGCTGAATCCAGAGGAGAAAATTCCCTCAACCTGCTGGCTACATTCTTAGTAATTCAGCCCAGTAAGCAGTTGGGCTCACTGCTGCAAGGGGGACCTGCTGGCTGACCATCAGCCAGGAATTATTTGCAGACTTGCTGAAGCATATCCTGTCTCATCACTAAGGTCATTACTGAAGACATCAAAAGCAGTGTCAGACCTTCTATTTCTATCCACCCCTGAGGAGCACTGCATGTAACCAGCCACCTGTGGATTTTATACTACTGATAACAGCCCCTTGAAACCAGAAGTCCAGTCACTTCTCCATTCACGTCTCTCTGACTTGCCTGTAAGGGATACTATGGAATTCTTGTTAGAATCACAGTAAACAACAGTCATTGATTTCCCCTTATCCACCCCATTAGTCATCTCATCAGAAAAAGCAATCAGGATGGCCAGGCACAATTTGTTCTTTTTAAAACATGCTGACAGTTCCCTGTCAGCTGCTTATCCATCATCTATCTGGACATACACTACAGACAAAAAGACAAAATGCAGTGCTAGAATTGGCAAATGTAAGCTGGGAAAGGCATGGTGAAGTTCTGCTATGCCATCCTGGTTATTTTCTGTTATGATAACTATTCATTACTGAGTAGAATTCAATGCATATTAATATTCTAAAGCCATGCCTTTCTTCCACACACAAAATCTCATTAGGAAAGTCTCTTAAATTCTAGTTTTAGTTTCACAACTGAATCCTTTCCCCTAATAATCATTCACAAAACCCTTGAATAATAGAACATTATCGTTAGTGACACTGGGGAATGAGCATGCAATTACTGTAGGGTTCACAGAGCAGCAATGCATGTGACCTTTAGACAGTCTTTCATCTGTCCTCAAACTACAATTTCTGGAATTCCTTGATCTTCTCTGATACCATTCTGGAAGTTTGCTCCTGCCAGAAATCATGTTTCACTCTTCACAGGCAGAAATATCTGACTTTAATATATCGATTTATTGATATGAATCTTGGGATTCGCCCTTCTAAAGGACATTTACCTGGTTACCTGGAGGCAACCTACCAGGGGTTGCTCTCTGTGACCACAAACACCAGAAAACAGATTTACAGAAGCTCTATCAGAAGAATAAACAAAAGCTATACGTGCAGCATTATCTCATCACCTCTGGTTTAATTCAATTAAATAGATCATATTCTATCCTGGTCTTGTGCATGCATTGACAAAGCAAACTCTGAACAAACAACTTCAGAGCCATACATGATTGAAGTACAACTGCATTCCTGATCTCCAGTCTCAGGGGCAACTATGCTGCTTTCATAAAAATACAGAACTTCCTATATTTTTCACACTGATCAACTAACTAAAACTATTATAATCAAGCATCTATGGTAGAGAGCAGAATCCAGATTTCCTCCATTCACAGATCACTAATAATCTTAAATAACATCACTCTTGCCTCTTTTAGAGACCAAGAAAACCTCAGACTATTTTCTTCACACTGAAAAAGTTCAAAAAAGAAGATTTAAAGGTAGAACATTATCTGACATGTTGATCTACTTATCCTTGTGCTTAGTTCTATAACTATGGGGTGGCCAAGCCCCATGATGTAGCTCACTTACTCTGGACTTTCCATGGAACAAGGGAGAAAACACAAAGAACAAGAGTAACAAAAAAATAAAATATAAAAAATCATGGGTTGAGATAGAGATGTGGAAATCATTCAGCAGTTACTGCCATGGGCAAAATTGATCCAACCTAGGGAATTTAAGTTCACTTATTGCCAATTTACATAACCTAAACATTTAATTAGTAAATCTGGTATTGGGAAATAGGACATTTAAACACATTTGAATGTGTTTTTCCTCTTCCTCTGCCAGACCCAACTTCCAGACCCAGCTAACTTCCAACACCTCTCTTTCCCCTTTCCTAGCCTCCACTTCTTTTCTCCTCCGTCTTCTACTGTCACAGTCCTGGCAGTGAGGCAAGGAGCAGCCCAGGAAATCTGGGTTTCTCTCTTCTCCTTGTTACCTCTCCCCATCCTTTTCTTTCCACTGCTCCTTCTATCTCTCCCTTTTACTTATTGCAGCTTGTAAGACAGAGTTGTGACTTGTGTGGTTTTAAAGATATCAAGGAGGATGTCACAAGACTACACTATAATGAAGAGGGATTTCAATTCATCTTACTTAAATTGTATATTATAACTGGTGAATGCCAAAACTTGAAATTTTTAGACACAATTATAATGTGTTTCTAGGAGAAACCATACAACAAGTACTCAAGAAGTGCTTTTTTTAATTATTATTATTATTATTTTTTAATCAAGTTCAGAGCAGCACACAGGCCTGGCAAGAAATGCCAAGCGCCCTTTGCATGGCCTTAAGATAATGAAATTAGACATGATTTCCAGTCTCCCATTGATACAAACATTTTTGGTTAAACCTCTGTTACATTTAAGTAACTTTTCTGTAAGAGACACCAGTGATTCCAATGCTGAAGTCTTAATTATGGCAATGTATAATACTAGAAATATTAATTATTTGTAACTTCATAGAAAATTCTTGAAAGCTTCTATTTGATTCAAGGATAATTATGCAGTTATAAAGCACATTTCCAGAATGCAGTCACGTACCATTTTAATGAAGGGGAAAAATGGTCAGGAAACATTTCAGAAAGCAGTTATAACCATGGCACAACAGCTTTATTCCCTTGGTACCGCATGACTAAGAAATGGTTTCAGGAGCATCAGTCCTTTTGCTCCAAAGTCAAATTATTTAAAGTACTACAACTGATGCAGATTATTTTGTATGTGCCTATCATTGTATTATTTCAAAAAGAGGGGTACTTAAAAACAAACACAACAACACAACACTCTTAAGCCTTTTTATATATTTTCACTCCCCTTCCCAGTTCTTATTCATAGAATTGCCCTGTTTATTGGTCAAGTAGTTTTTCTTTAGATTAGTTTGATTTTTGATACAGCCACTCTGTTTGGCAGAATAATCCCTAAAGGTTACATCTCAGAAATATTACCCACAGAGGGCTTAACACATACAACAACTTTTCTGACCATCTCTGTATACCGCTGCTCTAAATAATAGTGAATTTTATAAACAGAGCAATTCAAGGATCACCTCCTCCGAGCTCAGGAGAGATACATACCAACATAGAGGATGTCGCGTAAAATGACCAGGAGACCTGCATGGCTGAACAAGGAGCTCCTGGCCAAACTCTCACAGAAAAACAAGGCCTACAGAGAGTGGAAGCAAGACAAGCAGCCTGAGAGGAACACAGAGAAGTTGTCCAAGCAGTCAGGGATCAGGTTAGGAAAGCTAAAGCCCTATTAGAATAAAATTTGGCCAGGGATGTCAAGGGCAACAAGAAAGGCTTCTGTAGGTATGTCAGTGATACAGTAAAGACTAGGAAAATTTAGGGCCCTCCCCTAAAGGAAATAGGAGACCTAGTGACCCAGGATACAGAGAAGGCTGAGGTACTGGATGACTTTCATGCCTCAGTCTTCTCTGGGCTCTAGCCACACAGACCAAGTTCCAGAAGGCAAAGGCAGGGACTGGGAGAATGATGAACTGGCTTGTGTAGGAAAAGATCAGGTTCAAAACCATCTAAGGAACCTAAAACCATACAAGTCCATGGGACCTGATGAGAGGTATCTACAGGTCTTGAGGCAAGTGGTGGATGTTGAAGTTCATGAAGTTCAACAAAGATGACTGCAAGATCCTGCATCTGGGCCAGGGCAATCTGAAGCACAAATACAGGCTGGTTGGAGAATGGATTTAGAGCAGCCCTGAGAAGGACCTGGGGGTGCTGGTTGACAAGAAGCTCAACATGAGCGAGCAATGAGCGCTTGCAGCCCAGAAAGCCAACTGTATCCTGGACTGCATCAAAAGAGGCATGGCCTGCAGGTCCAGCTCTGCTCTGTTCTCCTGAGACCATACCTGGAGTATCGCATTCAGCTCTGGGTCCCCCAGCACAAGGAGGACATGGTCCTGTTGGAACGAGTCCAGAGGAGGGCCACAGAGATGATCAAGGGGCTGGAGCACCTCTCTTATGGAGACAGGCTGAGAGAGCTGGGGTTGTTCAGCGTAAAGAACAGAAGGTTCTAGGGAGACCTTATAGCAGCCATCCAAAGAGGGTCTACATTAAAGCTGGAGAGGGACTCCTTGTGTAAGTGTAGTGATAGGACAAGAGGTAACAGTGGTTTTAAACTAAAAGAGGGTAGGCTTAGATTAGATGTAAGGAAGAAAGTCTTTGCTCTGAGAGTGGTGAGGCACTGCCTACAGAAGCTGTTGATGCCCCATTCCTGGAAGTGCTCAAGGCCAGGTTGGATGGGGTTTTGAGCAATCTGATCTGGTGGGAAGTGTCTATGATTCTATTCTATGAGTCTACAAATCAGAACCATTGTAAGATCATCAATAACCTGCTTTCTGCACGGCTCTATACAAAAGAAAAAAAACTCCTGAAATTTCAGCAAATGATAAAGAAACCAGAAAAATCTTAAGTCCACAAGCCCCTTTTTTTGGAAGTGGTGCAACATCATTCCAACAATGATCTCTCTGCTGTTTGAATTCCCGATGAAAGCTGCAACTGAAATTTTCCTGTACTCATGGTATTCATGAAATTGCTACCTCCAGTATCTACTCATAAGTAAATACATGATTTATTTTTATTTTTTTCCATCAAAAGAATCATTAATTTGAGGCTGTTCTTTTTCACCTAGCTTCCAGAAAGCAACTACTATAAAAAAAACACTGCTCATTAGGATGTTAATTTAAAAACTAATGGATGGAAATGAAGGAAAACTTTAAAGGAAAACTAGTACGATCCTATTAAAGCCTTGTTCCGTTAACTTTTGTGTGTGCATATGTGCAAGTGCCCCAGCAGGGACTCTTATTAGCCATTTAAGTGCCTCCAGACTTGCCATAAATCTTTTCTAATTTTTTTTTTTTTTTTTCTGATTAGACCATGACTTTTCAAGGTACACTGTTTAAATGAAGCCATTGAAAATTATCTACAGCAATAGAAAAACTTTCCAGTATTTTTAGAAACAGCTTTTGCCCTATGTGCAGAGAAAATAATTGCAAAAATATCAGAAAATGAGTAAATCCACCACCTCTATAATGACTGTAACAACACAGCTTCTTCTTCTAAAAGGCAATCAAAGTTAGAAATATTAGGAAAAATCTCAAGGAAAAAAATAAATAAATTTCACTGTAGTCCCGCCTTCCAAACATACTTATTTTAAGTATCTTAAAAATGCAAGAACTGACTGAAGATGGATGATGTTTTTTTCCCCCCTCTTTCTAGATTTAATCATTTCAACCACTATCACTTGTTTTCTTTGGAATCAATAGAAAATTGATTCATTTTGTTTGTATGGAGAAATGAAAATCCTCTCTCAAGGTATTTTTTATGATCAGTACAGGGAAGTCATTACTATGCCCAGAAAATCTCGTCCAGAGGCTTAACACAGACACGCTGAGAATGTAAGGAAATCACTTTAGATATACTGTCCTGTTATGGAACAATGTCAATTGCTGATGAAAATCACAGTAGAAGGGGTTATAACTCTTATGGTCTTTTTTGACATTTTCATCTCTAGACAGCCATGCTTAAAGGCTGGGATACATTTCACGGAGTTACACTTATGCATGTGAACTAGTTTAGAATCCCTCACAGTTAGGTCAAAACCTGAATGTACTATTTCAAAGTAATTATTCACCTTTAGGATCTGATTCAACT